>NW_022631064.1:4942159-5542159 GCF_010015895.1 Lontra canadensis | reverse complement strand
AATTAAAATCCATTTAATAAAGGCAAATGAGTAATGTTGAAATTTAGCAACAACAGTTTAGATTTTTACAGGAAGTCTTCGATATATGTGTCCAAGAGATTTTTCTTCTTCTACATCTTCACTGTAGAAGAGTTTGCCATAAATATTGCTTCTCTATTCTATGCATGGCTTACTCTATACATTCCTAATTTTAAACACTATAATAGTTAAGACACCATTAATGTTAAACTGAGGGATAGAAAATAATATATTTGGGTTATGGACATAATTGCTGTAAGTAAAATTTAATAACAAAACCCAAAAGTACAACCAAATTATTATATGAAAATAGAATTTTATGTAAACAAATTAATTTCTCAAAATTTTATTAAAGACTCTAAAGAAGAAATAATACTGAATCCTAGTTTCACTGACTGAGAAGTCAAAATCAATCCTATGAGACAACTGCGTGGCTCAGTCAGTTGAGCATCTGCCTTGGGCTCAGATCATGATCTCAGGGTCCCAGGATCAAGCCCTGCATTGGGCTCCCTGCTCAGCAGGGAATCTAGCTTCTCCCTCTCTCTCTGCCTCTCTTCCAGCTTGTGCTCACTTTCTCTCTCTCTCGCTCTCTCTCTTGCTTACTTGCTCAAATAAATGAATAAAAGCTTTTAAAAAAGAATCAATCCCATAAACTCATTAGAAAAACAAAGATAGCATTCTCATCCCCTAACCATTTTATGTTTTTAATATCAGTGAATTCATTTGGGAGTGTTTATGGGAGAGGGTTGGAAAAGGGTTTCAGATGGGTTTAGGAGGAATTAGAATGATTTCAGAAGTAAAGAAGATTACAAGAACGTTATTATTTAATGGAAATAAGGGAGTTCTTTACCAAACTCTTTCTTACCACCAAGGAGCAATTTCTTTTACCTTGTAATTAAAGAGCACACATTTAAGTTTTGTGCTAAAAACATTAAGTTTACATACGTAAAAAGTCATTTATTTCCATTATAAACCCTTCTAATCAGATCTATAAGAACTATATGAAAGTCATCTACCAAGACAACTGCTTTATTATACAGAATGTATCTATTTCATATTTGTTGAAATGGAACTTTACTTTTACAAAATTCTTAAACCTTCCATCACTTATATTTAAACTACACTCTAACCTTGTTAAAAGCATGGGTATAGTAATATCAACCCAATTCCCATTTTGAGTGAATATTCGTATATGCAAAGTATGATCCTAGCACATAGTAGGTGGTCATTAAATGCTTGCTAAAGTATGAATTTTTAAAAACAAAAGATTCTAAATGTAAGTAAAAGAAGACAATAGTAGGTAGTATTCAATTTTCTAAAAGATACCTTATTTTAATTCCATTATTTTAGTTTAATGACCGGGAGTAAAATCAATATACTGGAATTTTATAGAGTGAAGTATTAGGAAAACATTCTACATAGAAGAAACCAATAATAATGATAATAATAACAATAATATCAAATTAATTGTTCCAATAATATTAAAGTTGAGAAATTAATTTTTACATTTAAAATTTCTTTTTTTTAATTATTTAAATTCAATTTCCTTAACATATATTATATTATTAGTTTCAGGGGTAGAATTTGGTGATTTGTCAGTTGCAAATCACATCCAATGCTCAACACATCATGTGCCCTCCTTAATGCCCATCAGCCAGTTACCCCATCTGCCCACACAACACCCCCTCCAGCAACCCTCAATTTATTTCCTAAAGATCCTCTTTCATTTCTTACTTACGTTCTTATTTTTAAAAAACTTCCATGAGAAAGCAACATTAAAGTTTAATTTAGATCGTTAAACTAGTATTATTTAACTATAACTGAAATGAAAACTCATTTCATATGTAGCACAATACAGTGTCATAAGCAGATGCTTTTCCCACTTAGCTAGATGCTCCCAAACATCCCAGTGTTAAAACTCTGAATTCACATATTGCAAGGAATATATTCAGGAAGCAGACTCCCTCTGATGAGCCAATTTTCATTAAAAGACAACAGAAAAACTTTAGTTTTTAAACTAGTGCCTTAAAATATAAATATGGCATATTCATTACTGGTCATTTCAGCATATGATGTTCTAGAGAGTAAAATTCTTTATTTCATACTTGACATGTTGTGTCCTCGGAAAAGAAGACAGCATTTGGTTATAGCGAGAGAAATCCTGTAATTGTGTAGTCTAGACCATGGGGTGGCAAACTATAGTCCACAGGCAAATCCAGGCCACCACCTGTTTTCATGGGCTAAGAATGGTTTTTACAATTTTCAACAACTGAAAATAAGAATGTGTGATATGTAAAAATCTTGAAATTCAAATTCCAGTGTCCACACATAAAGTTTTATCTGAACACAGTTCAAATGAACACCCATTCATTTACATTTTCCCTATGGCTGCTTTTGGGCTGCAACAGCAGAGCTAAGAGGCTCTGAAAGAGACTGTACAGTCTGTAAAGCTGAAAATACTTACTATCTGGATGTGTACAGTGAGGAAGAGTTTGCCAATCTATGGTCTGGATCATAAGTTTGTTTAAAGAAAGAGCTTGAGCCATTCCACTGGCTAAACTTAAGATACTATACAAGCATCTAAAATGGCTTTGAAAACTCACCATTTTCTCACACATACATACCTCAACTGTTCAGAGAACAAAGAAAAGAATCACTTTTTTAAATACCTAGAAAGTTAACTAAAGTATCATCTACGTTTTTGCCTTATATAGCAAGAAAAAAAAAAATCCATCCATTTTAACCTACCCCACATATCTAAGAAACCATTTCTTGCTCTTCTCCCTTTCCTTCTTTAGGTTTATTCATTCCAAATGTGACCTTGGTGACTAATATATTCTGATGTCTGAAAAATTTTGTACTAGCCATCTAATATAAAATAAAAGCCTATAGGGGAAAAAATCAGAAGGCAAAATGCCATCTGTAAGTGAAGAAAATAAAAATTTTAAATTTAAAAAAGAAAAAAAGCCCATGAGAGAGAGAATTCAATTGCTAATTTATGGTAGCTACAGAAAAATTGACAACTGACTTTTTTTTAAAGGAAAGAAAAACTGAAAAGTGACTTTTTTTAGAGGAAAAAAAAAATCAAAACATAAGACAAATCAAAGAAAAGACAAACCCCATAAATGCCTGGGTAGATCTAAATAAGTAACCTAAGTAAACAGTATTGCACTCTGTAGCAAGGATGCTCTTAATGCTCTTAAATGCATGAATAAATACAAAGTAAGATTTGGTTTTGTTTTGCTATCCCTCAGAAAGAAAGGAATCACCTTCTATTTAAGACTTTTTAAAGCCTTACGGATTAGGCTCTCTCAATTACTGTATTTCAAATCACAAAGTAATGTTTTAGGAAGAAAATATAACCTGAAACGATGAAAATCAATACAACGCTTGGCTCTTCACAGAGGTTTCCTGACAGAATCACTTGCCAATATAGAAAATAAACGGCAGTAAGTCTCTAAAACAGATCTCCTTTAAAAAGCAATATAAGAAATAGGAAGGGGAGCAAAACTACAGGAGGAAACATGACCCTGAGCATTAAAGCACAAGTGTCCCTACCATTGGGGCAAAATTTCAACGGACATGAACACACAAATTTTAAACATGCTACATTTTTTTTTCAAACTTGGAAGATTTTGCTCTGTAATAGGGTGACTACTTGAAGTGGCTCTAATGATGACAAAAACACTGAAGTCAAACATGTGAGTTAAGAGCTTGATGAAGATGTTCTAGGGGCACCTGGCTCAGGTGGTTAAGCCTCTGCCTTCGGCTCAGGTCATGATCTCAGGGTCCTGGGATTGAGCCCCATGTCCGGCTCTCTGCTCAGCGGGGAGCCTGCTTCTCCTTCTCCCTCTGCCCCATCTCACTGCCTGTGCTCTCTCACTCTAATAAATAAATAAAATCTTGAAAAAAAAAAATGTTCTAAAATTGACTGTGGTAGGACCCCTGGCTAGCTCAGTAAATAGAGCACACAACTCTTATCTTATGGGTTATGAGTTCAAGCCCCACCTTGAATGTAGAGTTTCCATACATACATAACTACATAACACTGATTGTGGTAATAGTTGTACAATTCTGTGGACATAAAAAAGCCACTAAACTGTCTATCTAAAATGGGTAAATCATATTATGTATGAATTATACTCAATAAAGCTGTTTTATTAAGGTTAAGAGATTGAATAAAATCATTTCATAAAACTTGAAAATGACATAAAGTAATATTTCTATATTTCAAACATGCATGGGATTAATTGAATATAAATAAACATTTAATTATTTCATTTGACTATTTCATCTACATCCCAAGAACTTTATAAAAATCAAATTCTGGGGATCTTTGTGTGGGACAGAGGAACATCGTCTTATATTCAAACTGCCTCATATATTTGGCAAGTTACATAGACACTAAATTTATTTAAAATCTGTTTTTTTAAAAAAAGAAAGTCATGTAAACTATGTCAGATTAATTCAACTAACACGTGGTTAAAATCAAAAGTATTAGGGCTTAAGTTTCCTTTCCTAAAGAATTCAATTATATGAAACTGCTCAACCTTAAAACAATGATGATAAATGTCACTTTTTATAGACCCAACTCTCTAGTCGTGCTATGTTATTTTTTTCACTGTTAAAATTTTGTATTTTTTACTAAGTTAAAACCGTATTTACAAAATGATCAGAAAATCAGCACAAGGCACATGATGACTTCAATTTTTCCCAGAATCAAAGCAAAGGTGAATAAAAGGCTAAAATTATTAATCTCAATATAGACACGTGGTAAAAGAGGATGGAGACAAGTATTTGAGTGTCACAGCAGATCTATAACAACTCGCTCTGTGACCTAGAGAGGACAATCTACACTTGATTATTCAGTCAAACTACCTCCTGCAATTACCATGAGAATCAAATGACAGGAACTAGTAAAAGACTTTGGAGACATTAAAATACAATAAATGAATGTATTTTTTTCTTCAACTGGGCAAAAGTTAAGTCTTTGGGACTCAGTGGAAAACACTAGGCCAAATGTGAACTGAGATCAGAGAGAATGCAGACAAACAGCAGCAAGGTAACATGGAGTCTTCCATCACCAGGGTCTATAAACTAAAGGTAACAGGGTGGTTTCCTGTAGATTCAATTAGGCATACAGACATCATTTGTTTAGTATTCATCTAAAGCCAATGTTTGTAAAATTTTTAATTAGTTGTTGGGTTTTTTTTTTTAATCATAAAAGTTCTCTTAAAAACTGCAATTCTGGGGCACCTGGGTGGCTCAGTTGGTTGGGCGACTGCCTTCAGCTCAAGTCATGATCCCAGAGTCCTGGGATCGAGTCCCACATCAGGCTCCCAGCTCCAGGGGGAGTCTGCTTCTCCCTCTGACCTCCCCTCTCATGCTCTCTCACTCTATCTCTCTTAAATAAATAAATAAAATCCTTAAAAACAAAAACATAAACAAAAATAAACAAAAAAACCCTCCAATTCTCTGTTTTCTCTTTAAAAATTATAAGATCTATGAATACCGGGCCTACGAGACAATTTCCCTGTAGCTGCTGCTTTTGGATATGAGATTTTCAATATGAAAACGGTTCTTTCTTGGCCCCCTCTCACTGATGAGCAGTATCTGATCCATGTAGGCATTTGAGTGTTTGACCACTGCACGCTGAAGATTTCATCAGAAATGGGTCCTTTTTTCTTTAATGTTCAATTGGCCACCACATTACACATCATTAGTTTCTGATGTAGTGTTCAATGATTCATGAGTTGCGTATAACACCCAGTGCTCATCACAAAACGGTCCTGAGTTAGAAAAGGCTTGCTTCTCTAATTTTCTGGAAACACTGGGCTCTAGAGTTGAAGGAGGCAATACATTCACCAACGTGTTAGAGAGCCTTTCTTTGGGTTAGGCTAGTCGAGAAAAGAGATTCAGTACAAGTTGCAGACTTGCCATTGTCCGCGCCCAAACACACACAAAAACTAACTGCCAGTGATAAGGCTTCTATAAGTGAATAGAAACGAAATACTCCAACAGTTCTCAGAAACTTCTATAGTCATGTAAACATTAGTGTCGTAACACTCCCATTTAATCATTAAACTTGGAAGGCCACGTAAATCCCTAAATGATGGGTTTCAAAAAACAACATTCAGGAACTCAAGGGAGGCTCCCTTAGTGACTTGCCACTAATCTAATTTCAGAAGGAATTAATAGGCTCCCCAATTTTTTATACACTGGAATCACCTGAAATCTTTGAAAAATGCTGATATCTAGCTCCTAGCTCCATACGTTATGATTTAATTAATATGGGATCGGGATCAGGACACTGAGATTTTTAAAAGCTCCCCCCGCGACTCTAATGTCTAATGTCTGCAAGGTCGGAAAGCATGAAACACTATAGAAAGTATTCTCGTTCTCTAGTGTCCAACAAAATCATAGAAATGTCTCCTTAGAAGAAAGTACAGACAGTTCTCAAAGCTGGTAGACCAAATGATCAAAAAGTGAAACTGAGGAAAGAGGGTTCCTGAGGTTTACTACACCTGGCACGTAATAAAACGAGCGATACATTTCGATTCATTTTCGTGGTTCAAATGGTTATTTTGCAATAAGGTGACACAAAACCAACTTCAACTGACACTAGAATAAAAAGCTTTCAATTTTTCACTGAATTTTCAGAACCCGGAAAAATACAGGCAACGGTATCATTATACTACAAATATTTATGCTAAGCAATATTCTATTTATAATATCACCAAGAGAGGGGCACCATCAAAGAGATTCCTTTATTAAATAAAAATGTATCAGGTATTTATGTATCATTCAACAAGCATTTACCAAGCAAGCATCTACTAAGTGACAGAGATGGGCACTAAGGATAGAGCACTGAACAAATGAAGAAAACAAAACAATATCGATATCCTCACAGAGGCTGCATAGATCTAGGGTGTGAGAAGAGAAAAACAAGTAAACTACAAATAAGAGGTAGGGAGTGGGGGATACCGGGGATCAGCTGGGCTTTGCAATTTTAAATAAAGAAGTCTAGGGGAGACTGGGTGATTCAGTGGGCTAAGCGTCTGCCTTCGGCTCACGTCATGATCCCAGGGTCCTGGGATCGAGCCCCCCCATCAGGCTCTCTGCTCAGCAGGGATCCTGCTTCCCCCTGTCTCTCTGCCTGCCTCTCTGCCTACTTGTGATCTTGGTCAAATAAATAAAATCTTAAAAAAAAAAAAAAAAAAAAAAGAAAAGAAAAGAAGTCTAGAAAGGAAACATCAGAGAAGAGACTTGTGAGTGGTGTTAGAGGACATATATAATGAATACATGCTGAAGGCCATAAAGTACATTCACAAAGGTAATAATGCCAAGAGAGCAAAAGTGACCAATCTGAAAAGCGCCATACCTCCATGTGGAATCTTAGGGTTCTCAGGGAGTCTTCCGGGATCAGTAAATGAGGCCCTCACTAAAGCAACCAGACAAAATATGGCAATGCCATAGAATACTTGGAAATAAATGAGAAAGTTAAATAAATGAAATTAGTTATTCATTCTTTAAAACATTTTATCAAAAAGCATATTCAAAGTTTAAATGCATGTTTTAATTAATGCCACCAGAATAATTTTCAAAACGAAAATGGAAAAATTAAATGATTAAATAAAATAAACATTCATTTCATTCATCAAATAATACTGCCAACAGGACTATCTCATACATATTAACTTTAAAATTATTTTGCATAATAACTGATAAACTTGTTATAAATCAGATTTTTTATTAACAGAGATTCCTTGTCAATAATGGCATAAATGAATGGGCTCCCTTTTAATTACTACATGTACAAATATATATTTGACAGAATCAAAGGAGCATTTTAAAACCCATCCTACAATTAAACTTTTTCATTACCTCTAATTGGTTATCTTCCAAATTATTTTGAGTTAGAGACATTCAATTGCTCCTTTTCATAGAGCCTATGCTATTAATGTAATGTGAAAATAAAGATTCCAGGAATTTTGAGTTTTTAAAAGAACTAGAAAAATAACAGTAAGGAAAAATAGACTCATTCATTATAATTCAACCTTTTAAATGAATAAAAAAATGGGCATTTGGCAGAGGTGGGGGAAGACCCCACACCAGTAGTAGGAAATTCAGTTTGAGGGCTAACTCCAGGACTGACTACATGGTACTGGTCAGTTTTATCACTTGTATAACAGCGATTATATTTCCCATAGCATTTGTGAGGCCAAAAGGACATAATGTACAAGGAAACTGCCAATGCCATGTACATGTAAAATATATCATTTCAATCTTATTCTTTTAATCACAAGCAAACCATCACCAAATGAAACTATAGCAGAAAATAATTATCCAGAAGTTCAAAGTATTATCATAATCAACATCATAATCAACAATTTTTGTAACATGAAATTCCCATTTCTCAGTAACGTATATCATCTACATTCTTAAAATTCCTTCCACATTTGAAATAAGTACACAATAGAAACATTAACAATACACACAACACACACAAAATAGCACTATTGTGCCAGTTTCAATTTAAACAAGTCGACCTTTATATATTTCACAGTTAGATATGGAGATGCCACATTTATCCAACCCTGCAAAGTCTGTAAAAGCCAATCTTCTTTAAAATTTCTATAATTTGGTAAGTAACAATATTAATATCACTAATAATATTAAAAGGTTATAGTAGTGATACTATACTCTAAAAATATTCACAATGAGAAAACTACTTATATAAAGAAATAAATATCAGAAACTTACTTATTATTAATATGCCTGGAATATGTCCTTCTTCATAGTGAGGAAAGAGGACAATTTTGGGAATTAAGACAATATTGTATAACCAGACAAAGACAATCAAACCCATGCAGCACCAACCATGCGGGTCAACAACAAAGTGAATCCGGAGACCCATTTTGCAGTCCTACAACTGCGTGCCAACCCACAAGGAAAGACGATCCTACGGAGAGGTGACAAAGAAAAAAGTTACTTATACAGAAAAAAAATCATTCGACTAAAACAAAACTACATTACTGGCAACTATAAAATGACACTGAGTTTTGTTTGTATATTTTTGACAAAATGAAACACATTGGAAAACAAAGAGAAGTTTCAGAGTATTCAAATTTCATCAAAATCTTCAAATAATTTAATTACAACTTTTACTATGAACTGCTACCATAGAGGATAAATTGGCAATAGTTTCTGGAGCTAAACACAAGACTGTCCTCAACCCAGCAATTCCATGTGTCAACCCAAGAGAAGTGAGACACATATCAAAAGATAGATTATTAGATCTATCTAATGATTATTAGATAAGATCAGATCTAATGATCATTAGTCCTAATCATTAGACTAACTGATGGTCATCCAAAATAGTGGTCCTCCTGTGGTGGGAGGGGTGTTTATTAACTGCAAAAGGACATAAGGGAAACTTTGAAGGTCTAGAGTTGTTCTATATCTTGACCTGGGTGGTGCTTCATGGGTATTCACATATGTAAAAATTCACTATGCTGTACACTGAAGATTTGTGCGATTTATTTTAAACCACAAAACAATGCCTAATCATTTTTGAAAAATCATAATAAAAAGCAGAAACTAATCACAAATTGCCAAAAATATTCAAATTCACAGAATAAAGCTCAACTAATCTTGCTATTACCAACTCAAGAAGAAATGGGCTTTTTCCATACGAGTGTTAACAAAATGCTCATCGACCTCCCAGTGAGACACTTAAAGTTGATAGTTCTACGTTTATGGTATCAGAACAAGTTATTTAAAATACATGTCTACCTTAGTAGATATAATTTATAAGAGTTGAACAGGAAATTACTCTGTAAGGTCAAGAGAGCACCTTTTACATAAAATACAATGGAATAATTCAATAATAAACTAGGACAGTGTTTCTCAAACCTGTAAGCGAACCAGAATCAACTGAGGAGCTTTTTAAAAATACTTATTCCCAGGCCCCGTTCCAGATCTACTGAATCATAACTGTTTATGGAATAAAAGCTAAAAAACCAATAAAATGTCTTAAAATGTTCCCCAGATGTCTCTGATAGAGCAGACTGGTGTCTAGAAGCTACTGATCCAAAAGCTTCCCTCAGACTTCAATGCTAGGGCAAGGAGTTGAACTCAGTTCAACAAATCTATTCACGGAGCCACAACAACATATCAGTTACTATAGATACAATGATGAGTGAGATGTGGTCTTTGCCCAAAGTAACTAACAGTCTACTGGGGAAAAGAGTCATAAAAATGGGTTTAACACAACACGTGACATTTCAGAGATGTGGACAAGATGCCACTGGAGGCCTGGAGGATGGGGACTAGTTAAGGTAGGGCAAGGCTTCCTGCAGGTGGTAAAATCTGAGTTCAGTTTTTAAACATGGGTAAAAGTTATCCAAGCAAAGAAAAGTGGCAACAGTGTGACGAACAGAAGGAAGAACAGGAGGTATACAAGAGTAAATGTTGTAGGAGGTATTACAAATTGCCTTCCTACGTCATAAAGCTCACAGTGGAGAGTGAGGGGTGAGAAATAAGGGGCCACATCATGAAGGACACAGAGATGCCACGTTAGAATGCTAAGACTTCATTCGTAGGCACTGGAAATTTCCTGATGCAGGAAGTTAACATGAGATTTTTAACTTTAAATGAAGTATTGAAGCTCTAGGGTCAAGGATAAAATTAAAGATCGGTTAGGCTAAGGAAAGACAAAAGCCAAAAGTAGGTTTGGAGAAGAGATCAACTGAGGAAATAGTTACAATCAAACCAGTATGTTTTACTAACTGACTGGATATTAGGGGTGACAGAGGAAAGACTCAAGAACGACTTCCAGATTGTCATCTTCTATCCCTCACTATGATCAGTTGGAGAGCCTCAGGGTCCTGGCCCTTAGAGGTCATGCCAATGTTCTTTAAAGCTACAAAGCTACAGGGACAAAGAGAAAAAGAAAGATTTAGGATTAGCTAATTTCAAAGTAATACCCTGATCCTATCATCTTTAGAACATGCAAATATAGGAGCAGCAGGGGAAAAAAAAAACCCTCAAATGCAACACTATTCAACTGTTTAAATCAGATATGGTCTAAATTAGTCCTTATGAACAAATTTTAAAATAGGAATAGCACCTAGGCTTTTAAAAAACGTAAAATTTGACCTTCATTACCTTTTAATTAGAAAATTAAAAGAACTATCAGTTATCCTAAAAGTGAGGAAAGTCACAGAGGATAAATTATACTGTTTAATTTACTGGGTATCTTGGTTTTAAAAAACTAAAGGAGCTCAAATACAAATGATAAGCTGTCTGCATAGCTAAAATGAGAAACATTAAAAAGAATGTTTATTTTTACAGTCTTGCCAACCATCAAGTGCCAAAAGAAATGACAGAAGGCTCTGTCTCTCAACATGTTCAATATTATTAATTTCATGTACCTTCTTCCTTGTAATATTTCAGTTCCAGTCAGAACTAAGAAACAGACCATGAGTTCCAAGCATCACAAAGAAGAGAGAACTTCACTACTTATTTCTAAATTTATTAATATTACAAGCAGAAAAGCATACAAGCCAGCAAAACAAGCAGCAGAATTCTCAAACACTCATTCATATTTCTGAACTCTATTTGTACTCTCCTCTACCAGAGAATAACGAGTTTTTCTTAGGAGATTCCTGACAACTGAAAATACTAGACACTGAGAAGTAGAGTAAAGGGTTGCTGATTTTCCTAAGTGTGAGCATATACTGACAGCAAGTTCTAAGAGAACAAGCATCCCCAAGGAAACGCAAGCAGAGAAAAGAAAAACATAACAATGAATAAATAAGATGTTGAATTGTTTTCTAAATACCTGATGAGTGAAAATTAGTGTCACATGAGCTTTACAGCTAGACTGTAGAGAAGCAAACAGTAGTCTTCCAAGAGCTCCAGATCAGATTACAACCAGAAACACGTACCTGGTAGAACTGTAGGATCACTTCCCTCAGCTAATATCTACCAGGCGTGGCTTATGGCTGAACAGAAACTATTACACATCCTGAGCCATGACCAGACCGAACTCAGAGCGCTGCTATCCGATCTGAAGGGTGGCATTTGTAAAATACTTTCCTTAGCTAGAGATCCTGACATGCTAATCTGTCTATTAAAAGGTGAGTTCATAACTCAAACTTTGATGTAACCAGTGGACGTACTGGTACTTCCACATTTTTTAAGATTGCTATCTGGTAACTCTACCTGAGTGCTGTGACTAACTTCATTAATGATGTAAATTACTACAGCACCAACTTTTTTTTTAAAGATATAATTCAACTCTAATAAACTAGACTACATAAATATTTACAATGCCCAAACTATTCTAGGAGGAAACGACCTTTCCTTTTTTGCCTTTTTTGACCACTAAATTTAGTATGTATTTTCTTCAGGAAGAAGACTCGAATCACTATGAAAAGAAAGGGATAGAAAACTATCATAGGACAGAAAACTACAACATGAAAATGCAGATTTTAGAAAATGATAAAAATTAGCCAAGATAATTTACAAGAAATCTAGCCAAATGTTCTCTCGAAACTTGAGAAACTTAAGCCAATGGTTTATAAATGTTCCACGAATATGAAAAAAAAAAAAAATTCCCTCTCTCATTCCTCCTATCTGAAACGTCCCTATCATCTTGTTTACTCTACTTAAATTCAATTCATACTTCAAGGTCAATTTGAATCTCACTCTCCAGACGAAATTTTGCCTGCCACCTCAGCTCACAGTGATTTTCCTCTTCTAAATTCCACAACACAAGGCAAAACTGGTACAAGAAAATAGCAAGTGGTTTTGTAATCTCGAAATGTGGAAGAACCTCATAAGAGACCACATAAAGATTAAAATTTCTGAAGCCTACAACGTACCAAAAATAAAGTCAAAAGACAAAGTATCCCTTTAAAAAAAAAAAAAAGAGGACAACATATAACTGGTAAGAGTCATACAAAGTAAATACACAGAGAAGCAATTCACAAAAGAAAACAAAATTTAATGGCTAATCATTACTGATTAGGAGAATGTGAAATAACTAGGTATGCCTTTTCATCCTTTGTATGCACAAAATTTTGGGAAGACAGATGATCATTCAATGACGAGAGAGCACAGAGAAAAGGACATTCTCATCCATTACAGCTACGCATGTAAACTGATACAATCAACTTTAGAGGGCAATGCAGCAGCATCTATTAAAAAGTCAAACTCTTTGACCCACAGTTGTATCTCTAGTAAGTGCTACCAAAGTACTCATTAGAGTGAGGAGGTACAGATACATTCAAGGTGCTCCACCCACTGCTTATTGTAATCATAAAAATTGGGCACAACATCAATGTTCATGAAGAGGGGGGGGAACTGATCAAATAAATTATAAGACATCCAAGGTGTAGCATTATTTCCAAGCTACTGAAATTTAAAAAATGAAAGAAAGAAAAGAAAAGAAAAAAAGGAGATAGATTTAGATCTGCATATGGGTACACACACGTAGTGTTGAATGAAAGAAAGGAAGTTATGAGAGAAAAGCTTAACAGTGGTTTCCTGGAGTAGAGGAGGATAATGAGAGACTAGGAAAAGGTATAAGGGAACACTCTGGTTCCCTCATAAAGATCTCTATCTTGGTATGAATTTGAGATACACAGGTTGTGCATTTGTCGAAAGTCAACAAATTTACACTTAAGAATGGTGCATTTCATGGTATGTAAATTTACCTTTAAAAAACCCTATAAACCAACATTGAACTCTAGCTAATGATAGTAGGCTGATGTATCAGGGAGGGGCGGAAGGAGGAAATGTATTGATGTCTGCAATTTACTACGAAATGGATCCAAAAAAAATAAAGTGGATTGACGGATGGACAGAGAGATTGTCGAGCATGTGATGAAGTTTAATAAAATATTAGTGGAAGAACTAGGAGGTAGGTATTCAGGTGTTATACCATAAAATTTTTTCAACTCTTCTGTTTAAAATTTTTCACAATTAAATGTTGGTGGGGAAAGAAAATTACAGAAAAGTTCGTATAACATGATTCTTTTTTGTTGTTGTTGTTAAAAAACATGTATTAGTAATTTCTATATATGGATAGAGAAAAAGAAGTATAGAAGAAAACATGTCCATCAAACTGTTAACACTAATGGTTATCACTGGGCTATCTAAAGGACAGAGCAGTGAAAAGAAAGCTTTCACATTTCATGTATGGCTTATGTGTTCTTCTAAGTTTATTAATAAACATATGCACTTCTAAATTCTTTTCAACCAGCTGAAAAATAAAGATTGCTTAGGGGTTCTGATGAGACAATACAACCTTGTACATAAGATGTTTAATTTAAGCTCTCTTTATCATTATATTTATTACCCTAATATTGTTTTTAAAATTAATCTTTTTTTAAAATGCAGTGTAGAAGCATCAGCTATAAAGCCACTTCAAATTTGTTTCTGAAATTTGTATTACTTACAGTTTACTTTTCTCTATGAAAAAAGAAATATTTTATTCAAGAAAATGCCTAGTTAAAATTTAATATGAAAAATTTTAAATAAACATAATGTAACTACAATTATCTTTTTTTGCAAACGAAAGTTGTTTAATGCATCTAAAAATAAGACTTTAAGGATACTATGCCACATAATACAGAAACATATTCCCATGTAAAATTAAATGGGGACTTACCAACTTGCAAATTCACCAAGATGTGTTGTAATTTTTCTGATGCTTGCATTTAGAGGTTTTATCTTGATTCATTCCTTTTTAAATTACATCCCAACAAATGGATCTCTCCTCAATAACAGTTCTCCATGAGAATCTATTAATGGTTTAACAAATAATGATCTCTTACAAAGATAAAAACTGCAAGTCGCTAAATATTCTGTGAAAATGTCAATTACAGAAGTTTTAAATTCAAAAATAAGATGACTCAACTCCACCTGATTTTGTGTTTCCATATCCTACCCATCCCCCCCAAATCTGCATTTGATTATGCCATTATACAGGAAAGTTCTCTCTTTTGAAACCACCCAGTTCCCATAAAATCAAATTAGTATTGTGTGTCCAACATTTGGGCTTCATCAAACTTCCTGACCACAAATCACAAAATGACAACAGATTCTGAGATCACTGAGGAGACAAAATGCATTGTAATGTCTATCAAGATGTGAGGCTGGAACTATCCAATCACAACTGATAAACATAAAGAGTTTAAAGTAGAAGCAAGTTTAAGTTTAGAATGTTTTAAGGGAAAAAAGCTATCCTCCTGTAATGAACCATTAAGAGAGTCAACCATAAAAGTTAGTTTCTACAGCTCAAGTTTAAACAATAATACTGTAAAGAGTTCTAGATAACATACACACACAGATTCAGTATCTTATTAATTCAATTAGCATCTATTGACTATATACTATGCTTTTGCACAGGATACAGATAAAAAAGAGATGGGCCCCATCCTCAGACAGACTAGGTATCAGACCACATCAATTGCTTGTAAGACAAGGTGAGCTAGAGGGCAAGATGGCAGGAATGCAGCTCATATAGGAAGGGTACTGGCTCATGGAACTTTTTTCAGTTATGGGAATATATATGCGCATACTAGGTAGTAGTACAAAAGGTATTTCTTATGGTGAGGTGCCATCAGGAAAAGGTTTCTGGAGAAAGTGAAACCCGTGAGTTAGCTAGTCAAAGAATGGAGGCTCTTCTGAACAAGAGAGCAAAATAAGAAAAAGTAAGGAAGCAGGCAAAGAAAACCTAAGTAAACCGAAATGACTAGAGTCATTGCATATGGAAGAATGGGGTAAAACATGTTTAACCTTTTGAGTACACTCACCTCTAAGAAATATATTTCATAATATTACCAGTACACACAGAAATATATGATATGAGAATGTTTTATAATCATTAAATAAAACATAATTGAAAAGGTTTAATAAAATATTTGCTCTTACTACACTGTTACTCTATTTTACCCTAGTTCACTCCATTAAAAATATATAACGTTGGTCACAGCCCACTAAAGGGATTTCATGACCCACAAGAAAAGAACGGTCTAAGAGCAAAAAACACTGTTAAACCATGCTAATGAGTTTGGACTTTGCACCAAACACAGTGGGCAACCACTGCAGGATTTTAGGGGGAAGAATGCCATGATGAAGTTCACATTTTGGAAGAACAGCAACACTTGGGTGGATGGATAAGGATGGACTTGGGTGGATGGATAAGGCTCCAAAACTGACTACATAAAATAAGCTCTGCTTACTGGTCACCCAGGTGAGAAAGGAGGGGGTGGGGGAAGACCAAAACAGTAGTGACTTATAAGGGGAGTATGGAATAACTGGGGTAAAGAACGAATACTTAGGACAGGAGACATGCTGAAAATGGGCAGATTAAGAATTTAATGAGTAAAATCAACAGGACTTGGTGATCAATCTAACAATCATGGCCATAGAAAAACTGATGCTGGGAGAAAATAGAGTTAAAGTCTATAAGGGAAATGGAAATGTAATGCTAATGATTTAGATATATATCTCACATACTCAGAATGTAATACTTTCCTTTTGCTATGGTAAGCAATATACTTCAGACACTCCTAACTTGTCCTTCATTTCCTGTCTTGGAAATGGTACTACCCCCTTCATGTATGTAGTCCCTACACCAAAAACCTACAGTCTGCCCTTTACTTTTTTTTTTTTTTAAGATTTTATTTGTTTATTTGAGAGAGAGAGTGAAAGAGAGAATATTAGAGGGGAGAGGGGAGAAGGTCAGAGGGAGAAGCAGACTCCCCCATGGAGCTGGGAGCCCAATGTGGGACTCAATCCTGGGACTCCAGGATCATGACCTGAGCTGAAGGCAGTTGCTTAACCAACTGAGCCACCCAGGCGCCCCTACCCTTTGCTTTTAACTGAGACAGGGCCAACGTCAATAACGCTGCTATGGCTATGACTCTAGGGTGGCTTCCTAAAGTTTGAGCAAAACAGTACTTCCTGTCAGAATTATTAGGTAATAGCCCAAGTCAAACATCTATGAGTCAAACTCCAGTCACTCACTGGCTTATGCTCAAGGAAAACTCCTACTTTACATTTTCAGTTATTAGAGCTACACTGCACCATAGCATTTCCAACAGGATGACCATTTTATCTAATTCAACAGCATCACCGACATCATGGAATCAAATCTCACCTATGAGGTACAAAAACAATGCTAGGCTTAAAACTCCATGTAATTTGGGGATAACGAATAATATCCCGAAGTTTCATAACTATAAAAGGTCATAAGATCATTAGATATTTTTAACATTGTGATGTCTGAAAGAATACAATCAACAATTCACAGGACAAACAAAACAAGCAAAACAAATCCCACAGAAAGTTCCCAAAAGAAAACAGTTAATATACGGATATATAAAACTTAAACTTAAAACTGCACCTTAAAATGAAGTTACAACTATATACTTTTAAACATATTTATATAGATATTTAACTTCTGATGTTGTCTACTCTGAAAATTGGCCAGGATAAATAATTCTACCCAAACTATCAAGCTACAGAGGCCCCTGGGTGGCTGAGTCGGTTAGGCAGCTAACGCTTGATTTCAGTTCAGGTAATGATTTCAGGGTCCTGGGACAGGCCCCGAATCAGGCTCCACACTCTTTCTGCCCCTCCCCTTGCTCCTGCTCTCTCTCTCTCTCTCTAAAATAAATAAATCACTTAAATATATATATATATATATATTTTTTTAATTAAAAAACATATCAGACTCTAGCTGTTTCTAATATTAGCCAAGGGGGTAATTCATTTTTTTAAATATCATATAGGTATTCAGTTTATTTCAAGAGTAGGAAATTAATCTTGTGGGGATATGAAAAAGAGAGCCACATTCAAATTATGACACAGCCTCCAAGCTGCCGTTTCTTTTCAAGCTTCCGTTTAGCCATCTGTAAAATGGTGATAAAAATAACTCATGGAATTGTTGTCATGCTTAAATGAGAAACTGCCTGACAAATGAAAAGCAACTCCCAAAACAGTAACTTTAAGGGGAGTGGGAGACAGGAGAGGAAGAGACAAATTAAGTTTTACTTCTAGTCTTGCAAACTCCAGAATCAAACAATGTTTCTGTGTCTCTATCTTTAAAGTCATGATACAATTTAACCATACCCCAGCTCTACTTCCTCTAACACTAAAGACTGAGAACACTTGTCAGGAATGAGAAGCCTCCCACAGCCCAGTCTTTCAGCTGTTATCATACTAGGAGCATAGAGGAAGTTTTATTTCCACATGTTGGCATGGGGTCTCATCAAGCAGAAAACTGAAAATAGAGATTTGATCTAAAATGGAGTGAACTAAAACCTTCAAACCAAAGTCTTTCAAGGAAAAGCAGAAAAGCAGAAGGGCTGGTAATTTAAGGACTAAAACACAGGAGCAAATCAGGACCAGCTTTCAGAAACTAATGAAGAATGCACAATTTTGACTCAATGCTGAGTTCTCCAGGAATTCTTTGTGAAAATGTGGGTAAGCAAAGTGTCAAAGCAGAACATACTTGCACCATCAATGGTTTCAAGAACCCACTTCTAGAACAAGTCCTTTAATCACTACATTCTAGGCAAAACTGAACATAAGCCATTGCTCCTCTGTGTGCCTGCTTCATGAGTGAAAAATAAATGTAAATTAATACCTCCATTAAAAATACTACACTGCAGTGATACACTTCATCGGAATTCCCTAACAGAAAATAAACGTAGCTTCGAAGGTGTGGGATAATACGAATTAAAGATACCAAATACTGCTTGAGTCAGTATAAAATGTCACGTGGGAATCTTCACTTAGAAGATAGGGATGTGGGAGAGGGTTAGGAAAGGCGAGAAGAACTAAGGCTGAATGTAGAGTAGGACAGAAGGCTACAGATAACCTTTGCTTCAAACACAGCACAAGGAAAAACCTTCAGATAAAGTAAAAGCCAGAAATGAAGAGGCTCTGATGTTTCCTGGACATGAACCTGATACGTTCTTCCAACAGGGAAGGGAAACTGGCTACCTACCTCTAGTACCCACTCCACCAAGACAAACTGAAAAACAACAACAAATCAGATTTCCTTCTCACCAGACTTTACCAAAGCAGGCACAGTTCAAGAACAATACTACCAAAAGAAATGATCACTCCTTACTTGCTTGAAGCTGAAAATCCTACAGGAGATTATTTGTTCCATAATTATGGATAAAAGGCTTAAAATCAGAAACCTGGCTGAGATCACACATGAGCATGTTAAAGTTAGAAAGAACTAACATAAAACTCATCAGCAAATGGCAAAATACTAATTTTTAACCTAATCTGCCCTTTTGTGGAAGCCGCAACAGTTAGATGAAGGGAGCAGATACCTAGTCGGCCTCTTAAATGGGATGATGTTAATTTATCTACCAGGTAAAGCACAGGGCAAGAGGAGGCCTAAATGGCAGAAGACAAACTTGGAAAATGTTACGTGTTTTCCTTAGGGTACGTCAAAAGAGGAAATAGGTAAATAAGCTACCATCATCCTAAGATATTTTTGTCAAGGTAGCTACCAATGAGAGCAGTGCTACATCTGTGAACAACTAGGTTTATTCAATTTACCAATGAATCACTATGCTGACAATAAAAAAGGGGTTTTTTCCCCATTTATTCTTGTCTCTTACCTGTGTTTTCCACTGATAACAAAAGAGTTCAAATATTTTCAGCTTAAAGCTCTTATTAAATAAGAGCTATAGGTGCACTGATTATTCTACTAGATGTTAAAATGTCATTTATACTTAGTGCACTTGAAAAATTGACTCTGAGCCCTAAAGTTTTACTGAAGCAATATAAAATTCCTTCATGCCTTAATACAAAAGTAAAACTGAGCTTAGGGAAAACTCCCTGGGAATAAAAATAGCTTTTCCTCTGTCTTCCCTGTTATACCTATTAATATGGATACTACCAGTATGTAGCCTTCTATGCTGAAAAAGATTGTATTGACTCACACTCAATTACAATCCCAGAAATAAAGCTCCATGGAGACAATACTAGACTTCTCAATTAGTTTCTTCACTAATACATGGCATTATTTTATCCATGCACTTCTCCACAGGTTCTGAATCGGGCCTTATGAATTAAAGAAATCAGGCAGTGGGCAAATAAGTAGTAAAAATTTTATGATTCATAATGATGATCACTTCTTCTTTAGAATCTGTTAAGCTGATGGTTACATGTGTGCATTTTAAAATACCTACATTTCTTGCATTAAATAAAACACCCCAGAGATGGGCAGTGTGACACAGTTACCATCATTTTATTGAAAATATGCTCTATTTTGGGACACCTGGGTGGCTCAGTGGGTTAGGTGGCTGCCTTCGGCTCAGGTCATGATCCCAAAGTCCTTGGATAGAGCCCCGAGTCAGGTTCCCTGCTTAGCGGGGAAGCCTCCTTTCCCCTCTCCCTCTGTCTGCCGCTCCCCCTGCTTGTGCTCTCTCTCTCTCTCTCTCTCTATCAAATAAATTAATAAAATCTTTAAAATATGTTCTATTTCACTGATTCCAACTACAGCTTCCAAAGTATTTTACATTTAACAGAAATCACCACAGTTTGAAGGGACCTAATATGATCCTGTTGGTTTACATCCAAAATGAGGAATTCTACACCAAATACTATTCCAAAAGTATAGAAATATATATACTTTCAGTTATATTTTGATATAATTTTCCCAATACTTCTGCAGGTGTATGTTTAAAATGTGCTCTTAACATGTTAAAGGGTTTTAAATTAATTACAAACTTAACACATAAAGCTCAAATGAGCCTTGAAGACTTTAGCCTAACTCCTTAGTTGTATAGATGAGAAAACAGGGTGAGTCACTCACCTATCCGTGACCCTACGGCTAGACTGTGACAGCAACGGGACTAGAATCGAGTTTTTCTTACCACTACACTAAATCTCATTTGGTTCTTCCTTCCAATTGATTTCTCTCCTCATCACTTCCTCAAAAATCTTTTTGCCATTAAGAGGTCGAACAACTAAAGCAACATAAAACGCTGCTCTAGATTTTATCTGTAAAATAAGTAAAATCTAAAGAAATGGAAGGATTTAACAAGCCATTGCGCAAAAAGCCAAGGAAGGCACATACCAAGCAATCATCAAATGGTAACTATTCTCATTCGTTATTATTATTATTTTTACCACAAGGAAGGTAGTGAATTTTTTTTTTAAGGATACATACATATTACCATCCTAGGCTGAGGATCCACTGACACATCATCTTTTTCAACTTGCGATTAATTATCCTCAGTTGTCTTTTTAGGCTGTAACTTAACACTATGATTTATGACCCACCCACAATGACCTTGATTTTTTTTTCCTCTTGTACTTTTATGGGACTGCCGTAACTGCAATATTTTCGAGTAATAACCGGTCCGGTTCTCTCAGCCCTAGAGATACAGACATCCTCCACTGACTCACAAGGGATTTTAAAATGTGACCCAAATATAGCTTGAGAAACCACAACTTTAAATGGACTCTACACTTAAAATCCAGCGACCTATTTATTATCGTGAATGGTAACAAGTGCAGACTGCTGCCACCCATAAGCCATTTTCTCAAAATCATTCTCAGATCTGGAGGGAGGGAGGCAGAAGGTCAATAAAGGAGCAAACTATTTCTGCTCCCGCCTAGTCCTCCGCAGCCTCACACCAGCGATCTGGAAATGAATGAAAGGCTGCGACAACACAGATAAATCCGGGATCCCTGCGCAGATCTCCGGGCAGGAGTGCAGAGAGGGAAACTGGAGTTCACAGGCGAGAAACTCCGGGCACAGATTTAATAAATTAAAAAGCAAAAGCGGGGGGGGGGGGAACCCAACCCTAAATCACCTCGGCTAGAGCAGGAACCCACCCCCCACCCCCACCCCCAGTTCTGGGAGGGGAGGCTGGCGGGCGGCTGCGGCTCCGGCTGCAGCTGCTCTGAGACCCGCGGGGCCCGGGAGAGCGGGGTTTGGAGCGGGAGCCCAGGCGAGGGGGCAGGTGCCGGGGGCAGGTGCCGAGAGGGGCAGGTGCCGGGAGGACCACGGCGCAGAGCGGGAGCGCGGCCAGGTGAGGACGGCGGGAGCCGGGCAGCGACGGCGGCGGCGGGGGCCCGGCGGGGCGGGGGCTGGGGGGGGAGGGGGACGGGGGCGGCCGCGTCGGCCCCGCGCCTGCACACACTCACCGGCGCCGGCGGGCTCGCCTCTCGCCGCCGCTGCTCTCGCGGCCGCCAGCCGCTCTTCCCCCTCCTCCTCCGCCGGCGCCGCTGCCGTCGCCCAGGCCGGGCCGCGCTCCCCTTCCGCTTCCGGGAGCCGGAGCGCCGGGGCCGGCGAGGTGGGTGTGCGCCCGCCCGCGCGCTGGGGCTACCGGCCGCCGCCGTCGCCGTCTGCGCTCCGTTGCCGGGAGCCGCGATGGGAGCCGCCGAGGGCCGAAAGAGCAGAAATCGCGCCGCCGGCGGGGGGAGATGCGCCGGGGCTCCAGGCCGCGTGCGGCGGTCCCCGCGCCGTCACCGGAACACTCGTACCTGACGCACCTCGTCGCCTCCGCCCTCCCCTGCTGCCACCTTCCCAGCTGTGGCCGGGCCGTCCTTCTCTTTGTCCCCACACCCCTCACTGTCCCCCTCAAAGGGGGACCGCAGAGGGGCCCTCGTGTAAGGATTGCCCAGTAACCGTCTTCCTTCAGGGACAATGGCCAACAGGCCTCTGTCTTCCGCTAAGGCGTTCTGGATGTCCCCTGGTACCTTGTTTCAAAGTGCGCCCGCAGCATCTGCATCCTCTGGGAACTTGTCAGAAATGCACCACCTCAGATCTGCTGAATCAGTATCTGCATTTTAACAAGATCTCCAGGTGATCCCTAAACGTGCACCTTAAGTTCTGAAAGGCACCGGATTCTAATGCCTGCCCTTGCCCTCTTCAGACCCTCTATGCAGTAGGAGCCAGGGTTGCCCCAGCTATCTAAGATGTTGTCGGTTCCCGTGGGCCACCTCAGTCCATACCCAAACCAGCTTAACTCGGTATTTAATGAAACATCCAAAAGTTGTCAGCTTTCCCATCCCTGCAGCCTAGGAAAGCTAAGTTGACCCAACATTGTAAATAATCAGTCCACCTCCCGGTTTAAGTGGATATCTTACCAAACACCAGAGACCTACTTTAAAACCTCCCTTCTCTTCCCTCTCCTAAGCCGAGCAGTACTTTGGATACAGTACTACACCGTTTGTGGTAATGTAGAGCTAAATCTTTGTGCTTGCATGCCACAGGAGATCATGTATGGAGGGAAGAATATTACTTGATACATAAAGTCTGAACTTCTTATAGGATGGCATTGAAAGTCCTTCACAAACTTGTCTCTACTTACCTGTGCAGTCTTAGCTCAAATGAACTTGGTTCATTTAGCCTTCCTAGGTTGCCCTTTGTCTTCCTCCCTAATGATCGTTATCCAAACTTGGGAGTCATTTCAAATCCTGCCAGCCCAGAGTACTCTCCCCCCTCCCTACTGTACTTAAATCACACCCATGAAGCTTATTTTGAAACCATATGTTACCTTGTATTCCTAGATATTTTTGAACATGTTATGTTCTGATGTATTTCAATTACAAACACCGTAGGACCTTAAAGACCTACACCAGTAGATGTCAAAGTGTAGTCCTCACAC
Organism: Lontra canadensis; assembly: GCF_010015895.1. Lineage (NCBI taxonomy): Eukaryota > Metazoa > Chordata > Mammalia > Carnivora > Mustelidae > Lontra > Lontra canadensis. Next base: position 5,518,475 of record NW_022631064.1, on the reverse strand, counting down.
CAGTAGCATCAACATCACCTGTAAACTAGTGAGAGATCCACATTCTCCAGCTCCATAGCAGATATACTGTATTAGAAACTTCAGGGATGAAGCCCAGCAATCACCGTTTTCATAAGCCTTCCGGGTGATTCTAATGAGCACTCAAGTTTTAGAACTACTGACCTGGAATATTGTCTTTTACCCCGCCCCCAAAGGAACTCAGTGATTGGGATTGATTTGACTATATGCAAGTTTTATTGGCTTTCAGATTAAGCAATCAGCTCCTTCACTTATGCATAACTAGGCTAGAAGGCAGTGACAGTTGCTTTTGAAAGGATTGCCTTTGGTTTTCACAATGCATTTTATGTAGTAGGATCTTTATAACTTGGGTTTGTTTGAAAAGAAAGAAATAAAGGGGCGCCTGTGTCCAGCTCTTGAGTTTTGGTTCAGGTCATGATCTCGAGGCTGTGGGATGGAGCCCCACGTCGGGCTCTGTGCTCTGTGCTGGGTCTGCTTTAGATTCTCTCTCCCTCTCCTTCTCATTCTCTCTCTCTCAAATAAATAAAATCTTTAAAAGGAAGGGAGGGAGGAAGGGTGGGTGCAGGGGTGCCTGGGTGGCTCAATCTGTTATGTATCAGACTCCTGATTTCTGCTTGGGTCATGATCTCAGGGTTGTGGATGGAGCCCCATGTCTGGCTCAGAACAAAGTCGGCTTGAGATTCTCTCTCTCCTTCTGCCCCTCTCCCCTCTCACAGACATTCTCTTTCTCTCTCTCAAATAAATAAAAGAAGGAAGGAAACATAACTAGTCACTTTGGGTGAAGGAGAAATGTGGAATTTTACTTCCAAAATTCGAGTACCCATACTGCATATTATTTGGCTCTTTTTTAGTATACTATTGTGAGAAGGAATAATTTGCAGTAAATGATTTCAACAAGTACCAAAATGAGAATTAGTTGAGTGGCACGTGAGTGCTGTGACAATTGGAACTATATGTATTTTTTGTGCATTTTGTCATGAGTAAACCTGTCTCTGATCAGCCAAGCCCATTTCACAGAGAATTCTCTAAATAAGACATGGAAATAGAGAAGTGGCAGGGAAACCATTCTCAAAATCATGATCTCGTTATCATGGGCACTTAAGAAGTCTAATCAGGGGCCTATCGATAGGGCCCTATCAGGGTCAAGTCATAAGGATGATTGTCTTATGTTGCAACCCATATACTTGACTCCTATGTCATAATGAGAGGGTGAGGGAGATATGGCATCATATAATCTTTTTGAGAAGCTTTTCTATTTACTGTAAGGATGGATAGAAGATAGATATGCTATATTCTCCCTCCAGAATTCTAGTCTACTTCATCCTTCCTGTGACATGATTATTAATCAAACTAGTATTTATCTGGGAATTGAAAAAGTAGACAAGAACAAGCAACATGGCTACCACTGCCAACTTAGCTTCTCAACAAAGGCACAGTCAGGGCATTTATGTGGATAAACTCAGCCAACTACTGTGCTTCTGTGCCATGACGGGGGAGGACTGGATTTGACTACAATTTCCAAAAGTCAGTGCAAGTGCAGTCCAGAGTTTAATCAACACTGGCTAGTAGCCCTTGGCAGCTTTGGGTGGATGGCGTTCTCCACCTGCCCAGCTGGGTACCATGCCCTAAGCACCCACATTTGATGCACATTCATGATTTCTTGGTTGCTTATCGTCATCTCCCCCATCTGTTTGAGTGGCAGAGTGCCCATTCCAGAACAGTCTAATATTCTAATAGTTGTTCTTAACCTCTTTTGGGTTACACATCTCTTTGAGCATCTAATGAAAGTTAGGGACCCTCTTTCCCAACGAAACGTGTGTAAACATGTAATTATATAAACACATACATATATATTTAAAAATAAAATTTCAGAAGCTGCCCCACCTTCCCATGCCTCCCAAGGACCACAGTGAAGTCACAAACATCAGGCTAAGAATCTGCTTTAGGATATGGAGAGTGGGTGAAATAAACTTCTTTTTTTCAAATATCAAAGATAACTCTAAAAACCACTCTGTGCTTAGGAGATAGAACAAAAGCAATGCTAAGTGAAGTTACATTTGGGAGTGCTAAAGAAGCAGCCAGTTGTGTCAACAGAGTGGTTCAGGAGTGGCTTCCTGGAGAAATGTTCTTGCAAATAAGAACGGGACTTTGGAACAAAGGATCCCTCCAGCATAAGGGACAGGCTATGCAAAGGCATGGAAACATGGAAGTACAGTGGTCCATCTGGTGCGGCTCAAAAGTAAACTTCAGGGAGAGAAGAGAATCAGAAGGTAGAACAGAGTCAAATCACGTTGAGCCTCAAATTCAACACTATTTCCAATAAGCAGCCAATGTAAGCTTTTGGAGTACGGTAACCTGGAAAGACATTATTAGCTAGTGCCGTAGTATCATCAAAATGCAGAGCAGTAGGACATTTGAAAAAGTTCTCCATAGGGGCACCTGGTGGCTCAGTTGTTTGAGTGCCTGCCTCCAGCTTGGGTGGTGGTTCTGAGGTCCTGGGATCAAGGCCTGTGTCAGGCTCCCTGATCAGCCAGAGGTCTGCTTCTCCCTAGCCTTCTGCCCCTCCCCCTGCTTGTGTGCGAGCTCGCTCTCTCTCTCTCTCTTCCTCTCTCTCAAATGGATGGGTAAAATCTTAAAAAAAAAAAAAAAGAAAGAAAGAAAAGAAAAAATTTTCCATATCCTAAATCAGAGCCTATTAGTGAAGCCAAATGGTTTCATTTCAACTTTTTAGGGTTGCTTGATGTTTGCTCTAGAAGTTCTATTAAGCTAAATCAAAATGAGTTTGAAATCCTTACAGTTCGTTAAGTGCTTGTGAGAAAACATATCCTGGTGAAATGTTCAGGTGAATTTTGAATCCAGGACACTGAGTTAAAATTTATTTGGAATTGAAAGCATCAACTGGGAGCAAAAAGAGGAAAAAAGCCCTGTCACTGACCAGGCTGGGAAGAGAGACACAGATCGAGCCAGCTGCCAACTTAATAGCAAACACTGTTTCCGCCAAAGGTCATGTGGCAGCTGTAAATTACTATAGTGAACCCCACTCTTTGGGTGGTCACTGACCAGTGACACCTCAGACCACTTGCTGTTTTCATTGATTACTGGGAATACCCAAATGCTTGGTCAACTTCATCTCATGACAGCACCCAACTCTTAATTCCCTCTTTTTCTAATCCCACCTCAAAACAACAAATGATCCCCTGGCGATTCACAGACCTGTACCCCTGGGGATAAAAATATATTATATGTTTATAAAAAATAAAATTAAAAAAAAAGATCCAAAACTGATCCCTGTTTCTCTTAGACCATCTTCGAAATCTTTTAGTGAAAGCCCAATGTACATTGGGCTCGCCCCTCCTACTGGTCTAGTGGTACTTCTCTGAAGAGCCCTTTTTCCTTGAAGGGCAAGAAATCTGTTTTTTGGGTTTTTTTGTTTGTTTTTTTGTCAGGCTGCAGGCTTGTCTCTGGTAGTCTTTAGCTGATTAAGTATTAGCAACCCATTCGATAATGAAAGCCACCCATTGTCAGGACTCAAAAGTCAGGGCTCTTCAGAAAAGAGGTCTCCTTCTCTCTGTCAATGGCACGATAAAGTAGCTGCCAGCAATGAGACTCAGCCGTTTCACACATGGACTCTTCCAGCACAGGAGGAAGCAATGCTCTGGGTAGATCACTCCGCTCCCTCATCTTCTGGAGAAATGTGGATTGAGGTAGAAAGCAGAAGGAAAACGGGCTTTAGTTTTTATTTTTATTTTTTGGAAAATGTGCTTCTAAAAACAATTTTTGTGAGTCGTGTTTTTAGAAAATAGCTTAAGTAAATGGGGTTCACAGAGATCCAAGACAGAAGTAAAATGGGTCTGGAAAGATCGTAGGTTCTTCCCTGGTTCAGTGTAAAGGGCATACTAAAAATAGGGTCATTTTGATGATGCTGAGACCTCATTGCATGAAGCAAAGAGACTGAAATTTTCACTGAGAGATTTTATTATAAAAACAATAGCCAAAGAGATGGTGGGGATGGGGCGGGGGGCTGTGGGAAGTCTGGGTTTATCTCCAAGACATAAAAATAGAGATGAGGAAGGGATGTCTGGGTGGTTCAGCTGGTTAAACATCTGACTCTTGGTTTCGGCTCAGGCCACTATCTTGGGTGGTGAGATGGAGCCTGGTGTGGGGCTCCATGTTCAGCAGGGAGTCTACTCGGGATTCTCTCTCTCCCCCCTCCCCCACCCCTCCCTTCACTTGCATTCCCTCTCTCTCTCTCAAATAAATAAATCTTAGGAAAAAAAAATAGAAGAGGAAGACAAGTTAGAATGCAGAACTTAGGGCTGCCTGGTTGGCTCAGTCAGAAGAACATGTGACTCTTGATCCTGGGGTCATGAGTTTGAGCCCCACGTTGAGTATAGAGATGACTTAAATAAATAAACTTAAAAAAAAAAATTCAGAGCTTAAACAAAGTGAGGAGCAGGGACACCAGTAGAACCAAGAATCCAAATAGGAGAGTTATCTTTGGTAGGAGAAGAAAGAGTAAGTTAATTCTCAAAGTCAGGAACAAAAGAAGAGCCAGAGGATGAGCAGGTGGGATATTTTGAAGGGGAAAAAAGGGAAAATTCAATGGCTTCCATCTTCATGTAGACACCAAAGCAAGACATGCTGAGCTCTCAGAAAGGAAAAGGAAAGAGCGGCATGTTCAGCTCTAGGAACGGAGACGAAAACTCTAAAAGAGACAGCCCACATGGCTCCTGTGGAGATAATATTGACACCAGTGGAAAAAAATAATCTGAGTCCTTCTAGAAAAACCTCGGTGCCAGAGGTAATAAAAAATAGTGCTTCCTGCTATATGTTGTGGCTCTAAAACACTCTAGAAAATTAACCCCTGTGAGTTTCCAAATATGCTAATTCACAGATCTGCTTTGGGTTCACGGTATCTACATGTAATAGATGAAAGAAATGAGGCCCCTAACGTTTCATCCTTTGACATCCTATGGTGCCACAGCAGGAAGTCTCAGGCTTAGCTGACAACAATATATAAAGATGGCTGAGAAAATTCCATAGGCCGTTCAGGCTCAGAGTGCCACAATGAACGGCACAGAGGCAGCGAACACATAATGGAGGAATTCCGTAGAAGCAAGGATGAAAAATTGACCAATGACTTAGAATGTGCTAACCACATCTTGGGTTAATTAAATACCTGTGTTGCTTTGGATAATCATACCTGCCAAACTCAAAGACACACACACACACACACACACACACACACAATTTCTATTGATAACCTTCTTATTTGCTCTCTTAGTCAAAGAGTAACTTTCACTGTAACTGCATCACCAAAAAAAAAAAAAAAAGAGAGAGAGAGAGAGAAGAAAAGTCATCCCCAAGCTCATACCTGCTCTAGCAAGCAAACTCCTTGTTTATTCCACCTTCTCCTATCCCACTTTTTCTATCTGGGAAGAACCTGGAGATACGCCCCTACAGAGCCACGCAGGCAATAATCAAACGGGGTCAACCTGGGGTTTAGAATCTTGCACCCAAGAATCATCCCAGGCCTGGATCTGTGAAAGCCAGCAATCCAAGAGACTCTTTCCTAAAGCAATCTAATCACAGTTGTGCTGTCATTCCTTAACTGCCATGGGAATCACCAGCTGTCATTGGAAGTCTTTTACAAGCACCCTGTAAATATTAAAAAATCATGTTAAAATTATACCGTGTGCAGCAGCAGCTGATGCTGTTTTATGGAGACAAAATTAGAGAGCATGGAAACAGAGCACACTACAAGTCCCATGATCCCTATTTCTTAAAGCTCCCCCAAGCAGGACCCTGAGCCACAATTTTAACTCTTTAGTCACAGCAGGGAATCACTCCACTGATCATTTCCCCTGAGGCGAATCTTATCCTTTAAAGTAGGTGTATCCTCATGAAAAAATGTTCATCATCATTAGTCATCAGGGAAATTCAAATCAAAACCTCATTGAGATACCACCTTACACCAGTTAGAATGGCCAAAATTATCAGGACAGGAAACAACAAATGTTGGGGAGGATATGGAGAAAGGGGAACCCTCTTACACTGTTGGTGGGAAGGCAAGCTGGTGCAACCTTTTTGGAAAACAGTGTGGAGATTCCTTAAAAAATTAAAAATAGAGCTACCCTATGGCCCTGCAATTGCACTACTGGTTATTTACCCCTAAGATACAGATGTAGTGAAAAGAAGGGCCATATGTTCCCCAATGTTCATAGTAGCAATGGCCACAGTTGTCAAACTGTGGAAAGAGCCGAGAGGCCCTTCAACGGACAAGTGGATAAGGAAGATATGGTCCATATACACAATGGAATATTATGCCTCCATCAGAAAGGATGGATACCCAACTTTTGTATCAACATGGATGGGACTGGAGGAGATTATGTGGAGTGAAATAAGTCAAGCAGAGAAAGTCAATTATCATACGGTTTCACTTACTTGTGGAGCATAAGGAGTAACACAGAGAACGTTAGGAGAAGGAAAGGAAAAGTGAATTGGGGGAAATCGGAGGGGGAAAGGAAGCATGAGAGACTATGGACTCTGAGAAACAAACTGAGGGTTTTGGAGGGGAGGAGGTTGAGGGGATGGGTGAGCCTGGTGGTGGCTATTAAGGAGGGCATAGATTGCATGGAGCACTGGGTGTGATGCATAAACAATGAATCTTGGAACACTGAAAAAAATTAAAAAAATAAAAATAAAGTAGGTGAGTCCTGAATGCCTTTGGTGCCCTTTGGTGCACTCATCACTCAACTTTCTACTGTAAAATGAGGGCAAGAGAATTATTTTTGAAGTTTCCCAGGTGAGGAAAGAATATTTCAGCTTTCTTGTAGTTAAAACCAGGGTATGGGAGTGCATCCTAGCAGCTCCGTGACCTGTCCGGCTTCTCTGAGACTCTGTGCCAAGCAGAATAAACGTTCTGGCAAGATGCGCCCCTTGTCTGCCCTGATTTACAAAATCTCAGAACTAACTCAAGACTTATTTGGGTTGTTCCATAAATCCTGCTTGCTCCCCAAAGACCTCTCCTACTGACCCACCGTAACGTCTGGGACTTCCACATCTGTAATTTTGATGGAGAAACTGAGATCCAGAGGCATCTATTAAAATACAAGGGACTAGATGAGATTTTGAAAATACTTTTAATTTTCTTAACAGTGATGATGATATTATCCTTACTAAGTAAGAATATCCTCATTCTACAGGTGCCTGGGTGGCTCAGTCGTTAAGCATCTGCCTTCGGCTCAGGTCATGATCCTAAAGTCCTGGAATGGAGCCCCGCATCAGGCTCCCTGCTCAGCAGGAAGCCTGCTTCTCCCTCTCCCACTCCCCCTGTTTGTGTTCCCTCTCTCACTGTGTCTCTCTGTCAAATGAATAAATAAAATCTTAAAAAAAAAAAAAAGAATATCCTCATTCTAGGAGTAAAGGTGAAAGGTCATGAGATCTGCAATTTGCTTTCAAATGGTTCAAGGGTCTAAAACCATGGAGTCAGTACCCCCCACACACATCTACACAAACTGAAAGGTAACAAATGTGGCAAAATGTCAACAATTGTTGAGTTAAAGTGGAGGTTATGGAGGTATTCTTGGTGCTATTTTTTTTTTTTTTAGTTATTAGTATTTTTGAACATTTTTATAATGAAAAGCTAGAAAAATGCAGATTCCAAAGAATATCTTGAATTCAGTGACTCGTACTCCCTAGATAGGGAACCAAGAAAGCACTGCTTGTGAGCTTTCCAAGCAAGTTTTTGGCACATTGGTATTTGGGAGTTACTGAATTATAGTACTAAATGCCGATGAAGGAATAAGTGCAATAGGTATGTGATAAAAAAGAGGAATTTGGGGGAGAAAAATAAATTCAATTCAACACCTCTTAGCCAAAAATCCACTTTTGTTAATTGGGCTAGAGTCATGTTACTCTACTCTACTCATGTTACTCATGAATTACCCAGAAATGAAATTCGAAGAACGCAGAAGACGGTTTCTACGGAGAACAGCAGGAGGACCCAGAGGGGCTGGGAGAACAACGGAACGTTCCAGGTCTTGAGTTCTGAGCAAGTGTTCAGAATTCCCATGACCAGAATTCTTCAGTGACTTCCGCCTCTTCGTGATCTGGCCTGGGGCCAAAAATCATCTGTGGAACTTTAGAAATATAGCAACAATTGTCTGCCACCCCCAACGCCCCCCCCACCACCCACTGGAACAGATTCTTTCTTTCTTTTTTAAATTTTATTTATTTATTTATTTATTTGAGCGAGACAGTGAGAGAGAGCATGAGAGGGGAGAAGGAGAAGCAGATTCCCCTCAGAGCTGGGAGCCAGATGGGGGACTCGATCCTGGGACTGACCTAAGCCAAAGGCAGTTGCTTAACCTACTGAGCCATCCAGGCACCCTGGAACACAATTTCTGTATTTTTCAAGCAATTAGGTAATTCTAACATGTAACCAAATCTAAGACACTGAAACCCAAACTCTTAAGCCAGGTAAATTTCAGTCCCAAGGGCAGGAATCTGTCATAACCATCTTGATACCCCAGTGAATCAGCACAGTGTCCTGCACTTAATGGGTTCTAAACAGTTATTAATTGGCTGAATACATTGACAGGCTAGATAGATAAACGGACTGGAATTAGGAGCTCTGGGCCATTGTGGATAATTTGAATATCCGGAAGAGAAGGCAAGATAGAAAGGAAAGCTCAAGAGTGAGATCCCAGGCAGAAAGGAGGAAAAGTAGACATCAAAGAAAATTCCACCTGTTTTGTAATTTCCCTCAGAGCTGTGCCAGGGCTCGTAATCTCTTCTGTAAGCAAGCAGGAGAATAGGGACAGAAAGTCTTTTTTCGTGATATCTGCACATTTGGGAACCACTTCATGTATAGGTCTGCACTGTGTTCCCTGGTCCTGAAGAGCCCCAAAATATCATCTGCATATTTGCAAAATGTGAAATCTGTCTATCCACTTAAGTCTTCACCTATTTCTTGCCTGAGATTTGGGCAGGATGCAGGTTTCCTTTTAGTAATAGAATTGTGACTAGGAAAAAGCGCTTACTGGAAATTCTGGTTCTTTAAATATTGGACATAAAGAGGTGTGTTTCCTTTAGCTGGTAGACGAGAGGAGCCTGTGATAAGTTCTTTGTAAAATATTAACCCGGATCCCCACCCACAGGTGGATCACTGGTGTTGTTTCTTTTGGAGGAAAGGAAGAGGAACAAAACAGAGTAAGAGGGAGGTAGGCACCCCACGAAAATCTGAGCTGCCTCCCAGAGATGTGGGTGGATTAATTGGGGCCGGCTTTGGAGAACTCGTATTACAGGAAAGTCCATTCCATTGCTCAGGGAATTATTACTCACACATTTCACCACTGCAAAGCTCCTGGATGTGTGCACTGGATGAAACAGGGTGAAGAGGACCCACCAGTGTGTACTTCAGATTCATCCTTTGTTCTGAAAGAGGAAACTTGACTTTCTGGTGTTCTAGTCAGAGGGGGTTGGTGCACATGATTTCCACGGTTTCTTCCAGCTCTTCTGGCCCCCGTGCTTTCTTTCTACTCCAATTCATCATACCCACTGTTGAGATTTTTGGCTCGTGGATATCTTTGGGAAGCTCATTAGGATTCTGGACCCTCTCCCCTGAAGGATGCCCATACCTGCAACATATGTGCACATTTCGGGGGGTTCATGAGCCCCTCTGGTGTGACTGTTATAAACCCATGCCATCCGAGTCTGCTCGCAGACCTTCAAAAACTCCCTATTGCCTATCAAATACGTCCTTAAAACCTGTTGGCTGTCATTCAAAACTCCCCACACTATCTATACTACCTAATCTTCCAAGAGCAGCTCCCAAAACTCATTCATTAAGCTAATGTGTATGGAGCATACATTTTATGTATGTATAGGCTTATGTTTCTATATATAGGCCAGGATACAAATATTAAAATATAAGTACATAATATGATATCTAAAACAGTATCACTAATGTATTTGAAATGTATTAAAATAATATACTGTGTAAAACAGAACCTTATATTAGAACCAGAGGGGTAATAAAGATCTAAAATATATGGAACTTGTTATTCGGGAGTTTACAATTTAGAAGTAAAGATAAGTAAATAAATAATGATGACATAAGTTAAAAAGTGGCAAAGGGCTGTGGCAGACACTGTTGTTTGCCTACTCAACCTTCATTTCTTTTTTATTCCTTGCTGTCAGAGCAAAGGTTTTGTTCCATTGTTTTATTATCCTCAATGTAACTGATTTTATTCAGCTCTTTAAAAGGGATGCAAAAATAAATAAATAAAAGGGATGCAAAGTGGGAGCGAATCCCTCTTTTCTACTATAGACATTGGTGTGGGAATGGTGACCTACAATGTCTGGAAGTGTGGCAGCCATCTTGTGACTGAGGGGAGCTTTAGCTTGTGGAAGATACACTGAGAGTGACAGAGCAGAAAGATGGAAGGAATTCGAGTTCTTTTTTTTTTTTTTTTTTTTTTTTTATTTTTTTTGACAGACAGAGATCACAGGCAGGCAGAGAGGCAGCCAGAGAGAGAGGAAGAGAAGCAGGCTCCCTGCTGAGCAGAGAGCCTGATGCGGGGCTCGATCCCAGGACCCTGGGATCATGACCTGAGCTGAAGGCAGAGGCTTTAACCCACTGAGCCACCCAGGCACCTGGAATTCGAGTTCTTGAAAGAGTGGTAGAGCTTATGACTTGACCAACCAGGAAACTAGCTGCCTTCCATGCTTCTTGTTAGTGAAATACTAAATCCCTTTATAATTTAATTTATTCTGAGTCATGTTTTCTGGTACTTGAGTTGAAGGCGTCCTCATTGATTAAGCATTTTAAGACAGGCATGGATAATGGGCTGTGGGAATCAGAGAAGGGATAGAGTAGTGGATAAATCAGGAGTTTAACCCTATATGTGTATGTATGTGTTATGTTTATGTATATGTGTATGTAGATATATATGTATATGTATATGTATGGATATGTGTATGTGTAATGTGCATATAGAAATATACATATTGATTTACATTTTTTTTATATAAATTTTTATCTTGAGGCAAGTAGCCTTGTAGGAAAGATCTGGGACTTTGGAGTCATTCTGCTTCTGAAGCCCTTGAGCAGTTCTGCTTTGGGAGAATAATTTAACTTAATTTTTTTAAAGATTTTATTTATCATTTATTTGACAGACAGAGATCACAAGTAAGCAGAGAGGTAGGCAGAGAGGGAGGTGGGGAAACAGGCTCCCTGCGGAGCAGAGAGCCTCATGTGGGCTCGATCCCAGGACCCTGAGATCATGGCCCGAGCCAAAGGCAAAGGCTTAACCCACTGAGCCACCCAGGTGCCCCAAGAATTATTTAACTTATATGAGCATTTTCACCTATAAAATAATACAGTACTCCCTACCTTGTAAAGTTTCCTGAGGCTTAAATGAAATGATGTATATGAAGTGGTTGGCACAGTGCCTGGTGCATGATACACCTTCAACATATGATATCTGTTATTATTGTTTCTTTTGTGAGGACAAAAATTCTGCATTGGTACCTACTATTGCTGGACACTTTCCCAGGCAATGGTGACAGTGGTGAAAGAAAACCAGTACGATCGATGCTCTCATGGAGCTTCTGATTTGAGTATTAATGACAAAAATAATAGGATAATGAGAAACCAAAACAAGTGTGAGAAGTGAAGGCATAGAGCACCATGAAATCAGGCAAGGTGCTAAACTGACCTTGTGTAGGGCTTAAGGGGGGCTTCACTGAGGAAGTGGAAGCAGGGCACAGTAGGAAGATCATCATTCTAGCTTTACGGAAACAAATATATTTATTTATTTGTTCCCGGAGTGTAAACTATTCAAGGTCAGGAATTACATTCAAATAATCGTGCATTCCTTTATTTACATTCTTGGTACCAAGAACAGTGACCAGTCTCATCACCACCATAAATATTTGTGGACTGAATGAATGAAGCTTTCTGACACCCACTCCCCTTGTCAAAAAAAGTGTATGAAATTTCTATTTCTAGGAGATGAGGAATAGAAAGCATGTGAACACATAGCAAGGCCTCTATAACTGGTAGCTCCTATTATTATTACTACCATTATTGCTTTATAATTTGCAAAAATTACCTCTGCTACAATGTTGTAAGTTCCAGGGCAGAGGGAAATGTGTCTTATTTATTTTTGCTTATCTCTGGGTTCTCAGCCCAGTGTCTTGTGTACAACAGATCCTTTATAAAAATTAAGAAGGTGCATGACATTCTTAATTAGGAATCAAATTGACAGTTTAAAGAGACTATGTATATTGAAAAAATAAATTATCAAAGCTAAGCTAACCACTCTCTGTGGAGAATACTTAATGCCAAGGTTCTAGAATCCAGATAAAAGTATATATATATATATTTTTAAAAACCTTTAAAAACTGTTACAAGTGGTGCCTGGGTGGCTCAGCTGGTTAAGTATCTGCCTTTGGCTCAACTCATGATCCTGGAGTCCCTGGATGGAGCCCCACATCAGGCTCCCTGCTCAGCAGGGAGCCTGATTCCCCATCTCTCTGCCTGCCTCTCTGCCTACTTGTGATCTCTCTCTCTGTCAAATAAATATTAAAATATATATAAAAGGGTATTGAAAGTATAAATCGGAATCCTGGGAGCATTCTTGAGAGGTCAGGGGTTTGGGGGATGGGACTCCCCATGGTGGTTGGAGGGGACTTTATTTATACGTGAAATGGTTTGTTTTTTTTTTTTAAACAAAAAAAGACCAGGAGCACGAGATGACAAAATGTCAAATATTCTGGTGGTAAGAACTGGAGTGTTTGCTATAATATCCTTTGCACTTTTTTTCTATGTATTTTGAATTTCTCAAAACAAAACTTTTTTCAAAGAAAGAACATCTGAATGGAAAAGAGTAAACTCAGCTCTTGTGATTTTTTAGAATATAAAGCTCTCTGATGTGCTGCTCTTTACATTTGATCATCACAATAACTTTTTTAAAGATTTACTTATTTAGTTTAGAGAGTGAGAGAGAGCACGAGCAGGGGAAGGGGCAAGGGAAGAGGGAAAGAAGAGAATCTCAAGCAGACTCCCCACTGAGCGTGGAGCCCGACATGAGGCTCGGTCTTGCGACCCTGAGATCATGACCTGAGCCAAAATCCGGAGTTAGATGCCTAACTGACTGAGCCACTCAGGTGTTCCCACAATAATTTTGAAGTAATTATTTATCACCCTCATCCTATGTGGGCAGAAAATGAGACCAAGACTGATGAGGGAATTGCCATGACCCCCTCTCAAGTTAGGGTAATGCTTGGCTAAGAACCTGACCAAGGGATGATTTCTCTTTCAAGAGGCAACATTGATGTCCTTCAAATAAGATTGCTGAGCAAGAGATCAAAGAAATTAGCTCTGAGGCCTAGAGGCAAGAGATCTCAAAGAGATAGATCTAAACTAATGGGCAATGAATGAGCAAATATTTTAATACAAATAGAAAATATGCTCTAAATGACCTTAGGCTGGTTGCTTAAACTTTTTAAGACCTATTTTCCTTACTTGTAAAATAAGGTATTTACTGGGCACCTGGGTGGCTCAGTTGGTTAAGTGACTGCCTTCAGCTCAGGTCATGATCCTCGAGTCCCAGGATCAAATCCCACATCTGGCTCCCTGCTCAGCAGGGAATCTGCTTCTCCCTCTGACCCTCTCCCCTGTCATGCTCTCTCTCTCACTCTCTCTCAGGTAAATAAATAAAATCTTTAAAAATAAAAATAAAAATAAGGTATTTACCCACCTCATAAGACTTTTATGAGGATTGTACTCATATGTGGAATTTAAGAAACAAAACAGAGGATCATAGGGGAAGGGTGGGGAAAATAAGATTAGATCATATCAGAGAGGGAGACAAACGATAAGACATTCTTAACTCTAGGAAACAAACTGAGGGCTGCTGGAGGGGAGCATGGTGGGGAATGGCCATTGAGGAGGGCTGGTGATGTAATGAGCACTGGGTGTTGTATGTAACTGATGCATCACTGAACTCTACATCTGAAACAAATAATACACTATTTGTTAATTAATTGAATTTAAGTAAAATTGTAAAAAAAGATTTTTATGAAGATTATATAATATATGTATTGATGTATTATATAAGTTTTCTAATCTATAACTTATGTAAGAGACTCAGCATAATATCTGGCCCTTAATAGATGTTCAGTATTTGTATGTTTCCTCTCAGGTGTCCATGCTCCTGTGTATTATGTGGAACCATTGAGAACTGCCTTTTTTTTTCTTACCAGTAAAAATGGATGAATGTGGGCAGTTTCATGAGGTTTGCAGTATGAAGGTCAATTCTGATACCACTCTCCACTGTCTCATCTTGAATTCACATGAAGGAAGAACAGAACAGAGTTTGAATAAGACGGATGATTGTTTGGGGCTTGGGTTGAGAGTCTATTTGCAAGGATAAATAAAAGGGATTTGCAAGCATGTAAGAAGGACAGTCCAATTGGCAGGGATAGGTTTACATAATCAGGGTTAGGCAATTGCAAACAAGACAGTTGCTCAATAGCTCTTGGCACCAGAATATATTGACCAGCTGGGATATCATTAATGCTTAACAGTTTCATCCTTATGGCCGTATCTTGGCCAATTAGGTTGTCTTTGACCACTGAAGGGTATAATATATTCTGATGTAAATGCCACATATGTATCTGTATATCACGTATTCTATTATTTCAATGTAGAATATACACTAAATATAAGTGCATCTGCTTCTTTGGAACACCAGGTTAGATGGTGTGATTGAAGAGAAATAGAATTAAAGTATACCTTGATTCCTTTAAAAAAAAAAACCAATATTCTGGGGAACACCTTTTTGTGTATACTGTGAGAAATAAGGTTCAAATAATCAAAATAATTTTAAGATGAAATTTTTAAAGGATGATTACAGAAAAAGAAATAGGGTGAGGGAAAGCCAGGTCTATACAATGTACGAATACAAATAAATACAGAAGAAGAAAGGGAACCACTACGACAGTGATTTTTCTGTTAACAGAGCACTGCTGGAAGCGTCAGAAGAAACACTTGGGGTATTATCATTAACCTCAGAAGACATTTGAGAAATACCCCAGGTACATCGTCTCCAGATAGCACCTTTAAGTTATGGGACAGAAAAAGCACCATTAAGACAAGATTTAAGACAATTGAATGCCATGACATTTCCCAGAATGCTTCATACACTAAAATTTAATACATTAAAATATTCAGAATATTTTCAGACCTTGCAAGTATGACATTTACAGAATAAAAATCTGTAATATGAAGTTTTTAGAATGCAGCAAAAACAAAAACAAAACAAAAAAACATCATCCCAACATAGAACTCTAACTTACTAGCTACTCCAAAAGGGATAAAGAATTTCACCTGTAAATTGTTTCCATTTCTAAGCAGTTCATGTAATTTGACGTCCACTGGACTTCTTAGGTTACTTTCATTGGCATCTCTGGATTGACCTTTCAGCCTGGTAGTGCAGGTCATATATTTTTATTCCCCCATAATGGAGATACTTGCGTGACCTCCAGTGATTGCTCCCTGTCCCTATGTGAACCACTGAAAGTAACATTACTACTCCTTCTTCAAAGCCAAGGACCTGACATTAACAACCTTATATGGGGTGTATCCAAAGAACTATGAGGCAACCAAGCAAGCTACTCCTTACGTCCATGGAAGTTAAATAATCATCTGATGGAAGCAAATACTAGATAAGCAAATACTACAAATACTAGAAATGTATTTTTAGTGGTGCTTTGACTAAAGAACCCCATTTTTAGGGCCCACTTTCTTTCTTTTCCAACTTCAGATGGAGGACTTTTACCAGAATGTAGAGACCCTAGGTCATGGAATATTGTAGCGGAAAGGACTTAAGCAATCATCTGACTCAAGTCCCTTATGTAGAGATGAAGCCCTCAAGATGGAGAAAGCTTCCACAACTCCTTAACGTCCTCCTGCCGGGTGGGGGCAGAGCCAAAAGTAGAACCCAAACATAGACCCACAACTAGATGAACACCATTGCCTCTAAATTGTTCTATCTCACTACTTTTGAACCACCTTTCCCTTAAAATAGTGTGCACTCGCTAACACTTCCAAGCTGAATAATCCAGCACCTTTGCTACTACAGTTTTGCTTTTCAAAGATAATAGTGGGATCTCTTTTTAAGTAGAAAATTCTGGGATGAAGGGATCCTGGGCATGAAATTCTGCCCGGGAGCCTGCCTGGAGGAGGTGTCCATGCTCATGTTCGGTCTTCATCTTGCACTGGCACTCCTCCACCAGCATCACCACCTTGACCACGGGGGCAAGGCTGGTGCAGTTTAGCTGCAAGTGCATCGTGGTGAACTTGGCAGGCGAGCAGTGGGAGCAGAATGTGTGGGGGTGTTGTGAAGCTCCAGGTAAATGAATGGACCCACATTTTCCAAAGCAAAGGTTGTTCTGTACAACAACTTTCTCACAGTCTTCGTGGGTGATTGTCTACAAGGCAAAAATATCTCCATTCAGTCATCTTGAGTCATTTCATTAACACACGTGATGCAGAAGCAAAAGACTCTAAGTCTGAAGATAATTCAGACTAAAATGTCAAAAACTTTCCAGTTTGGCATATATTACAATATCCGAGCCATGGTTAATCTCCTAGGGCATAAAGCCACCTCAACTAAAATTTCTTTTATTGGACAGATTACTAAGTGAGCCTTTAGGAAATCCCCAAGTTAATGAGAAAATGCTTTACATCTTACATCCAAACTTGAAGAAATTTTGTCTAATTAAATGTTACCAGTTGAAAAATTCTAATGACTAACTTCCTACACAAATAATGTGCCTTATCTTTTTACGCCCCACAGTGCATTACGCATAATAGATTCTCCACCCGTGTTTGTTCAACTGCTCATAGAGTAGATCAGAACATCAAGATGAATTCTATTCTATTTTGCAGGGCCTATAGTACGTTCAAATCTAAGGAGTTGCATGGGACAAAGTGATACGTCTGCAAATCACCATACATTACATCACCTTTGCCCCGCCCATCCCCCTTCACCTAGCTTTATATGCCCTTCAAGACATATGAGTCAAACGCCTTAATTTTAATTTAATTAGCAATAGAATTAAAAATAAGAGTTTCAAAGGAAATTCAATTGCATGATTTCTTGGGAGCAATTTTCTAATTGCACATGGCCAACAAAGCAGTCATTATTATTTGATAATGGACTTATTGCTACATATCCGTGCCTTTTCAGGCAGAATACTTAACTGCCTTACACAGTCAATTACCTTATAATACTGCCTGTTTAATTGGGTAGCATTATTGGACTGTAAAATTTTACTCGCCCCTGCATTGCTTTGGGTTCAGCATCTTCGTGTTTAAGGACCTGATGCAGTGTCTCAGTTTAATTTATCATTTGGAGCGCAGGGCTTGCCAGGACTGGCTGGAGGAAGCGGCTAGTAGAAAACGTCCCTTTGTCTTAATAGTGCAGAATCGATCACAATAACCATAAGTCAGCCAATGCGACAGGAAGTAGGAGGTGTTTCTGAGGGGAGAAAATGTGATCTCACACTGATATTATTTCTTGAAAGCTTATGAGAAAGTAAGTTAAATTAAATCATTTTTGCCACCATAACCATAGAAACAATGTCACGACTTCCATCTGACAGCCTATGAAATAGTTGGGTGGGAAATGCAGGGGATTAAGACTGAGATACTTGTGTACGTGAGTGTTTGGCTAGGAGTCAGTGTTTCCCACCTTATCTACAGGTAGGGTCAACTTGCTCATCCACATCCCAATAGAGCATAGAGGTACAGCTAGAGAGAAGTTCTGGTTGGCACACCCAAGTTCCCACTTCTCCTAACTTATCTTTCCAGATAGAACACCTCCAGCATATAAGTAAGTTAAAGCCCCTAAGACAAATGTCTGTGCCATCAATAGGAATGATTACTCATCTGAACAGTAGCGTCACCGTTCTCACAGCATTTCCGGAATACCAAGAGACAATGGAGAGTTAGAAGGAAATTTGGAGAGTGTAATGATAGTTCACCACATGTTATGACAAATACCCAAGGATCCAATCAGGAAGTTAGGTAAGAATCAGGCTCCCAGCAGCCTCCTCCCCAACTCTCCACCTGCCCCAGCTGTCCTCCCCTTTCTTGCCAACTCTGATCCCCTCCCCCATCCAGAGCCGATACCTGGCCAAAGGGCACTGTTCTACAGGTCTCCTGATGTACTTCATGGCTTTTGATGGGCAGGATGATCCCCTGAGAGGCTGGGCTCATTCTGAACATGAAGTGGTGCCAGAATTTCTTGGCCTCTTCCTGAAGAGGAGATTTCTCCATCTGCGTCCCATCTCTGGGCTGGGTGACGGCGTGGGTCCCAGGTGGGACGCTCTCAGGGACCAAGTCCTGGGGTGGATGCAGGTCTCTCTCGGGCTTCTTCCAGAACCTGCCAAACTTGGATAGCATCTTCCCTCTCTGCCTCTGGCCTTCTCCTACCCCTATGAGGTGGGGCACTGCGACAAAAAGGTCTGGCTTCTCCTCGGCATCCTCGTGGTTGTCAAGGGGGAGCTCTCTGCGATCCCTTTCTGGGAGCACAGGGGAGACAGAACTAGGACTTGGGCGGCTATCTCGCTGTGCAGCCCTCCCTAGAGGCAGGAGCACCAGCAGCTGAAGTAAGAGAAGACACATGCTGTCGGGGGCCCAAGCTTCTTGTGCTTTCACAGATGGTGAGGCCTAAAGGAGAGAAAGGCTCGCTCTCTGCGGGAATGCAAACAAGGAGATCCTATATATAGATACCTGCCTTGTGGGACGGAAAGGCAGGTGGTCAGTAGCCAGGCACAGTAAACACATTTATTGTTTGCTTGAATTATGTAGTGCTAATGGTGTCATGCCTTCACTTGAGTTTTGTGTATTTAAGAAGGCACCAGTGAAAGCCTGAGACCCAGGGGGTAATTAGCTGGCACTTTATCTATCGTCTGAGATTTACAGAGCCTTCTCTGAGAAAACAACACATTCTTTTCCCGGATTTCCCATCACTGTTATTAGAAGAAGGACCAGAGTCAACAAACATTTGTGGTGCATCTGCTTTGTATTAGGATCAGAAAGACGAGACATGTTTTTATGATGGAAGTATATCAGATAAAAATTAAAGGCATGCATTTAGCAAATGCCCAAGTCTTCAGGCTTTACACACACACACACACACACACACACACACACACACACACAGAGTCAGCCAAATAAGTATATCAAAATTATAAGGAAGGAAAAGGAAGAAACAGGAGAATTTTAACTTTGTTGAGTGGAGGACTCTCCCTCTCACTTACAGATAGCTGGGGTGGTTGATTTTTTTTTTTTTTTTTTTTTTTTTTTTTGCTGGCAGGATACAGGGAAGACATTCTCCCTTTTCACGCAAGGAAACTCCCAGCTCCCAAATTAACCCCCTCACTTGAAGAATCAAACACTTGATGCTAAATTTCACAACTAGCCAGCCATCAGATAAACCCTTTCAATTGTTGACAAATTTCTCAACAGGATCCTCCCTAATGGATTGCTCAGCAGCCTTCAGGGCAGATGGGGGGAAATGTCTCCTTCAAGCCACCCTATTGATTTTGTTCTCTTTCTCTAAACAAAGAGCCAGACTTGAAAACGTGGATTCTAAGAACCAGGTTTGATAGCTCAGGGCCTAAAACTGGCTGGTCAGTTCTTTACCTGACAGAATCCACATCATCTTCCTTATTCCACGGTAATTGATGACCAGGTTAATTAAAGAGGGAGACAAGCACCCATCTTCAGGAACGGAAGGAAAATTTGTTAGCTGACAGGACTCTCATTCAAAAAGGTTATAAATCACCCAAGGGCATGTGAAAGAAACAGATCCACATAAGCGGATATCAGAATTGAATTGAGTTGTCCCCCCACACCATTTGAATAGTATTTCCACTGGAATTAATCCCATACTGGTTTATATTTCTTCCCTTTTAATTTAATTACCATATTCTTTGCTTTTAGTAGCACATAATCCTGGAACATTGTCCCCATTTTCGTACTGATTAAGCTTTCTTTCCAAGAATTGACCCACTGGAATCTTTTTTCCAGACATTTGTGTTCCTTTTAATAGTCATGCCTGATTGCTGCGACATAAAGCCTGAAGTGAGTTCCTTTATTTACAATAATGAGCTATTTTTAAATGGACCGTCGTTTTCCAGAATTCTCTCAGAAGAGACATCTTTTGCCTCTACTAAATACCCACAGGACCCGGGCTAGTATGAATTAAGATACTCTTGATCTATATTAAATGAGCATTAGTATTTGCCATTTCTTTTAACGTAGTTTCTTAAGTTGCCTTCTATTTGAATTTCTTGATTCCCCTCAACTATCCAATGACAAAGCCTTTCCAGAGCTGGCCACTCTGCCCTGATTATAAATATAATCTGGACACCAGCTATGTTTCCCCACTTCTGGGATCGAGCCTGGAGGCAGGTTCCCTGCTCAGGGGAGAGCCTCGTTCTCCCTCTGCCTCTGCCCCTCCCCCCTGCTCATGCTCTCTCGCTCAAATAAATAAATAAAATCTTAAAAAATAAATAAAAATTACTCGTGCAGAATTTACTTTTGCTGTCCTATCATTCCCATTGGGAAGATGTATCAATATCCTGAAGGAAAAAGCTAGCAAAGCCTTCTGTGATGAGAACTTAAGTCCGTCTTCAACCCGTCTTTTATGGTTAAGGGCAGATGACGTTCACCTTTCACCCCACGTCTTTTCAGTAAATCTGAAACTATGTATATGACACATTGTAGCTTACTCTTAAGAGCGTAATCAGTTTGTATCTTTTAATAAAACAATGCTGCCTTTGTGGGTCGTCTGTGACCTAGGCATCTAGTTACCTCCCCGTTTGGATGAAGCCAAATGGAGGAAGGTGAGGAGGGGGCCTCCAGACTCAGCAGGTGGCGGTGTGGAAAGAGCACCACAGGACTGTTGGTGGACTTAGTACCAAATGCCAGGGTGAGAGGCAGGCCCGCCAGGGCTTACATACGCTAAGTCCACTTCCTGGGCTAACCTCAAACCTGCATGAGACCAGGGGGACTAAACTCTTCATTCATTCTTTCCGCATTGACAACTCAAGTTCAGCATCACCCGAACACCGTTTTCAACTTGACCTGGTTTTCCCAGGCACTACACTGTCTTGAGGACCAGGTGGGGCTCCCAGCATCCCTGAGAGGACATGGCTGCTGTGTTTTTCTGTTCCCCTCTTGCAGAAGCTCAGAAGGGGTTTATAAAATGTCTAGTGCTCTTTAAAGAGAAACAAAGAGGTTAAGTTCTTTCCTGGAAACCCCAGACAACAACAGAAGGCGAGAGGCCGTGTTAGGTCAGAGGTGAGCATCAGAGGTGAATTGAGAGGCAGAAAAAGGAATTTGGGTGAATGGATTTGTGAAAGAAATCTGCTTAGGGTGCATGCCACTGTTTCCTAGCTACCTCTCTTTACAAAATATGGAAACACAGTAGGATTGTGGGGGGTTGGATTGTTGTAGAGGAGGCCCAAAGTAGGCAGAATCTTTCTATTTTTTCCCAAAGAACAAGGACTAGAGCATATTAGGGCGAGTGGTTTCCCCCTTAAACCTATTATCTTGATTTAGTTTAGTAAATTATTCAAAACATGACACTCGGTACGCCTGGGTGGCTCAGTCATTGAGTGTCTGCCTTCCTGGCTTGGGTCATGATTCCATGGTCCTGGGATCCAGCCCCGCACTGGGCTCCCTGCTCGGTGGGAAGACTTTTTCTTCCTCTCCCAATCCCCCTGCTTGTATACCCTCTCTAGCTGTATCTTTCTCTGTCAAATAAATAAATAAAAATCTTTAAAATAAAAAAATAATGGAACTCTCCCCTCTGCACTCCCCTCCCTGCTGTTTTCTATGGAACTGAAATGTTAGGAAGAACTCATTCCCCGAAGCTGTTCTCTCACTGATGCATTCATTCATACCGCACATATGAGAGCCGACTGTGCGTGGTCCTGGGGATAAAGTGGTGAGGCTGTCCTTGCCCAGGCCCCCTGGAGTTTGCCGTCTATAGTTTGCCCTCTGTTTCTTCAGAATTAGTTACATGAGGAAAAAACCTTGGCAGGTACCATTCCTGTACTAATCAAAGACCTTCAAGTAGGTCCAAATTCCAAATGCACGGTGGACAGTCGCTCTGTGTTTATGTTGATTTTATTCAACAAATAGGTGTTGGGGGTCCCTGGGTGGCTCAGTAGGTGAGGCATCCGACTCTTGATTTCAGTTCAGTTCATGAGCTCAGTGTCATGAGATCGATCCCCAAGTCAGGGCGCGTTCTAAGCTGATCATGGAGCCTGCTTGAGA
The DNA here is from genome assembly GCF_010015895.1 of Lontra canadensis. Lineage (NCBI taxonomy): Eukaryota > Metazoa > Chordata > Mammalia > Carnivora > Mustelidae > Lontra > Lontra canadensis. The sequence continues at coordinate 5,496,088 of NW_022631064.1, read as the reverse complement.
CTCTCTCTCTTTCCCTCTTCCTCTGCCCCTCCCCACCCCACCCCTGCTCTCTTTCTTCCTTGCTCTGACAGGTAGATAGATAGATAAAGGTGTTGAGTGCAAAGATGTGTAACCAATGCAATACTTGCAGTAACAAAACTCAAATAGTACAAAAAGTGTACAATTAATGGAAAATTTTCCTGTAACCTCCCAGGCTTCCTGTCCTGCCATGGAGACAATCACTGTTATCAACTTCTTTATATTCGATCTTTTAAATTTATCACCTTTTATGGGCTGCATCATATCCCCCTAAGATTTACGTGTTGCAGATTCAACCTCCTCATCCTTCAGAATATGACCGTATTTGAAAAGAAGGCTTTTAAAGAGGTAATGAAGTTAACACGAAGCCATTAGCGTAGGCTCTAACCCAACAAGACAGGTGTCCTCATGAGGAAAAGAGATGAAGACAAAGACACAGAGGGGAGACCACGCGGAGACATCAGAAGGGATGGCAGTCTGCATGCCAAGGAGAGAAATTCCAGAAGGGCACAGGCTTACCAGCACCCAGATATCAAACTTACAGCCTCCAGAACTGTGAGAAACAGAAAATAAACTTCCGTTTTTTAAGTCCCCCAGTCTGGAACCCTTTGTTACGCCCCCCACCCCCAGCAAACTAATACATACACTCAAAGAGAACCAAATGGGGAGCCAATAAAAAGGATATATATCAAATGGTGCAGCACGTCACAAAAATCCCTCTTTTTCACTTTTAGGCACTGATCCCCAGGTTACTTTTTACGGTCAGATTATTCCGCTGGCTGTTTCAGTGATCTACGGCTCTCTGTCCCAAACACTCCCGCACCTTGGAGAAACGTTCCATTTCTTTTGCAACTGGGAATGTATCTATCACTGTGAAATGTGACTAATCAGCTACTTACCCAGATGGTAGTGAGGGCTCCTATAAATCTAAAAGAAGGCCAAGACAGCTGAAGCAACGTCACAGTGTGCCCCACCATCCTGCCACCCACCCGTCCCCACTGCGCACAGCCTCAACTTACAGTCACTGATGCTAAGCCTCTGCCATGAGCCTCTTCTCCATCCTTAAAATTCACCTTGATCACTTCTCCCTCTGCACAGGGTTTGCTCTCAGAGAGAGTAATGTAAAGGCAAGTAACTTTGGACTGAAAGCCAGAAAATCTTTATCTGATTCCCAACTCTGCCTTCCAGCTTGGAAGCTATAGGATCGCAAGCACTCCAGGTCCTTAAACCTTGTCAGGGACAATACCACCTGCCCTGCCTTCTTCATTGGGCTCATTACCTTTCTTTTACCCCAAATCCTGCTGTCACCCTGCATGACGTCTGTGTCTGCAAGGATGGTTCTGCCCAGCAACAGGCCATCAGGGTGACATGCTGCCCCATTCAAGACCCTATTGAAGTATGATGACCTCCGTTTCCCTGGCCTCTCCCTCCCCCTCCATTTTGACTCGTTCTTATCAGGAAAGGCTCCACCTCTACACGGTGGGTTTCACGATCTCTCTCTCTCTCTTTCTCTCTCTCTCTCAATCACTTCCTGTTGTTTCAGTTCTGTAGAGTCCTTCCCTGTGCTCCTTGTTATCCTTGTAATAGTCCTACCACGGCTGTAGCTACATGGTGATTTGTCTGAACATTGGTTGAACATCTGTCTCCACTTTAGGTTTTAAAGCCCATGAAAGTAGGACTGTGTCTCCTGGAAGCACCATCTCAGGACTTAGAACAGTTCCCGCCGCATGGTAGGCGCTCAAAATACTGGTTGTAAAAATGAATGGATGACGATCTCTAAGCTCTCTGGTCTTCACTTCCTTCCCTATCCAGGTTGGATTCAGGGCCCATCACTTCAAACGTTTGCAATATTCCCAATTCTCTTGCCCCTTTGCCCTTCTCTTGCACCCATCTAGGGGAGTTCCAGGTCTGGAGTCACCCAGCTGTCATCGTCCCTGGGCCACACCTGGGCTGTGGAATGCTGGCAGGGTCAATGTCAAAGTGGCAGATAAGGGCTCCTTCTACAGTAACTACCCTCCTTCTTAACAGAACCCTCTGTACTGCCCAGCAATTTTCCTATTACTCTAGCCAACTCTGTCTTTATTTTCTCTACAGATTATTTAAAAAACTTCTCTAACTGTCTCCAGCCTTTGACCATTCAACTCCTCTATGGTCTCCAGCAAATGATCTCATCCTTTCTTCCACGGACGAAGATGGAAGCCAGCAGATGGGAGAGTTCTCTCCCATCCGACCATCCCAGCATCCTGATTCATTTCTCCTTTCCACTCTGCCCTTGCATTCCACCATTTCCAATCTACCGTAGCAAATATTTTCCCCCATCAACCTTCTTCTTCTCCATGGCTGCCTCCACTAGCATTTATACAACCTTTCCTTATTTTGAATCTTTTAAAAATGTCTCTTTCTTTCTTACAAGTTTTCAGGTTCTACACTTTGGTGTTATCTTCTGCATTCCTGGGCAAGTTTTGAAAAGAATTGTTCAAACAACCTCCATGTTCTCACATCCCCTGATACATCGACCCACGCAGAGTTTGGCTTCAGCGCTTCCTTAAATCCTCCTTCCCAGGATCACCCATCCCTCCTCGTAGCTGTTGCAATTCTCTGCAATATTTAACTCATTTCTCATAAATCTGGTCCTAAAGAAAATGGAGAAAAGGAGGTCAGAGTGGGCAAAACAGCTACGAAAATCCTGAAGATTTAAGCTATAAGAGCAGAACAGCCATCTGGCCAGCTCCCTGGGTAGCGGAGGATTTACAAGGGGTGTCTCACTCAGAACACTAGAGTTTCTTTGGGATTCTAGAAGCCAGGTCCCTTCTTTACTTGGCCATTTGGTGACTCCTCAGACTTGGCTTAATTTGGGTGCATGTGTGTCTTCCTAACTAGGAGAGGAGGCTCCCAGGAGGCAAGGTCTGCGTTTGCTGGAGATGGCATTGTCAGCAGCTGAGAACAGGGATTTTGTTAAATGCAGTTTTCTCTTTCTTTTCTGTGCCTGGTCCCATGCTCGACACTCAGGAGGTTAACGAGTGCTCATTTTAACAGGCCAAATCCAATAAAAATGTGGACGGAAACTTCTGACACGCGGCCTTGTTGGGCTCTACTTTCCAAGAGCTATCTCTTTGTCTTGGAGAACTTACCCTTAATTCTCTGCGTTCAGACTCTATTTTAAAACCAAATTTCCACGGACTCTGGGAAGACTCAGAATAAACCTTTCTTTATAACCCAGCCTGGCCACAGCCTCAGACTAGGTCTTTGAACTTTGTCTTACCAGCCACAGTTCCTAGGCAGGTTGCTCTTTGAGGATAAATTACACTCCTAGAAAAGGTAGCTCCTGCCAGAGGACTCTATCTGTGTTAGGTGACTTACGCAGCTTGTAAATTGTTTTCCTCCAGTTGGAAGAAGAGGGTGGTGTATCACCAACAGAAATGAGTGTAGGGGGCATCTGTCTGAAAACCATTTCCCTACTGGCTACCTTGCCAGTTTCTGCTTATACAATGCAGGCAGCTTGGGGGAACCATATTGTCCCTATAAGCTCATAACACATGGACAAATGATTAAAAACACATGGAAAACAGTTCCACAGCTAAGCTAAAATTCAGATGGGAATGGAAAATCAACTTGCAAAGCTTTCAACTGACTCGGGGCCAAATGTGGGACAGAATGTGAGGAGAAGTTGCCAAAAGAGAGGGAAGTTGGGGGAAAAAAAGCAGCTCATGGATAGGAAACCTAAAACAATGACACCTTGTATTGACAACCCTTTCCTAACTCTCCTAGAGTAGGCACCAAAATCAACTCTGGAAATATTAAGACCTTCCTTTCATGAAAGATTTCAGACAGATTTATATTTTCTATCCTCCATAAATAAAGGTTGGCTTGACTATCTTGGCAACACCTATGTAGAAACATAATGTTAAGTATCTGTAACATAAATATTAAAATATTACACATTTTTCCTTTTCCCTTGGAGGTGTGGGAATTAAGTAACAAGGTGACATGAGACAAACTGTGAAAAATCATGACAATAAAATGCAAAAGCAAAGCAGAACTTTCCAGGAAGTCTTGCCTTCTGTTGCCTACCTGACCCGAGGCCCAAGGTGGCCATAAAGCTGGGGAGGCCTTTGTCATATTTGCAAAAGTTCCATTCTTAGTTCAAATCTGAAACTCTTTGGAAGCTTGTTATTTGAGGCTGGTCCCTAAAATGACCCAAGAATTCTGGTGGGTAGGAAATCCTCAGGCAAGGAGATTTCCTGGGAGCCAGATTCTGCTGGTATTTCCCATCCTTTCACTTCCTCCCTGAATCCGTCCTGACGGCCATACAAGCCGAACCACCTTTCTCTCCATTTAGCACCATTTAATTCTTCACGTGTTCAACCAGGGGCAGGATGGTCCCTCAAGACACGGAACAAGAATATTCCTGAAATACTGAATGCAAAGGGAGATTATGAAAACATGGCTCCCCGGAGGAGCCATTCTTAGAAAAAGAACTATCCTTCCAGTCCTTAGCAACAAACAATTCTTTCTGTCGCGTGGAAAACCATCTGCTAGCGTGGCTTTCTTTATCATGAGATTTGTGTATCACAGATCATGTCTGAAAGCAAGGCATATTGGGGTTTTAAAAAGGGCTTCCTTGGTCATCTGGATTTCTCCAAAAGCTGGAACCACTTCCACGTTCAACACAAATGTCCTAACATGTGGGAGTGTTCTCACTTGTCATACGGAACTTTAAAACCCCTACTCTCCCCCGCCCCGCCCCCCAGATCCTTCTTCCCTGTTTACTGGTGAACACAAGCACTGTTTAAAATCGTCACTTTCTTGGGGGGCCCGGGTGGCTCAGTTGGTCGAGCACCTGACTTCGGCTCTGGTCTTGATCTCAGGGACATGGGATCAAGCCCTGAATCCAGCACCACATTCAGTGTGGAGTTTGCTAATTCCTCTACTCTGCCTCAGTCTCCCTCACTCTCCCCAGCCCTCCTTGTGCTCTCTCTCAAATAAATAAAACCTTTAAAAAACTTGTCACTCTCTTCCAGGTACTTTGCCCCCGCCCCCCTCCCCCACGTACACACACAACAGCTTTTAATAAGGTAGCTTTTAAGGAGTACCTATTATGTTCCAGGCATGTTCTTTGTAGTTTCACATTTAATCTTCACAGCAGTTTTCCCAGAAAGTTATTGTCATCCCCATGTTATACATGAGAAACCTAAGCTTAAAGAATTCAAGATACAGAGCAAGTACATGGTGGAATCGTGCTATAAACCCAGCTCATGTTTGTCTTCCCCATCAGTTTCCTTTTTGCAATGTAGTTTTTAAAAAAGTGCATCCAGCCATCAAGGAAAAAAACCCTAAATCTTGCCATTTGCAATAACGTGGATGGAACTAGAGGGTATTATGCTAAGCGAAATACGTAAATCAGAGGAAGACAATTATCATAGGATCTCTCTGATATAATGAATTTGAGAGGTGGGGCAGGGGTCATGGGGGGAGGGAGGGAAAAAAGTGAAACAAGATGGGACCAGGGAGGGAGACAAACCATAAGAGACTCTTAATCTCAGGAAACAAACTGAGGGTTGCTGGAGGCCGGGGTGGGCGGTGAGGGAGGGATAGGGTGGCGGGGTGATGGACATTGGGGAGGGTATGTGCTATGGTGAGTGCTGTGAATTGTGTAAGACTGATGAATCACAGACCTGTACCCCTGAAATAAATACATTATATGTTAATTTAAGAAATAAATAAATAAATAAAATAATGCATCCATTATTTTATATTCCACTATTTTAAAATAACATTATGTGATTGAATTATCACTTTAATGGAGACAATATAATTTTCCATTAAGTGTTCTTCTGTCATTGGATACTGAAATCATACCATTTTATGCCAATATTTTACTGCCCTGAAATAAGGATATTGTTAGACTTAGAGCTCTCTTTTCTTTTGAAAATCTCCCATGTTGTAGAAATTATTGTTTCTTTCTTCAAACAGCTTTATTGAAATACAATTGACATACAATAAACTTGTGTTTAATGTATAATTTGATAGATTTAGTCATATCGGGGTGACTGCGTGGCTCAGTCAGCTAAGCGTCTGCCTTTGTTCAGCTCAGGTCATGATCTCAGGGTCCTGGGATTGAGCCCCTCGGCAGGGTATCTGCACAGCAGGGAGTCTGCTTCTCCCTTGCCCCCTACTTGTGCTCTGTCAAATAAATTTTTAAAAAATAGACACATATATGTATACCTGTGAAACTATTACCACAATCAAGATAGTGAATATATCCACCACCCCTAAAATTTCCTTGTGTCCTTTTTCAATCCTTTTCCTCTGCCTAAAAGTTCTTCTCTCCCATTCCCAGGTAGCACCAGACTTGCTTTCTGTTACTAAACATAAAGTTTGTACTTTCTAGAATTTTCTATAAATAGAATACCTATACACTGTGTGTTTTTTCTTGTCAGGCTCTTTGACTCAGCGTAATTCTGTTGAGAATCATCCATGTTGTTGTAGCAATCTTCCACTTGTTTATATTTCTGAATAGACTTCATTGCAAGGATGTACTGTAATTTGCATATCCACTAACATGATAATGGACATTTGGCTGTTTATACTTTTGACTGTCACAAATAAAGCTGCTATGAACATTCATATGTAAGTCTTTGAATGGAAATAAGCATTCTTCTCTCTTGTGTGAGTAACTAGAAGGGGAATGGCTGGATCACATGGTAGGTGTATGTTTAACTTTTTAAAGAACCACCAAATTGTTTCCCAGAGTGGCTGGACTATCTGATATTTCACCGGCAGTGTGTAAGAGTCCCAATTCCTTCATATCCTCACCAACACTTGGTATGGTCAGTTAGTCTTTGTAATTTGAGCCATTCTAATAGGTGTGTAATACTATCTCATTGTGCCTTTAATTTATAATTCCTAATGACTAATATGTTGGCATGTTTTCATTTATTTTTATGTTACCTGTATATCTTCGTTAGTGATATATTCATTTAAATCTTCTGTCCACTCAAAAAATTTCTTATTATTAATTGTTGAGGGTTTCTTTGATATAGTTGGGATACCAGAGAAATGTATAGTAAATATTTTCTCCTAGACTATGGCCTATCATTTTCTTAATAGTGGCTTGATCAAGATGCGTTATCCTTTTGTATATATTGTTGGTTTTAAATTGGTAAAGTATTGTTTGGAATTTTTTAAATCTATATTCATGAGGGATGTTGGCCTGTAGTATTCTTATATTGTTGTATAGTTTGGTTTCAGAGTAATACTGGCCTCATGGAATAGTCAGAAAATATTCTTTTGAGATTTTCTGGGTGAGTTTTGTAGAATTGGTACTATTTCTTCTTTAAATATTTATAAAATTCAATAGTGAAGCTATCTGGAACTTAGCAATCTGTGTCTTCTCATTTTTTTCCTGATTGGTCCTGTTAAAAATTTACCAATTTTAGTGAGACTCATTGATTTCTGCTCTGATATTTTCTATATCCTTATTTCTGCTGTCTTCTTTTTCTAGTCTCTTAAAGTGGAAGCTGAAGTTAAAATCTTTCTTCTTTTAAATATAGACATTTAGTGCTATAAATTTCCCCAGCATAATACTTTAATGGCACCTCACAGACTTTGATATGTTGCTTTCATTTTCTAAGAAGATTTTATTTATTTATTTACTTAAATAAATAAATTGCATGAGCAAGGAGAAAGGCAGAGGGAGTGAGAGAGAATTTCCAGCAGACTCCGCCCTGTGCACAGGACTCCATCCCACAATCCAGAGATCACAACCTGAGCCGAAATCGAGAGTTGGACGCTTAACTGAATGAACCACCCAGGTGCCCCTGTTGTCTTCATTTTTTAGGCAATTCACTATACTTTCTAATTTGTCCACTGATTTCTTCTTTAAGCTATCAATTGAGTAAGTTTATAATTTGGTTTCCAAACACTTAGGGGTTTTCCAAAGATACTTCTGCTATTGATTTCTGATTTAACTCCATTATGGCCAGAGAACAAATTTTGTATAACTTAAATCCATTTAAATTTATTGAGATTCATTGTATGTCCCAGAAAATGGCTTGCCCCAGCAAATGCTTCCTGTGCACATGAAAAGAATGTCTATCTTGTTGTTGGGTGGAGTGTTCTAGCAATGGCAGGTTAATTTGGTTAACATTGTCCATGCTTCTAAATCCTTACTGATTTTCTGCCCATTTCTTCTATCAGTTATTGAGACGGTTTTAGCATTTCTGAAAATAATCATAGATTTGTTTATTTCTATCAGTTTTTGCATCATGTATTTCTAAACATTGTTATTAGGTGCCTAAATGTTAGAATTATTATGTCCTCTTGATGTATTGACCTGTTTAAATTATAAAATAAGCTCCTTTAACCTTGGTTGTATTCTTTGCTCTAAAACCTACTCTGATATTAATATAGCCGCTTCAGCTTGCTTTTGACCTGTTTTAGGATAGCATATATTTTTCCATTTTTCTTCTGTAAAGTAAGTTGGGATTGATTGCCCTTGGGAAGCAAAAATACAGATGGGGATAGAAGCAAAAGGTGAACTCATACTTCATTGCTTGGAAAAAGTATTGCGGGTTACCATAAGGCCCTTAATGGAAGTGTTGGTTGATTTTTTGTTCCTTTCTGTCTTAAGATAAACTAGACTTTATTACCTAGCAGAATATAAGACCTATAAAAACTGTTCAAAATGAACAGTTATATGCGTAAGTTACGAGGAGGGTATATTCATTTCCTGCATGATCCTGTTCTAAAGACTTGTAGAATTAATTTTAGAAAATCATGGCATTCTGGACATTACACATATCCAGACACACTCTGCCATCCGTAACAGCCCTCTCATGATTAATGGGGAGAAAGGAGGAAGATCAATAAAGCCGTCCTGTAAGTTAAACAGTACGTCCAATTGACTTTCTCTTCCTCTTAACCAACTCTATAAATAAACAAACAAAAACCTGGGTGAGACATGAGGCAAAGACTGGAAAAAGTATCTTGGATGAGTCAGATAAACACGCAGCAAATATATCAATCCATTTACAGCTTTCCAAAATAAATTTTTATGTGGCGATCTTTAATAGCATTTTTACTGAGATATGCTTCCTATGACCTCATATTCACCATTTAAAAGTGCACACTTCAGTCCATTTTTAGTGTATTCATTATGTTGTACAACCATCCCCACTATCTAATTCCAGACCATTTCCGCACCCCAAGAAGAACACGGTACCCACTGGCAATTAGTTTCCATTTCCTCTTACCCCACCCCCGGGGCAACCATGAATCTACTTTCTGTCTTCATAGATTTGCCTCTTTTGGACATTTCATATGAATGGACTGTGCAATACAGCAGTACATGGCCTTCCCTGTCCATCTTCTTTTACTTACAATAATGTTGTCAAGTGTCCGTCAGTTTTATCATACTCTTCAGTCAAAGATATTCTACTGGAATATAAGCAGAGTGGTAAGAATGAGAATACGTAGAATAATCTGAAGAGAGTCCCTGTGATTTGGAGGTCTCTGGTTCTAGTGCTAATCTCTTCCCCTTTACCTTCTGAAGACTTCAACGTCCTCTTCTTTACAATAAGGATATCAGGTGAGATGATATCATTGTTCTTTTTTTTTTTTTAAATTCCTGATGCTCCAGAGATCTGAGAGATGCAGAGACACCTACTGCTTGTTTTGTTGCAAAAATCAGAAAACTGGATTGGAAAATTTAAGTTCCTCACCTGATCTGGAGACAGGAAATTTGGGAGAGTTGCTACCCATAACACCTTGACCTGATCGTAAACACAGGAAGTAATGCCAGTTTCCTAATCAGGAGAGAAATATAACAAAAGAAAGCATGAGCTCTTTGTATGGGGTGTGTTTCCCTTCCACTCTGAAAAGGGATAATGTACTTATCCCTTGTGACTTCCACTGTGACTTCCGCCCTGATAAAAAGTTTGATGCTTAAGAAAAAGACTATTAGAAATTTGCATGTATACACTATGCTTTTCTACTTTTACTTTCCTATCCCGTTCACAGTAATATCTCCAGTATTTAGAATAGGTGAGGGGCTGGCATTCAATATTCCAGTAATATTCGTGGAATAAATGGTAGATGGATGGGTGGCGGGGTGGCTGGGTAGATGGATGGAAGCTGTGGAACTAAAGGTTGATTTAAACAACAAGGATAAAAAAGACATGTTGCGTTTCCCTTTCCATCCCTTCTTACAATAGCTAGAATAAATATAAACTGTGAAAAACTCAAGCAACAGTAGTTCAGAAGTAGAAATAAGTTCATTTTATTAATTTTGATACAATGTTAGAAACAGTACATTTCATAGGCTGCTTTGTTGCAAAAATTAATCAGCACCAGCTCCTGGTTTGAATTATACAAACCATAGTGTTAATGAAAATTATGTGCATGTTCTTTTTGGCTGTAGTAAAAATGAACAAAAACAGAAACGTAAAAAAAAATGTCACCTGGGGGCACCTGGGTGGCTCAGTGGGTTAAAGCCTCTGCCTCCGGCTCAGGTCATGATCCCAGGGTCCTGGGATGGAGCACCGCATCAGGCTCTCTGCTCAGCGGGAAGCCTGCTTCTCTTCCTCTCTCTCTCTGCCTGCCTCTCTGTCTACTTGTGATCTCTCTCTCTCTGTCAAATAAATAAATAAAATTTTTAAAGAAAAAAATGTCACCCGGTTTGTTTTTACCACTCCTTGGAAAGAGATGAAATAATTATCATATGTTTTTAAGTTTACATTCAGCAAAATATATGCTATATACATATGTATGTTTTAGTTAAAAAGCAAAAATCGCAGGATTCTGAAAAGCTACATGCTACTTAGCTGGGTTGATGCCCTTGAATGGAGAGGGCTTTTCCTGAACTGGTATTCAAACCTGGGGAGAAGAGCCGGGTGACATTTAAGTCCCTCTTTCTGATGCTCTCCTTCTTAGCTACCACCAGTCCCATCTCTCCCTGCTCAACCCTTCTTCCCTCTCTCCCCTCTACTCTCATATAATCATCCATTCCTTATTCTTCCATTAATCCATTTCCTTCCTTCCTGCTCCCACCAGAACTTGACAAGTGACAGTGACCAATCTAGGTGGCAAGAATCATGACCATCATTTACTTTTTTTTTTTAAGGTTTTATTTTTAAGTAATCTCTATACCCACCGTGGTTCTTGAACTCACAATCCTTGAGATCAAGAGTTGCACACTCCACTGACTGAGCCAACCAGGTGCCCCCGTCTCTCTTTTCTTTTTTAGATAACAATCATTTACTTTTTTATTTTCCCCTGAGTCAAAGCTCAATCATGAGGAAGAAATAAAGGTCATGATAAATATTGCCCAACACCCCAACTTGCCAGAATTTTTGTTTGTATCCTCATTCAATTACTTGCGTTTTACAAACTGATCGATACTTTCATGATCAGGAACATTCAAAAATATTATCCTAGTATTCCTAGTTGCTACAAAAATCCTAAAACATTCTCTCTTTATACTAGCATTTGCAATTACACTTAAACATTATTGTCATTGCAGATAAGCATAATAAAATCTACCATGCTGATCAGTTTCTCCATAACAGCCCTGGTTCTGGATTCCCAGTTTTAAATAGTTACTATAGCTCTGTTGTTCTAGAAGGGAGCGGCCTCTGAACTCTTTATTTCTTGAGCTTTTACTTTCCCTCTTAGGATATCATTCTTCAGGTCAACAACTCTTTGCTACATTATCTGGCATCTCGCCTTTCCAAATGGCAGAGGCCAGTGGATCAGAGAGGACTGGAGCTGGTATGAAGGGTGGGTTTTACATCTTTTGGTTAAATACCAGAGAGTGTCTGTGTTGCACAAGAGACCTGTATGTTGTAATCAGTTCAGAGCTTATGTGGGATACCTAAGGCCACCATGCTTTTAAATTTAAGTGAGAGGTAGAAATGCCAAAACATGATCCCCACTTCTCTTTGTAAATATTTCTAATACCAAAAATCTTGATAAATGAGCAGAAATAAAACAAGCTTGACATGTTTTATATCCAGAAACTGGACTGAATTTCTTCCATTTATTTTCATTTTACCAAATGTGTTAGTCTAATAAAACCTGCTCCAAAGCTTTAGTCTACTTGGTAACCCCATCTTGACTCTGAAATTACTCTTAACTACTCATAGAGCAAGTTAGTTACATTTGGTACAACCGCATTTTTTGGTGATTAAGAGGAAAATTTTGAGCACATGTTTCAGAAATAAATTTCTAATTTCCTGTAATTAAAACTTGATTTCAGAAGGGAGTTCCTGTAAGGCTGCAACACACTTCACTGGTACAAAAAGGTTTCATTCAGCTGATATTATAAATTCATAAGGGACTTTATGTTACCGAATTGGGTTAGCATGCCAGTTCTAGAAATAGTAGAGATGTAAGGGCTCAAAGTTATATCAAAATCCGTTCTGAGAATATGGGTTTTCAAGTGCTGTTTTCAGTACTATCTTTCTTTGTTCATCAGCATTGTTCACTGGGACACTTCTGAGGAAACAGTGTTTTTCTTCCATGTGTTAAACATCACTCGCATAAACTCTATTCCAAATGTCCTTGAGAAATGTTAGTCCTTACCATATACCCAAATGAAAAGAGAAGTTCACATTACTTCAAATTTCTCATGAATCTGTGAGGCTGGGGGAAACGTCATGATTAGCTCTGGGAAGGTACAAGGCCAACATTTTTATTGGAAAAAGAGCTCTGTCTCATGAGTAGGGATGGGTAGACCCTGACGTGAATTTAGTCTCTGAATTCTTACCTGAACTAGAGCTTTGCAAATGAGCTTCCATCTACAAGATTCTCCCTTCTAAAGCCTTCCTTTTCCACCACAGAGAATTCTCTCTCTCTCTCTCTTTTTTTTTTAAAGATTTTAATTATTTGAGAGACAGTGAGAGAGAGCATGAGAGGAGAGAAGGTCAGAGGGAGAAGCAGACTCCCTGCAGAGCTCAGAGCCCGATGAGGGACTCGATTCTGGGACTCTGGGATCATGACCTGAGCCAAAGGCAGCTGCCCACCCAACTGAGCCACCCAGGTGCCCAAGAATTCTCCTTTTTTATCGACGAGACTCTCATCTTAGGTTTCACATTCCAAAGGGACAAAGTGACCCTTTGCTGTTCAACTATGATTTAATGAGCTGGTAAAGTTAGCTTTCCTCAGACTGGAGTGGTACAAGCCTCTGCCAGGACAGATTTCAGAATGGGACAAAAAACTGAGGTCTTGGGACAAAAAAAAATCCAAGGACCATGAGCTTGGTGAGGACTTAGATATGGAGTGGGGACAGGGTGGGAATATTCTGGAATAAGCAAATCTTGTACCATATAATACTTTAGGTATTTATTTTGAAAGGCACTGAGATACAAGAATTGTATCTCTTCCTGAAAGAAATGCTCATTGATCAATCCTCCTGGAACAATTCTTCAATGTTCCTTTTTTTTACTAGATCACTCATATACTATGATAAAAAAAAATGTACTAAGTCAGTCATGACACCTTGTTTTGTATTGAACGATATGCACAAATTCTGTAAATAAATAGGTGAGAAATCCCGAGTGGGCACCTGTAAGATCAGCTATATTTAGATTTTCCTGGAGCACACGTAATTGTGAGGTCTGCCCTTCCTACAGTCTTGCGTTTGCCATTTCCCTTGTCTTTGCACCAAAACACAGTTCTTGCCGGGCTTCATACGTTGAGGGGGTCCTTTCCTCCAGTTGGTGAAGGTGACAGCTTCCCCACCAATCCACTCCCAGTGGCCAGCACGCACTTGGTCATTCAAACCTAATGTGAACCAAAAAATGGGCCAATATTATATTTATGCTTGAATATCCTATCAGTCTATTGTTTTAAGTTCAGTAATCATATACAAACATGGGCCTACGTTCTAAAACATAGAATAGGGCCTGGGAATCCTAAAATACAGGTAAGAACATACAGCTTTGAGCAGTGCCTGGGTGGCTTAGTCGGTTGGGTGCCTGCCTTCGGCTCAGGTCATGATCCCAGAGTCCTGCTCAGTGGGGAGCTTGCTTCTCCCTCTCCCTCTGCTGTTCCTCTCCACTCATTCTCTCTCTCTCTCTCAAATAAATAAAATCTTTTAAGAAATTAAAATTTAAAAATTAAAAAACAACAACATATGGCTTTGGAATCAGACAGATCCACATCCAAATCCTGGATCCCCCACTTACTAGTTGAGCATCTTTGGGCAGGTTACTTAACCACTCTAAATTTTAGCTTCCTCATCTAAGAAATGGCAATAAACATAGTACATTGGGGGCTGTTTTAAGTATTAAGTAAGATAATGCATGTCAAGTTCCTGACATACATACATGTTTGGTAAACAGTAATTATTACTCACATCACTCTACAGACAGAACTCCTATCCCGGGGAAACAGGTATACTCTTGTCTACTGTTGTTCTTTCTCACTATGTAAATGTCTCAGTTTTCATATTTGAAAGTAGCTTAACTAGGTGTTATTTTTAGTCTGGAACGTGGTTTTTCTTCCGTCTGCTGTAATTCCAACAAAAAGCAGCTTTTCTCCACTTGCCTCTCTACTCTCACTAGCTACTCTACAAATTGTACTTCAGTGTTGCAAAGCTGTTGTAATTTTTCTTAAAGAAACATTCATCCTCCTCACCTTCCTTCATTGCAGAAACAAAGAGAATACAATGAGAAAAGGTCCCCTGTAAGAGCATGATCTGACACCTCCCAACCAAGTTTAACCATGAAAACAGTCTTAGTTGTGTAGCAAATAACCTTCTCCCGTGATTCTCCCTCAGTAATTTGGGGGTAGAATAAAATGAACTACTGTCTCCTTCTGGATTTTTTCCTTGTGTTAGTGATCAGGAGGAGATGTTATGCCTAATCATTCTGTGGGAATAGAGCCTTGAAATCAGTCATTATGGAAGCAGAGAAAACCACTCCTCCAGCTTTATCTTAACACTCTCAGAAAATTTCAGAATTTAGAGATGTACTAAGTATGACAGAGATTTTGAGAAGCCAAGACTGGGTTTACTATTGTTCCCTGAAATCCAATACCTTCTAAGACAGATGGTGAAAAATCTGACTTGGATGTGCCCCCGGAATTCTACTCCTAAAAATAGAATCTGAGAGATTTGTATTGTTGTTAAAATTGAAGAAGATACTAAAACTTCAGAAAACAAGGGATAAAATTAAGATCCACCAATAACTGTCAAGAGGGATAAACATTTCTAGTTCTTTGGCATCCTTTTTTATATATATATAAGTCATGGGCATAGATGTGTACATATATCATATGCATATATGCATAAAATATCTAAATATATTCTAAATTATTTTATGCTTCATATGGCTCTGGGCTCTGCTTTTTTACTTAGCATCCTGTCACAAATATATCATATCTTTAATATATAACATGCTCCAACATATATGTCCTGGATGAAACAATAAACATAAAGCACTTTGTCATGTCTTTAATATTCAATGCCTTACAAAACATTAAATATTAAATAGTCCTTCATATGGCTATACCATAATTTATTTAACTATCCCCTATTTATAGCTATTTCTAATTTTTTACTTTTAGATATAGCATTTGTTGAATTCTTTTACCTATAAATCAAACCACATTGCTTATTTGAGACAGATGTCTACCAATCACAGTAGTATGCAATTAAGATGAGGTTTTTAAATTTTTAAAAAAGATGTTATTTATTTATTAGAGAGAGAGAGAACGAGCAAGGGAGGAGCAGAGGGAGAAGCAGACTCCCCACTGAGCAGGGAGCCCGATGTGGGACTCGATCCCAGGACCCTGGGGTCATGACCTGAGCCAAAGGCAGACCCTTAACCGACTGAGCCACCCAGGCGCCCCGAGATGAGTTTTGAAAGACAGACCCTCCACCCCTCCAGTAAAGAAAAAAATAGATTGTCCAACCATCTAACACCTGATTGTTACTATAAGCCACAATTATTTGGCCCATGGGAGGGCGATGCCCTCTTGAGGTTCTCGCCTCCCTCCTTAGTATAGCACAAACACTTACCTATCCAAAAGGGCTTTCTTCCACTGATGTCCCAGAGCCATCGCATGTGCTGTCTGGAGAGAACAGTTACAAGGCTGCCCAGGTTACTACAAGGAAACAAACAAAAAGGGCAGCATCAGTGACAAGTAGCCCAACTTTCCTGTTGATATGAAATTCATAACAGAAATCAAATCGGTTTAAAATAGAAAAAAAATATATATATATAGAAAGGACTTTCCAGGATTTGAATACTCTATTTTTTTTACTTTAATGACTATCTGTAAGATGGGATTGGTGACATCAAAGAAAGTAAGATTTTTTTTAATACTATCTGAGATTTATTTTTTTATTCTTTATTTTATTACTATCTGAGATTTAAAACACAAATTCAATAGGTTATAAACATCTGTTTTAGAAAAATCAACAACTACCCACTTATAAAAATTAATGTCAAAATATTACTCCTTTCACGGGGAGTCTATCACTAAATGGGCATAATTTTGACAAATATCCAGTTAACTTGATCAGTAAGGTAACCCAAACTATTCAAATAAAATTACTTGGGGTCTACATTTTGTGCTTGGTGTATTTACTCAAATACCTCCATAGTTGTGACCCTTTGCTCATACTCAATGAAATGAGCATGGTCTCACTGTCAAAACTTCATAAATAGTATAGAAGTTAAAGCACGTGTTCCTGTAAACATCTATAAACATTCCCCCTCCCCAAATAGAACTGCTTTTATGTTTAAGGGGTATAGCATATTGACATGACTTACCTATATTGTGAAATGATTACCACAATATGTTTAGTTAGCATCCATCATTTCATTTAAATATATATATATATATATATATATATATATTTTTTTTTTTTTTTTTTTTTAAAGAAAAACAGTTGTTCTCCTTGTGATGACAACTCTTGGGATTTACTCTCTCAAGAACTTCCAAGCTTTCCTTAGAGCAGTGTTAACTATATTCATCATGCTGGACGTTACTTCCCAGGACTTAATTATCTCATAACCGAAAGTTTGTACCTTTGACCACTTTCATCCAATTACCCCACCCCATATCTTCTCCTTTTTTTTTTTTTTCTACTATAGAAAGTTTCAAACAAGAGACAAAGTCACCATGATTTTGCCTGGTTAATATCCACTGATATTTTATTCATTTTGCCAATGTCTTTCCAAACTTCCGGTTCATTTCTCTGTTTTTCCAGATCACATATGGTGAGCATAATTTATCCATTTCTTAATGACTTTTTTCCCACTCAAACCAGTACTTTATTGTTCTGTCCTGCAGTGGTGACTTGTAGGACTTCTGAAACACATAAGTCTCTTCACCCTTTCTCTGAATGTCCTCAGGCTGCTGGATTTGGGTTTTGTGGCTTGGCTCTTACCTCATTGTTTACTGTCATCTCCTGTCTGACAGCGACAGCAGATCCGAGAGCACAACTTCTTCCCTTCCTCTCACATCCCATATGGTAATTCTAACGGGCTGAGGGTTTAGATCTCAAAATGCCAAAGGTGTGTAATATGCAGATCAAGGGAAGGTTCGAGGGGCTGCCCCAGTCAATATGGAGCACGAAGAGAGCATAGGAGATCTGAGTTCTCATCCTGCTCTGCCCCTAATGCCTTTACAGCTGTAACTGCAACCTTCATCATTAGGAGGTAGCAGGGCTTATTGAAGGATATTTAACATCTCCTGCTTTAAGATTCTTGAAACTGCTGCACAAACAGACTTTGTAAAAATCCATTTGTGCTTGTCAAGCACAAGTTTGAGTTCTTTTTTGTCTCTGCAAGAAGCAAAAATCCCCAAAGAGCAAGATGGGAAGATAGCTGTATTTAGGACAGGTAATACATTACACCATAGTTATTTATAAAAGAAACATTTAGGTACTGGTATGTTGATTACTTTACAAAAATGTTCCTTTTCCTTCATGCCCATATACATACAAAATAGTGTGAACATTTTCTGTATAGATGTGTATAGAGAGAGATATAAATATAAAATATAGAAACACGTAAATAAAATTCTTTGGACAGCTCTGAAATTTGAAGGCATTCAAAGTGTAGTAATAAAAACAGAAACTTTCATTTTTCTAGTTAAAGAAATAAACATCTACTTCTTTGAAATGTTCTGATTAAGTATAGATGTATTTCAGGGTAACTCTTTAAGGCCAGGCCAGCAGGGGTTCCAGACACTGTTTTGGGAAAACAAAATGGTTTTATAGATAATGATTTATAATAATAGAATTACCAAATGTACAATGACTGCCTAAGGAAATGAGCAGATGAGATTACAATATGTAAATTCAAGAAATACCTAATCTAGGAGTCTAGCTCCTCTGGGTTGGAAAAATAATAAAACACCAGTGGAGAGGAAAGGAGATTGGAGATAAAGATTGAGTTGAGTTAGCAATCTGATTAGGGACAAGGAGGAAAGCAAAATTTGCTGTTCTCGAAACATGGGTGTTGCAAATGACCCTCTGTAAAGGATCGTCAGGGAAGAGAACTCCAGGAAACACAGCCCGGAATTGAATAATATCCCTGATACCAAATCAAAAACATACTAATATTAATATTAATTCTAATTAGAAAATCTAAAGCCATCTCCTAAAATTAATTCATGAGAAGGTAAATACCCAAGTTGTGGAATGTTAAAACTATAAATTTTATATCATAGAAGGAATGGATAATTCCCAGAATACCTATTTTTCTTCCTTTGATATATGTTTTTTAATTAAGATTTTTATTTTAATTCCAGTATTGTCAACATACAAGGCTATCATAGATTCAGGTGTCTGATACAGTGAAGAATCCTGTTTTTAAGACAAAAAGGTGGAGAAGAAAACACAACGAACCTGAGAGGTAATGGGTCTGGGGAGGCAGGGAGGCCCATCGGGTAAATATAAACATTTAATGGTAGAGGAGGTCTTGGGGTTCAGAGAAAAATTATACTGAAGAGGTAACCCTGTTGTCCAAAAGTATTTCTTTAAGAAAGACCGAACAAAAGGGATATGGAGATCTTTTCTTTTTCCTTTCAGTTTGCTTTTAACTTACTGCTAGATACTTTTTGAAATGTCTATAACTAGTATTAACTGTTCTTGGGGTAATCATTCTCATCCTTTCAAAATACAATGTGTATTCATCTTTACCTCTCTTACACATCCTGGAATGCCATTGGAAATGGTATTTGAGAGATGTTTTAAGTTCTGGACCAATCTGGTAAACAGATAAAGTGTAATTTGAAAGAGTTTTTATTACTGACAGATACATAGTCTCTTTCTAAAATATGATGGAAAAACTCGAATTGTCCCTTAAAACTTTTTTTTTTGTTCTGAAAATTTTCTCAGTTTTATATCTCAAAAGAAATCACAGTTCTAGAGCTTAAAATAATTCCCTGGGACTAGAGTTTACCAAAATAACTTCAAAGTAATATGAACAAATTACTTCTGAACCTGCTTATAATACCATGTTTGATCTACTAGATTATGATCTTTAATACCCTTGAATTAATATGGGAGATGGAAATTTTCCATCACTACTGTAATAGATTTTATAATAGTTATTCTAACACACAATATCCTTCTATTTGTACTATTTCTAAATACCATTTGTGTGTTCATATATGCAATCAACAAACACAGCGTGGAACTCACATTGTTTAGGTTTAGGTCCAGAGACATCAACTCAATGAGAGCTAAACGCTGCCATTGAAATTTAGGGACTTTCACATTTTTTTAAAGTTTTATTTATTTACTTTTAGAGAGGGAGAGAGAGAGAGAGAGCAGGGGGAAGGGCAGAGGGAGAAGGAGAATCTCAAGGAGACTCCCCACTGAGCAGGAGCCTGACGCAGGGCCTCATCTCATGACCCTGAGATCATGACCCTGAAATCACTACTCGAGCTGAAACCAAGAGTCTAACGCTCAACCCACTGAGCCACCCAGATGCCCCATTGACTTTCACCTTTTTTTTTTTTTATGATTTTATTTATTTATTTGACAGAGAGAGACACAATGAGAGAGGGAACACAAACAGGGGGAGTGGGAGAGGGGGAAGCAGCCTTCCTGCTGAGCAGGGAGCCTGATGTGGGGCTTGATCCCAGGACCCTGAGATCATAACCGGAGCCCAAGGCAGAGGCTTAAGGACTCAACCACCCAGACACTTAAGAAGGTGACTTTCACCTTCTTAATAGAGCTTTGTGAGAAAGAGATGTGGGAAGGAATTGTCAGGGTTGTATGACACCTCACTGATGTAAAAATGCAGGGCTTAAAGACTTGCTCTACGGGCGCCTGGGTGGCTCAGTAGGTTAAGTGTCTGCCTTCGTTCAGCTCAGGTCATGAACTTGGGGTCCTAGGATCGAGCCCCGCATGGGGCTCCCTGCTCAGTGGGGAGCCGGCTTCTCCCTCTCCCCCTGCTCATGCTCTCTCTTGCTTTCACTCTCTCTGTCTCAAATAAATTTTAAAAATCTTTAATAAAGACTTGCCATATGGGACAGTTGTATCTGGACGGAGACAGTGTCAATTTCTCTGAAGCTCTTTGATGAATGAAGAATGATTTAGTTACTGGGCTGTGGGGCCAATACGGGGGATAATACTTTGAGATGCAGTCTGGCCTAGACATTTCCAGTACAGTAAGTGCCCAAAGAAATATTTGTTGAATGAATGAATTTATAAACTGAGAATCTGATGTATCTTAGGTTTGCTCTGAAAGATTACTTTGATTCCAACCCAAAAGAAACTTAGGGTCCATAATTTAATAAAAATTGCAGTGTATCTTTGTTATGAAAGATATAAAATACTCATACATAGTTTTGAAATCTACTTTAGATTAGTTCAACACAAAATTAAGATAGGTGTGCTTCTTGATTCACCTGAGACGAGATAGCCCCGGTCCTTAAGGAACTATTTTGGAAAGTATAATAGAAATGAAGTCCACAAGCGAGTGATTTTGCTTCCCCAAATCTCTTGTTTTATCTGTAGAATGTAGATAATTACACATGCTTCCCTTACAGAAGTGATGGGAGGGTCAAATAAGCTAATACAGGTGAAGGAATTCTGTAAACTGTACTGTGTAATATAAAAGGAAGGCGTTATTGGCAAGGAGGCGTGTAGAACTAACTAGGTCAGGCTACAGTAAAAGGGTCAGGGTGTAAACGTGCTTAAACCCAAGTCACAGACGAGATCTTAGGTCAAATGCAGGAAGAAGTAGCTAGACTCTTAAATTAATTCGAGCCTCAAGTTTATTACTGGGATGAGGGAATTGCATAATATTATTAGATTTATGAGAAAATTAATAGATGCATAACTAGTCTTTGTACTCTTTGTACTCACCATTAAAACCCAGCTGCAATTAGGTGGATCAATAAAATAAAATATATATTGGGGGTTAATGTAGGTTGGTCACCAGGAAGATACCAGTATTACTACAAATTGCCATGATTTCAAAAGAAATGAATTTTGACACCGAAAAGCAAGAAGTATCAGAGTAAAGGACAGTCTTTCTAAGAAAAGATACTCGGTGACCTGAGGCCAACAGTGATGAAGGGATGGAAAGATATCGCTCAGTACACATGGACTTCACTTTTCTCATAACAGGAAGAACCAGTCAGAGCTTCATTATAGGCCGGCAGAGTTAGCTGCATTGTCCTCTGAGGACCCCTGGAAGAGGAACAATAAGGCTGCCTTCAAGCTTGAGGTTTGGGGTTCTGTTGCTCTGCTCATCTGTATTTCATCAACGAATCCCACAGCAATTTGATTGGGGTAACCTTGGATAGAGCATAACTGCTCTCCTGCACTCCTCCTCATTTTGGTCAGTATACACAACCACACCCTCCTCTTCCTCGGAACATGTTGCAATCTTCTCCGTGCTGAATCAGAGAGCTTTTCATTCCACACAGAGCCCTTTCCTCAAGAAGGAAAAAAGATCTATACCACTCTTCCTACCTGAGCTATCAATGCATTCAGACACATTTTAAATAAAAGTAGGACACCAGTTATTTGGGTGGAAGAATGTCTTCATTGTCCCTAAACATACAGCAATATGGGAAGGTATGTATTTAAACAATAATTATTTATAAAATAAAAAAATAGTTTACCTTACTTTATACCACCCACTCATCAACAAAAACCTGAAAGTCACTGATTAAACTCTATAGCACTCTTACTTAAGACATAAAATACATCAGTGAAAAAAGGGGGGTTGATTTGACCAGTTTTTAAAAAGACTTAAAATATATTTTTAAAGATTTCTTTTTTTTAATTTCTTTGAGAGAGAGAGAGCAAATAGGCACAAGCCAGGTGGAGAGGCAAAGGAGGAGGGAGAAGGAAGCTCCCCAAGGAGCATGGGGCTCGATCCCATGAACCCGGGATCATGACCTGAGCTGAAGGCAGATGCTTAACTGACTGAGCCACCAAAATGGCACAGACTCTTAAAATATTTAATTAGCTCTTTAAAAATCTGGTTATGGGGTGCATGGGTGGCATGGTCGGTTGAGTGTCTGACTCTTGGTTGTGGCTCAGCTGGTGATCTTGGGATTGTGGGATCAAGCCCAGAGTGGGACTCAGCACAGAGTCTGCTTAAGATTCTCTCTCCCTCTCCCTCTGCTCCTCCCCAGCCCACCCTCTCTCCCTCTAAAATCAATCAATCTTAAAAAGAAATAAAAATCTAGTTATAATTTAGATACAGTAAAATGCATCCATTTTAAGTATTCAATTCAATGAATTTTTACAGTTGTATATTTCTATGTAACAACCACCCAGAGCAAGACATGGAATCTCTCCATCACTCTAGAATCTTACCTCATTCTACTTTTAGTCACCCTACAATCCCTACCAGGGACAACTGTTTTTGTTTTTGTTTTTATTTCTACCACCAACTAGTAAATTAGTTATTCCTATTCATGAAAACAAAATCATACAATATGCATTTTTTTGTTGTTGGGTTGCTTCCTCTCTATAGGTTTTTGAGATTTATTCACATTGTTGGATGTTTTAATAGTTCATTCCATTTTATCATTCGTAAAATGATTTATCAGAAGAAGAATATTTGTCTATTTCCTTGTTGATAGAGAAAATATAAAGAACCTTCATAAATCAACAACAAAAAGACAAACGACCTAAACTATTATTATTTTTTTAAGATTGTATTTGTTTATGTGACAGAGTGAGTGAGAGAGAGAGAGAGCATGAGATGAGCAAGGGGAGGCAGCAGGAGAAGTAGACTCCTTGCTGAGCAGGGAGCCCGATGCAGGGTGCCATCCCAGGACCCTGGAGTCATGACCTGAGCTGAAGGGAGGTGCTTAATCCACTGAGCCACTCAGGTACCCCATACCCAAACTATTATTATTCTTTTTTTAAAAAAGTTGTTATTAAATTCTTGTGAATGTCTTTTTCTAGTGTATTTTTTTAACTCTTATTTATTTAAGTAATCTCTACAACCCATCGTGGGGCTTGAACTCATGGCCCCAAGATCGAGAGTCACATGCTCCTCCAACTGAGCTACCCCTTTAGCACAAATATTTATCTCCTTCAGGTAAACACCTAGGATTAGGGATGTTAAGCCACAGGATAAATGTACGTAACCTTCTTTAAAAAAACTCCCAGACAGGGGGCGCCTGGGTGGCTCAGTGGGTTAAAGCCTCTGCCTTCAGCTCGGGTCATGGTCCCGGGGTCCTGGGATCGAGCCCCACATCGGGCTCTCTGCTTGGCGGGGAGCCTGCTGCCTCCTCTCTCTCCACCTGCCTCTCTACCTACTTGTGATCTCTGTCTGCCAAATAAATTAAAAAAAAAAAATCTTAAGAAAAAAAAAAAACAACTCCCAGACAGTACAAAGCGGTTGTACCATTTTATACTGCCACCAGCATATATGAGAACTCTTTAGGTATTGTCAATCTTGTGATTTTATCCTGGGTGGGAAGAGGTATTTCACTGTGGTTTTCATTTGCACTTCCCTGCTGTCTAATGCGATGCATCTTTTCATGCACTTATCAACCAATTATACATCTTTCCTTATGAAGTCTCCAAGTCATTTGCTATTTTTTTCATCAGGTTGTCTTTTTGTTACTGGTTGATAGGAATTGTCGGTATTTTCTGGGTTTGAGACCGAGATCAGCTGGACGATTGGAGAGGAGCTTTGCCAAATGTGATTCACCCTTTCGATTTCTTAACAGTGTTTTTAGATAAGAAGAACTGCTGGAATTTGATGAAGTGCAAGGTCTGACTGCCCTTCACCAGGGACTTCTCTCTAGTCTCCATTTCCAGCCATGGGGAATATTAGTCTAATTGCACTGTTCTGGATAATATCCAGGTGGGCAAAAAAGGGGGGGGGGGCGTGGATAGGTATGTTTGCATTTTTAAAGTCCTTCTGGGCTAGATAAATTTTGTTGTCATGATCTGACCACAAGTCATCCTTCACTAAGTGTTCCATTACCCACTGACACTTTGTCCGACTTGTCTGGTTTCATAATCATCACTGTCTCTGGCATTGTCATAAGTCTGATACTATAAGACCTTTCATTGCTATGTATTTTCCAAATCAGTGGACAAGAATCTGTACTTAGTTTTTAAAAAAAAAAAAGATAGAACTTGCAAGGCTGCCGACCCAGAAAAATTCCCCTTTCTCCAGAAGACCAAAAGAGGCTAGAACATAGAGTCTCCGCAATCACGGTTTTCACGTAAAGAGATAGGTCACTACACATTACCAAGGTCAATCTCGAATCCATTCTGAACTATAGAGCTCTCCTGGGTTTCCTAAAACAAAACCAAGTAGTTATTGGACACTCAACGCTCCAAAGAATGCAGCAACTCTGTAATTGCATGAGAAAATAGAGTACGAAAGAAAACATTACTTAATGTGAAAGAGGGTTTCTTACTGTTCCTTGCAAGCTTGGGCAGCTGAGTTCCAGGTGCCTTTCCGCTCTGTGACCAGGGAGTGGCAGTACCCCGAGTGACGGTACCACCCAGCTGGGCAGGATTTACCTTCCGCCACCTGAAAAACAATGTCCATGTTCACATCATGGTTTTTACCCTTTAGAGTCTGCTCTCTGCACAAAGAGTCCCACAGTCCCCTAACTTGACTAGAGTAGTTCTGTCACCAGAAAGGACGTCAGCCCTTAATCCGATTCTCCACCTTGAGGGATGCCATGGCGTTTTGCAGAAAATACTACTGAAGTCAGCACTGTTTCAATTTACACTTTTGACATTCTGATGATTAAAGAAAATGAGTAAACACCTGCTTTAATTGTATCAATTAATGAACGTGTTTTGTGATTTGTGAAACACCCCTTGAGCCGTATTTTCCTCTTCACCTTCAAAGCAGAACGAGGGCAGGAGGATGTAGCCTGAGTTCTCAGATCCTTTCCTGTCTACCAGCTTATCACAGAGCATAATGCAAGCAGACTGCCTTCGCGGCTTGTCCCGTGTCCCACCTCGGTACGGGGGCTCCAAGCTTTCCAGGCAATTCCATCGCACTCGTACAGCTCTTGGAGGTGTTCTTGAAAGTGCAAAAGTCCCCTTAATTCCAGTGTGCAGTTCTTTGGAAATGAGGGCAGCAGGTCCTATGGGAAGGCGAGGTAATGTAGATTCAACTTCACGTGGGCTGATCACACACTCACCCCTTTCAGGTCTTTGTTTGTTAGATAGCATTTGTGTTCAGTGAGTGATCCCCAAGCCTGAAGCCTGGTTCATGGCCCAGCAAACAGCCTGTTGTAGGGTGAATAGGAAGTAAGAAGATTTTCCTACCTGTCTGGGGAAGTGTGAGTCGGTTGTGGATTCCACCTTATCTGCCAATTTGCTTGTCTTTTGTGTCTGGCTCATAATGGAGACTTTGGCCTTCCTTTTGTGGGATGGGGAACCGTCTTCCTCCAGCGGCAGGGAAACCATTCCGTGATACTGGAGGAAACCAGAAAACAACAATAAAGAGAAAGCAAACACCCAGAGAACAAATAAAAATGTCTGTTGGGAAAAAAAAATAATAACCCAATTAAAAAATTGGGTTAATGTGGAAAGATAAAATGTTTTGTTTTGTTTTGTTTTTCCTCACCACCCAAGCCTTGAAAACAAATGTCAAAACAGGCTCTTAAGAGAAAGAAATAAATACAGAAGAAATTTTTTAAAAACAGTTTCACTAAATATTTTGCATTCATAAATACAAGAAATTTAGCAATTCTCTCAGACTATGCTTACATTATAGATGATGTTGGTTCCATTTCTATAGACAGAAGATGGAAGGACCTGAAATCAAGAAAGTACAAAACAGGACCAAAATTGGCTGAGATAATAACCAGCAACAGGGTGAAACCCTTTCAGTTAGACCTTGTTAGTGTCGAAAAAAATGTTAGAATATGTGTTGCTTAAGACTTTCCATGCCAAAATTATTAGAATTTTTAAAATCATTAGACTTAATCACAACTTACCAGTGTTGATTCATACACTCATAGTTTGTTATGGAGAAAAGACATCCTTATTTTCTTGGCATATCTATAGTACACAGAGAAAGAAAACCTACACACACACACACACACACACACACACACACACTCACACACTCGCACACACATCCACTCATGAGAATGTGCCTAATTAGAATCCTGTGTCAATAAGGTCAAAGTCATGGTTTCCACACCCAAGTAGATCACTTAATCTCATTCTGTTCTAGGGTCACTGGTTATCCTCTGTCTGTTTTGACCACAAAGGCACCAAAGCAGAAATCAGATGGATGAGTCCGTACATTCATCACTTCAATTAGTATAAGTTAAGGAAGTGGGCAGCATTATGATATCTGTATCCAAAAGGCACGCATGGCGGCACCTGGTTGGCTGAGTCAGTGGAGCCTCAGACTCTTGATCTCAGGGTCCTGAGTTCGAGCCCCGTGATGGGTGTAGAGATTACTCAAAAATAAAATCTTTAAAAAAACGGGGGAGGGTATTGCGTGCTTGTGCAAGGAACCGTGGTTCCCATTCACTATGCGAATCAGCTTCATCAGTGTCTTAGAACACTTATTAATATATTTTTTATTCTTTTACAATGTCCTTCATACCTCCGATCCTAGAAGTTCCCCGTCCTTACCGTTATGCCATTCCCCCGGGTCCTAAGCTTCATACGAGAAAGATCTGGAGACTGAAAACCCTGTCGGATGTCTCCCCTAGTGACTGCCGGCCGCTTGGAGGTTGGAAGAGGTCGTCTTTCCAGATGAAAGGAACCAGAAGTGGTGGGTGAGGAAGACCCTGGGGACAGCGGGTGCCAAATGCTCTTCTCCCGTATGCTGTGCTTACTGGGGCTGAAGGAATATGAAGGCTGGCACTGTCCTGGGGGCATGAATGATGGCAGGTCAGTTCATTGTACACCAACAGGCAAGTGATCGTATCAACACAGACCCTGCAGCAGCTAGGGCCTTAAACTGAGATGGATGGTTTTTCCCCAGATGTTGCCTCTTTGCCATTTGCCAGAAACTCCTTTGCTCTTCCTTCGCTGCCATGCAGGAGAGCTGTGCCCTTCTGCACCTCTGCCGGGTGGTTATAAAGTCATGAAATTGATTTCACAAATGACAAATGGAAACCACTGTCATAATTTTATAATCAGACCATGTACTGGGGAAACTGCCTCACGTCCCTTCATGTTACAGCATTCCTCAGGCTTATTCACTG
The DNA here is from genome assembly GCF_010015895.1 of Lontra canadensis. Lineage (NCBI taxonomy): Eukaryota > Metazoa > Chordata > Mammalia > Carnivora > Mustelidae > Lontra > Lontra canadensis. Next base: position 5,468,425 of record NW_022631064.1, on the reverse strand, counting down.
ATCAATTGTCAGTTCGTAAACACTGCAAAGGCTCAGCCTTTCCCAGGTCTCCTAGAGGTAGGCACTGGGATTGTCTGAAGAAGCGAAATCAAGTAACAGTTACAAAAAATTAGCATTCGACTGTTACAGAACAAAGAGCCAGAAAGTCTTAATGGAACTACTTCTACTGGAAACACTTCCAATTCATACGACAAAAATCTAAACCCACAACCCTCACCCTCACATGGCTCTTGTGTACTTCATGTGTAAAGTAAGTATTTCACGTATTTTATGTACTTACTGCGACCAGAAAGTTCTACTGAAAAAGAAATCAATTTGGCCATAAAGGTGATGGGGAAAGATGTTGTGGAAATAGCCTCATAAAGGCAAGGGGATAGCATTTATTTTCATTATAGGAAAAAGAAGAGGGGAGAGTGGATTTCAGGCAGGGAAACATACCGCGGGGCATGACAGGTGTAAAAGCAGAGGTCTAAGTCCATGCGTGGTAACTGGACACTTGTCAAATGCTAACCAGACACCTAAGTAGAAAGTATTTAGCAGAGAAAAAAAAAAAAATCAGAGCACCAAGGCCTGTGCTCAGTTTTTATTTTGTTTAGTTCACAGGTTGTTCTTTTACTTATACTGTCCAGGACCTACTTGGCTCTGCAACCCAAGGTTATTCATTAATATTCCCCAGCTGTTCCTGAATCCCCCGGCCAGATGTATCTTTCACATCAATTTCTCTCCAATTCCTTCCTCTCTTAGAATTTTCCTGGTTACACTACAGTGGGGATTCAGATTTGAGGCATTAAGAGCTCTCTTTAACAGAGGAAGATAATTACAGCCCTACAAATTCTGGGGGAAAATAATTGTCGATAGATTCTCACCAACATTGTCTCCCCCTGGGTGAGAACAACAAACGGGTAGGGGAAAAAAAAAAAAAAACAACCATGCCACTGACTTGTTGCTTTTCTCAAACACTAGTTCTTATCAGGAGGAAAACCACATGAAGCAGAAAGCAGAATAAAGGGCCAACAGCATGACCGAGGTTGCTTTCTTGACAAGAAATTAAGCATTTTGATTTGAAGGCGTTATCAAGCACATTGGCTGTTGAAAGCAAGCAGCTAGAGCACCAGGACAGCTCCTGATTTCAAGATGAGGATCAAAGAATACCTCCTTTTGAATCCAAAATTTTCACTGCAGCTTTTGTCTTTGTGCCAAGAACCGCATTCACGGGGGAGTTCAGAATCACTTCAAAGGCCTCATCGTCTTCCTCTAATCCGTCATAGGTAATTGCTATATTCCACATCTTCGTTGACATTCCTACAAGAAGTAAACATTTTAATTACTCTTTAATTGCTATTTCAATCATCTAGGTGTCAGAGAAATATATTAATTAACATGTCTACAGCTAGGCGGCAGGAGCCCGAGCGAGCCATTGTACTGTTAGCAACTCGCTCCCCGCTGTTCTCCCAAATAATATTAAAAGACCACATTTGTTCCTGGACAATGATGATTCCGTTTCAATGCAAACACTGTAACAAAAAAGTAAGCTGCATTATGCAAGGGATGAACAAAAAAAAAAAAAAAAGAAGAAGAAGAAGAAGAAAGAAAGAAAGGAAGGAAGGAAAGAAAAGAAAAGAAAAGAAAAGAAAAAGAAAAGAAAAGAAAAGAAAAGAAAAGAAAAGAAAAGAAAAGAAAAGAAAAAGGTTAGGAGATGAGATCCAAGACTTATGCCGCCCCTCTGCCCTGCCCACCCCCCAACCGGTCCCCTTCTCTCCTTAAGAATAAACAAGTACCACAATCTTAAAATCTTAATAGTTCCAAAAATCTTAAGAGGTTGGTACCGACAGTTAAAACTGATTATCGGAGGGTACTTCATGCTATTCATGGAACCCTTGAAGTGATTGATTTCTAAAGACAGCTGCCTCCATCAGCAGCTCCACTTCCTGAGATCCTTCTAGCCCACGAATGCTTTTTCTAATGATGTCATACTCAGTATTTGATACCTTTCTCAAGAGAATTTATGGGCTGGGGCTTTTAGAAATAGACTGGGCCCATTTTTTTCCCCCCTCTTTCTGTCTGCCTCTGCTCATGGAGTTATAGTCAAGCTTGGTTTTGATGTTACAAAGATAGCCCCAGCCTTTCCGTCACCAAAAAGATGGGGCAAAAAGCAACCCTAGAAACACAAAATATTAAAAACTGGAAGAAACTTGTAAGATTGTCTGATCCTGATCCGTTTCTGTGATGCGGATTACTGGGTATCTCCCTTAGTTTATTTAGAAGGGAACATGATGGAAGAAAAAAAAAAAGTACAGGTCAGTGGAGAAGAAGGTTCAAGTTCAAGGGGGAAAAAAGATAACAAATGTATGGTTTAGCTTTCTAGGACTGTTTTTGGAAAATTTACTCCCTGGCATTTACTCACTGGCTCTTAGAGGGCTTTTATTCCCAGAAGCCCATCTGTAGAAGCGGTCATACTTTTTTTTTTTTTTTCCTAGCCTTCTCTTCTGAAAATCTGGATTCCTTTCTCTCTGCACATTGTTTGCTGCAGATTTATGCCTCTCGATCGTGCCATCTATATGACAGCCTCCTTTTTGAAGATGTGTCACATACAGATTTCATGATCTAATCAACATTTCCTCAATCCCCTGCAGAATCCATTGGAAGGATGAAACTGTTCCCTTATCCTACTCCTGGCTGCACTTAGAGGGGAAAAAAATAAAGTGTAGCTGAAATAATTTTATTAAAACAATAACAACAACAACAGGCTGACAACTGGTTTGTTAAGCTTTCAGTATCTACTGAATCCATAAATCAATTACTTTCCTAGTCTTCGCAAAAACAGAAGTTGAAACACCTAACATAAGCTGCTATATGATTCCTACCTCCTGGGTGGATGGATCAAAATATACCCATCAAAATATACATTTTGTATCTATTTCATACTTACCTTTGCTTTAGATGCTATGGAGAATGCCATGCCCTGACATAAAGGAATTTAAAACCTCTTTGAAGAGACAAGATGTAAATACCAGAAAAGGTCACTATGCAAGGCTATGCATGATTAACTGCCAATAGGTGCAGACTAGATGGTGAATATGGGGGCCTCAGAGTTCAGAGGCTTTGGAGGGAGGGAGTGGGGAGACAGAACATGCAAAGGCAGGAAGGTAGAGGAGCAAAGGCCTTGAACAGGGAAGTCTGAGCCGGTGCATAGGCTGGAACAGAGCTCACACCAGGGAACAGGAGATGGAAAAAAGCAAAGGCAGTTTGTGGCCAGGCTGCAGAGAGCCCTAGACACCAGGTGGCTGGATTCAGACCTTAAACCATAGACAAGGAAGACTCTTGAAAATGACAGTCTTAGAAAAATCAATCTCAGTGTTACACAGGAAGATTTAGGGACCTGGAAGATGGGCAAAGAGGCTAGAAATGGGGAGACCACAGAGGCAGCTGTTGTAATAAACCAGGCAGGAAGGCATAAGAGACCAGACTGTGAAGAAGTTTAATGTTCAGAGAACTGTTTTGACTCTCAAAGCCCCCAAAGTTAAGCATTATTCAAATAAAACTCCAATACCAAAAAAAAAAAAAAAAAATCCAAGTCCCAACCAATTGCCCTCTTATTATTAAGGGTCATTTTTTTAAAAAATTACAGTAAACCTTCTCCCTCCCAACCCCCCCAAATAAAGTTTTTCTAAGACCTTATGGAGTAGAACCATGTGGTTAGAGCAATCTCTTCCAAATTTCATTTAAGTACTTTCTGATTGTTTTGCTTGCATTCCACTTTTGTTTCCATGCTTACCAGGTGAGCATAGAAAACCCACTTTTCTAGGTTAATGAGATTGACAGTAAGAACTTTCTGGGTTTTTCTTTCTCCTTCCTCTCCCATTTTCAAGGTGCAAAGTAGTTGTTAAATCACTGAGATTATAAACAATTTCAGAAGCCTTGAACTGGCCTCCTGTTCCCATAAAACAAAAGGTGCTGAAGAAAAGGTGTCACCTTACGCAGACACAGCCCACTTTAGAGTAGGTCAATTCCTGGATATTTTCCTGCAAAGCAGACTTCACTACTGAAAGCTGTTTCCTCAGTGCTTTTAAGTAAATGCCATGTCAGAGATCTGTTCCTTTGGAAAACATTTTGACTCTTAGGAATGATTTAGTCTCAATTAAGAAAGCAGCAACCTTTCAAGAACACATATTGAAAAGGAAAACAATCATTTTCTTAAGAATATTTGCATTTTGAATCAATCAGTCACAATAGCTGAATGCAAAGTAGGCAGGTTCAGTTTGGGGTTCGGTACAATGGCAGCAAGGCATAGCTCACTAGACTGAGAAGTCATGTGTTTCTCTCCGGCACCCTCCCCAAAGTTCTCAAACCTTACAATATCCCGCCATCTTTAATTTCTCACTCACACTTTAATTTCGCCCATTGCGGAGGCTACGTTTTTAAAGAAATAGATTGCTCTGGACAAAAGCAGTGGGGGTGGGGACACCAGACCCAGAAGAGGTAAGGCTTAACAACATGAGAGTAAATAAACATTGACAGAACCTGGGAACATAGGGAACTTTAAAATACCCGAAATTAAGACTTCAGTTTATGAAACCATTCTGGCTAGTTCATTCCAAAACAATAAGCAAGGAGGTATTGTTTCTTTTAAACTTATAGGATTTTTTTTCTTAAGATGTCTTAAGATGACCAGTGAGAGCCTCCAGAAGTCATCAGTAACTACTCAAAACAGCATGTAAACTCTTGCAGACAGATTGGTCTTTATCTTATCCAGTGGGACCTCCTAGAAGTGAATTTCAGAGCCTCCTCTGACTGTAATACTTTCTAGTTGCTATTAATCCAAATGGAGCACCTGGTAGGCTGCTTGAAATCTACTGAAAGCCCAAATCGCTCCAGACCTTGGGACAGACAGGCCTCCAATAATAAAGAGCACATATGGCAAAGACTCTTGGCTCTCTCCAAAGTGGAAAGGTTAGAACTGCCTTAACATGAAGTACAAAGGGGGCTCACACAATGCAAAAGCACCAAAATCTTTCATCTTCAGGTTGACCAGAATACTCTTGTGTTGCCTGCAGCCGTCTGTGGTAAACATTGAATACATCATGGGAACAGCTCTCCTACAAAGCAGGTCACTTGAGGAAGAAACTTAACACGAGTCAGAAATAGAAATATCACAGGAAGGAGGCCAGTCATAATATTTGGGTGGTTTCATGTCAAATTTAAGGTTCATTGTTACAGGTTGAGTTGGGTACTCAAAATCTTTACATCGAAATCCTAATTCTCCATACTTCAGAACGTAACCTTATCAATAAGGTCACTACAGAAGTAACTCGTTAAGATGAAGTCATAATAGAGTGGGCCTCTAATACATTATGATTGGTGTCCTTATAAAAGGGGGAAATTTGGACACAAACCCACACACAAAAAAAGCCGTGTGGGGACAAGAGCAAGACTGCTGTAGATACAGCAGAAGCCAAGGAATGCCAGAGATTCCAGCAAATCACCAAAGCATGGAAGACGGGCATGGAACAGATTCTCTCTCACCTTTCCTGGGAAGGAATCGGTGCTACTGACCCCTGGATCTTGAGCTGTGGCCGCCAGAACTGTGAGAAAATACAGTTCTCTTTAAGCTACCGGGTTTGTGATACTTTGTGAGGGCAGCCTTTGCAAACTAAACTAGTCACAAAGCATCATGCTACTTGTGGTGAAGGGCAGAAAGGCATTTCTTTCCTATGTTTGCTATGAAGGTTGTCAATTTTGGAATGGTGATAATACTTGGGCCACTTTGTTTTGAATCATCATGTGTCAGTGACCGATAATGGCAAGAGTTGTGACTTGGTGGAAGGTTCTCAGAGTGCAGAACACCTCCCCTATGGGAGAGCACAAAGCCACAGGCCCTGGCTGCTTTGTAAGTCCTTTTCTATTTGTCCACAGATAAGGGATCCAGGTCCATCCCAGACCAGAGGGAAAGAGAGAACCATGTGTGCCATGAAGGAGAGCTACCTGCACCTTCAACAGAAGCCAGGGAAGGAAGGTGTGGCTCCAGGAACAGTTCATCAGGCACAGTCTCCCAAAAGTATGTTGGTCCTTTACCCTGATGTCCCCTCCTCCTCCTCCTTCTACTTGCTCAGAATATCTCTCCTCTGTGAAGTCTTCCAGGATTCCTCTTAGAACAATGGCCCATCTTTTGGGTCCCACTGTACTCCTAGTGAGTTGTTTTCATGTCTCTATTTCCCACATGATAGAACACCTTTGAGAGTAGGCACCATACTTTTATATTCCCTTTTGCACCCGGCAAAATATTTTCCACAGATTTAAAACAAAATATGTGCTATCTAATTAATCTTCCCTGGAGTCCCCTCATTTCAACCTATTTCAAGAGAAATCATTTAGAAATGGCCTCATGCGAATATGACTTCCCGAAAATTTCCATCAAAGTATGAGGCAATTAAATTAGCTCAGCTTTATGTTAGGACTCCAGGTAATTTTTTTTTTTATTTTGGGGGGGTTAGAAGGGGGTGGGGGGGAAAGGGAGAGAGAGAATCTTAAGCTGGCTCCAAGCCCAGTGTGGAGCCCAACATGGGGGTCGATCTCACAACCCTGAGACCATGACCTGAGCCAAAAACGAAAGTCAGACATTTAATCAACTGAGTTACTCAGGTGTCCCCAAATAGTTTTTTAGATGACACCCTTTTCTGGATGTTTTGGATGTTTGCTTTGATATTTTATATTTATTTGTTATGAGCTTCTCATTTTAAATAAATATTCACTTGTGATGAAGTGAAACATGAGGGACAAAGACTCAAGTCCAAACTGATCTTTCGTAGAGTAGCTGAAGTAAGTCCCCATGATTGCCACACATTCTTCCACAAACAGGAAACAAACTGTAGACGTGAATCATACCTGGATCAAACTGAATCAGTTTAGATGGAGTCAGAGTGAAGTCTTTTCCAACTGTGGCTGACACTTGGTTGACCTTAAGAGGAACAAAATATCTTTTTTAAATAAAAATAATTATTTTTAAGACAGAAACATCTAGTCTAGTGTCATAAAAGATTAAACTCTTGGTTTGTTTGTTTGTTTGTTTGTTTTTTTAAGGAGGCTCTACATCCAACAACCCAAAATGGGGCTTGAACTCACGACCCCAAGATCAAGAGTTGCATGCTCTACTGGCTGAGCCAGCTAGACAACCCAATTCATGCTCTTTAGTCTGTTTTTAACATAAAGGGGTTTTTTTTTCAATTATAATAAACCATTTTAGATCTAAGCTACATGGATCTTCCTTAAACTTAACTTTTTTTTAGATGAATATCAATGGAAGTCAAAGTAAAGTTTTTTTTCTCTCCTTCTTTTCGCTTCTTTATAAATGATTCAGTCATTGGAGAAAGCAGCATAAATTTTAAGCACCACTTTTCTCTTTCTTATGAAGATCTATTTATTTCATCCCCTTCCTTCTACCCCAAACTGGCTTTGAATGGTGCCTCAGAGGAAAGGGGGGAGAAGGAGAAGCAACAGCAGGGGCTCCCCACAAGTAGCTTTGGGGTGTCTTATGAGTTTCAGGGCACGGAATGCCTTAGACAAGTTGACCTGTAACAACTCTGGTCAATTTTCCCATAAGGATGAAACCACCACTCTTCACAGAAATAGATGTGTGCCCCATGGGGATGGCCTACCTAAAGAATGGCCACACAAAATCAATCCACATACACAGTGGAGGATTTTGAATCTCCATTAAATAAGTCATTAACAACAACAACAAAAGTGGTGCTCATCTGCAGAGACTGTTTGCTGATCTCCTGTTCCCCACTCCCAGGGCTGAAAACCAGAGGCGATTTAGGGCTCTCAAGTCCCGGCCTTATCTTCCCCGGAGGGAGTCTAAATCTGCGTTAAGAAAAGTGTCCTTGATTAGTGTGAAAAAGAAGTCATCAGATGAGAACCCGGTGTAAGCACAAGAGACGGCTGTTACTTTGCCCTTTCTTAGACATTTAAGATGACCAAGAACGTGGGTTACTGTGTTTCTTCACCTTCATGCCAAGAAATGAAGCGCACCATGGAAAACTTCAAAGTTCCTATTTTTATGGTTTTAAACATTTCCTCCATTGCTCATCAAAGGCCCTAAGACCTGAGAATAGGTCTGCCGTGGAAACATGCTGGAGAGGGAACTTCCTGCTAAGCTTCCATTTACGCTTCGCCCACAATGCCAAGGCTCCTCCTGCACAACCTTGCATTGTGAAAAGGCAGCCCATTGTACACCTGTAGCCACCATATGCCGGAAGTTACATTCCCTGCAGGGCTCTTGCACGTGCAATTACTTAGCATTTTACCACTACTGAGTTGACAGAATCCGATGTGGGAAAAGGAATGGTCTGAGGTAGGCTGGTGGGAGCAATCAGCCCCGTGAAGGTACACGGTTCAAACCAGGGCTAACAATGCAGGGAAAAGTGCTTTCTCTTCCCCTGCTTCTGGTCAAGCAGCCAATATGCTCTGGTATACAGTGGCAGCTGTGCTCTGGGCAGAGCTGTTTCTGAAAGCTCAGGGCCGTGTTTGACGAAGGCGTGAACACTCAGCAGGCAGGATCGCAGTGCGCATGCAGCCGAAGTAGACAAAAGGTTCCATGTCACACTACGTATGTTCTTATGTTCTACGTATGTACATATGTTCTAGAGTCAAACTCTAGACTCGAGCATATGATGCTTTCTATAGATGACCAAAGCATCATTTAAAAACTGTTCAGGCAGATATCTTTTGGCACAAACGATCTGCTGGGAAATTATAGGGCATACCAAGTTGTCTGATGTTTCAAAAACAATAAAGCACCCACCGATCTGGGAAAAAGAGTCCATACCTACTGGAAAGATCAATACCAAATGCGGATATGATACAACTGGGGTGCGCAAGGTTCTGAGGGTGATTTAAATGTATCATTGTAATGTATCAATGTAATGCAATGATGTAATATGATGAAACCAATTATAATGATACAATGTATCATTGCAATGGAGACTGAACTTAGATGGCCATTTTTTCCAGAAGCTGATATCACTGCCTCTTTCATGAGATTGAGGAGTGGAGTCTCCAAGGCTCATTCACCATTGTTAGTTGGTGGAAAGCTTTTCAAGCTGTCATTCTCTTGAAGTGTTACTGTGATAGTGACTCCTAAAAAGATCCTTCAGTTCTAGAAGCCATTAAGTTGTGCTCCATGATCCAAGCCAATGGCAAGGAATAAAAATCCAACTAATCTAAAAGTGATTACTGAATATTCTTTATATTTCAGAGGTCTGGATTTTTTTTTTTTTTACGATTTTATCTATTTGACAGAGAGAGATCACAAGTAGGCAGTGAGATGGGGGAAGCAGACTCCCTGCTAAGCAGAGAGCCCGATGTGGGGCTCCATCCCAGTACCCTGAGATCATGACCTGAGCTGAAGGCAGAGGATTAACCCACTGAGCACCCAGGTGTCCCTCGGAGGTCTAGATTGATATGTGTGCTCTTAATTTTAACTTGGGTGACTCTTGAGATAAGTTTGTCCTTGATTTTCCTCATCCACTAAGACCACAAGAAGTGATCCTGGTGGCATACTAAGAGAAAGCCATCTGGGGGCTGAAATTTGCTCTGGAGACCTCATAGAAGGTCTTGCATACAAACTTTCTTTTCCAAAGCAGACTTTGGCCTGAGTTCACTACGTTGGATATATCTTGCTGTAAAGTCAAACTTCCAGACTTAATGACCAGATTTAAAAATGAAAAATGGGTTTGAAATACCTTATCTAGGAGCTAATGAAGCTAGATAAAGGGTGGACGGACAAGAAAATGTTAGATGTAGAATCTCTAAAATAATGGGGTAATCCTGCAATTTGAAATTTCTGTGGTTATTCTGGTTTTCTTCTTAAGAAAATAATTGAAAGGCACCAACCAACAGCCCAAGTTTTAGCCTGACATTTCACATTTTAGAGTTGTTACCTTCACACTCACGAAGGCGGAGTCCATGGAATATCCCCTTCTGGTAATTTCCAAAGACAACATGCCCACATTCTCACAGACCTCGTATTCAGTCTGTGACCATTCGATGTGAGACCACTTCAGTTCCAAACTGGGCATGAAAGGAAAAGAAAAGGGAAAATCAATTTTTTAAAAATGCACAGTAAATGCCTGTAGAGATCCTCTGCTTGGTAGGAGACTGAATCACTGGTTCATATCCTGTGACAGATGTGGTTCATCTACCTGCACCAGTGCTAAAAATTTCTCATGCTTATTTGGTCCATTTTAGCTCAAAAAGAACTTTTACCAACAATTTCATCCAATGCTTACAATGCCTTGAGTTAGGAAGTGTAAGTATTAGAGTTTTGTTTTATGAAAGCAGAAACTAAGGTTAAAAGGCTGCCAGGGAGATTCAAACATGAATCTTCTGAAGGGGAAGGAACCAGGAGTGGTGAAGCTCAGAGACATTTATTTATGGAAAGGACATTGATAGGGAATCTTCTTTCTTATTTTTGGCTTTCACTGGTATACCAAGAAGTGTTCCAGACACAGACCTTCTCTGAACTTGGGTTCAGTTAAATAACTAGTTATCTTTCAGGATGAGTCTTGGAATTACAATGTGCATGGGTTTTATAACCATTATCTCTTCCTCCTTCTGTGCATATGAAACAGGGCAACTGACATGTGGTTTGGAGACAGCAATGCAACTGAATAAACCTGAAATATAGGGGGTGGTCTTTTTCCCATAGCAGATTTAGTGAGCCCAACATTGGATGGAAACTCTCTGCTTTACTCCTCATAATATAGAGGGAAATTTTCCACCCCCCCCAAAAGGAAGTCCCTCCCCAAAACTGGAGAAAATCAGAGACACAAGTATATGGGACACAAGCACTCTTCACAATGATCATTTAACACACTTCTGTTACTTTTGTTTCTCTCATTTTCCTTTCATTCTACATTTGCAAAACACTCAGTGGTTGCCTTATTGTATCCCCCATCTTCCAATTGGATGTAGGCTTTTCTTCTGGATTTCTTAATGCATATTTTTTATAATTTTTTTCTCCCACAACTAGAAATTCTGCATGCCACCATGTAGCGTATGGGTTTCATGGGGTTCTCCAGGCTTTCCTGGGGACCACTCAAATTAAATAGTAGTCTATCCCGTAATATCCACTTCATGTCTTTGCACCAGTCACATGTTGCAGTCACATACTCTAAGTTCACCAGCAAGATAAACTCAATAACACTGTCTGTTTCTCCAAGGACCACAGACCAGGGTGGCAAGGTAGTGTGGGAGCCCAGAATTATGGCAGAGGTTCATGAATGTATATAAACATACATGTTTAATTCAATCGATACACTTGAAATTTATTATTACTAGCATTCTGGGCTTTGTAAAATTTTGACATGAAAACAGAATCCTCTCATCAGAAATATTGGGATCCTCATTGGTCTTTGATGTGACTGAGTTTAAATCTGGCATGGAACAGTCAAGAAATAAAGAAACAAGTGACTATGCTTCAAGAATCACAAGATAACATGCAATGAGGCTATTATAATGCCAATAAAAATAATGTGTGGCAAAAAAATTCTTAAAGGACTCCGTTAAGTGAGAACGGGGGAAAAATTCAACAAGATGGACTGGGGCAAAGGACAGAAAGATGAAACAGAAAGGACAGAGGAGCAGTGGGAGTGAGTGAAATAGATAAAAATGGGTGGATTTCAGCTAAGTCTCCATAAGGTTGAAATGAGTTTCAATGTCCAATCTTCTGAGAATCCATTCTCAGCTGTTAATGGAAACCACGACAAGCAAAAATTCATCAATGTCACTCTGAAGATCCAGGTGTCCTCAAGGCCTAAAAGCTAAATGCAATTTGATTGCTGATCTAGATCCATAAAGGGACCATGCAGGTTGGGGTTCAACCTCAAAGGACAAAGGGCTTTGGTGTTTGGAGAAATGCGTACATTTCCCTGATGCACGATTAGATCGCTGCAAAGTGGCTACAGGATAAGGTTGTCATCACACCATGCCCTAGTTTCTTTTCTTAAAAATCCACACTATAAATAATAAAGATCTACTGCAAAGCCACAAAATTAAGCCATCCTGTATACTTTCTGGAAAAATATTGCAATCCCAAAGCACAGGCACACCCTAGGATGGGTGCAACACATGTTTTGAGTGTGTTTGGTTTCTGCAGTACTGAATTTGAGATCTTTCTATTGCTGATGCTTGTTGCTTACATTCTACGCAAACACCTAAAAGAAAAAAGAAATTCCACTTGCAAGAAGTCACACGACTGTGTGCTGGGCATCACGTAGACAACCAGATGCAGGAGCCCACGAGAGAAATCTGGAAAGCTGTGGATATGTACAGGTCATGCAGACAAGGCTCGGGTCAAATCTTCACATTTTAATCATCCCTCCCTTGTCCTATTGCCATTGGGCAAAACTCAGTCTTGGGTCAGAAATGAAGTTTATGGACATACTTTATGTGACACACATATGGTGATCATTTTAAGTCATTTAGGAATGGTTTCTCAACCTGGACACTGTCGACATTGGGACCAGATGGTTCTTTGTTGCTGAGCTGTCCTGTGCATTGTAAGATGGTTAGCCTCATCCCTGGCCTCTGCCCACTAGATGCAGTCACATCAGCTCCTCCAATCAAAACTGCTTCCAGAAACTTCCAAATGTCCCTGAGGGGTAGGTCATCCTCAGTTGAGAAACACTTCCCTTAGTGACCGTGGGGTACTTATCACAACAGGAAATTTGATTTAATGAGGAAACTGAATTTGAATTCCCAACATCCACTACTGTGAAGGGAAGACACAGGATGGATCAGTGGAGATTAAACTGGATTAGAAGTCATGAGGTTTCTGGTGCCCCTGCCGCACAAAAAAAGATCTCAAAGTGCAGCACAAGGAAACTGTCTTGCTTTGTTTTGTTTCCCATCTCCGTTTAATGTCTCGTCTTTTGTTTAACTTTAGCACATACTTTAAATTTACGTATTGCCTTGTTCTATTTTATATGTTCATATAAGCAGTGATATGATTATAAATATTTTAACAATGTACTCTCCAGAGGGAAGAGATGTGTGTGTGTGTGTGTGTGTGTGTGTAGGTGTATGTGTTTAATACGGATTTAAGGATGTATAGGATATAATTTACAAGTAATAATATAAGATATACTACACTTCTACTGTAGATTTCACAGTCAGCTGATTCTCAGGATAACATTTTTGTTGACATTTCTCTAACTTTTGCTACGAATATAAGGAAAGTCATCTAAATACCCAATTTAAAATTGCAATCCAAGTGCCCCTGAGTGGCTCAGTTATGCATCTGCCTTCAGCTCAGGTCATGATCCCAGGGTCCTGGCATTGAGCCCCGCATCGGACTCTCTGCTCAGCAAGTCTACCTCTCCCCCCACTCCCTCTCTCTCTGAGAGCTCGTGCTCTCTCTCTGTCCAATAAATAAACAAGAGCTTTAAAATAAAAAGTAAAAAATAAAATTGCAATCCATCTTAAAGCCCAGCATCTGTGATACCCCTTATCCTGACCAACTTTTTCATTTCCCAAGGTAGTATATGTAGAACATACTATTCGGTTTATTTAGATATGGAGTATACGCCCAAGAAAACAGGGCTCTTTGCTTCACTGATACACTCCCGAGTCCCCTGAGAGTGGTTAGAAAACAGTTGGTGCTCAATTGATACTTGTTCAATGAATGAAGGGATCTTGTTTACCCACTGTTTCCCAAGCGAAGCTGACCACTGAAACCTTTTGTCTCCCTGGCCCTGTTAACATCATATTTCACAAAATTGAAAATTGCTGCAATAGATGACCCTCACATGTTCTTTCCAGCCCTTACTCTGGATTCTTTAGCTATGACTGCACTTTATTAGACTATCGAGAAAGGATGGCGTTGACAAGAGAGCAGTGGACCATAAAGCATGATGGCTTAGCACACACTATTATATTTTCTAAGGTATATGCATGATTCTCAACACTTGGCAATGTCTAGGGACAGCCCGGATTGTCACAGTGGGGAGGACGGTGATAGTGGCATTTCGTGGGCAGAGACCAGGGAGGCTGTAAACATTGTGCAAAGCACAGGTCACCCTGCCTGCCCCCAGCTCACCCCCAGCCCATGACAAAGAGTCACCTGACCCAAATTGTCAGTAGTGTTGCTGTAAAAACAAACAAACAAACAAACAACAAAACACCAACAAAACACACACATACAGATAGATACTTTCTGCAATTTCATTTTGTGGCTACTTGAGTCATTTCTATTAAAAAACAATTAACTGAAAGACTTGGGAATAAAACCCCAGTTTGGGATTTGGGACACTAATCTAGGTTAGAAAGAGTGTGTGAAAAAGGCCCTTAGCTGCTCTGTGCCTCAGTTTCCTCACTTCCCAAAGTGTAAATAATGATGAGCCTGTACTTCAAAGGGCTTAAATGAGCCTTAATGAATACTCATTAAGTATTTTGAGTTTCTCAGTGAAAGGTTTTATAGAAGCTAAAATGGTGATTAAATTATTCTTCCACCTAGATCTTCATGTAAAATCAAGTAGCATATGACTTAAGAAACATTAAAAGGCTAAAAAATAGTTTTCTGAGTATTCTAAAACTTATCAATTCAAAAAGGATGTTATTAATCTTCATAATCTCATGCTATGAACACCTGTGTTTTCCGTTTTTGTCTTTCTCTGGTGGTAATGGGAAAACAGTGTTTAGCCAAGAGGCAGCACACTGAGTACCTGAAACACTGAGTACCCAAGTGCTTTGGAGTCAGACACATCTTGCAACCACTTATTAGTGTGTGATTCTGGTCAGTTACCCAGTCTCTAGAGGTCTCAGTTTTCATTAGATTTAAAATGAGATTTATACTCAGATGAAAATTAAAATTCATTAATATGTATAGAGCACCTGTACACAGTGGGTGCTTAATAAGTGTCATTTCCCTTCCCTTCCTCTGCACTTTCTTCAATCTATCCGGAGGCAAATTCTCCAACTTCTGGTTTGCAGGTAATGTGAAAACTTCAGCTAGTCCAGAGTTTCAACCTATTCCCCTGCAAGGTGTTTCATAAAAGTCGCTCAAACATCGCAGGGTGCACCTGTTAGGAATTCCTTCACTGTTTGATCTCTTTTTGTCCCTTCTCTTTCAAAGCCAGGAACGCATAAGGGTAGCCAGAGGGAGGAGAAGAATCAGTCCTTGGAATGGGGCAGCAACTGGAAAAGCGACCCAGGGAGATGATGAACTTCAGCATGGGTCAACTTTTCTTTTTGAAGTTTACTTTTTCCCCCAGTGGCCACGTGAAAGAGGTCAATACAGGAGACATGAGAAGAAACTGCCTTGGTTAGTTGTCTGCATCTGTGGTCTGCAGAGGCATTTTTGAAAAGCGTGAGTCCTGCATAGCTGGGCTTGGGAGCTCTGCGGATGGTCTTGAGATGGGAGCGGGGCTAGAGGACTGGTACGGCGGGGACTGAGTCATGCCAAGGCCCGAGCCACCAAGATGAGCGCTCACTTGGAGGTGGCGAGGTCAGGGTTCACGCTCGGCTCTGCCTTTCTTTCATTTCGTGACTTCTGGCCAATTACTTAAATGCTTTAAGCCTGAATTCCTTATCACCCTCAGAGGATTGCATTTTGCAGATTAAATTAGACAACATATGTGAAAGTACCTAGCACAGTGCCTGAAATTTAGGCACTTGGCCAAATCTAAGTCTTTATGCAAATTTACATGCATCTCAGTGTTCTAGAATAATTTCTATTTACGATAAAACGTCTCCCAAATGTATTCCATGAAAAATTTGTTCCATGAGCTAGTCTGGGGTGGAGTGGTGGGGGTTCTAATGTCAAATCGAGTTGAGATATGCTGCATACCATATCCCTGTTGCAGATTCCTACTTCGTACAAGCATCTCCGTGACTCTGGGAAGTGATGCGGTTAAAAAGCATGTAAGCTAGCTAGCTAGCAACAACTTGATTATTTTTTTAAAGATTTATTTATTTATTTGAGAGAGAGAAAGAGAGACAGAGAGCTCACATGCACACAGAGGGAAATTGAAAGGGAGAAGCAGACTCCCCGCTGAGCAGGGAGCCTGATGTAGGGCTGGATCTTAGGACCCTGGAATCATGACCTGAGCTCAAGGGAGATGCTTAAGGACTGAGCCACCCAGGCGCCTGCAACAACTTGATTAAATCTAGATTTCCTAATACCTTGTCTAATGGAGTATCCATTGACCCTTCAAAACTGATATTCTGTAGAAATGCTGCCATAGCAAAGACTTACTAGCAATCAAGATTCTGAACGTGGGTCCCTCTTGGTTTTTAAAAGAGCTTCCTTCTGCCTCAGATTGTACTCAATGGTCCCTTTAGCTTTATTACAGGGAAGTTTTCACCCCTCTAAATAAATGGACTATTAATCTATTAATCCTTTCGAACCCAATCAACCAAGAACATAAAATTACACAAGATTTAGCTTATTGATTAGTAATTTAGCTTATTGATTAATAATAATATTGACTCTTTACTTTGTGAATCATCCCAGAATTGACTTCTAATTAGATAGGCCCCCAGATGTCTCCGGGATACTTCTTCAGTCAGTCTTGTACTCATGTGAATGAACAACAGCCATCACCGCAGCAAGTCACATTTGTCAAGGACTTACACTGTGCAAGATGCTCTCACGTGTTTTATCTCCTTTGTTTCTCTAAGCAAATCGTGGTACCACCCTCATCTGACCTAAGAGCTAACTAAGGTTTATGCAATCACCTAGGTCAATGGCAGACCAAAAGCGCGAGCCCTGTTCCTTGACTCTAAGTCCAGTGGCTTTCCCTTTGTTATCTATACCATAATTCTGTACCAGTGTGTCGGACATGGAGCGCACATTAATATTAATAGCTGAAATATACTTTTAAAAACCCCCTAAAACATAAGTCCTTGAAGAGTATGTATTCCTCCTTTTCTGCTGCCTGGGTGGCCAATGACTAGAGAAAAAGCAGGGAGGTAAGTCTGCTGCTCCTTTCCTGGTAAGCCAGTCTAGCTGATTTGTTAAGAGTGGCTAAGAAGTTCTTCAGTGTGATAAGGAGAACTGTGGACTCGAGACCTGAATCGCAGCTCCTTCACTAATTAGCTGCGTGAGCCGAGAAGAGTCACCTCCTATCTCTGTGTTTTATTTTTCTCATGTATAAACTCTAGATTATGATGGTACCTGATTGCTGGTTGGGTTGATTAAAGATCAACCCAACTGGATGATTAAAGAAGATCAGTAAAGCAGAGTAGAGGGTGACTGGGTGGCTCCCTTGCTTAATCGTTTTCCTTCAGCTCAGGTCATGATCCCAGGGTCCTGGAATCAAGTCCTGCACCAGGCTCCCTGCTCAGCGGGGAGCCCGCTTCTCCCTCTCTCTCTGCCCCGCCCCTGCTTGTGCACTCGCTCCCTCTCTTGCTCACTCAAAAAAACGAGATCTTAAATAAAAAGGAATAGAAAACAATTGTCCTGTAAATACCTGTAACATATATTACACATGTAACTAGGTCCTTGTGGGCTGTTTTGGAAAGACAACTATTCACAACATTGTTTCTTACTCGAATAATGGGCTTCTTGTTCCAGAAAAATCTATTTACAAATGAGGTTAGGGATAGCTATACTGTTCACAAATCATGAAGATAAGTGCGGAGTAATTTCTATCTCCCCCTACCACCCTAAAGAAAACAATGTATGTCAGAATCAAATCAAAATGACTTCTGGGTTAACCCCTGGTAGATATTTTTTTTCATCCTCTTGTTTTGCTGGTTCCAATCCTTTCCAGCTGATTTAGAAATCTCTTTGGCGACGTATGTGAAAATTGGTATCACAGAAGCAGGAGTCTATTTAAAATCGCCTCAGTTAAGGTTATAAATTCTTCTGGGATTCTCCTATGAATCTGAGAATTATTTAACAACACAAATTGTCTTCAAAAGCAATGTCCTTTGTAACCATGAGGAACGAAAAGTGTTTGCAGTTGAAGCAGTATCAATCTAGCATTGCTGCTGGAGAAAAAAAACCCTGTCAGCCATGCTATGTTCCCCATGTGAAGGAGCAGCGGTCAGCATTAGGTCACAGACAAGTCTGGTCAATAGTCTCATTCTTTAGTTGAATTATTAAAAAACAAATATCAATTTATTAATGATTTTGGAGCGGGATTTTTTTTTTCATTTTCTTGAGAACTGGAAGACACCCATCTGAAGGTGCAGTTAGGTAATATATTTTCAATAAAGATTTTAATGCCAAGGAATCATTTCTCTTGCATAAGATCAGTTTAATGGGTGGTGGTCCTCCATTTTAGTTTTATAACCTCATGCTTATATTTTAATGTCAAAGCCCAGGTCTTCCTTATTCATGCCTATTTCCTGAGCATCTAGTACTGCAAATGTGGCATATAACTGCCACTCAATAAAAATCTGTGAAGGTTATGAATCTGGGCCAGGTGCTACTCTTTATCAGGGCAAGTGGAGATGGGACTCTGGGAATGAATTTTGCAGAGGATACATTTTTCTAACAATGACTATAGAGACCTCTGCTGGCAATCGTTGGAACTACAATTCAGTTCAGAAAAAGTAAAAATGGGGAGAGCAGAGGTGAATTTGTTGTCTTCCTTCGTTCACATTCTGTCATAAAAGGCCCATAAAGAGGCTGTGCTTTCTCACAAGTGTAGATTGATGAGGTTACGGCAAACACTGAATTTAGGATAAATGAGCGATTTTTCTAGGAGGGCCCTGGAAGGTGTGTCACATTTCGAAAGAAAAACACAGCATAAGGAGAATCGGACTCTGATGAAACTTTCTGTGATTATCTGATAACTGGTAAATTATTCAAGCCCTGCATTCAAGATAATTTAGAACAGGGGCCCAGTCCAAAATATTAGGATAGTCTGTTCATCTTGTTCATTGTGAGGATTTAATACCCTTGTACATTTCATTCAATTTCTGTTACACGGTATTTCCCTTTATGCTGCCTTCATCTTACCTGTGATCAGTTTAACTTACAGAAGCAGTCACAAGTCATCATTTGGGAGGGTTTTTTGGTTTCTTTGGAGGGAAGAGATGTATTGCGGGCCTCTCCTGATTACCCCTTTCTTCCTGCTGTAGGTATTTTCAAAGACGGGTTACTAACGCAGTCCTAGAGTGACCTCTTGCTGCATGATTTGTCCATGAGCCTGTAAGCTCAGTCGTGGGTGTGAGTGAACTCTCAAGACAGAAACTGCTCTGTGTGCCAAAGTGCATGTATTTACATGAGTAATATGAATGATCCAGCACTCTATCCCTTAACTTTTTAATATTCCCAAAGCATATAAGGCTACTGGCTTTCCCATTATCCCCCAGTAGAAAGAAAATTCTTTCTCCAAAATAAATTCGACAAGCTTCTAAAATGGCCTACCAATTTATCCTTGGATTTTGTTTTAAAATGAATATTTCACATTCATAATCAGATATATTCTGGACATTATTATGTATAGGACCGCTGAAGAAGCAAAATAATTTACATTTGAGGAGCAGCAGAGTTCCCTGTGGGGTCCATGATTTGAAATTCCATGATATCTGAATGCACTTCCAAAGACGGGCTTATGATGTAAAGAATGGTCTTACTGTTTAAGTCCTTTTGGATAAATTTCTCATGGATAAATTCACCTATAAGAAAGAAATGAATGAATTTCATGGGAAATCAAACAAAATATTAAATAAAAGCTGATAAATTATATGGCAATTTTATTTTAAGCAGAGCTTTAAAAACAGCCAAAGTAGATATTTTTAAAGAAATTAACATTATTGCAAGTATCTTAAAAGTCATATGCAATAAGCTTAAATTAGGCTTTAAAATTTACTTTGGCTCAGAAATATTGTGCCTTAAAGAAAATATAAAAATAGAGGGAGAGTAGGAAGATCCAGTAATAAAATCTCTAATTCTGTGCCATCCTTTTTAGTGACATATTTTGATCATTGTCTTCATAAAGCAGAAATAATATGCAATCCAGAGAAACTATTATATCCCTCCCAATTTTTTTTTTTTGTTTAATGAACTGACATCATTTAGAATTCCTTCTAGAAAAAAAATTAGTCACAAATATGAAATTGGTCCTGACACTGTGTGTTCCTCTGACTATATTACCATCTGGCTGTTACAAAGAATTGTAAATAATAAACAGCTGTGTGATGCCTGGGTGACTCAAGCAGTTAAGTGTCTGCCTTCAGCTCAGGTCATGATCCTGGGGTCCTGGGATCAAGTCCCACATCGGGCTCCTTGCTCAGCGGCAAACCTGCTCATTTCTCTGCCCGCTGCTCCCCCATGCTTGTGCTCTGTCTCTCTGACAAATACATAAAATCTTTTTTAAAAAAAGACTACCAGGGGTGCCTGGGTGGCTCAGTGAGTTAAGCCTCTGCCGTCAGCTCAGGTAATGATCTCAGGGTCCTGGGATAGAGCCCCGCATTGGGCTCTCTGCTCAGCAGGGAGCCTGCTTCCTACCTCTCTGTCTGCCTCTCTGCTTACTTGCGATTTCTCTGTCAGATAAATAAATAAAATCTTTTAAAAAAATAATAAACAGCTGCGCATCAGTACTTGATTCTCCCACTTGAGATGAATTTAGGATTGCTCAGCCTCAAACCCTATTTAACACCAATATTGATTTATAAACTGCCTCTATCGGTAAGCCCTGGGGAATGTTTACCAAATGGGCCTACACTTAATTAAATTACTCTCTAGCCTTGCCAGCTATGGGGTATTTTAAGATGAGCAATTACAAGGATTAAGGAGGGCAAGTACCTGTTGTTGTGTTCTCCAGATGTCCATGCTGGGGGCCTCGTAAAATCTTAAAGATGATCAGATCGTCATCGGTGTCAGGGTCTGATGCCTTCAACACATGGGAAGTGAGGTAAATCCCATAACATCCATTTTTCAGGAGCCCCACTTGAGAAGGGGAATGCAAGTGTGTGATGTAGGGGGCTGTTTTGTCCAGCTGGTCAACCTGGATAATCAATAATGACGTACGGTCTTATATAGAGGTTTCTCATCTCCAAGCAACATAGGGTCTAAATGGTTAACAGTGATAATCTAGCCCAAATTTCAGATTCCTTATCTTCCTCATTTATTCATTTCTGTTACAGGTTGGCTCATTCACAGTATCCTCAGTAAATACCACAATGCCTGGAACAGAAGCTAACTTTCCACCGTAAACTTTGACCCAGCTTGTAAACTGTCCGTTGTCTGACTCTCCTATTAGGACACAAGCTCTCTGATGGCACACATCACATCTTCACCCCGACCCCTTCCTTTATTCCCTGCACCTGGCACAGCACCTGAACCGTAAGAGCAGCTCAGAGAGTATTTGTTGAATGAATACATTAAGATGGACCCAAGAACTGTATTGAAAACTTAACGTTAGCTGCCGAGGAGGAGTCTTCCATTTTCCAGGTATTTGGTGATAAGAAATAAGCTTATGAACATTTACATAAGGATACGCATTACGAATGAATTGAATATTTTGGGGGCACATCTTTGCTCAAATGGCATAAATGTTGAATAAAAAACAGAAACACTGGGGCACTTGGGTGGTTCATTCGGTTAAGCATCCAACTCTTGATCTCAGAGTTGTGAGATCGAGGTCTGAGTGGGCTCCACGCTGAACATGGAGCCTGCTTAAGATTCTTCCTCTCCCCTCTCTGTCCCTCCCTTCCCACTCATGCACTCTCTCTCTCTCTCTCTCTCTTAAAAGCAAAACAAACAAAAAATGCCCAGAAATGCTTTGGTAAGAAAAATAATGAAAGGTGATTATTTACAAGCATTTGTGTATTTACTTCACTGAGGATGAGAACCACATAACTAAGTAAGTAGACTCAATTTGCGAAGATATTGAGTGGATGGGCAATCACTCACGAGCACGAGAGGCACAAAGGCTCAGACCCCGCAAAGGGACTCATTCAGGTGTGGTAGGACTCTTGGTCCATCTTGCAAATGACTGTCGAAAGTTAGGGAAGGAGCAGGTTTGAATGATAAGCACAGTTGGCCACTCATACTGGACAACTGGTACGGGACCATGGTGCCTATTCCTCTTACTTCCATCCTGAAAATTCAGGTCTTAACTTCATTTATCCCCAAATGATACTGCTGCAAATCTTGGTTCACCCTAGCTGAGTAAAGAGTAAGTACTATGATAAGACTCATATAGTCTGGTAGAGGATGATATAATAAACTATTATTCAGCTATTTTAAAAACCGATGTAGGAAGCATTGAAAATAAATAATTTCCACAACTGAATGTGAACTGGTAAAAAAACAAAACCAAAACCAAAACAAAACAGTAAGCTGTGGCAGAGGAGATGACTACAGTACTGTTTTTGTTCATCTGTATGTTCATACAGACATAGACAAAATTCTGGGAGCACTGACATAAACCTGTTCGGTTGCATGAGGTGGGGGAAATATGAGGTTTCATTATGTATTTCTATAGAGAATTTTCTAACAACCAAATATTTTTTTCCCTCTCAGGTTGGCAAAGTTCTTTTTTCACTTACAAGAATGTTAGTAACTGTTTGGAAGAGCAGGCATTTTTATCTTTTGCTGGTAGGGGTGCAAATTAGTGAAAATTTTCTGGAGAAATTTGGCATTATATATATATAAAACAAAAGTATATATACTCTGATCAAAACTTTCACTTTTTTGAGTATGTCCTGCAGAAATAATTAGATCTGTACACAAAATGTGTGTGGAGATTTTATATGTATATGCATATATATATAAAATATACACAAGCACACATACACATCTATACATATATATGTTCACTAAATATAATTTATAATAGCAATTAACAAAACAAATCCATAAAACTACAAGTCCAACAGGGGATTTACAAGCCATCTCTACCTGACACTGAGTCTTATTCAACTTTTGAAAATTAGGTTTTCAAAAAAGATCTAATGACATTAGGAAATTTTCATAACACAATGAAGGGTAGAAACAGGCAATATGCTTGATAGTACATATCATACCCTCCTACTTTTTTAATTGCACAGAATAAAAGAATGAAAGGAAGCCACCAAAAGTAGTTATCTTTGTTTTGTCTTTTGCTTTTTCAAATTTTGTTTATTTGCGAGAGAGACAGGGAGAGAGAGCGTGAGCAGGGGGAGGGGCAGAGAGAGAAGCAGACTCTGCTGAGCAGGGAGCCTGACTCCGGGGCTCCATCCCAGGTCCCTGGGATCCGTGACCTGAGCCAAAAGCACATGTTTAACCAACTGAGCCACCCAGGTGCCCCAGAAGTACTTATTTTTGAGTGGTATGACTGCGAAGGATTTTTTTCTTGTCCCTTTCTGTAGCTTATGAATTGTTTACAATAAACAATTATTTTACAAAGAAAGCAACAACAATTTTCGAAAGTTACAGTCATTCTCTCCTCTAAAAAGTGTGCACGACAATCTCAGAGCTGCGCAGTTGGCTGGGAGGCGGGGAGTCATGTAGTCATCACGGCCTTTTGTGGGAGAAGCTGCTTTACTCATGATGGCCAGGAGGTCAGTAGGAGGGATGGCGAATGGCAGGTGAGAAAAATAAAAATACTCGGAGCCAGAAAAGAGACCCTCAATGTGATAACCAGCTGAGTGCAGGAGTGGGTTTATGTTGCATTTTCCTTAAAAATAAAAGTGTTACAAAAGGAATAAATGCGGAGCCCCTGGATGGTTCAGTTGGTTGAGCAACTGCCTTCGGCTCAGGTCATGATGCTGGAGTCCCAGGATGGGGTTCAGCATCCAGCTCCCTGCTCCGCTGGGAATCTGCTTCTCCCTCCGCCCACTGCCCCTCTCTTGCTCTCTCTCTCATTCTCTTTCAAATAAATAAATAAAATCTTTTTCTAAAGATTTTATTTATTTCTAAAGATTCTAAGATTTATTTCTAAAGATTTCTAAAGATTCTAAAATCTTTAAAAAAAGATTTTATTTTTTTAATCTTTTTTTAAAGATTTTATTTATGACAGAGAGAGATAGTGAGAGAGGCAACACAGCCCGAGAGCTGGAGAGGGAGAAGCAGGCTTCCCGCTGAGCAGGAAGCCTGACGAGGGGCTCAATTCCAGGACGCTGGGATCATGACCTGAGCCGAAGGCAGATGCTTAATCGACTGAACCATCCCGGTGCCCCAAATAAAATCTTTAAAAAAAAAAAGAGAGAGAGAGAAAGGAAAAAATGCCTGTTGTGAATTGTTTTAAAAATATTTTTTAAATATATATTATTATATATTTTTGAATTTCTTTATATTTAAATTTTTATATAAATATATAAATATATTTTATATTTAAGTTTTCTTATATATTTAATATATTATCTATTAAAATATTTAACATATGTAAAATATATTTTTAAAAATATTTAAAAAAATAAAAACTCTGGTTACATGGTCTCCTGTTGTGTCTTTGGTCACACTTGCCCCTAATCCCATTAAACTTCTTCAAAAACAGCTCTTCTGGCTTAGTAAGTCTGAAGCATTTCAAAATATTGGAGTCCAAGCCATTTTTTTTTTTTAAGAAAAGAAGGCTACATCCTTTGAGAACTTGTGCTGGATTCACCCACAATGATCTCAGACACAGGTAAACCATAGAGGGCAGCAACACTGGTCCTTCCTCCCTTACCCCCAGCCCCATCCCCATTTAGAGGAGTACAGGACTCACTGAAGCATGATGGCGGTGTCCTGGTCACACAGCCATGATTTCTTACAACATGGATGTCAGGTTGTGCATGTTTCAGCGAAATGCAGCTGTGTTTTACACTTGTGAAGTCCAGCGGCTTTACCTTTGGTTCCACTCAGGATGGGACCAAAAGAGTAGTACACCCACACTTGAGAGAATTATTTGGACCAACTTGTGACTCAGTGGTGGACATTATATTGTCTCACCAAAGAAGCCCTTGAAAGCAAGATATTGAGGGCATCTGTCACTTAATTCCTAAACTGCCTGACCTCTCTGCTCTGAAAGACCAGAAAATTCAGGGGAATTATGGGAGAAAGTTTGAGGCTGTCCCTGTCTACAACAATTTTATTTTATGGGGTGCCTGGGTGGCTCAGTGAGTTAAGCCTCTGCCTTCAGCTCAGATGATGGTCTCAGGGTCATGGGATCGAGCCCCACATCGGGCTCTCTGCTCAGTGGGGAGCCTGCTTCCCCCACTTCTCTGCCTGCCTCTCTGCCTACTTGTGATCTCTCTCTCTCTGTCAAATAAATATATAAAATCTTTAAAAAAATAATTTAATTTTATGACAAAAAATACCTTGTGCTTTGGATTAAAAAGAACTTTCACAACATATATCCAACATTCTCCAATCAGTAAATTCTGCAACTACCAAGAGATCATTCTCTTAGAATAGCTATGCTCTGTAAAATGAGTGTTGGTGTTAGAACAGGCCTAAGTTCTGATACTTCTTCTAAATTCTACTCCCTTTTCCTTCTCTACTCTGCAGGGTAGGAAGGAACTTTCCTGCCTGTACTTAGAATGTGTAACTCCTATAAATTTGCAGCATAGTAGACCAAGAAAAGTATTATTGGTTGGACAGTACAGTTACATTTCTTTACCTAGAGTGGGCAGTCAGGAGTCAGGAAAAAATATATTAATAGGTTGAAGACTGGGATGAGACAAATAACAATTGAGACATATAATTAAAAAAATTTTTACATCATACAAAGTACTTTTTTCGTACTGATGACATCAGTACCTTGTCTCTTCTCCCAGTGCATCATAATTTTATGACATTTTTCTGGACCTTCCTAGAGCCAAAGACTCATCCTGCATCTACTCTATGCTACCATGACTCCCCACATTTCTACTCAGATCCCACTTTAGATAGAGGCTGTGATAGTTCATTTTATGTGTCAACTTTGCTGGCTAGAATGCTCATTGTTTAGTCAAACAGCAGGCTAGGTGTTGCTGTGAAGGTATTTTTTAGTTGTGCTTAATATTTCAGTCAGTTGACTCTGAGTAATGTAGATTTCCCTCCAGAGTGTGGGTGGGTCTCATCCAATCAGTTGAAGACTGATTAAGAGCAAAGACTGAGGTCCCCTAGATAGGAAGCAATTTTGTCTCCCAACTGCCTTTATGATTGAGACTTGCAACATCAATTCCTGCTGGACTTTCCATCCTGCTGGCCTGCCTTGCAGATTTTGGACATGTCAGACTCTAAAATCTACAATGGTGAGCCAATTCCTAAAAATAAATCTCTTTTTTTTTTCCTTTCTCTTTCCCTATATACATCCCATTTGTGCTGTCCCCCTGAAAACCGCTGACCAATACAGAGACTAAAGAGCAGGGAAAATTATGATTATTTCACATAATCAGAAGGTACTGGGACATGTAAATTTATCTCTTCTATGGTTGGCAGAAGTGTGTAGAACAGGATAAACTACATCCAAAGAAAGTGGAGTCAAGGGTGATGTGTTTTGATTAAAAAAGGAAAAACACCTTTCAATATAACTGTGGCAGAGCAGTGCCAGAGGAAGGGCACAGAACTGGGGATCAGAAAGACCACGGGTCTTTATATGGTTTTGATCACATTATTGAGCTTGTGAACTCCTGAACACCTATTAAATGCAGATAATAAAACTCCCCTCTTCCTGAGAAGTAAATGAGCTTTATGTGAAGTGGGTCTGATCCACAGTTAATGCTCTAACACTCGTAGCTACTACAGTTGTTTTCCCATCATTATTTCATGTGTAATACTGATGCTGCCTTGTACTTTTCAATCAAAAACCATTAAAAAGCCACCAGATCATGCGAACCAATAGGTATCGTCATAATAGAACACTTAGATATTACAACAGTAGTTACAAAATATTGAATATCTACTATATTTCAGGCAATATACTAGTGCCTGCCATATCTAATTTGATTTTATTCTCACCACAATGCTGTAAGGCATGGTTTTCAAAGGACGAAAGATTGAATCAGAAGAGTTAAAGGACTCCCTTAAGGTCATACAGCTAATAAATGACAAACCTAGTCAATAAATTCCAGCCTAGTCAAGTCTGACTCCAAAGCCCATGTTTTCCGTTTCGGTCTTATCATGGACTCTTGCAACTGTCTTGTCCATATGAATAAGCTTTGCATTAATATGTCCATATTAATATGCCTGGCATGCTGTAGACCCACCCCGCAGCCCATATTTGAATAAGAGAAGGAAGGTTGGGATGCCTGGGTGGCTCAGTTGGTTAAGCGTCTGCCTTCGGCTCAGGTCATGATCTCAAAGTCCTGGGACTGAGTCCCACATCGGGCTCTCTGCTCAGCGGGGAGTCTGCTTCTCTCTCTGCCTGCCACTCCTGCTTTGCTCTCTCTCTGACAAATAAATAATAAAATCTTAAAAAAAAAAAAAAAAGGAAGACGGAAGGAACGGAGAAACATTGTTTTCTCTAAATCTGTGGCAATGACCAATGGGCTCATCATACTTGCCTGGATGGTGAATGAAACAGGTTCTTGGCCCACTCTTCCCTCCACCACAAAGCCTTGGTTTGTCCTATCTGTGGCCACAAAGGTAAAGCAGTCAGCCCGGGAGTCCCCTCCCAGGTGCCTGTAGGCCACATCTCTGCTGTCCACATCCCGCTGAGTGAAGTTATGTTGAAGCAGCACTGTCCCCCGCAGGTAAAGTTGGCCATGTTGCGGGAGCCGGGCCAACACGAAGGTGAGGTTCTCTGCTGGAGTGTCAGGGTCGGTCAGCTGGAGGAGGTCAGGGGAAAGCAGGCCCATGGTCCCTTGAGCCAGTCTCAGCCCCCTGTTCCTGGTCACCACAGGTAAGGCTCTATCCACAGTCTCCAGTATGATCTCAAACACCTCGTGTTTGGTCTGCAGGCCATTGCTGATGATGAATCTGGCAAAGAGAGGCAAGGGCAGCCTTCAGCATGGAATCTTGTGGAATCTACTGGAATGAAATGATAATAATACACACCTTTTACTAAAAGACATGTTGTGCTGGGACTCAAATGAAAGCCCAAGGGCAGATCCTTCAGAAGGACATTGTTCTATCCTTTAAACCAGTCACGAGGTAACACACAAATTTCCTACAACATTCTACACCTGAAAGTGTTTTCTCAACAATGCGGCATACTCATGTGATAGAACAGCCTCATTCTGCCAGTGGTATTTCTCAGGCTCGTCAACATTTAGTAGAATTCCTTGCCCCAAACAGGAATTTCACATACTAGTAGATCCCTTGCATGAGTTGGAAGAGTACATTCATTTTATATGTTTATAATTTTGCAATTGTATTTTCTTTGTAGGCATTTAATGAGGTAAGCTTTTATGACATAATTGGGGGCCAATCCAGTGACTAATTTTAGTAATTTCATTTTATTCCTGTATTTTTGTGGTAAATTTATTTTTTTTCAAGATTTTATTTATTTGTCAGAGAAAGAGAGAGAGAGAGCCCAAGCAGGGGGAGTGGGAGAGGGAGAAGCAGGCTTCCCGCTAAGCAGAGAGCCTGATGTGGGGTTCGATCCCAGAACCCTGGGATCATGACCTGAGGTGAAGGCAGACGCTTAACTGACTGAGCCACCCAGGCATCCCTTTGTGGTAAATTTCTTAAGAGCAAATCATATTACTCATCCATATAATCCTGCCTAACTCATCTCCCCTCCCCGGGCCTCATTTTCACCCTTTTAGAAAGTAAAAGATTAGACCAGATGATTGCAAAGGATCATCTAACTTTAAAACATCATATGATGCTCTAATCCCTCAAATTTTTCTTGTGCTTCTATATTTGCCCATTACAATATATATGGGAGTTACACCAGACAAGGATTACTTACCTAATTTAAAGAAAAAAAAATTATATCAGAAAGGTAGAGATGTAGTGGGAGATCATAAAGCAGGTAGGAGACAAAGCTGGGAATGGAACTAGGATTCTGGATCCCACACCTCCTGCTCTTAAAGGGTTTTTAATACAGGCCAGTTTAACAAACCACAAAGACAGACTTGTGGTACCTGAGCACCACCGCAGAATGCTAGAGAGAAAGCTCAAATGATATCAATTCAAGGTATACAAAATCTCTCACGCGCCCCTGGATTTGTGATACCATAACGTGCTTTTTGATTTCATTGGTCACTAAATCACAGTCCTCCCACCCCTGCCAAGGTCAACACGAAAACCAATCAAAATGATCTTTAGAACATGTCCATGTGTATATTTGACTTGAAGAGCAACTGAGAGTATGGAAACTCCAAGAAGTTAGCCAATCACTGCTCTCAGTGGAGTTGATGAATTCATCATAGACAAAGAGATGTACTTCGAAATAATCCTGGAGTTCTATCTGTTAGTTTTTCTCCATGTACTGTGGTTGCTAGAAATACTCATGGAGGAGATACTCTTATATTCCACAGATGTAAAAAAAAATGTTTTAGTAGAATATAACCTGGAATTACTTAAGAATTTTCTTTGGATTTTTTTTTTAAACTAGAGAAGATATGAGGTTTATATTTATTTTGCTAATCTGACAAATTTGACTGACAAGTTCTTTATTCTTTGTAAAGTGTGTCTTGTCCTTCAGGGTTAAAGGGTTGATTGCTTTGCTTTTGAACAGGAGACAACCTGAAACCAGGTTGTAGGAGCACAAACAGTCGACCAGCCTGCCTGAGGCAGAGGGCTCAGAGAAAGGAGCAGCTGGACAGACAGGAAAGGAACAGGAGTTTGGCTGAGCACAGATTTTACTTTGAAGGCTAAGCTAAAATGTTTGAGCTTTCTAATTATCTAGTTGATAAGACTGCCTACAAGGAAAATACAATGTGATGCAAGGAAAAACCAATCTATTCCTTTCTGCTAAGTGAACTAAGTGGAATTTTACAAATAAAGCAAATTTTTGACATTTCACACAACTTGACTTGTAAAGAATTTAACCTGTTTTTCTTTTTTCTCTCCACAGCATTGTTTTTACAGTCTGGATAAAGATTCTAGCTTTAGAATTGTACACTGAGCAAAATCACAGTTTCCTTAAAACAAAACAATCAGCTGTTCTTTTGTAAAACTAAACATTTACTAAGTCTGTTCTAAGCAAATAGGACAATTTCATTGCTGTATCATGAGTGCTTACAAAATTAGTTATTTTTGAAAGAGCAAAAGGAAACACACCCAGAAAAATATCTGTGTGTTCTTCATCTTTGTACTTATTAGTCCCTTTGGCAGTTTCAAATGTCAAGTGATATGCATTTTTAAGATGAAAATCATGATCAAAAAAAAAAAAAAAAGAAAATAATGATTTCTTAGGGAGAGCTTTTCATGGAATTATGCTTTTATTCCGTTGTTTTCCTGTTACTTTTTCAGGTCTCCTTCGCTGGAGCCTATCATCTAACCCGAAGTAAAAAAAAAAAAAAAAAAAAAAAAAGGGAGACGGGGCATTCCCTCAGTGTCTCCAATTTCTCTTTTCTCCACTTCACCCTCCAGAAACATGCTTCACGCCTCCCATTTCAAATAAAGTGGCTCTCTACTCCCTATCAGATCCCTATCTCACAATGTGCTATTGTGGAAAGTTTTAAATCAGCTGTTTATAGTTTAGCACAAATTTAAGCCAAAGGACATGCATTTTTTTTTAAAGATTTCATTTATTTATTTGACAGAGAGAGATCACAAGTAGGCAGAGAGAGAGGGAAGCAGGCTCCCTGCTGAGCAGAGAGCCCGATGCGGGACTTGATCCCAGGACCCTGAGATCACGAAGGTAGCGGCTTAACCCACTGAGCCACCCAGGCGCCCCAAGGACATGCATTTTTAGCATTAGTATTAATCAGAGAAATTAAGGAATGTGTACCCCATTAAAAGCATGTCAAATATGGGTGGAGAAAAAAGGGGAAAGGAGGGGTGAGACAGGGATCAGGAGTAAGGAGTGTCAAGGGGGCTTGAGTGAGTCACGGGCGCATTCTGACTTTCCCCAATGGAGACTGAGTTCTGAAAACACCTCGAAGCTCAGCCTCAGGATGGCCGTATTTATCTACCAATGCATGACCTGCATGAGGACACTGAAGCTGTCTTCGGATTCAGGCTGTCCATCTCAGACTCCTCCCTGCCTGATGATGGGGAACTGACCACGTCGGAAATCGGCAGCCTGCCATCAGACAGATGGGACTGAGGGCAAGGGAAGCCAGGGACCATATAGGAGTAAGAAATATGTTTACTGAGGCCAGTGTTCCCAGCTGGGACACCGAGGCAGCTGTCTGTGCTGACCGAAAGCTAATAAGCTAGTGGCGAAAAGGATGAAATTTCTAAACGTGACCAGATCAAACATCTCCTTCCACTTTCATGAGTAACAATGCAAACTAGTCATATTATCAGAGGGAGACAGGGGGAACGGTCATGGTTGCCTTCCCAGTCAAAACAAGCCTAGCAGAACAAGGGCACCAAGGTCAGTGCTGTTCGCGTCCGCCAAGGTTGACCAGATGATCCTCCAAATGCTCTCCCCCACCGCCCCTGAAGAAACCTTCCAGATCTATTTTCAAGTTTTGAAACAACAGTGCCATTGCAATGATGGCGTCCATTCCAAGGTTAAGAAGCTGGTGGTATCAAGGGGGCAGCTTCTTCTGTGGATCCATTTTTGTTTCATTTCCCTCATTACGCCTCCCTGAAAAGAGAC
Source organism: Lontra canadensis (assembly GCF_010015895.1). Lineage (NCBI taxonomy): Eukaryota > Metazoa > Chordata > Mammalia > Carnivora > Mustelidae > Lontra > Lontra canadensis. The sequence goes on along the minus strand of NW_022631064.1, from coordinate 5,436,860 downwards.
ACCACCAGGATTGACCACTGTCCTCATGAAATTTGGGGAATGGCTCTCAGATTCGTCTGGGGTGCCTGCCTGGTCTGATTTCACCATTACGGTGGTGCATTCAGGCTTTCTGCGTTTCCTGGCAAGAGAGTTGGCTGAAGAATCTGCCATCTGTCATGGCATTTAAAAGATAAAAATGGAATCATAAATAGAGCCAGTTCCTCAGGAAAAAAAAAAAAAAAGTCCAGCCAGCATGTCAAAATGGAGGACATTAGCATGTTCTTTGAGTCCCCGGCTGCCAGCCGCTGAAGTCAGCTTGCTAATCACTTGGTGTCATCTGTCCTCGAATATGCTGCCAAATCCTTCTTCCAGGCCAGCAGCACCAAACAATGCAGGAGAAATTTATGATTCACAAAATATTTTTGCAGAAGGTAAAATCTGACCATTAAGCTCCCCCGTTTAATTAATGCTGCCATATCTTACATTAAAAAGAGAAGGGGGAAAAAATTCTCTGCCACAGAATTTATCTCTCCTACCCAGCCAAATTCCTTGCCAGATTTAACAGCAAGTGACATAAATTTAGGTGATTAGATTGGTTGCATCTATTTAATTTTTAAAAGCACCACGATTGCACACTTTCATTAAGACCGACTCTCAGCTTTGGGTTCGCTCCACCTGACAAACAACATGGCAGCCCACGACTGGGGGAGTGAAATGACAAGATTAAAACATGGGTCTGGGGCAGATGTTAGGCTCCTGCATTATAAATATGTCAGACAGCTGGCCAAATATCAGAATGACACATTGAGGAGGTTTCTTCCCACAGGTGCATTTTCTCCATGAATTTTTGGTACAATGGAAAAAAGTCTCTTAAAAATGAGATCTTCTCCACAGTTCGGCTGATACTCAGTGACATCAATGTAGATGATTTTCTACGCCTCTTGGAATCTTGGTTTTCTCATGCATAAAATGGGACCAAATCATCTCTCTGAAGGTAGTGACGTAGGGCTTAAGGAAAATGATCAACAAAAAAGTCTAGTACACTGCCTGACGCACCACAGGTATTCAAGCAATACTAGCTTTCCTCTGCGTAAATGAAGGGATTGGACTAAATCAGTGTCTTCTGACCCCTGTTTCCTAGGTTCAAACAACATCTTCATAATTTTTGCCATATTCTTCTACCACCTATACTCTTATTACTATTTTGCTTTAGATCAACTCACTCTTGTAGTTAAACAAACGTATTTAAGAGAAAACCTTTTAACTAGAAAAGCTGAAAATATTTACTACTAAAAACTTAATCCCATAAATACTGCAAAAATAAATGCAAGAAAATGATGTTTTTAATTCTAGCTAGGTATTGTGGTCCAACGGCTTGGAACCCGAGGCCAGTATTGTCTGCTAAAAAGGAAAGCAGTTAATACTGAAGAGCTGTTGAAACCAAACGAGCCCCAGCCTGAGATTCCTTTCTTGAAATAATGAGGAGGATTGACAGGACTACAAGGGAATAGTTTCTTACTCTGGATTCCCTGTCACTTACTGCATTCTCCCTGTACCAAGCCAGGTCATTTTGCATCTTTGTGTAACTATTAGCCCAAATTACTCACTCTGAGAAATAGAGCCACAGGCTTTTTGCTAAAAGAAAATCCTACCCAGGAGCCCAGCGTACAAAACAAACTAAAGACAATAAAAACAAAACAAAACATAAAAACAAAAATTAAACACTAAAAAAACCCCGAAAGCTTTATCAGTAAACTGGGGTGAGGGTCCCAGAGCCTCACCAATTCAATTCCTCCATGTTCTGTCTCCGGGAGGCCCCAAGAGGGCTTTTGTAAATCCTCAAAGCTCCATAGAATGTGCTTGGAACAATGGACTGGACCAGACCAGTGATTGCTAGTCCTGACTGCCTTAGAATCTTCTGGAGAGCTTTGAAAAATACAGATTTCTGGCCCAAGACTGGATTTAGCAGAGTCCTCTCTCTGGAGTGAGAGTCAAGAATGTATTTTTATCAATCTTCCCAGTAAATCTCTTCAAGATCTAAATATTTAAAAAATTCTTGGGGCACCTGGGTGGCTCAGTCAGCTAAGCATCCGACAGTTGGTTTCTGCTCACATCATGATCTCAGGGTCGTGGGGTCAAGCCCGGCATCGGGCTCTACACTGGGCGTGGAGCCTTGTTAAGATTCTCTCTCTCCCTGTCCCTCTGCCCCTCCCTCTCTTAAAAAAAATAAATAAAATTAAAAATTCCTAGGATAAATGATTTCTAAAATGTCATCTTGTATGACTTTCTATGGATGTGGACTAGGAAATTTTTAGAGTATCTTCAATCCCCACATACAGAAATTTTGTATTTCATTCTCTACTCCTCAACACCATCTGATTAATATCTAAGCTTGATTTCCAAACATCATTGGCGGGGTCACTGTTTTCTCCAAACGGTTATTAACGTCTTCCACAGACTCTCCCATGGGCACTGACCTGGGAAAGTGGGAATGGGCAGGAGTAAGCAGTTCCAGAAATGGGTGTAAAATTAAAAGCCCTAAATATGATATACATTGATTAAGCCAAGAAACACCCAACCTCCATAAGTAACAGGGGAAGAAAGAACAATCATCACTCTTCTTTGTAATTTCTTTCCTCCAAGATTAATCTTGGTACTGTAAACATTGGCAGAAAAAGGGGGCCAAGGAAAGAACATAATAAACAATGATAAGAATGATAGTATCAATAATAATAGTAGCAATAAGAGCAGCTAATACTTATTTCATTCTTCTTATGTGCCACATATTTTTCTAAGTACTTTACATGAATAAACCCATTTATACCTCCCATCACCCCTGCAATACAAGTACTATGAGCATCATTTCCTTTCACAAAGAGGACACAAGAGCACAGGAGGAAGTGTGATTTGACCACAGAGTGGTAAGTAATGAAGGTGGTAACTGACCCCAAGACTGTGTCTACACAGTCTACACACAGTGGTAGAGAGTGTAATGTCTACAACTCTACCACTTCTAGAGTGAAAGAACCAGCATGAAAAGGAATCCCCACATCTGACATTTTAAGTTTTTTTTTAAGATTTTTATTTATTTATTTATTTATTTGACAGAGAGAGATCACAAGTAGGCAGAGAGGCAGTCAGAGAGAGAGGAGGAAGCAGGCTCCCCGCCGAGGAGAGAGCCCGATGTGGGGCTTGATCCCAGGACCCTAGGAGCATGACCTCAGCCGAAGGCAGAGGCTTTAACCCACTGAGCCACCCAGGTGCCCCCACATCTGACATTTTAGTTAATGCTTAGCAACACTCAAACATTAAATTGTTATTTGGATATTGATCAACCAAATGATTATCTACTTATTAAGGACATGTTGTCAAGAGGAAAAAAAAAGAAAATACAAGTTCAAACTTCCCCCAATTTTTTAACAGTTAATTATCTTAACCATCTTTCCAAATTGCAATTCCAAGAAGGCATGCAAAATCATCTTTACTGACATTTAAACAATGTCTCTCATAGCAAACATACAGAATTTAGAGAGAGAAAATATATGATGGTGATAAGTGCTACATTTACATTAATTTATAGTGCTCTTTTGAAGATTGTATTTTGTTAAGATTTTATTTTTAAGGAAACTCTACAGCCATTGTGGAGCTCAAACTCACAACCCCGAGATCAAGAGTTGCATGTTCTACTGACTGAGTAAGCCAAGCACCATATTGGAAGCTGTATTCTGACATGGTGAAAACTGTACTGGGGGTCAGAAGCTCTTCAAGTATGGCAAATTAACCAATGGTCTCAGGGCCTCCATGCTAATTGGTAAAACTCAGGACTGCATAGGTACAATGATTCCCCCAAAGGCTAGTCTAACCAAGATTTCTAGGTTCCTTTTTTATTTGTTGACACAGACAGAGAGAGAGAGAGAGAGAGAGAGAGTGTGAGTGAGTGCCAGGGTGGGGTATGTGGGGAGAGGCAAGTGTGGGTGACAGCGAGGGGCAGGAGAAAAGAGAGAATCTTAAGCAGGCTCCATGCCCAGTGTGGAGCCCAATTCGAGGCTAGATCTCAGGAAGCTAAGATCATGACCCAAGCCAAAATCAGAGTTGGATGGTCAACCCATTTATCCTCTCAAGCACCTCAAGATTCCTAGATTCTCATCCCAGCCCTGGAGATCTGGATTTCTCTCAAGGACCTTGAGACCAGGCAGCTCTGGGGACTGCTAAGTGATTGCTCCTCCAGAGTTTGTCTTCCTTCTAGTCTTGTGACTAGAAATAGATTTCAATATTTTAAATGAATGTGGACTTTCATTAATGTCATGTCTTTGTCTTTTCACCAGATTGTTATTCATCCCAATGATTTATTTGTTACAGAATTCTTAAATAGGTATACAGCCCCCAGTTATAACATTGTTTCTATGGGAACACTTGATAACAATATGATTTATGATGTAGATCCTCGAACACATCATGTCAAAAGGCCATGTCTGCTTGTGCCAAATGTTTACCACTAAATACCTTTCCTCAGATAGAAAAAAATACCCCATAAAAGCAGAAAATTCACTTAGTTTCTCCTTAGCTGGGACTCAAAGGTGTTTAGTTCCTCTCCCTAGAACAGCTGGCATTTAGATATGCTTTTTTTTTTAAACAACAGGCTCTAATTTCTTGATTTGCTATTGTCCAATTAATCGTACACCTCCACCTTTCATACATTTAGGCAGCAGAAGACCATTGCTATATCAGAGTTGGAAAAGAACTCATTTTCTGCCACCTTTGGTCTGTCTAGGCATTAATCCAGGGAAGGGGTTCTGAAAAGTTTCTTTGGGGCTCACCTGAAGGTGTCACGGGAGACAGCTGCCTTGCTCTTATGCACATAGCAGACTGTCTGTCTTGCTATGTCCATCTGGCTGAAGCTTGTGATGGGGACTCCAGGATAGCGGACATACTCGACCTGGCCAAACCGTGGAGGGGAGGTGATGACATAGAGCAGTTCCTCAGGTTTGTCTGTTCCATCCACAGCAAGGAGACTGGTGGTCGTCAAGAAACCCCGGTCACCTTTAGACACCACCAGCGGTTTCACAAGGATGACAATATCACCTGCACAGCAGAAGAGCTTGTGGTCAAGACCCAAATTAAAAAAAAAAAAAAAAATGTCCAAGGTAAAGGTAAAAAGCCAAAGGCCAAACTGTAGAAATCAAAACTACCATGGTTTAGAAAGGTTGATAGAATTATTGTTAATAAAAGAATCAGGCAAAAGACTGGAGCAGATAAGACACAGCAGGAGAAACACATATGGCCAACAGAGATACAAAAAAATGCTCAAGCTCATCGATCACCGTGGAAATACAAATCAAGATCACAAGAAGTTATAACCAGGTTGTGACTCTCTGATTTGCAAAAATTTAAAATTCTGATGACACCAAGTGTTGAAGAGGATACCACTGGTAGGAATGTAAATGGGTACACGATTGGCAACATGCTATAAAGAGTAGGATATTCACATTGGTCGTGACCCAGCGACTTCACTCCAGCTGTGTGCTGGAGAGAAGCGCACACTGGCCCCCAGGAGATGCGACCAGAATGGTCACTGCAGCCCTGTCCTCATTGAAAATGCTAACCCAAATGCCTTTTCAAAAAGTAAATATGTAAGCAAGCTCTGATCTAATGGTACAACTGTATTATAAACAGTAGCAAAAGGAGTGAACTAGAGGCACATGGAACACAGAGGTAGCTTTTTACCATTTTTCCCTTGCAGGAGCAAGTCCCCGAAGACCATAAACCACAGTAAGAATATGAACACCGAATTCAGGATGATGGTTCTCACGGCAGGATGGGAGAAGCCCATGGGCAGATGTGTATTACTGTCAGTATTCCAGTCCTTGAATTGTATGGTGGTTGCACAGGTATGTATTACGTATTTAAAAGAGAATAAATGAATGCATGTATGAAATGCATAAATGAGGAGATGCGGGCCACATGTGGACGAATGGTGCAGTTTTACAAACTAAGGATGATAATCCAATTTTGTTCACTTTATTCACTTAAAAAAATCACAACTCCAATATTGAGCTTCTAATTTATGTCAGGCACAGGGGTAAGGCTCTTTAAACTTCACACTAACTATGAGGTAGGCTATATATAATCTCCTAGGTTATAAATGAGGAAATTAAGATAAAGAAAAATGTTAACTAACTTGCTAATGATGATTCAATTAATCAAAGGTGGAGCTAGCGGTGGCTCAGTTGGTTAAGTGTCTGTCTTCGGCTCAGGTCATGGTCCTGGAGTCCCGGGATTGAGCCCCACATCGGGCTCCCTGCTCAGAGGGGCGTTTGCTTCACCCTCTCCTTCTGCCCCTTCCCCTACTTGTGCTTGCCCTCTCTCCCTCTCTCTCGGTCAAATAAATAAATAAGCAAGCAAATAATCTTTAAAAAATAATAAAATACAGGATGGAGCTAGAATTTGTAATCTAACCATCTGACTTCAGAGCACAAACTTGAACACTAGAAATATGTGTGAAGTAAATGCCATTTCTAAATTTAAAAATACAAATTGTCAATAAAATTTAAAAAGATGTTAGGTCTGATGAGGAACAAAAAAATAAAATATCAAGGAAGTACGAGACCAGTGGTTCTCAATGAGTGGCAACTTTGGCCCCCAGGGGATATTTGGTAATGTCTGTAGACATTTTTGGTGGTCGTAACTGGGGGTTCCTACAGTCTTCTAATAGGTAGAGGCCAGAGATGCTTCCAAACGTCCTATAATGCATAAGAAAGTCCATTACAGGATGCCTGTGGGGGCTCAATCGTTAAGCATCTGCCTTCAGCTCGGGTCATCATCCCAGGGTCCTGGGATGGAGCCCCACATCAGGCTCCCTGCTCGGTGGGAAGCCTGCTTCTCCCTCTCCCATTCCCTCTACCTGTGTTCCCTCTCTCGCTGTGTTTCTCTGTGTCAAATAAAATCTTAAAAAAAAAAAAAAAAAGTCCATTACAACAAAGAATTATCTGTCCCAAAATGTCAGTAATCTTAAGACTGAGAAACTCTGTTTCAGATGATTAAGTTGGTCTTTTTGGTAGATTATTGGTATGTTTAACTCAAAATGCTATCCAACTTAGGTGCAATGGAGAATCAGAGAGCATCTTAACTTTAAATCAAAACCTGAGCCCCAGATGGGGCTTGCCTCCTGGGAGTCAAGATGAATCAAGGGAGTAAAAAGAATGAACAAAGCCCGGGACATAAAAATCACCTACAGAATGTTTCACCAGGAGCAGAAGATGGATCTGAGGGGAGGAAGAGCATCTGGGCTTTCCCTCAATGCAGTTTTTCAGCACAGTGACAGCAGAGTGTGGTTCAAGGTCAACTGTAGACGAAGTCCCTTTAAGCTTCTCTCAAAGATAACTCATATCATTTTTGCCACTGTGCAAATCACAAGCCACAGAACAACTGGGAGGCCCGATGTTATTTATAATCGCTCTCAAGTGGAGGCAATCTAGATGCTCGATGTTAGGGTTATGGTTTAGTCTAAATATTCAGTGTAGTTTTATTCAGAGATGAACAATGACAGTTCTCAAGTTATGCTACTACCTGAGAAAATTCACACTAAGTTAAAAAAATAATACAACACTCTATAGCTGTAAAACACATCATGATGTAAAAAGGAGCAAAGAAAAGGAATCTGGAACTTCTGAAAATGCTAGTAGGTTAAAGTATCTGTTTGATGTAAGGTTCACGAATCCTTTCAGAGAAGAATCACAGGTCAGGTCCAGTAGAGACTGGCCAGGCGCTCACCAGCCTCATTTCCTGGGTGCACCACTAGAGTTTCCACTGCTCAGACTCCCCTAATGTGGCATGGGACTATGACTCAGACACTGGAAGGTGCAGAAGACAGATGCCTCCAAGCCTGGGCCAGGGGTCCTCTCATTTTCCTCCATGTTTCACTCCCGGAGAGTCTCCAAGGCCTTCAGACAGGAAGGATCTTCTAGTTGGAAAAAATCCCCAGATGGTTGTGTAGAGCAGAACTCTCCCCCCACCACCCGTGAATGCACTGTGCTTAGCCAAGAGCAGTCTGTCCTAATACATTAGCCATCTCCACAACACAGGACTTGCATTACATTTCTCCTGGACATACACTGATGATGAACATAGTAGCCTTTACTTTGCGGAAAGAAAGAAATGCATGCAGTCGTATTTAGCTTCTCAGAGAGTCACTTATTGGCCATCTTCAAGGAACATATTTTACAACTGGGAAAGAAGCTAATAAAATATGTTATTTTAGAACCCCAAATAAACATCTCAAAATCAATCAAGCTGACAGCAACTGAAAAGAGAAAGATTCAGGACTATTGGAACTCGATCATACAGGTGATGTAAGATCGCCGCCCTCTGAGCTTCCTGGCAGCAAGGCAAAAAGGGAAGCATTCTGTCAATCAAAAATGTATCGAAGATCCAAGAGTATGCTTGGTCCTAAGAATACAGAGACTCTGGGACGATGCGGATGAACAAGAAATGAATTGTGCCTTCGTCACATAAACTCTAAGCAACGCTTTGGGGTAGTGAGAGTTGCGTAACATTAGGGCTTACACTTCGCCTTGTTGAGTCTTCTTCCCAGTATTTTTTCACCCTCCTCCTTCTCCTGCTTAGATGCTGCTGAGTCCTATTACAGAAATGGGTCTGCTTCATTCAAGAGCAGCTTAGTATCTCCTCGTGTTCTTCCCTGCCCCTGAGAGAGTTGGTATTAGCACTTTCACAGTGAAAACGAGCAACAGTCTAACCTTTTCAATGACAAAGTTCCTTTTTTTTGAGCTCTAAATTTTGAAATATGTTTTTATTCCTTTTTGTTATTATAGTGGAAATGTTTTTCCCTTGAGACTTCGTTTTTCAAGTAACAACTCTCTTCCTGAAGAGAAAATTAGAGTTTTTGTATTGATTTGGTAAAATGTTACTTATAACAGAAAACCCCGACTCTTAAAGCAGCCTGGGCTGCCATGTTGTTGGCAAGGCTGGATTTCCAATAGGCTCTCGAAATTCTAAAAATGACAAATTGATGGGCTACTCTCATGAGCCTCAGAGCTCCCAGGCAGAGCAGGGGAGGAGTCAGGGAAGCAAATCATAAGAGATGGAATTTCAGGTACAAGGGATAGAAGAAAGAAAGTCAAAAAGAGAGGGAGGTAGAGAGAGGAGAGGAGGAAGGAAGGGAGGAAGGAAGGAAGGAAGGAAGGAAGGAAGGAAAGAAAGAAGGGAGGGAGGGAGGAAGGGAGGGAGGAGCATTTAGTTGAAAACCTTTGAGTGTTTACACCAGCTCACTTCTGGTTCTAAAACTTGGTCCCAATAAATGTTGAGAGAGATATTTTTACCTTTTCCCATATCCTTGATGGTGATGTGACAGTCGAGTGCTGGTGATCTGTTGTCACCATCCCAGAGGTAGAAGGTAAAGCTGTCTCGGTCCTGGGAATCCATCGACCCGGTGTGCGTGTATCTTAGCAAGTTCAGATCCACGTCCTCCTGAGTGCACTTCATGCCAGGGTAGACAGGGACCCAGTCCCTCCCTATCTGAAAGGTGCCAGAGTTAGTCAGCCACCCGTGTTTTTTTCTTTACAAGTTATGTTAATTGATATTTCCTGTACTCCCTGTAAGCCTGTAAGCCTCCAATAGAAATGATATTTCAGGGAAACTCCAGATGCAATTTATTTTTTTGCCATTTTACCTTATTTTTTTCCCTTTCAAAGAAATACATTAAAACAAATTAAGACCCAGGAGAAAATTACCTTCAACCAAAGGACTTTTGACAGTCTTGTGGCAATTCAACAGTGGTGCTACTTCCAAGGTATTTATCATGAGCAATCATAGCTGATTAGATATTCCAATTAATGAGAGCAGGTGGGTAATCGAGCTCCTGAAATTGATTCTTTAAAAATTTAGTATGTTTCATTTGAGGGTTCCTTTTTTTTTTTTTTAGTTCCTATCATTATACAATTAATCAAACCTATTTTTTCAAACTGGTTTATCACTGGACTTATCTGAATTAGATAAAACAAAAATAGAATGGATGTATTTACTCCCAGTACATTTCCCAGCTTTATTGAAGCCCAGAGAAAATTAACAAGATCCCGATCATTCTGTTTATATCGAGTCAGCAAAAAAAAATAACTGCAAATATCATATATTATTTTTTATCAATATCTCCTAAAAAACAAGCTAACATCAGTTAAGCATATATTCTGTACCGAACTCAGTGCAGAGATCGTGGTATTCTCAATTAAAAGAGGTTCTTATGCTAGGGGGAACTGACAACTGAGAGTATTCAAAACATAATATTAATAAATCTGTATCTGATTTATAATAATTTTCTAGCTATTCTCTGAAGATACATAACTTTCCCCAAGAATAGCTCATGAAAGTCATTTGACATAATTCAAGAAAAATGTCATCTTACAAATTTATTGTACAATATAACCCTTACTTTTCCTTGTCTGGTTTAAGAGACTAAAATAGAAATTTAAATCCTTGGATTTTTTTTTCTTTCCTTTGACACATTATTCAACAGACCCCCAGTTCCTGGCAAAAATGCCTCACCGCCCCCCCCCACCACCACTGTGTTACCACTTCTCTTTACATCCTCTTTGATAAAGTTTCCTCTTCTTTAATATATCTGCTCATCTGATGTTTGTACAGAGGTATGTTCTGCCCCAGGACTCACTGGATGAAGGTTAGTTATGTTGTAATATTTAAGGTCATTATGTGTTTCCATCCTAAACCTATTTCCAGATTTAGTTTTTAAAACAGACTCTTTCAGGTTTCAAACCGGACGGCCTGCATTCTATTTAACTTTCTTCGTTTGTCATCTATCTGAGAAAGTAAATACAGAAGAAGATAGCTTTTCCTGTCTCCCATCTCCATTCAATTCCCCATTTACACTCCCAAATGCCGGCTCTGGCTTGACAAAATCATTTGCAAGCCTCCAAAGAAGAAGAAAATAAGAGTCAGACTCAAGGTGGTGCAAACTACAGAAAATCAACAAGAACACAAGAACCCTTGGGAAAGTCCAGGAGTCCTAGAGTCCCAGTTCCTGGTCTCGGAGAGACTTGGCAAAGCCCAAAGGAGCTGGGAAAGAATGATGTGGTGCCATACGGGGAAGCTGGACCCATCTGCATTTTCACATACCCCAAACCCTTCACTTCCCATGCTACCCAAATGCGTGAGCTCTCACTGCATTTCTGCTTCATTACTCTTTGAAATGAAATAAGGACACAGCTGTACCTCAATTTAAATCAGTGATTGCTCTTCACTCCGATTCTCTATGGTGCCTACGATCTAAGATAATCAAGCTGTTCCACGCAGAATGAAACCTCACTGCTCTTCTAGGACTGTGCTGACATTATATTAAAAGTTAAGCATTCAGTCAAATAATCGCATTGGGGATGGCTGGCAGTGGTTCTTGCTAGACTTCATCCATCATTCAAACAAACATTTTGATGGATTACTCATGGGACCTTTTCAAGTGACTGATCTATCATGTGAGTTGGGCTCCTCCTTGGGCATCGAGCACACAGTCTGAATCAGACCGGTGAGCACCATTTGTTAAAAGACTATCTTTTCTCCATTGTATTGCCTTTGCTCCTTTGCCAAAGATCTGTGGACTGTATTTTCGTAGGGGTCTACTTCTGGGTTCTCTATTCTATTTCATTGATCTATTCATCTGTTTCTTCATCAGATCCAGACTACCTGAATTAATGCAGCTTTATAGCGAGTCCTAAAGCCAGACAGTCCCATTCCTCTAACTCTGTTTTCCTTTTTGTTCACTATATTGTGCATTTTGCCTCTCCATACAAACTTCAGAATCAAGTTGTTAATATCCACAATAAGTGCTCTATAAACTCTATTAAAATTTTTTTTTTAAAATCTGGGGGGAATGAAGATATCTCAAAGGATGCATGGTTCTCATTAGCAATTAGACAACTGGCTTTACCCCAGTCACCCCCGTCTCCCAAAATTTAGGTGTGATCCCAGCGGAGGCGAAATAATGAAGAACCTTGATAGTGTTTAAATTTACCCTGAGTTGAGTAAGAAAATTTAGCATGATGTAAGTTCATCCCAAACTAAGAAAAGTAAATTTTCTACCTCTGGGCAAAATGTGGTTATTAGAGAATAACTTCAGTTATAGAAATCTGTGTACTAAGAAAATGTATACCTGCTACATCAGTTTTGAAAAAGAACAGTAAAAAGACCACCAACCTTAAGTTGAAGCTGCCCATTTTGGGGAAGCCTTTCGAACAAATAGTAAATCTTCTCCCTGGGTGAGTCTTCATCTATGGCTGAAAGCACGGCACTAGAAATAATACACGTTTCACCCATTTCCATGGTAATTTCAGCCTTCCTGTAGAAAGGAAGATGTCTAGGTTGATAGGAAAATAGAAGGCATGGCTTCTGCAGGGCTCATTCACAAGGACTATCACAGTTCGCAATCTTCAATAGCTAGGGAATGCTGTTCCCTATCCAAGGCACCGAAAATGATGAGCCGGGCTCATTTCACTTGACAAGTCAAAGCCCTAAAAGGCAACTAGGCAGCCACAGCGAACATGGTGTGAAGTAATTAAAGACTTCTGCTTGTTTCTATGCATTGCACTTCACCGTCTTCTGTTGTAATTTATTTTATAGAACGGTTTTATTTCCAATATTTCACTTGCTGCAACAACAGCTCCATGACATAAGTGAGCAAGACAGTATCATTCAAATTTTACAGATAAAAACTTACTTAAAGAGACTGACTGGCTTAGTCACCCAGATTCTGGTACTTTTTTGAAGCACTGTTATGAGTTTGGTGACACTTAGGCCATCCATGGCCTCCTACATTACCCTTCCTTTCCCTGATAACATTCCGGGTAGACAGCGTTCCCTTCACAGCGATTGTTTTTTCCAAGTGCTTCACCTGCCAGGTTAGCCCCTGGCTTCCTGAATACGGGGCTGGGATGAGCAGCTGCTGCTTTCGCTATAAATACTGCTACTGTCCTCTACTCCACTCCCAGCCAATACGGCCATTTTCTCTAGTCTCACCCAAGTGAGGAAGAGATTTCTTTCCACCTTTGTCTCTAGCTTTCAGTTTGGGTCACCACACAAGGCCAAAAGCTGTCCAACCTGACTGCTTGTTTTCCCATAGAAACCGATGAAGTTTCCTTCGGATGCAGATAAAGGACATTTCAGTAGCATCAACTGGTATTCTAGCAGCTTCCAGGCTCTCTGCTGACAAGCCAGAGCCCAGACACTTCACTTCTAACCTCTTGTACTTGGTGACTCTTTTGCCTCTCCAGAGCTGACATCTTCCCTGGCAGAAGGAGGTGATTTCTGCCCATCTCTTTCCTGGAAGATATGAATCCCATTCTTCTCGAAGGCTAATGAATCAGCTGACTGGTTGATTCTGGAGGTGAGTGGTGCCATTAAGAGAAACAGATTAATCAAAACAGGAAGGAAGCCCATGTGATGAGGAAGATAACAAGCTCGTAGGAGAAAGTTACCAGAATTAGATATCAGAGGGGCCAAAGGAGAGGGCAGTATGTCATAGTCTGAGTTACCCCAAAAGGGACCATGAGACAAGGACCATGGTGCAGGTGATTTATTTGGGAAGTGATTCCAGAAAGCAAGAGAGAGGAATAAGGAGCAAGACAGAGCAGGAAGAGTAAGGCAACAAAAGGTGTTTATGACTATGGACTCAGGGCTTCTGGGGATCCTTCGAAGAACCATACAGAATATGCTTCAAATTGTGCTTCTGGGGCACTGGGTGGCTCAGTTGGTTAAGCATCTGCCTTCTGCTCCGGTCATGATCCCAGGGTCGAGCTCTGCATCAGGCTCCTGGGGAGTCTGCTTCTCCCTCTCCTCTCTGCCCATTCTCTAGCTCCCTATTTCTCTCCCCCTCTCTCTCTCTCTCAAATAAATAAAATCTTTTTTAAAAAATTGTACTTCTGAAGGGTGGGAGTATGGGACATTTACTTCTGCACTAGCTCCCATAGGTTGAGAGCTACTGTCAGAGTGTCTTTGCTGTGTCTGGACCAAATGGGCCAAATGAGCCAATGCTGCTTCACAGAAAGCCCCAAGCGACATGGCAAATGCAGTGATGAACCAAGGCACTGGTATGTGACCCTGACAGTGAGCCTGGTGTGTTCCACCACAAAAGCAACTATAATCACGGAGCAGGGGGCTGAGGGAGCATGGCCCAGAACTCTGGAAGCATCTACTACAGCATCTAGAAGGTATTCCAAAGAAATAGAGGCAAATGTTCTAATAAAGTCCAGCAAGAAAAGACGAGCCATTCAATTCAGTAGGAAGGCCAAGGGTAACTTTTAAGTGAGCAGCTTTAATAAAGTGGGAGAGGTTGGGCAGAAATGGACACAAAGCACAAACTATTTTTCCAAATAGATTGGCACTGAAATAAATGAGGAACTGGGTCATCTTCATGGTTTTAGGGTGAGAATAGCTCCTAATAATGATAATAACCAGCACCTAGGAGCACTTCCTGTGTACTAGCCAATCTTTCAAATACTTTTACATATTTTAATTCATTTAATCCTTGCAACCACCCTATGAAAAAGATAGTGTTACTATCCCCACTTACAAAGAGGTTGACAGTGCTCACTTCAGCAGCACTTATGCTAAAATGGAAACAATACAGAGAAGATTATCACGGCCCCTGTGCAAGGAGGACATGCAAATTCATGAACCGGTCCATATTTTTCAGGAAATGACAGATGTTGATAAGGATGTGGAGAAAGGGGAACCCTCCTACACTGTTGGTGGGAATGCAAGCTGCTGCGGCCACTCTGGAAAACAGGATGGAGATTCCTCAAAAAGTTGAAAAATAGAGCTACCCTACGACCCAAAAATTGCACCACTGGGTATTTTCCTTAAAGTTACAAATGTAGTGATCCAAAGGGACATGTGCACCCCAATATTTATAGGAGAAATTTCCACAAGAGCCAAATTATGCAAAGAGCCTAGATGTCCATTGATAAATGAATGGATAAAGAAGATGTGGTAAATATATTCAATGGAATATTATGCAGCCATCAAAAAGATATCTTGCCATTTGCGATGATGTGGACAGAACTCAAAGGTATTATGCTGAGCGAAATAAGTCAATCAGAGAAAGACAATTATCATACAATCTCACTGATATGAGGAAGTTGAGAAACAAGACAGAGGATCATAGAGGAAGGGAGGAAAAAATGAAACAAGATGAAACCAGAGAGAGAGACAAACCATAAGAGACTCTTAATCTCAGGAAACAAACTGAGGGTTGCTGGAGTAGAGGGGATTGGGAGGGATGGGGTGGCGGGGTGATGTACATCGGGGAGGGTATGTCCTATGGTGAGTACTGTGAACTGTGTAAGACTGATGATTCATAGACCTGTACTCCTGAAGCAAATAATACATTATATGTTATTAAAAAAAAAAAGAAGAAGAATGCAGCATGAAACAAAAATCAGACTTGAGTGACTACCCTGTTATTTGACCTGTCTGGTCTCAATTTTGTGAGCAAGGATAATAATACCTACTTCCCATAGCTGTGGTGAGGATTTAAGGAAATGTCCATTAAAAGATCCAATACAGTGTCTGTTAATAAACACCCGTTTGCCTCTCCCTCCCATTCTCTTAGATACAGTGAGGTCATTAGAAAGGGGGTTCCTGGGCGCCTGTGTGGCTCAGTGGGTTAAACGTCTGCCTTCGGCTCAGGTCATGATCCCAGGGTCCTAGGATTGAGTCCCACATCGGGCTCTCTGCTCGCCTGGAAGCCTGCTTCCCTCTCTCTCTCTGCCTGCCTCTCCGCCTAGTTGTGATCTCTTTCTCTGTCAAATAAATAAACAAAATCTTTAAAATTAAAAAAAAAAAAAGAAAGGGATTTCCTAAATATCACAATACCCTTCCTATTTTCATTTTTATAAATCAGGGTCATCCCAGTCCAACAGTCCGGCTAGATCCCAGAAAACAGAAAGTTCTGCTGCGGACTTTTAGTGAAACTGATGTCTGAGACGCAACCCTCCAAAAAACGATCATCAGGAGAAGCAGACACTTCTCCGCATCCAGCACCAGACAGATGGGCCTCCTCAGGTTTTGCCCTGGTACAGCTGTGTGTGGTGGCCAGTAATATGAGCCATGGCTGGAGCTGCAGAAATATATCTGACAAAGACGCTTTACCCTATGATCACACTGATCAATTACAGAGGGAGTTACCGAGATGGTTTGCAATTAATCAGCTCAGAATTTTTAAACGATCATTTAAGTGATCATTTTCATACCAGGTGGGAAAAGAGTATTGACCCTGATGGAACACAGAGGGCTGGTGGATCATGAAATACCTAGATGATGAAAACGATGGCATTTATATGTTAAACTTAGCTGCTCCTAGTTAAAAGTTTGATCGAATCCACGGGGAGGACTGTCTACTGTTAATATTATCACATGTTAGTTAAGTCTATACATAATCTATTGCACTTTGGTGTGTGTGTGTGTGTGTGTGTGTACAGGTGTTTAAATACCTAGGACACTCTTCATTCCATACAATAGGCTCAGTCATTCTTAATAACCTACCACTAACTAGAACTTTCAGAGGAAAATCAAATAACTAGGGAGATGTTACATTAACATTTGAGCTAAAAGTTCTAGGAGTAGGTGGGACAAGTTGATAGACAGGAGCCGTCAAAGTCTTGTTTCTCCCTGGAAGACACACATGACATTTGCGCCTAGTCTTCCAGACCACAAAATTTTCTAGAACATCTGAAAGGGACTCTTTTCAGGGAGCTTACTTGTTCAGCGTTGGTTTCTCATCATTAACTGGGGTGATCTCCACTGAAATGGTTTTTAGTATCTTATGTTTCCCATCTGACAACTGGACTGTAAAGTCATCAGCAAGGCTCTCTGAGTCATCATGCACATATACCAACTTCATTCCTGGAAGAAGCAGGGAAAAAAAGAGAGAGAGAAAGTAAATCTTTCTTATGATTAAGCCATTTCAGAACACACAATCTTTTT
This sequence comes from Lontra canadensis, assembly GCF_010015895.1. Taxonomy (NCBI): domain Eukaryota; kingdom Metazoa; phylum Chordata; class Mammalia; order Carnivora; family Mustelidae; genus Lontra; species Lontra canadensis. The sequence goes on along the minus strand of NW_022631064.1, from coordinate 5,419,883 downwards.
TAATTTCCAAAGTATTGATATCACCAAGAGTTCATTAGTCAGTGCAATTGGGTGAAATTAAACTGTTTTATGTAGTAAGACTGCCCTCTTAATTTGGTAAAAATTCATATTTGAATACTTAAGTATTTGATAAGGATCTTATTTAGACATCAGTGAGGATAGCATATATTATTTAATACACTGTATGAGAACGTGGTTCATTACTTGGGGAAAATTATAGTTAGATATATACCTCAAGACAAGAACCAAAATAAATTCTAGATGAAGCAAAACTTATATATAAAACTACTTTTCAAAAACCTACACAACATTCACATGAAAATGCAAGAGACTCAGAATAGCCAAAACAATCTTGAAAAGAACAAAGTTGAAGATTCACATTTTTCATTTTCAAAACTTACTATAAAACTATAGTAATCAAGACAGTGTGGAACTGGCATAGAACAGACACATAAATTAACCTAATAGATAAGAGTCCAGAAATGAACTCTTACATTTATAAGCAACTGATTCTCATCAAGAGCACAGAAACCTTTCAATGAGGAAAGAGTGGTCTTTTCAATAAATAGTGCTGAGACAACTCAAAAGCCACAGACAATAAAAAGAAGTTCGATCCCTACCTCACACTACATACAAAAATTAACTCAGAATTGATAATAGACCTAAATGTGAGAGCTAAACTAGAAAAACTGTTAGAAGAAAACATGAGTAAATCTCTGTGACTTTGAGTAAGGCAATGGTTTCTAGGCAAGACACCAAAAGCACAAGTGACCAAAACAAAATAAAACAAAAGGTAGGTAATTTAGATCTCATGAAAACTAAAAATTTGGGACTGCAAATGATACCACTGAGGAAGTAAAACAACAGCCCACAGAACTGGAGAAAATATTTACAAATCAGATACCTGATAAAGGAGGGTCTAGTAACCCAAACACATTAAGAACTCTTACAACTCAATGATAAAATAACTCCCAATTACAAAATTGGCAAAAGATTTGAGTAGATATTTTTCCAAAGAAGATGGATGTCAGGACATAGACAAATAGTCAATGAACTCATGAAAAGATGCTCAACACTATTAGCTATTAGGGAAATGAAATAAAAATCACAATGAGATACCATCTTACACCTACTAGGATGGCTATCATAAAAAGATAGACAGCAACAAACTTTGGTGAGGATGCAAAGAAACTGGAACTCTCATACATTACTGGTAGGAATGTAAACTGATGCTACTACTTTGGAAAACAGTTTAGCAGTTCCTCAAAATGTTAAACATAGGGTTATCATATGACCCAGCAATTCCACTCCTAGATACAGACCCGAGACAAATGAAGGTACATATCCATGCAAAAACATATATATGAATGTTCACAGTCAAAAGTGAAAGGACAGGATGCCTGGGTGGCTTAGTCAGTTAAACACCAGCCTTTAGCTCAGGTCATGATCCCAGAGTCCTGGGATCGAGTCCTGGGATCAAATCCTGCATGGGGTTCCCTGCTCAGCAGGGAGGCTGCTTCTCCCTCTGCCTGCTGCTCCCCCTGCTTGTGCTCTTTCTCTGACAAATAAATAAATAAATAAATCTTTAAAAAAAAGTAGTGGAAGTGACCCAAATATCCATCAACTGATGAACAGATTAAATAAATGTGCTATGTCCATACAATAGAATATTTGGTGATAACAAGGAATGGCATAGTACTGACTCATGTTACAATATAGATGAATCTTGAAAACATTGCTAAATAAAAACATTATGTTAAATAGAAGTTACAAAGCTCATAGATTCTATTTATATGATTCTGCAACGTCAGAATAAACAAACCTGTGGAGACAAAAAAAACAGGTTGCTGGTTGCCAAGGGTTGAGGAAGAAAGGGATAAGAATGTCTGCTAATGAGTATGTTATTTCTTTTGGGGGATAATGGAAGTGTTCTATGATCTAAAAAATCATTAATCGTGATGATGAATATACTAAAAACCTCTGAATGGTAGGTTTTAAAGGGGTGGATCTTATGGCATGTGAATTATATCTCATTAAAGCTGTTTTAAATTATTTGGAAGAAAATACAAGTAAATATCTTATGTCTGAATGTAGAGCATCTTCCTAATACAGTAACAAAAGAAAACCACATAAAGAAAAATAATGATAAATTTCACCACTTACAATTTGTGATTTCTGTACTTAAGAACATTAATTAAAAGGCAAATAATAGGGGGAAAACTTACTTGTAACATATGTGACAAAAATATGAGACATCAGTAGTTAATGATCTTTTATAAGTTAGTATAAATGAATAGAAAAATGAGCAAAGGACATTATCAAGTAATTTACAAAAAGGTGAACCATATATAGTCAATAAATATGAAAGTATGGTAAATCTTACTCATACTCTAAGAATTTCAAATTAAGACTAAAACGAGGAACTGTTGTTGACTACAAAATTTGCAAAAGTTTTAAAAAAATATCCATTCTTGATTAGGAAACTAAGCACGTTCACACATATCAAGCAATGGCAATTTTTCCACAAAAGTATTATAAATGCTCTCCTGTTTTGCCAAGTAATTTCATTATAAAAATTTATGGCAAAAAAAATTTAAGAGATGTGGACTAGGATTTATGTTACAAAAATATACATAAAGCATATTTATGTGTAACCTGTAATATCAAGAAATGAAAAGCTCTCTGGATATTTAAAAATAGAAGATAGTTGTAAAAAAAATTATAGTGCAACACCCCCATACAATGAAAAGCTGGAGTTATCACAAACATGTTTTCAATTAACATTTAAAAAGTAAGAAGTTTCTTATAGTTGCTAAGAAAAAAAGCCAGATTACATAATGTAGCAGCAGTTTTATAAATTCTGTATGTTTGGGGTTAGAGGATGTATGTGAGAATATACTGAAAATTTTTTAAAAATGTAGCCATAAATGAATCAAAAATAAAATAAAGACAAAAATCTAATCTCTGAGAATGTTACTAAGTTATTCACCAAAGCATTAATTTATGTAAACCATTTATTTTTTCTTCAAAATCATCATATGGTGCAAACTTTACCCAAGACAAATGCTTATTTAGCCTAGTAATATATTAAGTAATAATATTTAACTGAATTACAAAACAGACTTTGAGTGTACAATTTGAATGATTATTCCTTTTCCTTTGTCCTAAATTTGAAAAGAAGAACACTGTAACAACCTATTTGTATAATTTGATACACACGGTTATTGATTAGGCAATATCATCACTTAAGCCCCAGAGTTTCTTTCTTTGCAACTGACAAAAACCGAGTAACATATGAATTAACTTTTCAAACTCAAACATGACACGATGTGGCACATCCATTGCAAAATAAACTTGGGGGCAGAGAGCTTGAACTTGTTGGGGAATGGAGAAATGTATAAAGTAGAAAAAGTGCTAAACCAATGCTGAAAGGAGCCAGCCCAGGAAAGGGACGGTCTGGAGTGCCTTTGTGGGTGGGTGGGTTGGGAGGTCAGAGGTTACCTTGTTCTGAAGGCACTGTGTTGGCTAACCCAGCAAAGGGGATTCAGGTTGGGGAAACATGTGAAGGCAGGAAGGAGAGTGAGAGTATGCAGTGATTCTAGACCCGCCCTTTTCTCTGATATTTAAAAGTATGTTTATATTTGGAAAATAGGGTAAAATTGATTTTTTTAAAAAAGAGTAATTAAAAAATAATTCAGGCTGCTATTCCCATGTGTCATTTCCTTAAAGAACAAATTATCTCCAATGAGAATAATGTTATTATATGTGGTTCTATATTTGTTTCTAACATAGAAGTTTTGGCCAACAAATCTCTTCAGATTTAGGTCCGTGATCTCAGTAGTTTTAAAAGGAATTTTTTATTATGATATGAAAAAGCTGGAGCTAAAATACCCCAAATCACAAATATCATTTTCTTTAAAGATTTATTTATTTATTGGAGAGAGAGAAAGAGAAAGAGAGAGAGCACAAGCAAGGAGACAGGTAGAGGGAGAAGAGAGAGAGAATCTCAAGCAGACTTCCAGCTGAGTGCAGAGCCTGATGCAGGGCTTGATGCCACAACTATGAGATCATGACCTGAGCCAAAATCAAGAGTCAGACACTTAACTGACTGAGGCACCCAGGCACCCCACAAATGTCATTTTTAGTGATGCTCCCAAAGTGAAGGAAAGTATTATTTCCTTTTCAACTGCACACTATCTGTAACTGAGGCTTCATGCCCTACATGAATCCAGAACCCAGAGAAAACTCTTGAGAGATAAATGGATAAAGTAGTTGACTGCCATTTCTTCACTTCCTGCATCTGAGGTTTACTATTAGCTTTTCTGGGCTAAATTACTAAATCAACAACAATAAGTGAATTGAAGTGGAACATGATCTACCATTCTTGAGAAGTTCCAAGGAAAAGTTCTGAACGAGTTCGTGCTTCCGGCTGGGGTTGACAGGCTGCATATTTTGCAGAAAGTCTTTGCCAAGCACCCTGTTGATGAGGAGGCCATGGCGTGGTTTACGAGTGACACTGAAAAGCAAGAGGTCCTTGGGAACGTCCAGATCAGCAGCATCGATGATGGAGGTATCCAGTTCTTTCATCTGACCCTCACACACCTGAGCAAAAACAAGTCGGCATGTCAGCTGTGTCAAAATGTCAACATTTGTCTTTCTTTTAGCAAGTTGCTTCAAAGAAATGATTTTAAGATATCCTATTACAAATTTTCTATGAAATGTGTGTGTAATGAGTCCTAAAAAGAAATGGCTGGTTTAACATGAGCTTAGAAGAAAAGAATAAATCTATTTATCTCTCTCAGGTTTTCTCTGAAGATTTCAAAGCAGTTTATTCATTTTCCTAAAGAACAAAAGATACACACACACACACACACACACACACAATTCCCCCCCCCCCCCCATAATTCAAAGCTCAGGGGAAAAGCAATCAAAAGAATGCTTGCTTTCTGGAAGTCACAGAGTTCAACTGTAAAACTAAGTGTGGACCTTTCACCTTCAGATCCTAATCTGTTATTTTAACCTCCTGAACCTTGCTGCTTTCACAATTCTTGTTTCTGCTTCAGAAATGGTGTGGATGTCTGCTATGTGCACTGGGGGTATTTTATGTTTCTCAGTTTTCTATTTTCTCATTCTCTTTCTCTATTCTATTTCTCATTCTCATTCTCTATCTTCTCATCGCAGGAAAACCTTCTGTACTTCAGTTGCAATGAACAACAATCGAGAAGGAGGCTTCTGGATGCCTAACAGTGTTTATTTTAATTCAGGGTCCCTCACCTCTCCCCAACCCTCATGCCTCAAACTTTTCTGAACCACCTCCTCCCACCCCCAGCCCCCACTCCAGGTTTCATAATCCTTTAAATACAAAGAGAATGGACTGTTTTTCATCTCAGGTAACCTCCAGCCATTAAGAACTTGACATGGTACTTAGCTGTCTTGATCTTTTTCTCATAGCAAGAAGGAAGAGAACAAAGAAATGTCTGTTTCGTCTTTTGAAACAAAGCAAGACCTAAATAATCAGACTGTATACATCGAACAGATGCTGACTGGTAATCTGCAAGGCACTGGGCCTCGCGCTGTGGGGAATGAAATAGTCTAACGAGTTAAAGTCGGATGAGACCATGAAGGCCTGTCCATCGGTGATTATAATACAACAAGAAAATTATCTAGCGATAGTAAATATGGATAAACAGGAAGTGCAAAAGGGTGGAGGAGACCAGAAGTGTCTTCATGGCAGAGTGGGCATGTTAGCCTTGAAGGATCCATAAAGTTTAGGTTTGTGAAAATGCCCGTTCTCTCGAGCCTCTCTTACTGCGCGGCTTCCCGCGACTAGCGTCTACTGCGCTTGCGTGAAGCAGAACCGCTTGCCATGCTGATACCTGGGCCAAAATGATGTTGGTTTCCTTGTAGCTGGCCTTCCCTATTAAAGACAAAGATGGCATCATAATTTAACATGCAATGATATAACTATGAAATCATCTTAGATGGTAGCTTGGCTTTTTCTCCAAAAATTTTCATAAAGCCACCGAAAATATGTTCTCATGACCCTTCTTCCTAAAGCTTAGGACTCCTGGACTCACTATATGGCTCATTCCTTTCTCATTTATGAGATGGTAAATTACTTCACAACATGACTGGGAAATTTCACTGAAAAATTGGGATTCTTTTTTGCACACTTCATTTACTGAGATCCTAAATAAAAGGTTTAGATCAATATGCACAAAATGCAGAAACTCACTAGTAGAGCCACTTGAAACGAATTAGGTTATCTTAAAACCTCATATTTTTTGGCAAGTTGCAGCCCAACTTGATGGAAGCTTGACTGTCTACAAGATAAACAGACTTTCCCCAAGAAAGCATAATAAATAGGGCTATTTTTAAAAAAATCACTTGAAGCTTAAAGCCAGCTCTGCCAGTAACACATAGGGCTCCCTATCTGATACCCTCCAACAGCTTCTCTAAGGAGTGCCCAGGTCAAAAGCATGATTACTTTCAGAGAAGGGCAAGGGACAATTTCCCAGTGGCCTAATTATTTCAGAAACTCTAGCTCTGCATAGATACAAGACAACAGAGGTAGGTATTGAAGGAATCATTTGTAGAGTTTCTTCTCTCTCTCATAATTACTGAAGTGCTCTCCAGAGGAACCCACATGCCAAGAGAAAGGGAAGGGCAGGAACTGGGTCTTAAGTCTCTTGGGGAGGTGACTCTCAGATACCATTAAGAGTCAGTAGACAATTCAAATCAAATAAAGACTTTTGCATTTAGAATTTGATAATTTTTAGTGACAATTATGGCTTCAAAATAGATCATCTTTGCTTTGGTAAATGTCAGAAAAAAGATGGTAAACCTAACAATAATACAAATGAGACCTATTTACTAAGGGACTAGTATGTGCCTGACCATCTTGTTCCTCATGGTTACCCCTTAAGGATTTGATACACATTTTGCAGATAAGGAAACAGAAGTACAGAGAGAAATAGCTTATCCAGGGCCCTATAGCCAGTAAATGGCAATACCCAAAACCCTCTTATTCCAAAGCCCGTGTTCCTCCATTTAATCAAGATTTGCTGTACATATTTCTGAATTAAATAATTGTATGTAAAAAATAGAATTATTTTAAAAGACTACATGCTGATATGGGAAGGTTTCTAATATATAATAATAATAAATAATAAAAATAATTTAGGTTTTTCTAGAAAGTGGACAGTAGTAGGTATAATATGACCCCCTGATTTATAAGTAAATACAGAAAAATTGCATGTATAAAACACATATACACACACACATACATACATACAAACACACATATTATTGGCATTTGCACAAATTATTTCTGAGGAATTACTAAAAAGTCAATGGGGAGTGGATATGTGTAGAGGCTGTGGAAGAGGGGGACTGTCATATTTCATGTTTCACTGCATATGTTCCTCAATATTTTAACTTGTATAACTACATATTTTATTATTATGCTTTTAAAGACAACAGATGTTATCTGAGGAGTGATATTATGGCCATTTTAACTATCTATATGAATTTTAAAATAAAACTAAAAAACACTATCATGTAAAAATAGTTTTAAGACTACAGAAAAAGAATGATTCAAATTGTATTTTTTTCATTTCATCTATCTTTATAAATAGCTACATAAAGGAGCACCCGGGTGCCTCAGTTGGTTATGCGTCTGACTCTTGGTTTTGCCTCAGGTCATGATCTTGGGATAGTGAGATGGAGGCCCCTTGTCAGGCTCTGCACTCATCTCGAAGTCTACTTGAGGATTCTCTCTCTGCCTCTCCCTCTGCCCCTCCTGCTCATACACACACACACTCTCTCTCTCTCTCATTCTCTTTCTCCCTCAAAATGAATAAATCTTTAAAAATAGCTATATGGGACACCGGGGTGGCTCAGTCATTAAGCATCTGCCTTCAACTTGGGTCATGATTCCAGGGTCCTGGGATCGAGTCCCCACATTGGGCTCCCTGCTCAGTAGGAAGCCTGCTTCTCCCTCTCCCAGTCCCCCTGCTAGGGTTCCCTCTCTCGCTGCGTCTCTCTCTGTCAAATAAATAAATAAAATCTTTTAAAAAATAAATAAAAATTAAAAAAATAAAAATAGCTATATGAAAAGATGCCTTAATATATGTGAATTGAGAGTCCTTGTCATGATAGCATTGGTTGAGAGAGCATGCTGTGGAATCAAACTGCCTGGGGGCAAATCTCCTATGTACCATTCCCTATATGCCAATTATTTCCAAGCTCTGTGATCTTGGGCCACAGAATTAACCTCTCTGTGCCTCATTTTTGCAGTTACTAAAAGGCAATCATAATAATACCATCACACTAAAAGCCTTGTAAGCCTTTCCATGAGTACATGTAAAGGACTCAAAATACCACCTACAACCTAGTAAGTATAAAATCCTGTATCTATGCAACTATAAGTCCATTCATGCAGTTCTATATGCTTGCAATTACCATCATTACTACTAGAATAATATTCTTCAAGTAACTGTATTCTAGAATATAGGTGACCGTTCTCCCCATTCCTTTTCAACTTAATGTAGTAAGTGCACCTGGACCAATGTAAATGAACTAGGTGAAAATAAAATGAGAAAATGATTTAAAAAAGAAGAAACTGAAAAATCCCGTTATGTTTCTTACAGTAATATTCTGTACTACAAAGTCAGGAGCTTCGTCATTTGTGGGGTTGATGATAATGTGAAAGGGTATCTCCAAGGAGCGTCGCTTCCCATCTGTGACATACACCGTGAACTGGTCTGCCGTTGGTTCCATCCTCAGATGCCTGGCCTGCACGTAGTTAATGTGCAAAGCCTTCATGTCTTTCCACCGGAATGAAGCTAGAACACACCAACATGGAGCAGGTCAATATGAAATATATATATACACATATATACATACACATATATGTATATATGTGTGTGTGTGTGTATATATATATATGTGTATATATATATACACATATATATATATACACACATTTTTTTCTTCCCCCCAAGGTACTGGTTTTTAAACCTTAACCCAATAGTTTATTTCTCAGAAAAGCAAATAAGAGATCGGTGCAATTGATCTAAGGATCAGCTATCAGGGGCTGCTATAGTGTCTGTCTGCCATCAGCATAAATACAGATATCCATAAATCATAGGGAAGGATTAAAATTTGTATGGAGAACAGAAAGGTGGTAACCGCTAACTGGGATATGTAGGGACTTCGTGACTGTTCTTTATATAGTTGCAATGAATGTAAGCAAGACCTTCCCTCAATTAAAATCACTGCTCCCATATAAATAGTTCTTGTCCTGCTTGAATAAAAAAGAGACCATCTCTTTCATATGAAGGCGAAACAAGAGCCAGTCAATCATCTGCCTACTTGACATACACATCAAGTGACAGGTTGGATTGAGTGGAATTAGCTGACCTGCTGTTTTGACATCGCCTTAAATCAAAAAGAGAAAAATGCTCTACATTGAACATTAAGTCACAGACCAAACTGTGTACCTTTAATGCAATAAATCTTTCGCCCCCAGCTTTACTGAGATATAACTGCCATGTAACATTGTAAGTTTAAGACTTAGTTAACACATTATCCACCTCACGTGATTACCATTTTGTTGTTGTTATAGTGGGAACATTAAAATTCTACTCTCAAATCAACTTTAAAGTATACAATATAGTATTAATTATAGTCACCATGCTGTACCTTAGCTTCCTGGAAATTATTCATTTTATAACTGAAAGTTTGTACCCTTCAACCACCCTCTCTCCATTTTCCCCCACCCGTCAGCCCCTGGTAACCACTATCGTATGAGTTTCTACAAATTCCATGGTCTTAGATTCCACATGTAAGTGAGATCATACAGTACTTGTCTTTCCCTAATGAATTTCACTTGGCATAATGCCCTCGAGGTCCATATATGTTCTGCAAATGGCAGGATTTCCTTCTTGTCATGGCTGTATAATATTCTATTACATATTTATATAACATTTTCCTTATCCATTCATCTATCAGTGGACATTTAAGTTGTTTCCATGTGTTGGCTATTGTGAATAATGTTACAATAAACATGGGAGTATAGATATTTCTTCAATAGCCTGTTTTCATTTCCTATACACCCAGAAGTGGAATTGCTACATCACATGGTAGTTCTATTTTTAATTTTTTGAGGAATCTCCATAGTGGCTGTGCCAATTCACATTCTCACCAACAGTTCACAAGGATTGCATTTTCGTCACATCCTCGCCAGCATTTGTTATCTCTTGTCTTTTTGATAAGAGCTATTCTAACAGGTGGGAGGTGATACCTCTTGCGGTTTAGATCGGCATTTCTCTGATGATGAGTGATGTTGAGCACCTTTTCTTGTACCTGTTTGCCATTTGTTCATCTTCTTTGGAGAAATGTCTATCCAAGTCTTCTGCCCATTTTTAAATCAGATTATTTAGATTCCTTTGCTATTGAACTGTAAGAATACCTTATATATCTTAGGTATTAATCCCTTATCAGATATATGGGTTATAAATATTTTCTCCCATGCCACAGACTGCCTTTCCATTTTGTTGTTTCTTTTGCTCTGCAGAAGTTTTTTAGTTTGATATAGTCCTACTTTGTTGATTTTTGCACTTGTTGCTTTTGGTGTGAAATCCAAAAAACCATTGCCAAGACCAATGTCAAGAAGTTTACCACCTCCATTTTCTTCTAGGAGTTTCATGATCTCGGGTTTTACATTCAAGTCTTTACTTTGAGTTCATTTTTTTTAGCATGGTGTAAGGCAGTGGTCCATTTTCATTCTTTTGCATACTGCTGTCCAGTTTTCCCAACACCATTTATTGTCTTTTTCCATTTGTATATTGTTGGCTCTTCTGTCATGAATTAAATGACCATATATGAGTACATTTACTTCTAAGCTCTCTGTACTGTTCTATGGACCTACATGCCTATTTTTAAGCCAGCACCATACTGTTTTGATTAGTATAGCTTTGTAATATAGTTTGCAATCAGATAACATGATGACTCCAGCTTTGTTCTTTCTCAGGATTGCTTTGGCAATTCAGAGCCTTTTGTGGCTCCATAGAAATTTTAGCATTGATTTTTCTATTCCTGTGAAAAATGTCATTTGAATTTTGATAGTGATTGCCTTGAATCTATAAATGGCTTTGGGTAGTATGGACATTTTAACAACATTAACACTTTCAATTCATGGATATATCTTTCCATTTTTTCTGTCTTTCTCAAGTTCTTCCATCAAGACATCAATTCTATGTCTTACAGTTTTTGGTGTATAAGTCTTTCACTTCCTTGGTTAAACTTACTCCTAAGTATTCTATTGTTTTTTATGTTATTGTAATTGAAATTGTTTTATTTCTTTTTCAGATAGTTCATCATTGGTGTATAGAAATACAACTGATCTTTTTATGTTGATTTTGTATCCTAAAACTACTTAATTTGCTGACCTGTTTTACAGTTTTTTGGTGAAATCTTTAAAAATTTTTTACTTCTTTAAAAAATTTTTGCATATAATATCATCTATAAACAGAGCCAATTTTACTTCTTCCATTTATTTTGATGCCTTTTATTTCTTTTTCTTGCTTAATTACTCTGGCTGGGACTTTCAGTATTATGTTGAATAGGAATGGTAAGAGTGGGCATACTTGTTTTGGTCCTCATCTTGGAGAGTAAGTTTTTACCCATTCACTATTGAGTAGGATGCTAGCTGTGATTTTGTCCTTTATGCCTTTTATTATGTTGCAGTATATTCCTTCTATACCAAATTTGTTGACAGTTTTTATTATAAAACACTGTTGAATTTTACAAATGCTTTTTTAGTATCAATAGAGATGATCATAGAATTTTTGTCCTTTCTATCAATGTAGTGAATCGCATTTATTGATTTGCTCATGTTGACCACCCTTGTATCCCAGGTATAATTTCCTTTTAATCATGTGTATGATTTTTTTTAACGTGCTACTGAATTCAGTTTGTTAATATTTTGTAGGGAATTTTTGCATCTATAGTCTTCAGGGATATTGGTGTGTGGTTTCTTTTTATAGTGTCCTTACCCGGCTTTGGTATCAGGGTAATTCTGGTGTTAAAAATGAGTTTGGGAGTTTTTCCTCCTATTTGATTTTTTTTGCAAGAGCTTAAAAATGGTGTTAACTCTTCTTTAAAAATTCAATTGAACCAGTAAAGACATCTGGTCCTGGGCTTTTCTTGCTTAGAGGTTTTTGGTTACTGATTAAATCTCCTTACTCGTTATTGGTCTATTCAGGGTTTTTAGTTCACAACTCAGACTTGGTAGTTGGTAGGTTGTATGCTTCTAGGAATTTATCCATTTCTTTAAGATTGTCTAATTTGTTGATGCATAACTGTTCATAATAGTCTCTTATGATCCTCTGTTTATCTGTGACATCAGTTGTAATATCTCTTCTTTCATTTCAAGTTTTATTTATTTAAGTCCTCTCTTTTACATGGTAAGGATAGGTGAAAGTTTGCCAATTTCATTTATCCTTTTGAAAGATCATGTCCTAGTTTCATTAATCTTTTCTATTGTTTTTCTAATCTCTACTTCACTTATTTTATTTTGTTTATTTTGTTCTTATTTTTCTAGTTCCTTGAGTTATAAAGTTAGGCTGTTTATTTGAGTTTTTTTGTTTTTTGTTTTTTGTTTTTTTAATGGAAGCAATTATTACTATAACTTTCCCTCTTAGCACTGCTTTTGCTGCATCTGAGATATTTTGGTATGTTGTGTTTCCATTTATGTTCCGAGATCTTCTTTCCTTTCTCCAGTTTTATTAAGACATAATTGACATACATCACTGTGTAAATTTAAGGTGTAGAGCATGAGGGTCTGATTTACATATATGGTTAAATGATTACAACAGGTTCAGCTAATATCCATCTTCTCTTATAGATGTGATTAAAAGAGAAAGGAAAAAAAGAAACAAAATTTTCCCTTGTGACAAGAACTCAGGATTTTTTTTTTAAATTTCATCTTTGACTCACTGGTTGTTCAGGAGTATCTTCATTTACACATACTTGTGAATTTTCTACTTTTCCTCCATTATTGATTTTAATTTCATACCATTGTGGTCAGAAAAGATACTTGGTATGACTTTGTTCTTTTAAAATTTGCTAAGACTTATTTTGTGACAGATGATATGATCTATCCTGGAGAATGTCCCACATATGTTCGAGAAAAATGTGGATTCTGCATTTGTTGGATGGAATGTAATGTATATGTCTACTGGGTTCCTTTGGTTTAATATACAGTTTAAGTCCACTATTTCCTTGTTGATTTTCCGGCAGATGATCTACCCACTGTTGAAAGTGGAGTACTGAAGTCCCCTACTATTATTGAATTGTTGTCATTACTTCCTTCAGATCTGTTAGCATATGCTTAATATTTTAAGGTGTTCCAATGTTGTATGCATGTAAGTTTACAACTGTCATATTCTCTTGAGGAATTGACTCCCTTGTCATTTTACAGTGATCCTCTTTGTCTCTTGTTACAGTTTTGACTTAAAGTCTATTTTATCTGTTATAAGGACACTTTCTCTCTTTTGATTTCAATTTGTATGGAATATATTTTTTTCCATTCCTTCATTTTTGAGTCTATGTGTGTCCCTGAACCTGAAGTTAGTCTCTCGTAGGCACCATATAGTTGTTTTTGTTTTGTTTTTCTTTATATCCAATCAGTCACTCTATTAATGCAACTAATCTTAAACCCAGCCTTTCTCATAGTTAACCTGGTATGCCCCAAAAAGTTCTTAAAGAATCATTTAGTTCATTTATTTCTAAGGTGTTATCTTTGGATAAATAAATAAAGTGTATTTGAATAATTTTTATTTTAGTTGTTTTTGCCCGAAATACAAGAGCTATTTAAATACCTGAGATACAATTTGGTTCCAAAATTAAAGTCATCACCTTCAACATTTCAGGTTATACCCCTGATACATATCCTAATCTTTTCTGCCAATGTCTAGTAAAAGTGTTAAAAGATTGAGAGGAGACCTATAAGCTCCCACCAGACTTATTCTATCACAGTATTCTGTGTTGCTATGAAGGTCTTTTAAAATGTTCTTTCTTCCCTACTTATTCTTATAGGTTTCATAAGTGAAATTCCATTTTATTTGAAGTAAACTCCCATATGTGGGGCACTTCAAGATAGAAAATTAAAATGAAAAACAACAAGATTCAAAAGTACCCACTATAATAACAATTCCTTGAGTGTACATAGTGCTCTGAACATTTCTGAAGTCCCTACGCAGTCATTAAGCATGATCTAGCCAGTCAGAAATGTAGACATAGGCGAGTTATCATTGGTCATTAAGCCATGACTTACCTATGCTTACACCCATGTTGCTTTTTTCAAAACCTGCAGAAGGAAGTGTGTTCTCAAGGTAGCCAAACTGGGGAGGAGAAACCAAAACAAATTCCAAGTCATCTCCTGCAGTGTCAGGGTCAGTGGCGGACAAATGGTTAATGGTAAGGGCTGCAGAGAAACCCTCATCTACCACGAACATGGTACCTGCATGCAAATAACAACGCAATTACAATTTAGCATGAAATCCTCTAATCAGAATAGTGAAAACAAAAGGGAGTGATTGCAATTCCAATTCAGAGAAGCCTCCCATATGCAAATATACTTCCATGGGAGATGTTCATTTCCTTTGGCATAATTTTTCCTTACAGTGAAAATATTCAGGGGTAATGGGTGGAATTTAATTTGACTTGTGGAATTATATTTTTTTTCTTGTACAAGCAAGCCAGACAATAATGGAAAGACAGCAGAAATACTAAATGCTCTAGGACAGCCCTTTAGTCATTCTCAAGGAACTCTGATTTCCCTTGTGCCTCTATAGAAGTGACAAATGAAAATAAGAATTGCCAAACCATTTTAATGATAAGCCACTAAATGTAGTTTATGTACTCTTCAAGATCAGTTGCTACCTCTGTTTGTCAGAGCGTTAATTGCCTGTGAGCTATTATGAATTGCTCATAACGAACATTTTTTCATGCCTTGGTGCTTAATTATTCTGCAGGGATAATGCTTCCTTTCCAGAACATTGCTTGGGAGATAGCTTGCAAATTACAATAACATCCATACATACGCTTGTATTTTTTTTTCTAAGAGACAGAACATATACATAATACCTAAGAAGCAATGACTTTCTAAAAAGCAAATAAGGTTAAATGTATATAAATGGCCTCTCTGGTATTTTCATTCTGCTCTAATAGAAATTATTATGGCTAAAATAAATTACTCTCTCTCCAGCAGGCAAATGATATTTTCTCACTTGAAATAAAACCAGAATATTCAAGGATTCCAAATGTTGTCCTCATCCCAACACACACTCACTCACATGCAAACACACTCGCATTCTCTCTCCACACAGAATTACGCACATATTTAAACAAATAAATTATTTTGCCTTGTTATCTTTTATAAATATGGAGTTTTCTAGAAATTGTGCGGAGGCAATTCTCGCAGGCAATTCTGCGTGGTAGTTTTCCATTTTAACTATAAGTCAAGTGCACTACTTCACTAAACCACAGGCATGATACGAGATGAAATGATGGAACGTTGATAGAAAAAAACATTGTCACCTATTGCAATTGAAGGCGATTGGTTGTCCACTGGCTGCACCGTGATATTGAGGTCATACACCGGGAAGGACTCATGAGGACGAACAGATGGATGAGGCCCATTGTAGCAACAGCCATTCACAAAAGGGCCAGCTTCTCCATCCGAAACCACCAACGTAATGGTATCCAAACAAGGCACCAGGCCAATCTCACCACCTGCAAGACACAACTACAGCTGAAACCTGACTTTCTTTAAAAATATAGAATACTAAGATGAAATCCACCCACACCTCTTCTACAAGCAAGAGTGGCGAGGAAAGAGCCTCAGGTGGCTAACACGGAATACTCAGTTTTATGGCTGGGAAAGGAAATCGTCATGAAAATAATAAAGAAACGTGCTTGCCTATCTCTTGCCTCTGGTGAAATCCTTGACAGCCATCTCTGGGCATATGGAGGGGCAAAAGGGGCTAAAAAGAGTCTGACCGTTCACAAATGAACAAGGGAGAGGCAACAAGCTCGCCTAGTGATGGTTTCATTCTTCCTAATTGTTTAGTGTTAGGACCAACCTCAGGGAGAGCAGAAGGCGCCCTTGTCCTTCCAACTGCATTGTCTTCCCATTTACTACCTTAAATGGACAACCATCACCACACCACTGCAGTTAGAAGAAGCTGGGAAGGAAGAGTAGAAAGACTAGGAAGATGAACCACATTTTTGTCATTTGTTTCAATATTTTCCTTGTTATATAACAGCCAAGATGTTAGCAAAATAGCCACAGGACATGGGGAAAAAATGGTATTTTTTTTTTCTCTTATTCTTTAGGGCTATGCGTAGGGATTTCATAGGGCCCCAAATGAAGCAGTGAGAGGAAGACGGAAAAAAAACAAACGTCAGGATTAGAGAGAGTTTATCAGCAAACCGGCGATCTGCTCTTGGGTCACTAATAGCACAGAGGTAGAAGCATTCACTACCCACAGGACACAAAAATTCTGCAGACGTGCTTCTGGTAATTCTCATGCATCACATTGAAAGTGCCACGAGGGAAGCAATTTTGTTTGAGTTTTGATGAGATAAGAGCACAAAAGATCAGGGATGTCATCTCTTTTCACAAGACACATTGGTCAAATCTACACAGTACTGTGCTTGGCATTATTCTACCTTTCTTAATGACAAGGAAAATCAAGAGATGGTATCACCAAGCAACCACAGGATTGGAGAATGAGAAAACTGGGCTCATAAGAAAAAATAAAGTTGGCATGGAGAGAATTAGAATTAAATAATAAGCCTTTAACGTTAGAAGCAGTAACAAATAAGATGCCTCTCATTTATTCGTATTTATAAAAAATAAATTGACATAAAATGAATTTATTTCTCATTCATGGTAAATATATATTATTTAATGCCTCCTATGTGGTAATTTGTCTTCTGGGTGTTCCATCAGAGAATCAGGCAGACATTTGAAAGCGCCAAAAGACAGTTCAAAAGAATGTCAAATGCCAAAAGACCTGTTACGTGTCAGGCACTGACGCTATCTGATGGTCGAGAAAGAAATGCAATTTAGTTAGACTATCACAGGTGTGTGTATTAAAAGGAACCACATGAAACTGCCAACATTAGGTCATTTTTTTTTTTACCAGTTAAATGGAAAACTCATATATCTCGGCCTGAATATGTACAAGGGGCTGAGGGTGAAGAAAGATGAAAGTTTTGGCAGAAAGGGGCATGGGGACAGGGCAACATGACAGAGAAAGAGAAGTCTTCCCAGAAGGCTCTGCTGGCTTTATAGTGAGCTTTAAATGATGAGTAAGTTACCAGGCGGATGAAGCAGAGAATTGGGATGGAGGAAGGTGGACCTGCAGGGACAGAGAGCCGAGAAGACAAGTGGAAAAATCATTCCAGGAAGAGTAGGGAGCATTTTTAAAGAAAAAAAAAAAAAAAGCAAACAGTACCTTCCATAACTGTGATTTTTTTTTAAAGATTTTATTTATTTGACAGAGATCACAAGTAGGCAGAGAGGCAGGCAGAAAGAGAGAGGAAGGGAAGCAGGCTCCCTGCTGAGCAGAGAGCCCAATGTGGGGCTCAATCCCAGGCCCCTGGATCATGACCTGAGCCAAAGGCAGAGGCTTTAACCCACTGAGCCACCCAGGAGCCCCCATAACTGTGGTTTTAATATAATGAAAGCATAGGATACATTTACAGAAAAGCTAGAAAGCCAGGCTGAGCATCTAGTCACAAAAAAGGCTACAACAGGGTGCCTGGGTGGCTCAGTGGGTTAAGCCGCTGCCTTCGGCTCAGGTCATGATCTCAGCGTCCTGGGATCGAGTCCCGCATCGGGCTCTCTGCTCAGCAGGGAGCCTGCTTCCCTCTCTCTCTCTGCCTGCCTCTCTGTCTACTTGTGATCTCTCTGTGTCAAATAAATAAATAAAATCTTTTAAAAAAAAAAAAGGCTACAACACGGGTGGAGAATTCTCTACCTTGAATGGAGCATGGTGTCAGGACATGATTTACACTTAACACTGTTAACCACTGCATTATTTTACAAAGTTTTTTTGAATGACTTCATGCTTAATGTTTGGAGAAGAGTACATGGATAATGTAATTTTGCATCATAAAATATTATTTGACTATTAAAACTTACATTTATGATAACTTTGTAACACTGAATAACTGTTTAATCAACGTTTTAGCTGATAATCTCCATGTAAAAAGTAACCAACAAAACTGCACATACAACATGATCAGCAACCATGTAAAAATTACGATTAGAAGAAAGAAGACAGTGATGCCTGGGTGGCTCAGTCAGTTAAGCATCTGCCTTCTGCTCAGGTCATGATCCCAGAGTCCTGGGATCAAGCCCCATGCTGGGATCGAACCCCATGTTGGGCTCCCTACTCAGCAGGGAGTCTACTTGTTCCTCTCCCTTTTCTCTCCAACCCCTTCCCGCATGTGTTCTCCCTCTCTCTCCCCCTCACCCTCTCTCTCCCTCTTTCTCAAATAAATAAATAAATAAATAAATCTTTTTTTTTTAAGAAGGAAGAAAAAGTACTGTAATATTGAAATGTTAACAGTGACCATTTTTGAGAGGTAAATAAGTGATTTTTTGAAATTTCATTATGCTTTTCTACACTTTGCAAGTCTTTTTTGAAATGGACATGTGGTATTATTTTTATCATCATGGAAAGCAACTAAAATAATGGTGAAAAAATCACCCCCCAGGTGTGCTTTATAATCCACATACAGAGGCAAGAGCAGAGCCATCGAAACTTCAGGCCCTGTAGATCTGTGGTTCTTCACACTCTCTCCTGCATAGCACTAAAGCACTACCAATTGAGTCATTGGGAGAATGTTGTAAGGAAACATATCATTCAAATAACAAACCACCTTTCAAATTGGCAGTATTTCTGCTAATTTAGTAACACAGCAACAATAAAATACCCATCTGTCTGAAATGATTTGCCTCACATCCTACTAGGTCTCATGGAAAAAAAAAATGTGTTCATACGTCCTTACATGGCCATCACACCAAAGGGATGATAAAGACATACACCTGTTGGTTAGCACTTGGAACAAGGCACTGGCAGAGAAGACAGATTCATCTCACCCCTAATGTTTCTATGTTGCTTTAGTCTTCTACAGGTGTTAAAATTATGTAAAAACCCACAGACCAACAGTGGTTGGTCTTTGGTCCCTTTTCTGCTAGTCTGAGATCTACTGGGGAAATCAAAATGAAGCGATTTGCTGTGGACCCTCAAGAGACATCAAGCAGGTGGACTCTGCTCCCCAAGCCAGGAAAATAAGCAGTGAAACCCTTCCTAAGACTAAATACACTTAAGAAGATAAGGAGATACCATTTAAAATACCATTAAAAAAAAAAGATACCATTTAAAAAATAAAAAAAAAAAAGATGTGTGGCTTAGTGATTAAAATGTGCCCTACTAAGTAATTAACCATTAAACAATGGGCATCCTAATAAATTATTTTCCAAAGTACCTATAAAAATGCCATTTCACAATATCTCCCCCGCATTTCCAAATTCCTCCTTTTCTATCTCTACCCCGCCCCGCATCCTGGGTTTCCTCTCCCACTCACTGCTTGTATTCTCCACGTGTTTTCAAATAAGAAAGTGATTGGAATTCTGATACCTCTTACTCCCTTCACCCTCACCTGACCTTCTGTAGCCCACCCCACTTCCTGTGGAATCTACACATGAGAGCGGCATATGGATGAAGACACCTGAGATTGTAATCAAGCAGCAATAAAAGAGAGTGACAGGAAGTATATAGTATTATTACCGAGGAAGGGCACTCAAACTAGAGATCAGAAGAAGTGCAAGGGGCAGTGATTGATGAGGTACTGATTATGGGACACTGTTTCCTTTGCACATGAGTGGGTCTGTCTACCCACTTTAAAAGCCCTTCACAGCTGACTCTGGAGTATACTCCTTTGCAGCCCATTAATGCCCAGTACTCTCTCTTGCAGATAACAGATGTTGAATTAATATTTTCTTTATTCGAACATTTTACATGGGAGCAAATGCCTTCTGGGTAACAATATAACAGGATGCCAGAAATGAAAGAACGATGCTAATAAGCCTTTACTGTAACATTATCTGTCGTTCCCTGGTGTCTATTGACATGGGCACTACACAAAACGTAAGATATCACCTTTGCTTTTCAGGAACTCAAAAGGCAGACAAATTACTTCTTAGGAGCTAGCTGGTGATCTAGAGTAGACTTCTTTTTAAAATTTTTATTAAGTCATCCCCTATGCCCAACATGGGGCTCCAACTCCTGACCCCAAGATCAAGAGTTGCATGCTCTACCAACTGAGCCAGCCAGATACCCCTTAAAAGTATAATTATAATTATCTTAGAGTGCTTAGTTCACGCATTTCTGCTATGACTTATGGATCCCAAACTGTGATGGTCAAATAAAGTCATCTTCAAATTGACCAAAAAGGGAATGCAGACAACCTGGGGTGAATTAAAGTGGAAGCTTTGGGAACAAAGCAGCAAGAATACGTGTTCCTTCTCCACTCTGAAATTCATATTATGGAGATCAGAAATCCTTCTAAATATGGTGATTATACTTACAAATACTAAATATGGTGATTATACTTACAAATACGGTAATTATACTTACAAAAAGATTATACTTGCTTCTTTTTTAATGGAAGCAAGCATTAAGATTGTTAGATTGTCAAACCCACAGTAAGAAGTGGGGTTATGAGTTACAACTCTGTGGTGGGGCTTGTGTCCGTTCACGCGCGCCAGTCGCCATGTGGTCACTCACCCGTGTGTTTGTATGTCACGGCCCCTGAGATGACATCTTCTTGAGAGAACTGATCCACTGTGACTCCAGCTTTCCTCACCACACCATGCTGAGGCTCTCGAGCAATCACAAACATCAGCTTCAAGTCATCACTGTCCACATCAGTAGCAAAAATGTATTCTGAGGTGATGACCACCTCTTCACCCTCCGAGCAATGCATCATGGGGTTGAGGTCAGCCTTTAGGATTGGTGGCTCATCATTTACAGGGAATACCTAGGGGAAAAAATGCATGTGTTTGAGATAAAATAGAACAATGACAAATTGCCCAGCTGGTAAACCATAGCTCAGCCGGAATGACAGGCATTTTCGATCTTCCAGACACAAGAAACAATAGTCATGGAATCTGGCCAAGCAGGCTATATCTTTTCCCCATATGAACCATCTTGTAAGAAATGGCCAACATGAGACACATTTGAGGTAGGAATGGAAGGGTATGGTTATAGTTTGGGACTCAGAGCTCTCATTCGTTTCTAGAGAGACAAAATATAAATGTAATACAAAGCAGTCTTTGCTAAAGTCTCTAACCTCCTTCATTAAATTCACACATATTCCAGAGGAAATCTGGTCCTTGTGGTCTGATGCATTTACATTTACCACATCAGAGTTATTTATATTTCAAATTATTTGATGATTACAAAGCTTTTGTCTACCCTCAACTTCTTGCCACCCAGGAAGTTTCTCCAAACTTACAATAAGCAGCAGCTTATTTCAAACATTTTGAGTTAACTTGGAACTGCATAACCATTAAATCAATCCCAGGCTTCACCTCGACAAAACATTTTTCTCTTATTGTCCTGAAAATAAAGCTCTAAAGTAGAAAGGAAAAGGCTCTCTGGATCCAACAGGATGATGCAGACACTTGAAAAGGCAAGTCTGTTACTGTTTTTTAATTTTTTAAAAAACATACATTTATTTATTTATTTATTTGAGAGAGAGAGTACGTGCGCAAGCAGGGAAATGGGACCGAGGGAGAGGGAATCACAAGCAGACTCCGCACTGAGCACGCAGCCCCACCCAGGGCTCGATCTCACGACCCTGAGATCATGACCTGAGATGAAATCAAGAGTGGGCGGCTGAACCAACTGAGCCACCCAGGTGCCTCAAAAAGGCAAGTCTTGGACGCCTGGGTGGTTCAGTGGGTTAAGCCTCTGCCTTCGGCTCAGTTCATGATCTCAGGGTCCTGGGATCGAGTCCCGTGTCGGGCTCTCTGCTCAGCAGGGAGCCTGCTTCTCCCTCTCTCTGCCTGCTTCTCTGCCTACTTGTGATCTCTGTCTGTCGAATAAATAAAATTAAAAAAAAAAAAGGCAAGTCTTTTAAATCGGAATAAAGGCCATCCTGTCTCTGAGTTCACAGTCTCAACTTGGCGTGTGTGCTACTCACTTAGTTATCAAGTCTGGCCTGCGGATACTCTCAACCCCGCATTTCCTGCCCCCTTGCTTCAACCATGGGGATCATTTTAAAATGTGGCTTTTATAACTCTGGTTTCTCTTCAGATCATGTAAATTTTTCACCTTTTAAAATGTGGCTTTCAGGGTGCCCGGGTGGCTCAGTCGGTTGGGTGGCTGTCTTCGGCTCAGGTCATGATCCCAGGGTTCTGGGATCAAGCCCCACATCGGGTTCCCTGCTCTGCGGGAAAACTGCTGCTTCTCCCTTTCCCATTCCCCCCTGCTTGTGTTCCCTCTCTCCCTGTCTTTCCCTGTCAAATAAATCAATAAAATCTTTAAAAATAAAAATTAAATACATAAATAAATAAATAAAACATGGCTTTCTTTGAGTCCCAGCCTTATGGGGCCCTTCAGCTGCTTCCCAACACTACTCCAAGAATGTTTTAGGCCTCATTTCACGCAATAGAGTGCCTCTGCCACTCCACTGCCTTTTTACCAGAAGACCCTCCGCTCCCCCCATCTCCAGTCTTTGCACCATCTCTGCACACTCTCTCTGCCCCGTGGCTCGGTAGGCTCAGCCTCAGCTCTTGGCTCAGCGACTCTCTCCTTCAGATTACATGTGGATTCTTCATGGAAAACTTCTTTGACGACTCAGACTCACTTAGAGACTTCTACAATTTACTCTTTTTTAGCACTCCATTTATTCGCAGAACACAGCATTTTAACTAATCAATCATTTCAGCGATAATCTGTTTAATGTCTGCCATCATCCCCTGACCATCATCTCTAACAGAACAGAAACTTTCTTTGTCATGTTCATCATCGTATCCCAAGCATCTAGCATAGGAGCTGGACTACAGAAGGCACTTTTTAAATATTTATGGAGTAAGTAAATGAAGTAAGTAAATGGGACCGAGGGAGGTAAATACGTATGTATGATCTGCACACCCTGCTATTTAAACAGGCTAAGAACTCTACAATAAATATACGTGAGATTATTTTCATATCTTCCTTTAAAGGGTAGTGGAATGGGGTAGTAGAAACTCAGATTTACTTATTTAATCAAAGGTAAAAAAAAAATGCAATACTCTATTCTATTTTCTATTGGCTTTTAGGAAACAGTATCTTTGTTCATGTCCTCTGAGTGGATTCATTAAAGATGCTCTTTGTTACTGTTCTTGACTCTATCTGATGAAGGTCACCAATATATCCATGATGACCACCTTACAAAATACAAAAGAGCCTCAGGTTTCAAATAGTTAATGAAGCCCAAAGGCAACAATATTTAAAACATTCTTCCAGGGAGAAAACAATCACACATAATTGTCCAAAAATAACCTGTACTTCTGATTGGTTTCCAAAGCCAATGCCCTTTTGCCTAAAAGGTAACAATAAACAGACTGTGTACACACAAATGAATGATTTGGGGCAAGTCATGAAAACTTCTTGAACCTAAGTTTTCTTGCCTGTAAAATGGAGATAATTCCTTCCCCTTCTACTGCACTGTGCTGGAAATAATTCCTTCTATTTCTTAAAAATACTAGATGGATATGATCATTCTTAATTAATTATTAACCGTAAAAATATCATTCAAACACATTATCACCACTAATTAAAATTTCACATCACAGAGATCTGACAAAATTCAAACAGAAATACAATTTGGTAAATAACAGTAAGAGGGACATGATAATTCTTTCTGCAGACCTTCTTTTGTCACTAAGTATAAATACCTGTAAATCCTATGAGTTTTGTTTACAGACTTAAGTGTTCACACAACAGAGAAACTCAGGGGTTCCCATCAACCTTGATGTGCAGATTTTTTCATCATTTGTCCAAAGGGGGAAAATCATCATTTCAACTAGATCTCAGAAAGGAGTATATAGAACAGGAATTCATAAAGGGACACCACACACATAAAGACGTGGCTTCTTCTGCACAAGAGGAAAAAGCCCAGTGATGGTTGCTGCTAAATAAATATTTTGGAGTGTTATAGCTCAGAAATATCAGAATCCATTTATACACAGAACCAACTGGTTTTTAAGTTAAGTATCTGGGTTTGAGGTCCAAGTGGCTTAATCTTTAAATGGATTAGAAGGAGAAGGCAGCATGCCCATTTCACCAATATAAACTTCGCTGTCTATTGCCTGTCCTGAGACGTTCAGACATAAGCAGGTATGCTCTTGTTTGGAGTCTACAAGTTTCAAGTTCTATAAGGAATTCTAATGAGACTTCCAAAGCAGGAGCCTGGCTGGCTCAGCTGGTTGGGCATCTGACTCTTGATTTTGGTTCTGGTCATGATCTCAGCAGGGTCGTGGGATCAAGGCCTGCATCAGGCTCTGGACAGAGTGGAATCTCTCTATGTCCCTCTGCCCGTCCCCACCCAACTTACATGCTCCCTCTCTCTCTCTCTCTCTCATTCTTAAAAAAAAATGGCGGGGGGCTTCCAAACCAGATGCTTTATTTCTATATGAATGAGGAAGGAAACTTTCTACCCACCTCAACATGTAGTACAAATTCTGCTGAACTCGTGCCATCTGTGACCTCCAAGAATATGTCATCCTGAAGTCTCTCAGAGCCATCATGCTGATACCTGTGGGGATGATATTTGCCACTAGCCCCTCAAGGCCACTGTGACAGTAGGAGATGTCTGACACAAAAGCTCTTCCATGGCTTTGGCTACATGGCCAATAAACGAATAACAAAAATCATAATCACGAAGTCACATACTGAACTACTCAAGTGTCCCTGAATATAAAAATTTGCTCCACCCTGGAAAAATGTGTTATATGGATTCATGGTATGTCTGCCAAACCAAAATTAGCCCTTCAAGTTGCCACCATGGCAATGGGAACCAGTTGGTGTAGTTTTGCTTACTTATATAAAATAAGGCTGGGACTGGGGAGTTACTGAGACAGACAGTAGGTAAAAGAGGGACACTGTGAATCTTGATGAGGCCCCTCCTCCCCCATTTTTAAGCCTGATCTTTCTGCCTGTACTTTCTATCTATTCAGTTCTTCTACAAAACTCTGATCTATGAATCATTTATTGCCTCTCTTCTACCATTTTCTCTTTTCTATTTACTAGCTCTCTTCCACTCAACCTATAAAGATTTTTGAATCCCTCCAGACTTCAAAATATTTTTCCTTGAGTTAGCTTTGGCCCTACTTTTCTTTAATTTCCAGTCAAGTTTTATAACAGAATTGTCTAATTCAAGACTTTCCATCTACTCCCCAACCACTGTAGTGATACATGCTAAGTTCTAAACAGTGGTTGAATTGAGCCTAATTTTTAGCTCATCAATGATTTGTTCAAAATAAGAAATAAGTCCTAGGAAATAAAATTAAAAGTTACATAAAAATAATATTGAGGAGTACCTGGGTGGCTCAGTTGGTTGAGCATCTAACTCTTGGTTTTGGCTCTGGTCATGATCTCAGGGTCCTGGGATGGAGCCCTGATTTGGGCTTACACTCAGCAGGGAGTCTGCTTGAGATTTTCTCTCTCTCTCTCTCTCCCTCTGCCCCTCCCCTCTTTCACATGCACATGCTCTCTGTCTCTCTCAAATAAATAAATCTTAAAAAATCGTATATCAATCATATAAAACACTTAGAGCTCCTTTTTTTTAAGATTTTATTTATTTATTTGACAGACAGAGATCACAAATAGGCAGAGAGGCAGGCAGAGAGAGAGAGGAGGAAGCAGGCTCCCCGCTGAGCAGAGAGCCCAATGTGGGGCTTGATCCCAGGATCCTGGGATCATGACCAGAGCTGAAGGCAGGGGCTTTAACCCATTGAGCCACCCAGGTGCCCCATATAAAACACTTAGATATGAAAAAATCCCAGGGTCAAAAGATATTTTACTCAGAACTAGTCTTATGCATACACTGGGTAGGGACTCAGGTTTGGGATTCCTTTCCAATGGTGAAGAAAGTCCACTCCCACCCCAGTATCCCTCACATACACTGCCTCTTATGCTCCTTGATATTTTCATAAAAAATAGATATATGATAATGTACTAGTCCTATCTTACCATACTAATACCCCTAAAAGAGCCAAGCGGATCTAGGAGTATACATTCAAAGGCATGGCTAAGGAATCAAACAGAATTTCCAAAACCAGACTCTTCCATATACTAACTGAGTGACCTTAACCTCCTAGTTTCTTCAACTATAATATAATTTATAACACATAATATGATAATACAATCATTGACCTTGTCAGGCTTGATTACTGTAAAGATTAAATGGGGAAAAAAAAACCACAACTGCAAGTCCTTGAATTATATGTGCTGGCAGATAATAGTACTTTTCTAGCCATCGCTCGCTCCCTAGTAAGAATTACCTAAACAGAGCTCTTATTCTAACATGTAGCTAAGAGCTGAGATCTCTAAAAAAGGGAAATTTTTATGAGGATAAGATGAGTAGTGAAAAGAGGTCAATATATTAGAGATCATGAATAAATAATGTAACCAAACTAAATTTCAGATGAAATTGATGTTCTTATGCACAAATTTGAGCTCCTAGTCAACTTCCAAGTATGGAATTAAGCATTTGATGCCTAATAACTTCTGAGAGGTCAAAATTCCCATTTACAATTTGAACCTATAAATGAAAAGTCAACTAGTATATCTGTTTACCTGATCGTTGCTCTTAAGTATCTGCATTATTTTACAGAGAAGGCATGTTACTAAATTCTGTAGGAAAGTTTCTTAGAGAACTACAGTAGCAAGAAAAGTGAAAGACCTCAAGGTGAGGGGAACTGCTGTAGGACCTTGACAAATAAATTGCTCTCTCTCTCTCTGTCAGAAACCCAAGTACTATTCCATGCTCTACCTCCCCAGCCTACCCTTCACATTCGCCTGCAAGTCCCCTCCCAGTACAATGAAATAGAAATTAGCCCTAAGTATACTGATCAACAGAATTTATTCCCAGTTTCCACAGTAGTGAAGCTGACTATCCTTAAAGCCAAGTTCGACTATATAGATTAGCCATATAGATTATTTCAGTCTATTCATCTAGTTTGGCTACTACCTCTTGTGATATGTACAGTTGAAGCAAATTTAACATTTATGGTAATTAATTTCTGTTGTTCAAATATCCAAGAAGTCATTTCCACTGGTACAACCTAGACAGATGGAAAGAAAATATCTGGAGGGAAATTGAAAGTTTATCATTTCTAATTTTCAACTGACCCTTGAAGTATTAATTGGCTTGCTGGTAACCCTGAAAAAATTGAACAAACTTCTTTCTTTTACTCTGCCTCACAACTCATCCAGATAAAGGACAAAGCATATCAAAAAAGAGATCCAGGAATTGTTCTAACCTAACTTTTAAGGCATGGAGGTCTCCCCAAGAAAATGTGTCTCCTGTGTTTAGAGGAAATCCATCCAGCTCTATACTTCCACACTGAGGCGGTCTTTGCAGGGAGAGATAGACGTTGTCCAGTTTGGTATCCACATCAGAAACCAGAACATTCTCTGTGTTGATGATACACTGACCTCCCTCAGTCACTCTCAGGGAGTTGGTAAACACCTAAAAAGAAGGAAGAAAACAGTCCATGAGCTTTCCCTGAAGACTGAGCTCATTAAATAAATGGAAAACGTCTAGTACCACCTTCACATGTCAATTAATTTTTCAAGGATGTGGTAAAGGGGAAAGTTCATAGTTGAACATCTTGGCTGAAAAAACTTTTTACTAAACATTTCCAATTCTAAGCACTGAGGTATACAAAGAAGCAAGGTGGATTTGTAACCTCGGAAGTATCTACATTTCATTTACCTCAGACCCCGTGATAATGGAAGCAGCAACCAAACTGGTTACTATCAGTGGCACTAAATAGAGGAAATAGTAATGTTCATCACCATAGCCACACACCCCATTGCTGGATATATATATATATATACCTTCATCTAGACAACAAACAACACTTATATCAAATTCCTCTAGAGGACAGAATCCATCTCTTCCTTTTACCCTAAAAATTCTTAAAGATTTGGGAAATTGGTTGGAGCTTTTAAGTGTCAAATACAATGAGTATTTTCAAGATAGAAGTAGACCCGGGAAACTGAAGATTGGAGATTGAAGATTCCATAAGAAATACATTTATTCAAACATCAGACAAATAATAAAATCATAAAGATAACTTCTGATGACAGAAAAATCCACTACTCAACCAACAATTCATTTGAAAGTAAAAAGCAAGTCAGAAGGGGTTGGGGTATTTTATCATTACATTGTGACTTGGCAAGAAGTGTTCTATGGTCAAATAAGGCTTGAGAAGAGTCATGTACAGTATCTTCACCTTGGAGATTTATAAGGCGTGTAAGCATATCCAACATTCTGAGATCCTGCAGTAGAAACATTGGTGAACTTTGTTTAGCCTATCATTCTCCTAAATTTATATTACTACACAGAAGTAGAAGCAAGCAGATAGAGTTGGGGTACCAATCATGGGCTCTGAAGGTCCTCTCCTAAAGGTCTGAGGTGAGTGCCCCACCCATGTGAGGATACAGCATTCTTCAAGAAAGAAGCTGCTCTCTTCAGACCAGCTGCCGCTCCCAGAAGGCAGAATGTTCCTGAGGAAAAAGTTGGTAAAGGGAGTGGTTGGAGGGGGTGGGGATGGGGGTTTGCGGGGCATGGAGATGGGCAGAGGAAAAAGAAGTGAGCAAGGACAAGTCACAGCCTTCACTCAGAGCCCTCCTCTAACCTCCTGCCCACAAGGGCACAGCTGCCCCAAGGCAGCCCCCTGAGTCATGGAAATTATGAGACCAACCACCCTGAGACAGTTGCCTTCTATTCTTTAATAAGCCACCTCTACTAGAAAGGAAAACACAATACAAGGGACTTCTCTCCCTACAATGACTCTCGCCCCCATCCTTCCTACATGGCTTACTCCTACACTTTTACTGTTTGTAGGAGAAAGAAAGAATACTCCTTTTATTAAAAGAGGGGCATTATTTTTGAGACAAGGTCCACATCTGCCAACCTCATTGATTCCAAATTTGCATCAATTAATACCCCGAGATGCTAATGTTTCAAGAGATATGCTCTGCTGTACTCTATGGTTTTCAAAATATGTATGTATTTTAGGAAAACTTTCAAAAAATAAAAGCATAAGGCTAATTTTCCCCAACTCATTCACCACTAACTTTTCAGTCTCTGCCCAAACCTAGTGCTTAGGTTTTGGGCCTTCCCATTAGCATGATATTAAAATCACCTCGTGGTTATCACTCAACTCAGCTATCTGTGGGTATTTTATGCCAGGAAACCACTCTTGTGACTGGTTTCACTGAAGCTACTCATTTGATTTTATTTCTAATGGTCTCAGTTTTCTAAGGCATGATTTCTTTTGTCCCATGAACTATAGGAAAAAGAAGGCGCTATGCCACGTTAGCCCTGAGTCCTCACAGCAACTCCGTCTACCTTCAAACGAGGGAGGTAACTATTCACTTGAATGTTTCTAGTTTTCTCCACAGATCATTCTTCTTTAGCAAGAAGTTTGGATTGCTTTGCTTAAAACCCTACTTATCTCCATGACTGTTTTAGAAAATGCTTTGACTTATTAAGATGCTGGCCTAGTTCAGGGCGTGTATCTCATACATGGAAAAGGATGGTATGAATAAGATCTAATCAAATTAACAGACATTCTAAACTATTTCTTCCACAGGGAATGTGATCTGGTCCCTGACAGGGAAGGAATCAAAGAATATAGTTCGGATTCTTTGGTCTTTTTCGTGAGCTTTTTGGCACATCCTCTGCCAAAAATGGCAAGTTCAGAGGCCTGAGGGGGCCAGCAATGTAAATGAGTGTGCTGAGTGTGGTGGGGCCTCTGGAGACTGGAGAGCAAGTCCAGGCAACTGCTGCTCAGGGTAAGTAAGTGAGTTTACTCTTCCTAGAGTTCCCAAATTTTTAAGAGACGTCAGAAAGCCAGACTTGATATGAAATGTGTGAATGTTGACAACTCACTAATTAAAAGTCTTGTTTGGCTCTATCAGAATAGTTCTGTGGGTTGGGTAAGCCACTTGGTCCCTCACAGTGAGATCTCTGCCCTCCAACTTTGGGAAGATGTAGAAATGTGGAGGAGGAAGCAGGAAAGGGAGACTCAGGGCTCCTGACTGTCCTCCAAGCAGGTGCCTGGAAGGTGATCTCTTTCCTTAGGGGTGAGAGAAGTATGGGTTCGCATCCCTCTGGGTCCTGATGAATAGGTAATCTTACCTTGTCTTTCCACTTATGAGGGTAAAATGAGCCCAGGAATAGCCACACGAGTTAAGTCTGACCCCCTGATGGAGTTTGGATTAAACTTTCACTGTGAAGTCCAGCCTCACATATAAGATGTAGACAAGGTAGACTTTGCAGTTCAGTTTTAATAAGAGGCCCAGCTGCTTGACCGCTTATGTCAACACTAGGGCCGGAATGGGAGAGGATAGAAGAACCCATCTTCACTCATTTGAAAAATTAAAAACCTTATTTAGATTAGCAAGCTTAGAGTTGGCCTGCAATGAGATCAAATAAGTCCTTCCGGTTGCTAAGAGACCCATAACTTAATCCCCTTCCCCTGATCAGCATGTGAGACTTAGCAGAAAGGAAAGGAAATGAAAGAGGTTATGATAAAGCTTTGAAAATAATGCCAAATTCAGCAACTGGAAAATCTCACCTTTCAGACAGAAAGTCCCATGAGAGGTGAAAGACTGCCCTCCCCAAGCTTTTTTTCCTACACTGTAGCTGAAAAATTAAAAAGATCTGGAAAATAGCCTAAAGGAAAGTTAGCATTTTTAGTAAGTCTTCAAGTCTTCCCTTTCTTTCCTGAGATCTTCCAACCTTGTCATCTTTAATATCAAACATCATACATACCTCGGGAACTTGATTGTCCACTGGAAGAACTGTGATGTTAAAGCAGATCCCGTGCAAAGTGCCACCATGTTGGTTACTGATGGAAAAGGCAAACTGGACATGTCCTGGATGGAGGCCTATATCTTGCATGGGTGGCATGTAGGCCACTTTCATGTGGTTCACAGCATGCTGCAAAGCAAATCGAGATGGACACATGGGTGCCCATCTGCAAGGATCAGAGATTTTCAGAGAACTAGGTCTCTGAGAACCATTATGTTGACATCGAACACTGGAAATGCCAACATCACTTTGAAGAGTCCAAAATCTCTATTTTCTAAATCACCTTTTCTAAAACCAGGAGGGAAAAGAACAAAGAAAGTAAATATGCCAAGTGCTTGAAGTCAGCCAACTCTATAAAAGACGGGAGATGTGAATTTTGACCAGCTCCACCATAAATTAGCTATGTGATATTGGTCAAGTTAACTAAACTTTCAAGGCCTCTGTTTCTTTATCACTATAATAAGTGAAATAATAAAGTAATAGTACTGAGCACATGGGGTTTACATACTCATTTGCAACATCTAACTACTCTGAGATTAGGCAGAATTAGCCCTACAGACAGGGGTAGCTGCTGCCTAAGTATTCATCATTATCACTGTGACTCTTGGGGGAGTTTTCAGGGTAGAGTCCACAGGAAGGGGAGAAGGTTGATGAAGATTTGGGAAGGCAGTAGGTATTATAATTTGAATATGTGTTCCCCAAAAAAGATATGTTGAAGTTCTAACTTCTAGTACCTCAGAATATGACCTTATTTGGGGATTGGGTTGTTGCAGCTGTAATCAGTTAAGGTGTGGTCACAGGGAAGGGTAGAGCCCTTCATGGACTATAACTTGTGTCCTCATAAGAAGAGAGGGACACATAGAGAGAAGACACACAGGATGACAGAGACAAAATGGAGTGATGATCCACAAGCCAAAGAGCATCAGAGAGTCCAAAGAAGAGCAAGGAAGGCTTCTCCTACAGGGTTTGAGAATCGCAACCCTACCAACACCTTGATTTCAGACTTCCAACCTTCAGAACTTCGAGACAGTGAGTCTCTGTTATTTTAAGCCACCCAGTTGTGGTACCTACAGCAGCCATAAGAAACTAATATGGTAGGATCTTGAGTGACTTGAATGCGCTGGAATAAAACCGTAGGCACCAAGTCTGTAAATCAGAGCCCTGCTACTGGTAAAACAATACAAAATGCTGTGTTGAATTATGGCAAGATTTTGAAATCATATCCAGCTCAATGAAGCATTGTCAAATAGGTCGCACATCCTAGTTAAAAGTGTGCAAGCAGACAGAATGTAGACATCAAGCATTTGATGCTTTTGACAGATGTCAAAGGCCAACATTCTTGAGTCCAACACTAGGAGTATCATCCTTTCTCTCAGAACACACCTTCATTATGTTTGTCAACATTTTAGCATAGCATCATACCTGAGTGAATGACCCCAGCCCCAGGGCTGCAGGATTTTTGGTCAGCTTTGGGATGCTATCCACCATGAATAATTTCCCAGCATCCAGATGTCTAAAGAGAAATACAGGAGAACACACCAGTTAATTTTCCAGGCAAGAAACAACTAGTCAAAGAGCCTGCAACCAACTTTTCTGAAGCTACAAGTGTTCATTGTAAGAAGAAATCAAATGTTCCATCTTTATATTCTCTCCTGCTGTTGTGGGGGTTCTAGCCTTCAGTCCAGAGTCATCAATGCCATTCTTATGACTGCAGAAACTATGTACAGAATTTTCTGCTTTGATCGCATGAAAGGGGATCATTCTTCTCATTCTAAAAATGTTTCCTTGCTATCGTGTACGTGACACAAGCCTCAGGTATACTCATGTCGCTTTTCTGATTGGGGTCATACAATATGACCATTTTGTGGCCTGCAGTGTCTGAAAATAGTGTTATAAAGATTCAATACCTTTTATTAAAAAGTCAAAAATAACATTCTCTTTAGAAAAAAAGAAATGTTGTATGAAAAAGATTAAAGACTCTTTGAAGCTTACCTAAGGTGAAGACACTACCAGTAGCAGGTCATTTACCAATTAATACAGCTTTTGAAGGAAGGTATGAGATAAGTTTGAGATTACAGTATATGTGGACTTGAGTACAAGTTCATGTCTGACCAACAGAACAACTGAACCACAGTACTGTATAGGGACACTTGCGACTCAGTCCTTGGACACAGCCCTCAACAAATAGCCCAGGTGATGACTTCTCAAGAGATACCTGTGACCGGAAGAGAAAAACGGAGGTGTCGTTATCGTGTAGAGAAGCTCACTGTCATATTCTGTATCTATAAAATGTAGATGTTTCTTAGTTATGTAGGCCACCTCCGTTTCCTTGACAACCAAATGCCGAGAAACTCCAGGAGCCTCTTTTGGAAGCTGATCATCCACTGGAGTGATATGGACGGTCACCACCTGGAAAGAAATGATCTCTGCCATTAATTTGAAATACCAAAGGACACCAAAGAAAATGTCCCCACAGTTCCCCAGTCATGGTGAAGATGCTATTCAAAACTCCCATTTGTAATATCCTTCCACTGAAATGATTCAGGAGCTATTAAGAACTTGGGCCAAAAATGGAACATTCATGCCCATTTAATGTTATATTTTAAGAATAGAATTATCACAAATATAGTTAATGCCATCATGAAGGCTACAGAACAGGCACATGATACACAAAATATGTTCCTGATTTTATTTCTGTTTCTCCCTTCTACCAACAACCTATGCTTTCTTTTGCTACCACCCTCCACTCAGTCACTGATCCTAGAAACCTTGTTATGACTTTGGTTCCTCCTTCTCCTGTGACATGTAACACATCTCCAGGTCCCAGAGTTTTTGCTTACCAAATTTCCTATGCCATGACCACACCCCGCCCCCACCCCAACTGTCATTCGCACTCTTACTGCTCTAGCTCCCACTCTCATCCTTTCTTCCCTACATTATTGCAATAGCTTCCTGTGAACCCTAACTCCAGTACCTAATCTCGACTTTACATATCTCTAGTGCTCTCTTTAAAAAGAAAAAAAAAAGTGCAGGCCAACTCGGTTATTCATCTCCCCAAAAAACTAAACAACCACTCAGGTGGGATTAAATTATTCAAGCTCCTCAGCATAGCACCCAAGACCTCCAAAGTTTAGACACACTCTATATTTCAACTTTATCTTGTGCCACCTTTCAACATTAACCCAGGACTCCAGATGAGCACAAGATACTCAGTTGTAGTTCTCAAGCAGGCCTCTATGCTTGGATCATGCTGTTCCTTCAGTCTTCAATGCTTTTCTCCTGCTTTCTCCAGAAACCTCAGGCTTTCTTACCCTTGAGGACTCTTCTTAAAACTTTGCCCAGTTTCTTGGAACTCCTGGATGGCTCAGTCAGTTAAGTGTTCAACTCTTGACTCTGGCTCAGGTCATGGTATCAGGGTCATGAAATTGAGCTCCGCATTAGACTGCCCTCTCAGTGGGGAGTCTGCTTGAGATTCTTTCCCCCTCTCTCTCCCTCTGCCCCTACCCCACCCCCCACACATGCGGTCTCTCTCTCTAAAAGAAATAAATCAATCTGTAAAAAAAAAACAAACTTTGTCCAATTTCTCAGTTGGAATTGCTTCTGAATTTTGCTTATCCCTCAACAAATATTTTACTGCCTTATAGTATTAGTAGTCCACATGTCAGTCTCTCCTAGACTGAAAGGTCCACAAGGGGAGAACCATAGCATACTGAAAACCCTGTGAAATTTGTTAGTGGACAGACAGTTAAAATGCAGAATATACCACTCAGTAGCTATTAATCTTGAACAAGTCATTCAACTTCTTGGGGTATCAGTTTTATTGGTTAGTTAAGTGTAACAACAATAATCTCATAGAGTTGCTATGAGGATCAAATATTACCATGTAGATGAGTATCTGGCACATAGTAGGTGCTCAATAAATATCGTGTTCATTTTGGCTGCTCCGCAATTAGCATGGTATTTTGTAGGTAGATGATACTTCATCGGTGTTTGCTAACCCGGTCAATATGTCCTATCTGTGATTTTAAAAACTCTTAAAATCATACTCTCAGGGGCGCCTGGGTGGCTCAGTGGGTTAAAACCGCTGCCTTTGGCTCAGGTCATGATCCCAGGGTCCTGGGTTCGAGCCCCACGTCGGGCTCTCTGCTCGGCAGGGAGCCTGCTTCCCTTCCTCTCTCTCTCTGCCTGCCTCTCTGCCTACTTGTGATCTCTGTCTGTCAGATAAATAAAATCTTTAAAAAAAATCATACTCTCAGGGTTTGGGATCATGTAAGAGGGCAAGGCAGCTTTGCCAAACAACTTTTATAATCACATTTATTTTTTTCCCCCAATAATCCATGACTGTTTGCGAGAAAGCAATTACAAACTCTCTCCCAAAACGGGACATCTTTTTGGCATCATGGATCTTTGCACAGCTTGATGCACGAGGTATTCTTACCCTGGTTCTAGTTATTTTAATGTTGTTACCAAAGCACAGCTCAGCAATGCCAGTTTTGTCTACAATGATGGTGTTCACAATATTTAATTTGAAAATCAAGAAAATTCCTTTTAAAATTGATGCACAAAGCAAAAACTTAGGCATAGTTAAGGTTTTCTGTGATAAAGCCTGGGACACCAGCTTGGTCACCTACAAGCTATGCTCCCTGGGGCAGATAATTTTACCCCTCTGGGGCTCAGTTTTTCTCTCTAGTAGCACAGTGAGTATCTAGTAGTAAGTGCTCAATTAATTAATCCCCTGTCTCTACCCTTCATTACTTTTACAAAAGCATACAACATATTTACTACTCTGTTACAAAGCATTTCAATAATTAAAAACTAAAGCCAGTTATCAAAATAAAAGAACACGATGACAGTCATTTCCCCAGTCTCCTGGAGTCTGTGTCACAATTTTTTTTTCCAATTATAGTTTTTTGCTAATCTACAAAGTTCAGAAATTCTCTATGGGACCTCCCATCCATAGTGTGCATCAGCAAGTCTCCACTTAATTGAAAAACTGGATTTAATATGGAAACAATAGTTATTGTGCCTTCAAAAAGACCATTTTCCATGCTAATTTATTCTCCAATGTGTTCTTTGTATAAAAAGAATGTACAAGCATGCTTTTTTATACCCCTGTAGTAATTCTTGGTGGGCACATTTTTCAACATGCTTTATGATCACTTAAGTTGATGAATCTTTACATATTTATGTATGTTTAAACAATTATTGTATGTGTGTCTGTGGGTAGGAAAAATCCTATTTTAAAAAACTCCATAGAGAAATAAAGAATTCTCATTGTACTGAAATTTGGTTGTAAAAAAGACATTGAATAGCCATTCCCAGACAGTGAGAAACTAGTGCCCAATCACTGGGCTCTCCCTACATCCCTCCAGTCTACTTATAGCCATAGGCACCTGCACACACACTTGAAAAAAATCTGAATATAAAGTGATAAATCAGTACACAAAATCACAAAGCCTGACCTTGACCCTCAGGATCAGGGTCCACATATGATACTCCGACAGCTAGTATCTGACTTTCTTAGCCAGAAGACATCAAGCTTTGGTTCTTGATCCTTTCTCTGCCTCAGCTTTGATTTTTGCCTGATTCTTTATCTTGCATCTTCTTTTGAGATTATCCAGTGCTATTTCTCAGCCCCAGAAACTAATACCCATGTTAGCTTTGCCAACCCCACTTTCCATTCTGACTTCTGACAAATGTCCATGCCCTGGGTGCCCATTCTCATCCAGTCATGTCCAGTTGCCTCCTTCCACTTGACCTACAGGTCTTTGTGGCACCTGCTTCCTTTCTTCCTCCATTTCTTAGTCCTCTTCCTGTTTCTCTCATCTATCCTTATTTTTCATCCTCCATTTTACTTCTTTTTTTCTTCAGGTTTTTACTTTAATCACCTAGTGCTCATCACGACAAGGGCATGCCTTAATCCCCCTCACCTATTACACCCCCCCATCCCATTTTACTTCTAATATCACTTTCTCCTAGGTATAAGATCTCTTACAGCTTAAGACCTAAAAAGCCCTCTACTGAGAAGGATAAGAAAGGAAATACTTTTCAAAAACAAACTGAGCAGGTGAGGCTTAATTTGATGACAGTAATGACAACCAAGACAGAAAGAGAGAGGGGGTTTCATGCTGATGTGTAGATATACTGTTGATTGGTGTGTCAGTCAACCTCTCAGAGGAGCATTCAGTAGAGAAGGACTAGAGGAGGGAAGGGGCATCCCTGCTTACGTAAGTTCTTTCCAGCTTTATGCACATTGTGTCTCACCTGAGGAGATCCTTGCTTTCTATACACCATAGGGAATAAACTTACAACTGGATCTACAGAGTTTGGTCTGACCTATTTGCCAAGATTCAGAAATAATTCTGTTTCAATGAAGTTTTCCTTACTCTAGGGAGATCTCACATCCCCAGTTGATCTATAAATATGAAATAAATATAAATAATTCTATACCTATGATGCATAAAATATGTAATAGCAGAAGAGGAAAAAGAAGTCCTGAGCTTTCAATTAAAAAAAATACATAATCTGCTAAAAGTGATAGGATATTCTAGTCAGAAGCAGGTCGGTTTGAATAGCTACAATAGAAGATTTAAAAATAAATCCTATTCGTCGTCGCCATTTTGCATCATCAAGTCAACCAACGTCTCAAGCAAAAATGTGACCTAGAAATGGCATAGAATACACTGACCAAAAAAGGGAGTTGTTATTTGGAAAGGAATTGATTTGTTATTCAATATGCAGATGAATTAAGAATTTTCTCATTCATTCTCTATTCCCTCTTATCAGGGATCACCTTGTTCCTTCAGTTTCTGGGCTCTCTGACATCATTCTTCTTGATCATCCCTTTTTGTTACCTTTGTCTTAGCAAACAGATGAATAGCTCAGTCCCCTATATAGCGGCTAATGTAAGTGACAGTGACATTAGGAGAAGCATTATATAGCCAATAGGGACACATACTTTAAGAAATCATTCTAGAGGGGCACCTCGGTGGCTCTGATAAGTGCCTGACTCTTGATTTCAGCTCAGGTCATGATCTCAGGGTCATGAGGCCAAGCTCTGCATCTGGGCTCCATGCTCAGCAGGGAGTCTATTTTCTCCTCCTCCTCCCTCTGTTCCTAACCCCTCTAAAATAAATCTCTTTTTTTTTTAATCATTCTAGAGCTGGTTCTAGATTTGCTTAGATTTCTACACATGCTACTTTCCAAGATCATAGGTATAAAATGCCTAGCAAAAAGAACTATGTATAGTAAGTGATCACTTATTTTCAGCTGTTTTTCCACCCCTACCACCAGCCATCCTCTCTTTATATGGAGTCTACCTTTTAATAGTTTATAGTTGTCCAGATCCTACACTAACTTCCTTTTCTATAATTTCTATATGAGAATGCCTCCTTAAACTTATTTCTGTATCCTGTATACTTAAATGATATACTTGAGTGGTGGTGAAACACATAGTTCTTCAAAAGCAACAATAAATAATAACGAATTTATCTATTGAGTACTTACCATATGCCAGAAAGCTCAGTACTTTATACATAATTATCTCCCTTACCCTCACAATTGCCCTATAAGGAAGTTGTAGTATTTACCCATTTTACAGGTGAGGAAACTGAGGCACAGGTCGGGTCAAGGACAGGAGAGAAACATGGGCAGTGTAACTTCAGAGACTATACTTCATCACTTACACATAAAATGCCAGTGTTTTCTTGAGTGTTATGAGGCCAGCATATTTGGTAGGTGTTCTGTAAGGGCCCCATGGTTAAGTAAT
The DNA here is from genome assembly GCF_010015895.1 of Lontra canadensis. Lineage (NCBI taxonomy): Eukaryota > Metazoa > Chordata > Mammalia > Carnivora > Mustelidae > Lontra > Lontra canadensis. Next base: position 5,380,930 of record NW_022631064.1, on the reverse strand, counting down.
CTTGAAAACACAGCATAACATAATACGGAGTTTTTGCGAGTAATTTACAAATACAATATTTACAAATACAATAATTTACAAAACATATTAGGAAAGTAAAAGGTAGAGAAGACATGCAAAGAAATTGACTTAACCTTGCTGAATCCATTGCTTCTCAAACTTTGAATCTTAAAACCTGCTTTTATGTAGTTTCTAATGACACCTCCCAGAACGGATATCTGTGGACAAGACTTGAGGACAGTATGAAGAGATAGCCTCTTACCTGTGGCACTGAGAGATTTGGAGGTTCGTGGCTGTCCCACAGTACAAATTCAAAAGAGTCTTCAAAGATCTCTCCACCAAAGTGACGATAGTAAATGATGCCATTAAATAGATCCCTCTGAAGGAAGCCAGGGACAGGATAGCCTATTGGGTCCACGAAACATCACATACTTTTGTAACAATCTTCCAGATGTTGGAGTATAAAACTTTGGACTTACCTTCAAAGTACTTTCTGCCTAGTATGGTGCATGCACCCAAGGAATTTTCATTAAATATTTTTATCAAAGCTTATAAATAATAAGCAGAAAAATTAAAGTTGCTACACCTATCTTAAAATATGTAGAAAAATTAGCATTACAAAAAATATTTTTTAGGAACACAGTCTTACTAACACTAACTGCTTGATCATTATTATTTTGTTACTCCTGAGTACTTTAAGAAATAGTTATGAAATTATTCTGATAAAGCATAAACAAATGTTATTCAGGAAATTACTTTATCAATATTTAGAATAGGCCAAACCCTTCCCTTCAAACTTATTTGTTCTATCATCCTGCTTGGCAGACATAATTTTTCATAGTGTAATAGTCAGCTTGAGGGCTGGAACTTTCCAGATGCACAAACTTGAATAGATCAATTTAACTTTTCTAGGTGTGAGGTTTCCCATCCATAAAATGAGAAAGATCATCATATCATACCTCATAAACTTGATGTCCACCCTTGTATAAATTCTGGCGCCAACAATCTTCACTGTTCAGAACTTACCTATCAGCCCTGGCCCTGGTTTCTTCACGATTTCTCCAGCTTGAGGAGGTTTTGTGATATTAAAGAAGATGTAGTCATCGCTGGAGTCCATGTCTGATGCTCTGAGCATGGAACCCTGGATCGGTATGGTTTGCCCCTCCTCCAGTTCAATCACAACATTGCTTATGAGGAACGGGGGGCTGTCATCTTTAGGCAAAATGTTGATGGGAAACTTATGGCGGATGCTATGTTGTCCATCAAATATCCTGAAGATCACAAAGTCTTTGGTGGAATCACTGTCGTCATGATGATAGCGAATGACTCCAGCCTGAAGGTCAGCCACAGTGAAGAGAAATCCTTTCCCGCCTGATGGAACAGCAGAGATGGAGCTGACTGAATGAGGGATGCTGAGAGAACAGCTATAGTGAAAGCAGCCCTAGAGAAAAGGGCGTTAAGGAAAGTGGACCAGCCAATTCATGCCTCACTTAAACAGTCTTGTTTAGTCAGCTCTGGACCTCCAAAAACCTGGTTTTGAATACTGGCTGTAACACTAATGAGTTGTGTGGATTTGGGCAAGGTACTTAATTCATTTGAGACTCATCTGTGAAACAGGGGTAATACTACCTACCTCATATTCCCTAGTAAGGATGAAAGAACTTAAAAAACAGTAAGCCTACAAAATATGTTGATTATTAAACTCATTGTTGTCATCCTACATAGCAGCTCCTCTTAGAGGAGTAGTCTTCAACCAGGAGCATCGGTACCAGCTAGGATGTCGTTAGAAATGTAAGTTCCGTAGGTAAGCCCCAGCAACCTGTTTCACTAAACTTCCAGGAGAGTCTAACCCATGATAAAGTTTGAGAATCACTGGCTTATTGCCCAAAAGCTAGAGCTCTGGTATCTAATGGCCTCAGTTCAAAGCCCAGTTCAGCCATTTTCTAGGTAGATGACCTTAGACAAGTCAACTTCTCTAAATCTCAGGTTCCCCATTTGTAAAGTGGGAATAATGATACTACTTCACTTCATAAAGCTGATATAAGTATATAGAATGCTTTGTATAGTATCTGGCACAAAGAAAATACTTAATAAATATTAGTACTATTTTCTACCTCCTCTGAGCCACATCATCATGGGCTACCACTCTACTCTTTATTTCTATGGTGCTAATAAACATTGCTTCACTCTGTATAAGTGATTACAATTCTTGATGACAAGTGCCCTAGTGGTCTCCCCACACTGTATGGTTGTTTTAAAACTCTGACTGGAATAAGTGATTAAACATTTGTGTAATAGACACTGCAGGTTACTTGTCCAGTAGCCTCTTTCTGCTTCTTCACCAGTAGCAGAATCCTACTTTTATTTGGAATGGCAATATGATCATTAAAAAATACTCCGGTTCCCAGATGCCACTGCATCTGGGAGGTAATATGTGCTTGGTAGATTTAAGTGGAACCTGTTGCATCAGATTTCTGTGAAAAGCTATTAAAGAGAGAAAATTAATTGACATAACTGTTTCATTGTCCCTCTCTTTCTTCCTTCCTGGAATGCAGACCTAAAGTCTAGAGGTGTATGCACTAGCTTGTGACCAATGACATAGCAGAAAGAGCTCCTGGCATTATGGATCTGGAATGCCTACCTCTGGGCAACTTATCACATGAGGAAAATAAATATCGAATTTTTAAATCACTGGAACTGGGTTTCCTTTACATGTAGTTGAACATCCACCCTAATTAATACACCCAGGCTTAAACTAATCTCCTACTCTCCTGGGATTAGACAAGAGAATTTATCATCTCATTTTTGATTTCAGAAATCCTAATCACAAATGGTAATAAATAAGAACCCCCTTTCTGCATTATAGTTGGGAATATACCAAAAGGATAACTGAATTAAATCCTCTGAGCTCATTATAAGGAATGGACTACACTATCATATAACATGAATATTATTTTTATTAGAGCTTACTGCCTTGCTAACTACTATCCTTATAACATAATTAACATAACATAATGCTATTAACATAATAACATAATCATTACCAAGTATTAAAAAAACTAAGCTTCTCTGTTTTTCAATACATTTTTCTGAATCAGAGAAATGAGAGGGAAATATTTTGTCTTCCAGTGGGGGTAAGATCATAAGTTAAAGAATATATTTAGAAGGAGTACTCCCTGGCATCAGAGATTTAAATATGAGCCAAGTACAGGAGGCTATTCATAAATGGTCATCCAGGGGTACCTGGGTGGCTCAGTCCATTCTAACTCTTGATTTCAGCTCAGGTCATGATCTCAGGGTTGTGATATTGATCAAGCTCCACATCAGGCTATGTGCTGGACATGAAGTTAGCTTAAGATTCTCTCTCTCCCTCTCCCTCTGCTCCTCCCTCTTCAATAAAAAAATAAGTAAGTAAATAAATGGTCATCCATTGATGTGAGCACCCTAATGAAAAAGCTAATGGTTTCAAGATCTCCAGATTTTCTGGATATGACAATTTATTTTAAAATAAGGTCTAAGGGGCACCTTTGTGGCTCAGTCACTTAAACATCTGACTTCGGTTCAGGTCATGATCTCAGGGTCCTGGGATTGAGCCCAGAGTCAGGTTCCCTGCTCAGCAAGAAGTCTGTCCCTCTTCCCCAGCTCATGCTCTCTCTGTCTTTCTCTCTCTCTTAAATAAATAATTAAAATCTTTAAAACATAAAAATAGAAAAATAGAAATGAGGTCTAAGACAGAAGGTTTCTTTGAACAAATTATAGCTGAAAACTTTCCTTATCTGGGGAAGGAAACTGACATCCAAATCCAGGAGGCACAGAGAACTCCCATCAAAATCAACAAAAGCAAGCCAATACCAAGACTTACTGCAGTAAAATTTGCAAAATACAGAGATAAAGAAAGAATTCTGGAAGCAGGAAGGGGGAAAAAATCCCTAACCTACAAAGGAGGACAAATCAGGTTCACATCAGATCTCTCCACAGAAACCTGGCAGGCCAGAAGAAAGTGGCATGATATGTTGAACAGGCTAAATGGGAAAAATATGCAACCAAGAATACTTTATCCAGCAAGGCTGTCATTGAGAATAGAAGGAGAGATAAAGAGTTACCCAGACAAACAAAAACTAAAGCAGTTCATGACGACTAAACTGCAAGAAATACTAAAGGAGACACTTTGAGTAGGAAAGAAAGACCAAAAGCAACAAAGACTAGAAAGGAATAGAGAAAATCTCCAGAAACACGAACTTTACAGGTAATACAATTAATTTGTAATACAATACAAATATGAATAAATTCATATCTCTGAATGTAAATAGAATAAACACTCCAATCAAAAGACATAGGATATCAGAATGGACTAAAAAAAAAAAGATCCACGTATACTGCCTACAAGAAACTAATTTTAGACCTAAAGACATCTACAGATTGAAAGTGAGGGCTTGGAGAACCACCTATTACACTAATGGATGTCAAAAGAAAGCCAGAGTAGCCACACTTAAAACAGACAAACTATAATTTAAACCAAAGACTGTAAAAAGAGATGAAGAAGGGCACTATATCATGAGTAAGGGCTCTATCCAAGAAAAAGATCTAATAATTGTAAATATTTATGCCCACAACTTGGTAGCACCCAAATATAAAATCAATTAATAACAAACATAAAGAAACTCATTGATAATAATACAATAATAGCAGAGGACTTTTAACACTCTACTTACAGCAATGGACAGATCATCTAAGCAGAAAATCAACAAGAAAATAATGACTTTGAATGACACATTCTTTTTAAGTACACAGAATACACATTCTTTTCAAGTGCACAAGGAACATTCTCCAGAAAAGACCACATATTGAGTCACAAATCAGCCCTCAACAATTACAAAAAGGCTGAGATCATACCATGTATATTTTCTGATGACAAGGCTATGAAATTTAAAGTCAACCACAAGAAAAAACTTGGAAAAACCACAAATACATGGAGGCTAAAGAACATACCACTAAAGAATGAATGGGTAACAAGGAAATTGAAGAAGAAATAAAGAAATATATGGAAGCAAATGAAAATGAAAACGTGACAGTCCAAAACTTTTGGGATGCAGCAAAAGTGGTCAGTCAATGTGATATACCACATTAATAAAAGAAAGGGTAAGAACCATATGATCCCCTCAATAGATGCAGAAAAAGCATTTGACAAAATATAGCATCCATTCTTGATCAAAATCTTCAACAAAGTAGGGATAGAGGCAACATACCTCAACATAATAAAAATCATATATGAAAAACTCAGAGCTAATATCATCCTCAATGAGGAAAAACTGAGAGTGGACAAGGATGTCCACTCTCACCACTCTTACTTAATACAGTACAAGAAGTCCTAGCCTCAGCAATCAGACAAAAAAAGGAAATAAAATGCTTCCAAATCAGCAAGGAAGAAGTCAAACATTTGCAGATGACATGATACTCTACGTAGAAAACCTGAAAGATTCCACCAAAAAATTGCTATTACTGATAAATTAATTCAACAAAGTAGCAAGATACAGTCAATATACAGAAATCTGTTGCATTTCTATATGACAATAATGAAATACCAGAAAGAAAAATCAAGGAATCAATCCCATTTATAATTGCAACAAAAACCATAAGATACCTAAGAATAAACCTAATAAAAGAGGTAAGATATCTGTATTCTGAAAACTATAGAACAGTGATGAAAGAAATTGAAGATAACACAAAGAAATGGAAAAGCATTCCATGCTCGTGGATTGGAAGAACAAATGTTGTTAAAATGTCTATGCTACCCAGAACAATCAACATATTTAATGCAATCCCATCAAAATACCACCAGCATTTTTCACAGAACTAGAACAAACAAACCTAAAATTTGTATGGAATCACAAAAGACCCCGAATAGCAAAAGCAATCTTGAAAAGGAAAAGCAAATCTGGAAGCATCACAATTCCAGACTTCAAGCTCTATTACAAAGCTATGGCACTGGCACAAAAAGAAACACATAGATCAATGGAACAGAATAGAGAAGCCAGAAATAGACTCTCAACCCTATGGTCAACTGATCTTCAGCAAAGCAAGAAAGAATGTCCAGTGGAAAAAAAGACAGTGTCTTCAACAAAAGATTGCTGGACAGCAACATGAGAAAGAATGAAACTGGACTGCTTTCTTACACCATACACCAAAATGAATTCAAAATGGATGAAATACCTAAATGTGAGACAGTAAATAGTCAAATTCCTAGAAGAGAACAGAGGCAGCAAGCTCTTCAACTTCGGCCACAGCAACTTCTTAGTAGATATGTCACCACAGGCAAGGGAAACAAAAGGAAAAATGAACTACTGAGACTTCATCCAGATAAAAAGCTTCTGCATAGAGAAGGAAATAATCAACAAAACTAAAAGGCAACCTACAGAATGGGAGAAATATTTTCAAATGATATATCAGATAAGGGATTAGTATCCAATATCTATAAAGAACTTAGCAAACTTGACACCCAAGAAGCAAATATTCTACATAAGAAAGAGGCAGAAGACATGAACAGACATTTTTTCCAAAGACATACAGATGGCCAACAGACATGAAAAGATACTCAACATCACTCATCACCAGGGAAATGCAAATCAAAACCCCTGTGAGATATCACCTCACACCTGTCATAATGGCTAAATTAACACCACAGGGAGCAAGAGATGTTGGCAAGGATACAGAGCAAGGGGTACTCTCTTACACTACTGGTGGGAATGCAAACTGGGGCAGCCCCATTGGAAAACAACATGGAGGTTCCTCAAAAAGTTAAAAATAGAACTACCCCATAACCTGGCAATTGCACTACTAGGTATTTACCCAGTGGATACAAAAATACTGATTTGAAAGGATACATGCACCCCAATGTTTACATTGGCAGCATTATCAACAATAGCCAAATTGTGGAAAGAGCACAAATGTCCATCCACTGATGAATGGATAAAGAAGTTGCGGTATAAATATATATATATATATATATATATATATATATATATATATATATAATAAAGTGATACTCAGCCATCAAAAAAAGATGAGATCTTGCCATTTGCAATGACATGGATGGAGCTAGAGGGTATTATGCTAAGCAAAATAAGTCATTCAGAGAAAGACAAGTATGTGATTTCACTGGTGTGTGGAATTTAAGAAACAAAACAGATGAACATAGGAGAAGAGGGGAAAAAAGGAGAGGGGGAAGCAAACAATAAGAGACTCTTAACTATAAAGAACAAACAGGATTAACAGAGGGGAGGTGGGTGGGGGATGGGCTAAATGGCTGATGGGTATTAAGGAAGGCACTTGTGTTGAGCACTGGGTGTTATATGTAAGTGATGAATCATTAAATTCTACTTCTGAATCTAGTATTACATTATATGTTAATCAACTAGAATTTAAATAAAAACTTGGGGAAAAAAGAGAGAAAGAAATGTGGCCCAAGAGATGCTATGTACGTCCTGTTAATTATGATCTGCCTTTGGAGAAAACACTGCTCAGATTCTCTTCTAGGTCAAAGAGACTGGTGTTTCACCTCTTAGTGTAAGCCGTCCATGCTGCAGGCCGCCCACGGTGACCAGCCGGACAGCATGGATGTCATCGTTGTCGACAATCTGAAACTGCTCCCAAGTGATGGCCCGAGACTGGCCCTCTAGAAGACTCAGACCTATAAAAGAAAACAGACAAGTGTCCTGGAAAGTTCTATGACATGCCAACGTGTCTACTTTAAGACAAGATTAATAAATTTTCAGTCACGAAACTAGCTGAAAATTGTATCTTTGAAAGCTTTATAAGAAATTGGAATTTAGCTTTTATTTTTAGCAATATTTCTTTTTTTAAGATTTATTTATTTATTTGAGAGAGAGAGAGAGAGCGAGTGTGCAGAGGGGAGGGGCAGAAGAAGAGGAAGCAGGAATCTTAAGCAGACTCCATGCTCAGTGCGGAGTCCCATGTGGGACTTGATCTCACGACCCTGAGATCATAACCTGAGTTGAAACCAGGAGTCAGATGCTTAACCAACTGTACCACCCAGGCACCCCATATTTTTAGCAATATTTCTACTTTTTTATAAGATTTTATTTATTTGACAAAGAGAGAGAGAGCACAAACAAGGGGAGTGGGAGAGGGAGAAACAGGTTCCCCACCCAGCAGCAAGCCTGACTCAGGGCTTGACCCCAGGCCCTGGGACCATGACCTGAGATGAAGGCAGACAGCTAACCAACTGAACCCCCCAGGTACCCCATAATATTTCTCCTTTTAATACTATTAACCCCAAACTCACAGCTTGTTCTTTATATATCCATTGGAGACATGGTGGTCCAGAAAATAAATACTAAAGGAAAGAATAGATGTTATGTTCACAGTGGTCTCTAGTTCAAAAATGTCTACAAGGAATTTTTCAAAGATGAATCCAGATATTTTAAGCAGGCAAAAGAATCAGAAGAGCTTTTCCATATGTTATGAGTGCAAGAGTAGCCCATAGGACAGAGAATGTAAAGTGGGTAACCATGCAAATACAGAGCTACTACACTAGCGGAGCGTTTAGCGACATTAGACATGAAGAGTCTGACACTCTGCAATGACGGCTGAATTTTATTCTGGACTCTAACAACAAAGGGACTTTTGTAAATAAAGGAAATGAAATAAAATCTTCTCCTTGCACCCAGCATGCTGGAGGAAATCTGGGGAGAGGGTAAGTGCTGCTCAGAGCAGCCAGAATACAGACACTGGATGGAACACTCCAGTGAAAAATGGGGAGCTGAGCATCACTGCCAATGCCATTATCCAGGAGATCCAGGAACTGACCTATTGCAAAGAATACAAAAAGAGAGCAAAGCAGGCACCTGGGTGGTTCATTGGGTTAAGCCTCTGCCTTCGGCTCTGGTCATGATCTCAGGGTCCTGGGATCAAGTACCACATCGGGCTCTCTGCTGAGCAGGGAGCCTGCTTCCTCCTCTCTCTCTGCCTGCCTCTCTGCCTGCTTGTGATCTCTGTCTCAAAGAAATAAATAAAATCTTTTAAAAATATTAAAATTAAAAAAATAAAAGGGAGCAATGCTTTTTAAGGAAACAAATTGATAAAACTTAAAAGTAGTGTACTGGTGGACCTAATGACACTCCCTTTCAAACCTGGCCAGCTTCTCCCCATCCCCTCTTGTCAGCTGTGACCATGCATGTGCTTTCTCAAAGCAACAGCCCCATTGGGGGCCCCACAGTCCCCACAATTGTGAAGTCCTGGCTGCCACCACTGCCTCATCTTCTGATGTGGCTGGTTACCTCAGCTGTCCTCTTGGTCAAGGGCCAGGTTGTGGCATGACCCACTCTTGTGACCACAGCCAGGTCCTACCTACACCAGGGGACGCAGAGAGTTTCTGTTGCAGCAGCAAAGAGGGGCCAGGTAGCTCATCATGAACATGTGAGGAGCTGACATCTAGTGGGGCAAACTGACCACAGTGAGACAGGAGATGGGAAGGAGTTAAGAGAGAGACTACTCACCCTTTCCCCAGCCCAACTCTGACTCTTCCCACACACAGTGGCTCCGTCTCCTCCTGGAGACACCAGCATGAGGGAGTAGTCAACTTCACTTTCTCACCAACTTAGTCATGTCAAATTTTTATTTGTTCCTCACAACCTCCATTCCCCCTCATTCTTGTTTGGGTATAGGGTTAGTATATGACCTGCCTCAAGGGCTGGGGAACCTGGGGTAAGCCATACAGTCTGAAGAGAGAGAGAGAGAGAGATGGGAGGGAAGAAGAAAGGAAAGAAAGAAGGGACGAAAGAAGGGAGGGAAAACAAGCACATATAAAGAATCTCTGTGAGGGGTGCCTGAGGGGCCCAGTCAGTTAAGTGTCCAACTCTTGGTCCTTGCTCAGTTCTTGACCTCAGGGTCGTGAGTTCAAGACCCGTGCTAGGCTCCATGCTGGGTGTGGAGCCTATTAAAAAAAAAAAATCTCTGTGATTGGTAATAAGGGTTTTAAAGCCATGAGTGTATGGTACAGCATAATCCAAGGCATCATGGGACACAGTAGAAGAATAAGCAAGACTAGAAGTATAGACAGCAAAATATTTTTTTTTTTAAAGATTTTTATTTATTTATTTGTCAGAGACAGAGGGAGAGAGAGCGAGCACAGGCAGACAGAGGCAGAGGGAGAAGCAGGCTCCCCGCCGAGCAAGGAGCCCGATGTGGGACTCGATCCCAGGACGCTGGGATCATGACCTGAGCCGAAGGCAGCTGCTTAACCAACTGAGCCACCCAGGCGTCCCTAGACAGCAAAATATTAAGAGTGGTTCTGTCTTCATGGTGGAGTAATAAATAATTTTGTTCATTCGTTACCATTTCAATCATCTATTCATTACTATCTATTCATTATTAGTATCATTATTATCCATCCATTCATTCAATTTATTGCTTAATGTACTTGCCAAGTTTTCAGTGGTGAACATATATTAAGTTCATCATAACTAAAAATTGATTTAAAAAAAAAACTGTCATGTCCCAAGTAGTCAAAACCAGATCTGGAGCGCTCTTAACAAGCTTGGGTTTCACAGATCACACAGACTATTAAGTCTTTATCTGAAGCAATAATTCATTTAATATATGATTATTACTAAACTTCGGGTTATCAATTCTTTCTTTTCTTTCATTATCCCTCTAACAGATAGAGTAGGACAGAGAAACACAAGACTGCTCAACCAATGTTCTCATGACTGAAACTCACTTACATGCAAACACGTGTGTGTGTGTACCCACATGCAAGGGCACACACACACACACACACACACACACGGCAACAAGTTTAAGCCACCACGTAGGGATTTAAATCAGAAAGAGATGTTTTCCCTTAACATAACCTACGGCCACTACTTACAAGTACATTTTAAATGCTGTCAATAAGATCAATGGGAAAGGAGAAAAATCCTCATTTACATTCCACATTTACATCTGATCTAAATATATACATTGCATTAAAGACCACTCAGAAGTGACCTTCTTTTAAAATAAAGCACTTTAAGCTCTTTATTCCTGCATTGTGGCTTCCTTGCCTGTCTTAAAAACAGGACAATGAATTAGTCTACCGCTTCCTTCCCTCCTTCTGAACAGTGGTAGGACACCTTTTCGCTCTCTGTCCCAACTATAGCTCAGTCTCCCAAGTAGTCACTTTTTGCCTCATTCATTTGAAAGGTGCCCTTCTGGCTTATTTCTTCCAGAGGAGAAACTTGGCTTCCCCACACAGGAATCCTGGATATAAATTTCTCACCCTGCTAGTAGGAAAAACAAAACAAAAACAACTATCTGATTGCCTTCACTGGGCTGGGTTTCAGCTGCCTCTTGTGCGAAATGGGAAGAAAACGACCTTTCTTTCCTGACCCATATACTTTCCCATCTTCCCTTTGGGGCTCTGTGGCTTGACACCCTCCACGGAGCTTCACCTGTGTTCCAGGACACCCGCGGGGCGTTGGTATCTGCTGTTCTGATGGAGATGTGGACTGTAATCGGTGCACTCCTCTCGAAGAAGAAATCATAAACCTCCACCTCCAGCTGCAAACAAACAGTTGTCTATGGATTACACATTGACAGTTCAGAGCATAAAATACCACTATTGCTGGGGCAGACACTTCAGTGGGAGGCAAAAGATTAGGTTTCTCCTGAAGCCATAACTCATTTTTTAAAGATTGTTTTATTTATTTAAAAAAAAAGAAAGATTGGTTTATTTATTTTAAAGGGAGAGAGAGAGAGAGAGAGAGCACACAAGCGAGCACAGGGGGAGGGGCAGAGGGAGAGAAGCACACTTCCCGCTGAGCGAGGAGCCTGACATGGGGCTCAGACTCAGGACTCTGAGATCATGACCTGCACCGAAATCAAGAGTCAGATGCTTAACCGACTGAACTACCCAGGCGCCCCGCCTGATGTCATTTTCAACAACCAGATCTCATGTTTTCAGGCTCTAGATTTTGTTCATTAGTTAGCAGTATTGTTAAATTTTCCTCCCCATAAAAGAAACTTTTAGCCTCAAATAGGTGAATACGGTGAAAAAGGGTCCCTGTAATTGCTCAAGAGACCAGCCTCAGGCCACTCGAGCCTCTCCCAAAAGTACAAGGACCAGAGCAGTGAATCTTAACTGAGGGAGGCTTTATTCCCCCAGGGGACACTTGGAAATGTCTAAAGACATTTTTGATCTCACAAATAGGTATGCATGGTAGGTGGTCCTACTGGCCACTAAATAGTAGACAGAGGCCAGGGATGCTCCTACAAGCTACCACGAACAGGACAACCCGCATAATAAAGAATCAGCCAGTGCAAAATGCCACTGGTGCTGCTTTTAAGAGACCCTGCTCTAGAGGCATCTATCTTTCCAAATATATTTTTAAATATCCAGATTTTATTTGCTTCCATGAAATCCATAGCTAATAAATGGGGCTATATGAGAAGGTTTTTCATAAATATTTTATTTCTTGGGGTGCCTGGGTGGCTTAGTGGGTTAAGCCTCTGCCTTCAGCTCAGGTCATGATCTCAGGGTCCTGGGATTGAGCCCCACATCGGGCTCTCTGCTCAGTGGATAGCCTGCTTCCCCCTCTCTCTCTGCCTACTTGCAATCTCTCTCTGTCTCTCAAATAAAGAAATAAAATCTTTTTTTTAAAAAAAAAAGATTTTATTTCTTTATTTGAGAGACAGAGAGAGTGAGAGGGAGAACCAGACCACCTGCTGAGCGGCGATTCCCGATACAGGGCTTCATCCCAGGACCTTGGGATCATGACCTGAGCCGAAGGTAGACTCCTAACCAACTGAGCCGCCCAGTGCCCCATTAAGTTTTTGCGTTTTTTTAAGATTTTATCCCATTAAGTTTTGAACTTTCTTATGTATTATGCACATATTGTACCAGGTGCTGACAGGGAAGGATGGCATATAAGACAGAAATGCAAGGCACGTGCCTACTTTTGAAGAATGTCCATTTGACACTGAGTCGCCATTTGGTCCACCAGAGAGGATAAATTCTCAAATGGCAGCATATCAGCAGATACTACCCCACCAAAGAAACCGGTTCAAGGGGGCCAAGGTAACAGACTAAAATTGGAACCACACCCAGGTGGGGATGTCTTTGGAGGTAGAATGTCAGTATCTGTTAGGTTGAGCCATCTGAAATTGTACTTACATGCTCACTAAGAAATGCTGTTCTCAAACCAACAGGGTGCCTGGTAAAACGAGTTTGAATTTGCATGGCCGAAAAAATGGACAGCTTTGACATTACAGTCCAGGGAATGCTTGGCTAGCTTCAGGAGCATGGGTCATTGCGCTGGCCTCAGGAGTCCTACCTCAGGTGGCTGAAGGAGCCCAGGACTTCCAGCCCACAGAATCTGCAAAGCGCCTAATCACTGAGAAAACTGAGAGTCACCTTCTAACAGCAATGACAAAATCACACATTTGACCAGGTTCTGCTTTAGGATCACATTATACCATGCCAGAAAAGACACACAGAAAGCAACCAGAGGAGCTGTGCTTTATTTAGGAGTTCGAGGTAAAACTGGATGTCTAATGAGTAATGACCCGGTAATACAAAAGGAATGGGAGGCGAAAGGAAAAAAGAAAAAAATGGCTGCCACTTACTATGATGAAGTGAAGAAAAGCAAAGCAAAGGGCAAAAACATGGCATTTACAGTCAAGTCTTTTGTCTTCCCTGGAGGCTAAACGCTGAAAATGCCTAAATTAGATGGAGGGCAATTTGGAAAGGCAGGCACACTCATTTTCCTTAATAAACCTGAAGTCAGGTCTGTGTCAATCTGCTCATGTAAACGTTCCATCCTGTTTGAATCAACTTGCTGGTAGGTCTGCAATTTTGTGGAGGGTTATTACGTGCAAGACTGTCACCAGCTGTTCTCAACTCCCATCCAAAACAAAATTAGAGGGAAGAGGCTAGAAGAGCAGCAGAAGGTACTGAGATTAGACAGGAAGGGGACTTTTCTGACAGGAAAGTGTTTGATAGAGAAATTAGTCATATAATGAGATTATGGGATCTCCTATCCTGAGTCAGGGTTATTCATTAAAATTAAGGATCCCGGGGCGTCTTGGTGGCTCAGTAGTTAAACGTCTGCCTTTGGCTCAGGTCATGATCCCAGGGTCCTGGGATTGAGCCCCTGCATCAGGCTCCCTCCTCAGCGGAAAGCCTGCTTCTCCCGCTCCCACTCCCCCTGCTTATGTTCCCTCTCTCACCGTCTCTCTCTCTGTCAAATAAATAAATAAAAACCTTTAAAAAAATAAAAATAAAAGTAAGGATCCCAGTAAAACACTTCTACAAACAAGAAGGAATAATAGAATTTATTAATGAGGGGTGCCTGGGTGGCACAGTGGCTTGGGAGTATGACTCTTGGTTTCAGCTCAAATGATAATCTCAGGGTCACGGGATCAAGCCCCATGTGGGGCTCCACACTCAGCGTGAGGTCTACTTGAGATTGTCTCTCCCTCCCCCTGACACTCCCACTTGTGCTTATTCTCTCTCTCTCTCTCAAATGAAGAAATAAATCTCTAAAATAAAAAGAATTTGTTAATGAAAGGATTGTAGACAAAGTCATCTTTAACTCCCATGGTCTATGGCATGCAGAAAGGCCGTCAAGGACACCGGAGTTCTCAAACCAGTGACCTCTGGGCCAAATGTGGCCCTCGGAAATATTTTGTAGGTGCCACAATATGTTTTAGAATTTTTAATATGTATCCTGTATTTAAAAATGGAAACATTTTTACAAAATAAAAAAAGTTTACAGATCTCCAGCTCCTCTGAAGAACAAGAGCTAAGGCTACCCTGGGTGTAGCCTGATTTGTCTGTGTTCACACAAGGCAGCAATCACGGGCGCAGGGGCAGCTGCCTCCCCTCAGTCTCCCTCTCCCACCCCCTCCCCCTGCTTAGTCTCCTCATTTGCGTCACATGCGCAGCTCCTCTAAGCATTTGAGTCCGCCTCCGGATTAACAGTGACTGATTCTCTTCTGAGGCACTGAGGGTACAAACTCACCTGAAGGTGACGAGAAGTGCCTGCATCTTCACCGACTGTGGACACCAGACAGGTTAGACACTTTGGCTCCCTTTCTTCTTACCTCATGGTGTCTCCTCACAGAATGGCTGCTGTTCGGCGGCTGATAGGCTATCTGCAGGTCACTTAGATCCTTCCAGGTGAATGAGGAGACCGGTCTGGTGTGATCCCACAGATGCGTCACATAGCCGTCCAGCGGAGATTTGGTGATATTAAACACCAGCAAGGGCTTAGGGGTCTCGTCCTCTTCACAGTCCAGAACGGATGGAGTCAGGGAGGTCAGGATGAACTGATCCACTTCCAGAGTAAACATGGCCATGAATGCGGCCCTTGGAATCTGATTAGGAAAGCCAGCTCTGATATAGATGGGCAACCATGCACTCTCTGACTTTTGAAGGGGAAAAAAAAATACGAAGGGGAAAGAATATGAATGAAGTGATCACATACATGGCTAATAGTTTGGAGACAGGTTGTCCAGCAGTGGCCTGAAACCTGGCTGCACATTAGAATCAGTGGACAGTTGTTTTTTTTTTTTTTAATTGTATTTATTTATTTGACAGAGAGAGAGAACACAAGCAGGGGGAGTAGGAGTTAGAGAAGCAGGTTCCCCATTGAGTAGAGAGCCTGATGTGGGGCTCCATCCCAGGACCCTGGGATCGTGGCCTGAGCTAAAAGCAGACACTTATCATCTGAGCCACCCAAGTGCCCAAATCATTGGAGAGTTTTACGCACATACTGATGCCCAAGTTCCATCTCTTGTGGGTTCTAATTTAATTGTTCCCAAAAAGGGACCAGAAAACTGATATTTTTAAAACTCTCTGGTGGACTCTAGTATGTAGCCAGGATTGAAAGGGTACATTCATTTTGGTGTCAGAAGGAACTGTCCTTTTGAGTCTATGTCCAGCACTTAGGATTTGTGTGATTTTAAGCACACTGTTTAACTCCTAAGCCTTTCCCCGCCCCTTTGTAAAATGCAAATAGTGGAACCCCAAGTATTAAGTGAGGATTAAGTGAGATAGCCAAAGTAAAGCACTTAGCTGTGTCTGGCGTGCCCCACCCACCTCTTCTGGTCACCCTGCCCACTTCCTGCCATGTGGTTTTAAAGAGGGCAAAGGCAGGATGAAGGAAAATGTCTCTGTAACTCAGTACCCATGCAACTGAAGGGTGGTGGCTCAGTTGTCTAGTTAAGACCCTGAGTCCCCAGGTGACAAGAAGGTTATTAAAACTGAAAGTTACCAATCAGGCTAGAAATGCTCCCTCAAATGAGAGAGCTATGAGCAAGCAGCCTCTATAATGGGGATTGCCAGAGAAACCAGGAAATTGCATCTTGGGATCAGGCTTTATGAGGAAGAGTCCTCAAAGCAGGAGATGCTGGTTATCATGAGATTTGGTGTTTTGCATTGTTAAGAATGACCCTTAATGATTGGAGTCACATTCAGTATGCAGAACACTGGATATTGGATTAGAAGTTGTAATCTGTATGAAATGAAATGTTAAGAACAGAATTCTTTTTAACTCATTCTCAACTGAGGTTCCAATGAGAAAGATACCAGATTTCAAAGTGAATGTGACACAGATACTATAGGCACATTTACAAAGTAAATTGTCTGGAACTGGTCTAGAACCCTTTCAACCACTACAAGAATAGAAAAGGGTTGAGAGGTGTAAGAGAAAGATTTATTTGTGGAGAAGAGTGCTTTTCTGTGCTGAGTCACTCCCTCAATCCCCAACCCCACCCAACCCCGTGAAGAGGAAAGGTAGACAATGCTGCATTTGTCTTGGGTGTCAGAACAGAAGTTTCCAGGAGGCCAGACTTAAATGTATCTTTTACATGTGAGATGGTGAGGACTAATGCTGGGTTCATACAGGAGGAAGCAAGGGGGCCAGACCCAGAATACTGGTGTCTCTTCTGGGATCTGTCTAGTCCTTGTTTGTGGCAGGGATAAACATATGGGGGCTACCACATATGAGCTGAAGGGGACAGACTGTTGGTCTGGGGTCATACTGGACTTTGACCTTTTGGGTGCATCTGTGAGAAGCCAAAGAATGGCAGAAGCAGGAAGATGGGGGTGGAAATCATCCTAGGAGCTGTGGGAGGAATTGCAAATGAATACTCAGGCTAGAAATGACTCCACTGGAGTTCTGCCTGAAGAAGATCTCAAGGATGGGAGATCCCCAGAGAAACCACAAAATTGCCCTGGAGACAAAGCATAAGCTAGAAACAATTGCCAGTTATGGAGCATGAAGTTTTATTTCATCAGTATCTAATCAAGTAAGACCTCTCTCACCAATGCTCCCCGCAAACCAAGCCCTCTAAGACCAGAAGTTCCAAGACCAGCCAGCAAACTCGAAAGAGAGGAATGCAACAGAGAAAGAGAAAAGAAGACAATCAACCCCTCTTTCCTCCCACTGCATGCTTAATGAAGACAAATTAAAGATATGCTGAGATATCTCAGGGTTTGGAGTATTTAGTCTTCCTGTGCCATTAAAAAAATTTTTTTAAAGGGGTGCCTGGGTGGCTCAGTCAGTTAAGCATCTGACTCTTGATCTCAGCTCAAGTCTTGATCTCAAGGCTGTGAGTTCAAGCCCTGCATCAGGCTCCATGCTGGACATGGAAACTACTTTAAAAACATGTATATTTAAAAAGTCATAATGTTGAAATTCAAGTATGGAAAAATCATAGTATAAAAGGACTAATGCTGACCAGTAAGACTATTTAAACCTAGGATTAAGCCTAAATAAATACGTTAATTTAAACATCCTAACAAAATAGATATAAATGTCAAAAAAGCTTACTTGAAATAAGAGATAAATGATTTAAGAAGTAACAGGTATAACAACTGAATCCTAAAACTGAAATTTCAGATTGTATAAACAAAGCCTGGGAGATGGGCAATCCCCAGGAGAAAGGATAAGCAGGATCAATCCTTATCATATGTAGGAAAGACCTAACAAAACTCATTTCATTTTTTGTCTTAAATATTAAAAATATAAGTTAAACAATGTTTTAAAGTTTGGAATTAAATTCCAGTAAAACATAAAATGAGTTAAAGGACTTTCAAATAAGTGAAGAAACAGGCATAGAAAATATAATCTGTATTGCAAGACAATTTTTTTAATTAGCCAGAAAGCATAAAACAAAATGATAGAAAAAAATACATATCCATTACAAAACCATACCTTATATTCCCCTGTTTAAGACAAATATTCTGAAATTAAATATCTAATTACATATGCCTTCTAGGGGAAATATTTAAAATAAAATTACATACAAATATTAAAATGAAAAGGATGATCAAAAGTTATCATGTAAAGGAAAAAGCAGAAGTGACCATATTACTTTCAAAGAAAGATGAATCAAGGCAAAAAGCATTAAAAAAGGACAGTGTGCATAGTCCAAGATGGTGGAGTGGGAGACCTTAGTTTTGTATGGTCCCAGGAATTCAGCTGGATAGCTATCAAATCATTCTGAACACCTGTAAACTCAACCAGAGACCTAAGAAAAGAATAGCCACAACTCCACCAATAGAAAAACAACCACTTTCTGCAAGGTAGGAGGTGCAGAGACGGTATTCTGAGGCCATCTATAGGAAGATAAACTGCAGGCAGAGGGAGCAGCAGAGCCCAAAATCAGAACTTTTAAAAGGTTGTTCCAGTGAGGGATGTCCCTGCCTGAGAGGTGCTCTGATGGCAAAGCAGGGCAGAATCCTAGGTGGAACAGGATCCCCAGGATCCCCAGGATCACAGGAAGACCAGAGATGCCTGAGTGTGGCAGAGGTCCCAGGTATCAGAGCAGGGAAGCCAGCTGCAATTAGCAAGCCCAGGAGTGGGCTCTCAGCTCGGGGTTGCCATAAACCATAAACCACAAATAGTGGTCCAGCGACTACTGTCCAAGCAGGGGCCCAGCAAGCAGCAGAACCTGCGAGACACCCCCTTCCCACCAAGAGGAGTGGCTCAGGAGTGTGCCTCAGGAGTCTGCAGGGTCTGGAGACTCAAAACAGGGTTGTGAGCCTGAGACGAAATTCTGTCACAGGCCGGGTGAGCACAAGTGTGGCTGGAGATCAGAGAGACATGAGTGACTGACTGCTTTTCCTTAAGGACACACTGAGGAGTGGGGCCTGAGCAATTGGCTCCAGGGCTGGAGATGGGGAGACCGCAATTTTCATTCTCATCCTCTAAAGCTGCACAGAAAACCTGCAGGGAACAAAAGCCACACAGAGCAACCTGGAGCCACTGATTTAGCCTTGCCCCTGGCAAGGGTGCTGCAATTCTGCCTAAGGCAAAGACACCTGAGAATCAGTGCAACAGACCCCCCGCCCAAGATGATCAACAAGAACATCCAACTACGACCAAGTTTACCCATTATAGAGAACTGCGCAACTCCAGCACTAGGGGGAAACAGTATATAGAATTCATGGCTTCCCCCCCCCCTATTCTTTAGTCTTTCCATTTTAATTTTTTCTCTTTCCTTTTTCAACCAATTTCTTATTTTATTAACTCCTTTTTTAAAAATATTTTTAAATTTTCCTTTTTATACTTACATTCTATACTTTCCCTGTATTTAATTTTATTTTATGTATACATAAGTTTTCCTTTCTTTACAATTGTGGGATACAGTTTCTTTTAACAAACAGACCAAAATACACCCCAAACCTGGTGTATGGAAAAAGCATAGGGGACACTAGAGAATCTCTTTCTGGAGGAATAAAAGAACTAAAATCAAATAAAGTTGAAATCAAAAGGCTATTAATGAGATGTAATAAAAAACAGAGGCTCTAACTACTAGGATAAATGAGGCAGAAGAGAGAATTCATGATATAGAAGACCAAATAATGGAAAATAAAGAAGTTGAGAAAAAAAGAGATGAATAACCACTGAGAAAGAGAGATAAAGGGAAGAATTTGAGAGATAAATGATACCATAAAGCAAAACAATATTAGAATAATTGGGATCCAAGAAGAAGAGGAAGAGAAAGAAGCAGAAGGTATATTGGAGCAAATTATAGCAGAGAACTTCCCTAATCTGGAGAAGGAAATAGGCACTCCATCCCAGAAGACACAGAGACCCCCCCCCCAAAATCAATAAAAATAGGTCAACATCCTTCCATATAACAGTGAAATTTGCAAATCTCAGAGACAAAGAGAAAAACCTGAAAGCAGCTCAGGACAAGAGGTCCATATACTACAAGGGTAGAAACATTAGATTGGGAACAAACCTATCCACAGAGACCTGGCAGGCCGGAAAGGACAAGTATGATATATTCAGGATGCTAAATGAGAAAAATACGCAGCCAAGAATACCTTATCCAGCTATGATGTCATTCAAAATGAGAGAGATAAAAAGCTTCTAGGACAAACGGAAACTAAAAGAATTTGTGATCATGAAACCAGCCTTGCAAGAGATATTAAAAGAGATTCTTTAAGTGAAAAGAGAGCCCAAAAGTAACCTAGACCAGAAAGGAACAGAGACAATATACAGAAACAGTAACTTTACAGTTATTATAATGGCACTAAATTCATATCTTTCAATAGTTACTCTAAATGTAAATGGGCTAAATGCCCCAATCAAAAGACACAGGGTATTAGATTGGATAAAAAAGCAAGACCCATTAATATGTTGTCCACCAGAGATTCATTTCAGATGAATCTCCTCCAAATTGGAAGTGTGGGGGTGGAAAACCATTTACCACACTGATGGACTTCAGAAAAAAAGCTGGGGGAGGGGCAATCCTTATATCAGACAAATTAGATTTTAAACCAAAGACTGTAATAAGAGATGAGGAAGGACAGTCTATCATACATAAAGGGTCTATCCAACACAAAGAGCTAAACAATTGTAAATATTTATGCCCCCAACTTGGAAGCACCCAAATACATAAATCAATTAATAACAGCATAAAGAAATTCATTGGTAATAATACAATAATAGTAGGGGACTTTAACACCCCCACTCACGAATGGACAGATCATTTAAGCAGCAAATCAATAAGGAAATAAGAGCTTTGAATGACGCATTAGATCAGATGGACTTCACAGATATATTCAGAACATACCATCCTAAAGCAAT
The DNA here is from genome assembly GCF_010015895.1 of Lontra canadensis. Classification (NCBI taxonomy): domain Eukaryota; kingdom Metazoa; phylum Chordata; class Mammalia; order Carnivora; family Mustelidae; genus Lontra; species Lontra canadensis. Next base: position 5,359,826 of record NW_022631064.1, on the reverse strand, counting down.
TGAACACACATTCTTCTTGAGGACACATGGAAGATTCTCCAGAAGAGATCACACACTGGATCATAAATCAGATCTCAACTGGTACCAAAAGACTGGGATTATTCCCTGCATATTTTTGGACCACAATGCTTTGAAACTAGAATTCAATCACAAGAGGAAAATTGGGAAGAACTCAAATACATGGAGGTTAAAGAGCATCCCACTAAAAAAAGAATGAGCTAACCAGAAAATTAAAGAAGACTTAAAAATTCATGGAAACAAATGAAAATGAAAACACAGCTGTTCAAAACCTTTGGGATGCAGCAAAGGTGGTCATGAGAGGGAGTATATAGCAATACAAACCTTTCCCAAGAAAGAAGAAAGTCTCAAATACACAACCTAACCTTACACTTAATGGAGCAAGAGAAAGAACAGCAAATGATGCCTAAATCTAGCAAGAAAAGAGAATTGACAAAGATTAGAGCAGAAATCAATGAAATAGAAACCATAGAAAAAAACAGTAAAACAGATCAACAAAACTAGGAGGTGGTTCTTTGAAAGAATTAATAAGATTGATAAATCCCTGGCCAGACTTATCAAAAAGAAAAAAGAAAGGACCCAAATAAATGAAATTATGAATGAAAGAGCAGGGATCACAGCCAATAGCGAAGAAATACAAACAAGTATAAGAACATATTATGAGCAACTATATGCCAACAAATTAGGCTATCTGGAGGAAATGGATGCATTCCTAGCAACACATAAACTACCAAACTAAACTAAAACAGGAAATAGGAAGTAATAGAAAACCTGAACAGACCCATAACCAGCAAGGAAGCTGAAACAGTAATTAAAAATCTCCCAAAAAACAAGAGTCAAGGGCTAGATGGCTTTCCATGGGGAATTCTACCAAACATTTAAGGAAGAACTAATACCTTTTCTTCTGAAGCTGTTTCAAAAAAGAAATAGAAGAAAAATTTCCAAACTCATTCTGTGAGGCCAGCATTGCCATGATCCCAAAACCAGTCAAAGACCCCACCAAAAAGAATTACAGACAATATCCCTGAGGAACATGGATGCAAAAATTTTCACCAAGATCTTAGCCAATAGGCTCCAACAGTACATTAAAATGATTATTTACCATGACAAAGTGGGATTTATGCCTGGGCTGCAAGTCTGGTTCAACATCAGCAAATCAATCAATATGATCCACTACATTAATAAAATAAAGGATAAGAACCATATGTTCCTCTCAATAGATGCAGGAAAAGTATTTGACAAAGTCTAGCATCCTTTCTTGATTAAAACTCTCCACACTGTATAGAGGGAATATCACTCAATAACATAAAAACCATTTATAAAAAACCCATAGCAAATATCATTCTCAATAGGGAAAAACTGAGAGCTCTTCCTTGAGGGATGGAACAGGGCAGAGAAATCCACTATCACCACTGTTGTTCAACATAGTACTAGAAGTCCTAGCCTCAGCAATCTTACAACAAAAAGAAATAAAAGATATCCAAATCTGTAAAGAAGAAGTCAAACTCTCACTCTTTGCAAATGACATGATAAACTATGTGGAAAACCCAAAAGACTCCACCCCCCAAGTTGCTAGAACTCATACAGGAATTCAAAAAAGCAGGAGGATACAAAATTAGTGCACAGAAATCAGCTGCATTTCTAAACACTAACAATGAGACAGAAGAAAGGGAAATTAAGGAATTGATCCCATTTACAATTTGCACCAAAAACCATAAGATACATAGTAATGAACTTAAAGACAGACACAAAGGATCTGTACTCAGAAGACTATAGAACACTCATGAAAGAAACTGAGGAAGACACAATGAAATGGAAAAACATTCCATGCTCATGGACTAGAAGAACAAATATTGTGAAAATATCTATGCTACCTAGAGCAATCTATATATTCCATGCAATCCCTATCAAAATACTGTCAATTTTTTTTCACAGAGCTGGAACAATCCTAAAATTTGTATGGAACCAGAAAAGATCCCAAATAGCCAAAGGAATGATGAAAAAGAAAAACAAAGCTGGTGGCATCACAATTCTGGACTTCAAGCTATATTACAAAGCTGTAATCATCAAGAAAGTATGGTACTGTCATAAAAACAGACACACAGACAGTGGAACAGAATAGAGTGCCCAGAAATAGACCCTCAACTCTATGGTCAACTAATCTTTAACAAAGCAGGAAAGAATGTCCAATGGAAAAAAGACAGTCTCTGTAACAAATGGTGTTGGGGGGGCACCCGGGTGGCTCAGTGGGTTAAAGCCTCTGCCTTTGGCCCAGGTCATGATCTCAGGGTCCTGGGATCAGGTCCCACATCGGGCTCTCTGCTTGGCAGGAAGTCTGCTTCTCCCTCTCTCTCTCTCTGCCTGCCTCTCTGCCTGCTTGTGATCTCTGTCAAATAAACAAATAAAATCTTTAAAAAAAATAAAAAGAAATTTAAAAAAAATTGTTTTGGGAAAATTGGATAGCCACATGCAGAAGACTGAAACCAGACCATTTTGTTACACCATACTCTAAAATAGACTCAAAATGGATGAAATACCTAAATGTGAGACAGGAATCCATGAAAATCCTGAAGGAGAACACAGGCAGCAACCTCTTCAACCTTAGCCACAGCAACTTCTTCATAGACACATCGCCAAAGGCAAGGGAAATGACAGCAAAAATGAACTATTGGAAATTCATCAAGATAAAAAGCTTTTACACAGCAAAGGAAATAGTCAACAACCAAAAGACAACCAACAGAATGGGAGAAGATATTTGCAAATGTCTTACCAGATAAAGGGCTAGTATCCAAAATCTATCAAGAACTTATCAAACTCAACACCCAAAGAACAAATAATCCCAACAAGAAATGGGCAGAGGATATGAACAGACATTTCTGCAAAGAAGACATCCAGATGGCCAACAAACACATGAAAAAGTGTTCAACATCACTCGGCCTCAAGGAAATGCAAATCAAACCCACAATGAGATACCACCTCACACCAGTCAGAATGGCTAAAATTAACAAGTCAGGAAATGACAGGTGTTGGCAAGGATGCAGAGAAAGGGGAACCCTCCTATACTGTTGGTGGTGCAGAGTGGTACAACCACTCTGGAAAACAATATGGAGGTTCCTCAAAAAGTTGAAATTAGAGATACCCTATGACCCAGCAACTGTACTACTGGGTATTTACCCCAAAGATACAAATATAGTGATCCAAAGGAGCATGTGCACCTGAATGTTAAGAGCAGCAATGTCCACAATAGCCAAACTATGGAAAGAGCCCAGATGTCCATTGACAGATCAGTGGATAATGAAGATGTGATATATATATATATATAATGGAATACAACTCAGCCATCAAAAAAATGAAATCTTGCCATTTGCAATGACATGGATGGAATTAGAGGGTATTATGCTAGGTGAAGTAAGTCAATCGGAGAAAGACAATTATCATATGATCTCACTCATATGTGGAATTTAAGAAACAAAACAGAGGACTATATAGAAAGAGAGGGAAAATGAAACAAGATGAAATCAAGAGGGAGACATACTGTAAGAGATCCTTTTTTTTTTTTTAAGATTTTATTTATTTGACAGAGAGACACAGAAAGAGGAATACAAACAGAGGGAGTGGGAGAAGTAGCAGGCTCCCACATAGCAGGGAGCCCAATGTGGGGCTCGATCCCAGCACCCTGGGATCATGACCTCAGCTGAAGGTAGACATCTAATGACTGAGCCACCCAGGCATCCCCCATAAGAGATTCTTAATCATAGGGTACAAACTGAGGATTGCTGGAGGGGAGGGATGGGGTAACTGGGTGTTAGACATTAAGGAGGGCATGTGATGTAATGAGCACTGGGTATTATATAAGACTGATGAATCACAGAGGTAGATAAGACCTCTACCTCTGAAACTAATAATACATTATATGTTAATTAATTGAATTTAAATTTTAAACCCCTCCCCGCAAAAAAGGACAGTGTGGGTGGGCAGTTAAGATTGATAAAATATACAAGCAAGTATTCTTATAAGCATCATTATATTTAATATTATTCTGGCCAAACCAGTGGGGAATAGAGAAAAAAAAAAAGGAGGAATAATTACTGAAAAAGAAAAGACAAAATTATCATCATTAGTGAAAGACATAATTATGGTCTTCAAAAGCCCAAAGAACTGAAAAATTCTTAGAATAATTGAATTCAAGAAAGAAGCCAGATAAAAGAAAATTATACCAAAAATAGCTTTCCTATTTATCACCAGTAACCAATGAGAAGATATAATGGAGAGAAAAGTGTCTATTCACAGTAATTTCTCAAAACCAAACTGCCTAGGACTGGACTAATAAGTGTGCTCAACTTACATGAAGAAAACTGCAAATTTTAAAGAAACACATCAAAGAACATTTGCCTAGATGAAGTGAGGTCCCTCATTTCTGGATGAGAGTGCTCAGTGTGGTAAATGTTCTAATATTCCAATCATTCCCAAAATAATTTATAGTTTTAATCTCATCCTGATAAAAATACATAGGCATTTACTTTAATGGAAATAAATGATTTAATTCTTTATTGAGAACTAAGATTAGGTGAGAATGGATAAGAAAACTTTGAAGACAAGTGATAAGGAAGAACTTGTCTGTAAAATATTAAAGTATATTATTGACCTTTTATATTTAGAATAACTGATACTGGCACAGAAATAAGGAGGTATATCTAAGAAACAAAAGAGCTAGCCCTTCTTTCTATTCAATAGAAGAAACATCAAAAATCAATGAGAAACAGGTTCATTATTCAACATCTAGTGTTGAAAATTTTGACTACTTGGAGAAAAAAACTGTTCCTGTGTTTTACAATATGATAAAATTCATTTCAGATGGATTAAAAGGCAACTGTAAACAAGAAAATCTTAAGAACCTAGAAGAAATTATGGATGAAATAGTCATTTAGTCACTTGATGAGGACGGACTGTACAAATATAAAAATAATAAAATAACAAGATTCAAAATCTTCAAATATAGTATAAATTCAGTCACATAAAACAAAACCAACATTGGTGTGCATGTCTCCCGACCATGAGTGTGCATACGTGTGTGTGTAAAAAGTGGGAGAAACATAGCTCATTTCATTTTCTTATTTTACTTTCTGTGTGTTTTTCAAAAAAAATTCTCTGGGAGCACCTGGGTGGCTCAGTGGGTTAAAGCCTCTCCTTCGGCTCAGGTCATGATCCCAGGGCTCTGGGATCAAGCCCCACATCAGGCTCTCTGCTCAGCGGGAAGCCTGCTTCCTCCTCTCTCTCTTCTGCCTGCCTCTCCGCCTGCTTGTGATCTCTGTCTGTCAAATAAATAAATAAAATCTTTAAAAAAAATTCTCTGCAGTGAACATATTACTTTGATATTCATAAAAGAATGTGTTTTATGATGCCAAATTGACTATGGAGTAGGTTAATTAATAAAACAACAAGGTCATTTTATGGGGTAAAATCCCAATCAAACTGATCTAAAAATATAAACAATAAAGCCCTTAACTCAATATAGAGAAGTAAAATTTAAAAATCAGTCAGGAAGAAAAATGAGTATATATATTTTTTAATGGAGATAAGTCAATCAAAATGAAAGTTTTGGGGTGCCTGGGTGGCTCAGTCAATTAAGCGTCCAACTCTTGATTTTGGCTTGGGTCATGATCTCAGGGTCCTGAGATCGAACCCTGTGTCAGGCTCTGCACTGAGCATGGAACCTGCTTGAGATTCTCTCTCTCTTCCCTGTGTTCCCCCATCCCCACTCATGCTTGCTCGCTCTCTCTCTCTCTCTCTTAAAATAAACAAAATAAAATAAGATAAAAGTAAAAATACTTTTGTGTCAAAAAGACAAGAAGACATCTACTACTAGTTAGGAGACCTGGAATTTAGTTCTGACTCAGTCATAAAACGGCTGTGTATGTATGTGCAAGGTATATGATTTCTCTGATCACCATTATACAACAAGATGTTTGGGCTACACCAGTTGTTTCCAAACCTAGCTGATGATCCATTTTTTTTCCTGGGTAGCTTTTTTAACTAGCAAAATACGCCCATGCTTACTATGTGCTAGGCTTTGTACCAACTGCCTTTTATCTTGTTTATTTCTCTCAATTATTCTAAGAAGTCGGTTCCATTATTTCCCATTTTAAAATTTATTAAAATGAGGCATAAAATAGTTAGTTAAATAGTTAAATAGTCAAATAGCTAGTTAAACACACACTTGAACCCAGGCAAAGTGGGCGCAGGGTTCATGTTCTTAGCTATTAATGTTAGGCTCAGAAATCTTTTTAAAAATCTTTGAAAATTTACCAGGTGATTTGACCAGACCATCTCAAAGTTGTTGTTTTTTTATCTCAATTCGATAATCCTCTGATCCTGTCTTGTCATTTTCTTATCATTTTGTATTTTATCCATTCCTTGGGAGTGACAATGTTCAATATCTGACTTTCTTGGAAGAAATCCTGTGAGAAGTCAAATATTGAAAGATGGAGGTCTCTCATGACTCTAATCTTGGATCATCTTATGTCAGCACAGAATCCAAGCTGTTTCAGCTGGTACACAGTTGCCGCAAATAAAACAAATTATAGAGTACATGAATCAATTCAGTAGGATGTTAAATATTTCATATAAATTGATTTCATCTTCTACCTTCATTTCAGTGTGAAGAGATCAATAGGAAGAAAGGGCAGGGGGATTTGAAAGAGACTGAAAGATGGAGGGGGCCTTGGGCCGTCTCCTTGATGGCCTGGTCTTCCATCTCACAGTCTAAAAGAGTAAAAAGGATATAAACCACTATACCTATAATACTGGGACTGACTTGCTCTTTGTCTCCCACAGCCTTGCCTAGTTGATTTGTGGACCCCCTCATTTCCTCTAACAGGCAAAAAGAGGTTCTAACCAAGAAGGGGGGAAATGAAGCCTGGAAGAGAGGGTGCTCCAAAAGACCAAATGTCAAGCTAAAGAAAACTGAAGGAAGAGGCATAAGAAGGGTAGCATGTGACCAGACCAGTCCTTCCTCCATTGCCTTAGAAGGGCAAAGCTAGAAGAGAGGCAGGGAAGGGAAATTATACACTTATATTCTAATGAGTCACTGGGCAGTCCCACCCATGGTAGCACAGGAGCTGTCCCTGGCATGGCAGCCAGCATGAGCACCCCCACAAAAGTGGCTCTCTCACTGCAGATCAGCCGGGCACACAGACACATAACCCCCAACTCTACCTTGTACACGATTTTGCTCCTGCCATCTGTGAGGTCCAGCTGGATAGAGATGTAGTCGATGTTGGGAGAAGGGGGATCTGTGTGTTGATAGCGAAGCCCCATCAGCAGGAACTCCTCACAGCTCACCTTGGCACTTCCCATTTTCTTCAGTCCCAGGGCACAGCTTCCACCTGGACACCTCAGCTCTGTTCCCAGTTCTAGAATGTACAGCACTGAGTTAAAACAGCTACTTGAGCATGAACGTGAAATTTTTAAAAATCCTCCCTCCCGTGGATCCTGACTGCCTCAGGAATACCCACGCAAACCCTCTAATCATTCACAGAGGGGGATGGCATTGTTCGATAACCTTATAACCTCTTTTCCTGGAAAGAAAGGTTGACCCATTTTCTCCAGAGATCCTTGCCCACGGAATGTTACACTGAGAGAAAAAATAATGAAATACATGTTCTGATGACTCAACATCCCTGACAAATAGGCCACTGGGTCAAGAGTGGCTTTCCACAGTCTAGTGCTGGTCTTCCTTCACAGCATGCACGTCCACGGCTCCATCATGCACGCTCTCCAAGGCTGTTCTACTTGCTGAAATTCGCTCCCCACTGTGTTCATCACACCCCCAAGTCCTGACACCTTTCCAGGTCCCCTTAGTCCTTTTACTAAACCCTCCTTTAAGTAATCTTTGACAGCCTGAACCAACCTGCTCTCTCCCACTAAAAACCACCATCATCTCTTCAAGAGTGTGTCTCTTTCTCTGCCCAACTTCTTTTTACAGTCGTGTAGGGTGATACCCATAGGCCACTTATTTTTCGAGTGGCCTTTCCCTGATGTATAAAATGAGTATTCTAATTTTTAGCCAGATGGGTCATGAACACTAAATGGGAGGGTTCATGTGCAAACATACCTTTAGCTGTAAATTGTTGCCCAAATTCAAGGTATCACTATGACTGTGATTATTGGTCTTCCCATAGTGCCTAGAACATTATTATGCACAGAGGAGGTACCCAAAATATACTGATTAGATGAGTAACAGAAGGAACATCATCCATCAACTCCTCCTGATTTAAACCACAGTTACTGGCCACCTACTCTACGTCAAACTTATTTGTAATCAAATAATACTTAATAAATGCACCAGCTACTCTTAGTACCACTACCACTGTCACTGTGAATAACAGCTGACCATCACTGAGTGCCTGCTATGGGCCCGACACCATGTGAAGCCCACTTCATGCACGTGATCTCATTTACTCCATCCTGCCACAAACTTGGGGAGCAGCTACTATCTTTGCCCATTTTACAGAGACTTAACCAGGTTAAATATGTTACCTAAAATCACTTAGGAAGTAAAGAGCAGAAGCTGTTTCAAACCCAGGTCTATCTGATTCCAAAGTCCATACTCTTAACCACTAGCCTACATTTTTCAACCAGTTATTATATCAAAGATATAAGATATTTTTTGTCAAAGTAGAAGATGACTATTAACAGATATTTTTGTCTGTTCTATTAACATTCGGGTATATATTAAAACACACAGATGAGGGGAGCCTGGGTAGTTCAGTCAGTTAAGCATCTGACTCTTGGTTTTGGCTCAGGTAATGATCTCAGTGTCATGAGATTGCGCCCCACATCAGGCTCTAAGCTCAGCAGGGAGTCTGCTTGAGATTCTCTCTCCCTCTTTCCCTCTCTCCCTCTACCATTCTCACTTTCTCCCTCTCCCTCCCTCTCTTGCTTATAAATAAATAAATCTTCAAAAAAAAAGTAACAAAAAAGAACACGGTACATACGAGACTCAGGGAAAAAACTGTGTGGCTGATCTCCACGAGGTTTTTCTGGCCGAGGCTCCAGCAGGACCATCTGACCGTGGGCTGGCAGCCGGCTTCCCACAGGATCCAGCCTGACTGTACACTCCAGGCTAGCCGTCCTCTCGTAATCAAATCTGAGGAGGTTCTTATCAATGGCTGGGGAAAGGCCATAGAATTCAGACACCTCCAGGACATTGTTACTCCTACGGATGATGTTACAGTCTGTTTCTAGGAGATAGACCCGCAGGATAAAGGTTTCTGTGAAGGTATCTGTCTCAGTAAATCTGTGGAGAGAACAGAGCAAAGGCGATGTTTACTAGAGCTCAGGTACACTTCCGGTATCTAAAGACTGACTTTATAAAATGCACATATGGGGGGTAGAGTTTGGATTTTGTTATATACTCTACTCCCAATCTCTGTTCTCTTCCTTTCTTCTCCTTATCTTGGAGTCAACTCCTTTATCTGCCATCTCCCTCCCCAGTGAGCTTTCTTTCCACACCTTCTCTCAAACCCATCATCCACGTTGATATGTAATGATGGCTGGGAGCTCAGAATCTCACTTCTAGCACATCTGTCATTTGAGTAGCAAGCTTGTGTAATTTATGGATCGGGTTTTAATTCAGGAGTGAAAGGATGAGGAGTTTCTGAAGCATCAACACCTTTCTGCGCTTCAGAAACCTTGAGAGACATTGTAAATTCCACTTTACAGAGGGGGAATCTGAGGCAGAGAGGCCAAGTAGCTCGCCAAAGGAGCTGAGGGGGAAGTGAGAGGGGAATAAGCATGTTCTCTGATTTTCTGCCTCCTACTCTAAATATTTTCTTTCGAATGTCCTCCAGCAGCTGCTTTGACTGAGCCCTGCTTGCCTTCTCCACTATGCTGTCCCTTGGAAACTCAAGGAAGAAGTGGGAGAAGCCAGAACTACCAGCTTTTCCAGGCTTCCAGGCAAGCCGTCCAAAGTTGGTTTTTTAACTCTACAGCCTTAGAAAGATCAAACAGCCCTGTGTGCTGGTGATACAGAATCTTTGGGTACTATTTCATTTTTTGAGCACAGCATTGTGTTCAAGCCTCTCTTTCAGCCCTTGTTCACATTACAGTTATCCACCATATTTTGCGTCAGATTATGAACACCAAAAATCCATGAATCTTCATCCTTGTGTTTCCTATGCCCAGCATTGGGCCTTGAGTTATAGTAGGTGATTATAAGTGTCTATAGAACAATTCAACATGCTAGCGTCTTCTACAAAACTCTTTGCAATAGTACTGTGGTACTTAAGGGAAATTCACGCTAAGATATTTTAACCAGATATTCATAACAGCCATAAAACCAAGTAAAAATCTATCTAAAACCCTACTCCATGGGGTGGCTCAGTCAGTTAAGCATCTGCCTTCGGCTCAGATCATGTTCCCAAGGTCCTGGCATTGAGCCCCGCGTGAGGCTCTCCCCTCATCAGGGAGCCTGCTTCTCCCTCGGCCTCTGCCTGCCTCTCCTCCTGTTTGCTCTCTCCCTATCAAATAAATCAATAAAATCTTAAAAAAAAAAAAAAAAAACCTACTCCACCTACTGCATTGTCAGTTACCTCTATGAAGTGAGCAATACCATAACCATGAACTTAATTTTTAAGCTAATTTTTACTGAGAAGAAATTTACCTTTTTAAAGTATACAACTCAGTGGTTTTTAGTATATTCACAAGGTGGTGCAACCATCACAACCACCTAATTCCAGAACGTTTTTATCCCCACAGAAAGAAATCTATACCCGTTAGTAATCACTCCCCATTTGCCCTTCCCCCGGCCCCTGGCAACCACTAATCTGTTTTCTGCGTTTTATGGATTTGCCTTTTCTAGAAAAGGCATGTGACCTTTTGTGTCTGGTGTGTTTCATTTCGCATGATGGTCTCAAGGTTCACCCATGCTACAGACTACATCAGTACTTCATCTGCTGAGTAATATTCCATTGTATGGATACACCACATTTTGTTCACACATTCATCAGTTGGGTTATTTCAACTTTTTAGCTATTATGAATGATGCCAAAATGAAGATCTGTGTGCAAGTTTTGGGGGAAATAAAGGTTTTTATTTCTCTTACACATATATTTAAGAGTAGAATTGCTGGCTCACACAGTCACTCTGTACTTAACTTTATAGCTGATTATTTAAACATTTTTATCTAATTAAATTAGATAAAATTCTAATCATAAGAAGACATACTTGACTTCTTATTAACTGAGCAGCTGATAATCAAAATAAAGAATATCATTCAATTTTGGAATATATTTTCTGAGTTCTTTTTAAGGATTTGTATTTCGTAATTTTAATTTTCCATCATAAGCAGGAAGGTAGAGCACCAGAGTGACATGTACAAGAACTCTACAGGGGAACAGGACAGAAGTTTTCCACGAAAAGCTCCCAGGAAGATGATACAAATAAAGATGATTGAAAGTCGACAACAATTCTTGCCTCACCTACTTAGGTCCCCAATTTCTACTGATTGTTTGGGATCTAGCAACTAGCCTCAAGATAACATCAATCTATAGAAAAATCCTGAAGAAGTACACAGAATGGTTATGTGTGCTGCTTACCTGTAAAGTCTAAGCTTCACTGTGTCTTCATCAAGAATCGGGCAACCATTATGAATATACTTTACTTCATTGGGAAGGAAATGGCAGTCAAAGACCTAGTTCACAAGAAGAAATGGATAAATATTTGTGAAAAAAATTGGTACAAGATTAGATGTTTCTAGCAGTAGAGTACTGCCTGGGGAAACCATGGTCTGTTAGAGGGGTGTGTCTGCGTGTGTATGTGTGTGCGTACGCGTGTCCATGTTGTAACCACCACCATCTCTGCCAGCCCCTGTGCCTGCTCCCAGCCTGCTTCTATAGGTGTGTTTTATTTTAAGAATATCTAAACCATGGGGTGCCTGGGTGGCTCAGTGGGTTAAGCCTCTGCCTTCGGCTCAGGTCATGATCTTAGGGTCCTGGGATCCAGCCCTGCATCGGGCTCTCTGCTCAGCAGAGACCCTGCTTCCCCCTCTCTCTGCCTGCCTCTCCGCCTACTTGTGATCTCTCTCTCTCTCTGTCAAATAAATAAATAAAATCTTAAAAAAAAAAAAAAGAATATCCAAACCATGATAATTCAAACAGATCAAGCAGATATATTAAGGAGTAATTTATCTCTTAAAATGATTCTGTTTACAGTCTCCAGTATATTTAAACTATGGCTCTATTTATCAAATTATAATATACCCACACCCTTCAGGGGTTCATAGCAATGAAGTTAGAGGCCTAACTGTGCATATGCATGAAAAGGTACACATTACCCCACACACAAACACACTGTATTAATTATATATCTTTTTCTCTTTCTTTCTTTCTTTCTTTCTTTCTTTCTTTCTTTCTTTTCCAAATAGCATTTTTATATTCAAAAATGAAGCCACAGGCTATGGACACTGTTGTGGTTGATCAGAGCCAAACATGGCCCCGAATTGCTTCTCATATAATTGCAAAAGACTGCTTTACTGGTTACTAACAGCAGAAATGGTTGATGAGGGGGCGTGGGTGGTTAAGCGCCTGCCTTCAGCTTGTGTTGTGATCCCCAGGTCCTAGGATCAAGTCCCACCTGGGGTTCCCTGCTCAGCGGGGAGCCTGATTCTCCCTCTACCTCTCTCCCTCCCTGGCCCCCCTCTGCTCATGCAATTTCCCTCTCTCAAATAAATAAACAAAATCTTTTTAAAAAGTGGTTGATGAGACCAATAGCAAGCTAAAGGTAATTTCTTCCATCCAAATAAAATTATAATTAACCGAATCACCTCACTCAGAACTATTAAGGAAATTGTACCGTTGTATTTTGGGAACTCTCTTTTTTGGGGGGTGGCAGGGGACTCTAATTCTTAAAAGAAGAATTTTCTCTCCCAACCACACCATGACTCTCATTCTGCCCAGCCTGACTTGGCAGAGTGTTAAGAAATACCCTTGAAGTAGTCGCATACCATAACTGTTGAGTTCATGGTGTTTAGCCTACATTTTGTCACAGTTTCAAACATTTACAGACAACATCATCCTCTCTAAGACTTTACTACTAATACAAATGATCTTCTTTTCCCACAGACATCATTGGTTCCTCATTTTAATTGACAACAAAGAAGAAGATAAAGGAAAGACCTTCCCCATATCATTGACAAATAGTCCTGGTGATAAAGAGACAATCTGGTTTGTTAAAAGAAACATCTGTTTTATGTTTCGTAATATGTTTTCCTTTTAAAAAAGGCGACAGCCATAATTGTCCATAAATTTACTAACTAAAACAAAGGAGAGCTAAATCCTTTTCTAATTACTGTCTAGCCTTGGTTTTTTCCACTTCAACTGCTTTTCAATTACAATTTATAATTAAATTGTCACACATTCCTAATTCATTACTCACTTTAATGACAGTATACTGGCTCAACCTAGAGATATTTTCTTACGGCCGTATTTCTGATTCAAAAAAGCAAGCTCAGCTCTAAATTGAGGCGATTTTCCACCCAGGAAATGTCTTGCTTTGAAACAGGTGTGAGAAGTGCTCTGTGTGAGGAAGTCTTGTCCTAAAACATGGGGAAAACATATTGCCACAGACCTTGTCTAATTGACTACATCAGGAGGGTTATCTAAACAGAAGGTACTGGTGTGCGCCAATGGAAATCCCTTTCCAAATATCCAATAGGAAAATGAACCTGTTGGTCCTAAGACAAACTTCAGTAATGAAATGAAAACACTAATTGAACAGATGTTAAACAAAACATTTTCTGTGCAAATCAAATCAAACTGTTCATTACACAGCAGGGTGTTGTTAATACAGTCATCTCACTAGAAATGGGTTCACATAAGCCTTGCTTTCAACTTCCTGGTAAGTGCTATTAAAGAATAATGCTCAGGCTTTGTGTGTATGCACACGCATTCGGCTATGTTTAATTTCAAAAACACCATAAGAAATCAAGCCTTGGGAGGGTTGCATTAAAAATAGGCACATAATCCCCCCCCAAGCCCCCCAAAAAAAGAAAAGAAAAAAAAAACAAAAAACAGACTTTATGTAGGAATCTGGTTTCTGTTGAAATTATCATACTGAAGTAGGAAGATCATCTGGGAGTTTGAGAAACAAAGTTTTCTGGATACATAGATTTCCTTCTGGTACAAATATCTGACAAAAAGGTAATGAAACGCCACAGCTCAATGGGTTCCTTTTCCACACAATAAATTTTAGAAGATACAAGTCACATATTTACTTTAGACCATACAAATCCATTTGAGATGCCACATTTACCTCCGGAAATGCGCTCACTGAACATTTTCTCATTTTAAAAGCCACAGCACATGACGGGACAAGTTGGGACTTTTTTGGAGCCCCATCCCTGGCCTGCCTGTTCAGACGTCCCTAAATGAGACAGGCACGCTGTTTCTGCTCCATATTCTTTCTAGCAACTGGATTTTTGTCTTAAAATCAGAGAAATTTTGGAATGGAATGGAGATGAGTAGGAGATCTCTTACAACTCTTGACCCCAAATAAGTGTTTTACCTGATTGTAGTCACTTAGATGCTCTTTCGCTCTCTAGTATCTCAGAGACGGCCAGATGGCAAAGACCATTAAACATCACCAAAAATAAATAATGGAGACAATTCCACTACTTGTGGAGAAAGTACTACATATATGTTTATGAGTCATAGGCTATTTGGGATAGGGAGAGGATATGCCTCAGAGGCTGACTTAAGGAACAGTATCTTCTCCCCAAATTACTTTCTAAGGAGGGAGAATCTGGTGAAGAACAGGGCCTTTGCTTTGCACGCTTAGGGCCAGAGATAATAAACCAGGAAGAATTTTTCTTCTCTTCCCTCACAAAATATTCAACCTCACTTCTAAATAAATATCAAACACTTTTTAAAAATGTATTGATTGGAAGGGGTACCAAATTATGAGTTCATTTCTCGATAAGGCACCCATATACATCCGTGCAGCCACGGACCCCGGTGTTCTAGGACTAGGGTCCTCTACTGCTCTCTAAAACTCCAAGGATTTGCTTTTAACAAACTGAGTCCTTGTAGTTAGGCCTCCATGTTTCGTAGTTGAGCTTATTCATGTCACCTACTCATTGCCCTTAGTCATGTGGGATCTAGGTATGAGCCACCCCAGGTCTCTCTTCTTTCCCTGACTCTAAGTTCCAAACAACCAAACTTCCACTGGGCACCTGGGTGGCTTAGTCCCTTAAGCATCTGACTTAGGCTCAGGTCATGGTCTTGGAGTCCTGGAATGGACCCCAAGTCCAGCAGGTATTCTGCTTGCCCTTCCCCCTGCTCGTGCTCTCTCTCTCTCTTATAAACAAAATCTTAAAACACGCGCACACACACTTTTGCAGTGCAGATGGTGTTGGGAGAAAGTATAAAGATGTTGCAAGTCCCAAACTTGGGACTACAACCCCTTAGGAGCTGGGACCATTACTGTATTCGGTTTGGAGGTGCCCATCAGAAGCTCTGACTGACAAAAGAAAATCTCGTGGGAAACTGGAGAGAGACATTTTGTTGCTGTCACATCAGGAATGCTCCCTAAGTAGAAAGCCACCACAGAGTTGTGATGTATTTCAGAACTGGCCTATCCTCTGAGAGTGGTAAATCAAACAGCTTGTAATAACCACTTGAGTTAGTATCTATCTAAGTCTCCTTCCATTTGTCTCTACATCATCTAGTACCACTGTGGAGTAACTTCCTGGAATCAAAGCCTTTAGCCAAATGGAGAAGAAACTTAATGTTCACGGTTCACAAATAATGGCGCATGTTTCCAGAAGCAGCAGTAGCAGCCAGTGCAGAACATTCTCAAAATTGTCTGCATTGGGAGGAAGTTAAACCACAGTAGGGACGAGCTATAAAACCAGAACCAATTTCCTATTTTATATAGAGGTAAACTCCTACTTCAAACAAGTACAATATATGATAATACAGACTTTTTCAACCCAACGACTTAGAAGGTAACTCTATTCTACTCTTAGAAGATAATCCTACAAAAGGATTGTGCCTATAATACTCTTAAATGATAAGGTCTCCAAGATTTTGACTAAAGGAACACATTTTTCTACAGACATTTTTGAAGAAACAATGAATATTTAAAATGAAGTATTTTCACCTCTCCTTTCCATGTCTCTCCTCCCACTCCCCGGAATGTTCTAGTGATGGAAACAGATAAAAATGTCTTCACGTTTTACTTGTGCTATTCTACAATCACAAGTGTAGCCTAAAACATATCTTGAAATCCTGATATCTTACCCAAAGGCACCCTGACTAGCAATGGATGAGCTCATTTGGGACAAGAATAATCCCATAAAGACTGATCATATCACACCACACAGGGCCTATTCCAACCTTTGAAAGGCTGTCCCATCCCTGTTTGGTTTCATTCTCTCCCTCTCTCTTTCTATCTCTCTCTCTCACACATACACACACACACACACATACACACTCACATTCACATACACGACCGAATAGAAAAATCTCAGGAATGACCTACCTGTGGAGTGAGTTTCCCGACCCTTTGGGTCATTGGCTCGTTCATCACAACTTCCACTTTGCAAGCATCTTTCTCTTTGGGGATGGCAAACTTCAGGTCATCTCCCGACAGGAAGGCAGAGCTGCCCTTCATCACCCTGACCCCACGGTTAAGGCTGATGAAGGTGGGACTGGCCCAGCCTAGGAGCAGCAGCAGCAAAGCACTGGGCCTACCCCAGTTCAGAGAGCTCATGCTGTCAGGGGCCAACTCGGTTTGTCCACTGGTGAAATCCCTTCAACACAAGAGGGCTTCTGTTCTTCCTTTAGAGATGTTAGCTCATAGTCCAAGGGGCAGGGCAAGGGGTCCTGACGATGTGCCTCAAGATCTTAACATGTCCCTTTCATTTCAAACCCAGACAAGGAGGCTTTTCAGGCAATCCCAGGGCTTTTAATAAAACTCGCTGATCACTCCTGACAACGCCGGCAAGATGAATGTGCCTCCCAAGTGCTTTTCTAATCCTGCAAATGAGAAAAGAGGTTGGAGGAAAGCGAGAGAGAGAGAGAAAGAGAGAGAGAGAGAGAGACCAAAAGGTTTGTGTGACTATTCAAAAGATCCCTGCTGGCAAAGGAATCTTTCAGCCAGCCTATAATTTCAGCTAAATTAAAAACAAATAAACTAACTTGACCTCCAGGCCCATGTAAAAAGGCAGTGAAGCCATTTCACTACCCTGCTTGTAACTCCCGCTTCCGGACTCAATGCTGCCCCCCACCCCCTCGCCCCATGGGGATGTCACTTGTGTGGTCCCACAGGAGCCAACCAGCCTCACTCCCCAAGTACAGTGTTTAGTTGCCTGGGAGGTGAGCTCTGCTTCTCTTTCCTCATCTGTTAAATGAGGACCATAGCCTAATCTGTAGAAGAGAGCTGACAGAATTATTTGCATGCTGTTTCAAACACTGATTAATTCTTAATCATCATGACCCAAATAAGAAACGAGCTTCATAATTTGTCCCATGAGCACAACTCTGACATTGCTGGGCAATGAAGACCCCTGAGAAACTCTTGAGTGGAAATTGGAGAACAGATATTTTTCTAAGTGAACATTTGGGGGGTTTGTTTTCACGTCAAAGGGACTAGGAATCAAGTCACATAGCTTGACTAGACACAGCTGACTCGGCGTATGCATACATGTTCATATTGTCTATGACACTAATTGTAACATAATGCACTGAATCTGCACAAATGAGATCTTTGTTTCTACTTTCACCACTTAGAATTTCAAGATTATTTCTCTGTGTTCCATAACAGAAATGACTCTGCCAAGTAAAACATATTGCAATAAATCCTTAGGTTCAGGCTAAGGTTGGGTGGACTTCCTATGCCCATAGGAAGTCTTAACATTTTAATGATCTCAACAAATTTCTGTACATAACCAAAGGATACTCAAATAAATGTTTGGCCAAAGGGTGTACACAAAAAAATCACCCATGTTCAATACATCAAGGGAGGACTCATTCTCTTGTCATTGTTTGAAACCATTCACTTTTGAGGTAGTACATGACATCTGTCACCTGGTATCTAAGGGGGGTGTACATTTTACAGAACAGTCTTTTTTTTTTTTTTTTTATGGTGTCAATCTCAAACTAAAACATTTCCCACACTCCCACTGACAGTGTTGTCCACAATCCGGCTGAATGAGGTTGGCTTATTTGGGCAGAAATGTAAACTTTGCTGTTGAACCTTCACAACAAAGTCAAACCTGGTTTCCATTCATGTCTGACATCTAAGACCACTCAAGGGGGGAAAAAAAAAAAAAAAGCCAGCACATTCAGAAAGAAGAGTATGGCTAAGTGTTTCTCAAAATGGAGAGGTAAGGGAAAAAACTTTGCTTTCTGAGATTTTTAAAGAATTAAATCAACCTGTAAAGGCCGTAAGGACAGCAGGCTCTCCTGCACCCCTCTTATCTCACTGTCACCTTCCTTATCCTTTCCTGCTTTTCCCAAGATCCCCTGACTTTTTAACATGGGGAGCCTAGGGTCCTTAGACCTGGTTTTTGTCTACCATTCCTCCCTAATGATCTCATTTCTTGGCACTTATATGCTAACAAGTCCCAAATTTATATCTTTAAACTTTTCCCTTAACTCTGGATTCCATATGGCACTGTCTATGTGACATCTTCCTAGGGGTGTTTAATGGACATCTCATTCTTCATGTCGCCAAATTTGTGCTCTTGGTCCTCCCTCTCTCGCTCTCCCTGATCTCAGTTAATGGCATCCAACTTTTCAGTTGTTCTCTCCTTTGTCTCAATGTTTAGTCTACCGCTAAACAATGCAACAAAATCCTGTTTGTTTGTTGCAATGGACACAACTTAGGGTGACCTCCAAGAATTTCGGCCTATAGCATCCCGGAGTTCCCTCCCCTCGAGTGACAGCAGAATCTTTGAGGCTTCCAACCAACAGAATAAGGCACAGGTGATGGGATGTCATTCCCATGGTCACACTATATAAGAAAAGAATCTGTCTTAGCAGACTGGGGCTCCAGGCTCTCCTGCTGAACTTGAAGAAGCAAGCATCCCTGGGTTCCAGTCTGCCAACAGCCTGAATGAGCTCAGAGGAAGATTCAGCCTCAATCAAGCTTCCAGATAAGACTGGCATCCAGCCTCCAGAGAAGATGCCTTGATTGCCGCCTGAAGCAAGGAACCCAGGTAAGCTGTGACCAGACTCCCAACCAATGTCAGCTGTGAGATAAGAAATTTGTTAGGTCACTAAGTTTGTAGTAATTTGCTTACTCGGCAATATAAATTGAATGCACTCTTCTTCAAAACCTATCCAGACTCCAACCACTTCTCACTTCCATTGTTGTCATGAGAGCCAAGCCGCATCATCAACTCTTTGCTGGATGACTACAAATAGCAACCAATTTGACTTCCCCGATTCGCCTCTTGCCTCCCCGATAGCCCAGCTTCAGCATGGCAGCCACAGGTCCTATTAAATATTACTTAGGTCACTTCCATGCCCCAAACCCCCAATGGCCTTTCATCTTAGTGTAAAAGCCATAAAGCAACCATGTATGTAACGTGTTTCTCTCTTACTTCTCTCATCACCTCTTCTGTTTGTCTTTCCTTCACTTCCCCTGCTCTAGGCCCGCTAGCATCTCTGTTTTTCCTCAAACATGTCAAGATTAGCCTTCTCTTGCTCTCATCCAGAACCTTCCCACTTGCTGTTAGCCTCTGGCACATTATTCTCTCAGATATCCTTCTTCTTATCTCACTGGCTCCCAGTTTTCCATCAAATGTCACACCTGCTCTGTACCACACCCAACCACTCCCTTAAAACTCCCTTAAAACATCTCTCCATCTCCAGCATTCTTTTCTGCTTTGTTTTCAACCTTACTCCTTATAACCATCTAATAATACATTTGCTTGTTTACATTGTGTGTAACCATTTTCCTCACAGAGGTGAGAATTTTTCTTTTTTATTCATGGATTTATCTTTATGATTCCCTCCATCTTGTTGCCCAGGACCACACCACAGGCTGGCAGAGCTGTGAGCTAGAAGGAGCCTAGAAGGGACATTTGCAAAGTGAAGTCACCATACCAGCCCATTCTTCCAGAATTTTACCTGGCAGAGAATGTAAACTTTTTTCTTGTTTAACCCACTGATATTTGGGGTTTATTTTGGTCATGACTGAACTGTAACTATAGGTTTAATCATCACTTTATTCTTCAAGTTTTTCTATTAATTTAATTTAGTCACTAATCAGCTAAATAGTGTACCTTCTTGCCTAATAGTATACGGGGCAATAGGCCATCCTCTAATCATATTATAATAAGTTCTTAATTAGCCTAGAAGTACACAGACCAAGATCCTAATGTTTTTCCACAAGGAAGATATAAGAAAAAAGGAGGAGAAAATCTATTCCTGTGGCTCCCTAAGCTGCAATGATATGGAAAGAGTGGACCTGAATTCTGAAAATCCCCGATTTGGCTTGATTCTTATGAACACTGGTTTCCTCTTCTAAAAGAAGAGCCATCCATCCTCCCACTTCCAGTTTCCCTGTGAGACCAAATGAAATAACCCATGTGGAAATATTCTAATGATAAAGTGCCATACAAATGAAGCATTACTATTACAAAATACATCAAAGGAATAAGAGGAAAACTTGTCTTGAGACAAGTAGAATGGCAGGACTTGGCCCTTGGTGAAGGTGGCAGAATCGGGTTCCGGACAAGCCAAACCGAGTATATTCTGTTTACATTTTCATTTACTCTTTTCTTCCTCATGATCATAAGACAAGCTGTAACAATAAAAACTGAATTCCAGTATTTCGGAAACAACCTGAAGCAACACAACTGAGAGAAAAGAAGGGCACAAGAGTAACGACTTCCAAACTCAAAACCAAATATCCTTTAATCAGTGGGCTTGAGTGAAGTGTGCAAAATTAAGCTCCATGAAGATCAAAAAGGGTATGCTGTACTTACGTTCTGTTTACATTCAAATTTTGCTCTGGTATTTTTCTCTTGGTGTTGAGGAACACCAAGAATGTGGGCATTCCATGGAAAATAGTGCTCTGATTTTTCACTTGAAGAAGGCAGCAGAGGAGGGGAGAGAGAGGATTTGGAGGAACAAATGGAGAAGAAAAGAGCAAACAAATGAACAGAACAATAGATAAGGAAATCTGGGCTCTACATCACACAAAGTTTTGTAGACGATGATGGGCCTTTTGCCTCCGCCCCCCAAATTAAATGGTAGTAATTGTCTTGACTCTGATACAAAATTATAACGTCCAGAGGGAACCAACATTTACCTGACAACACCCTGATACAGCTCATCACGAGAAGCCCATTTTCTGGTCCCAACATAGGGCCTCGTCAGATGCTTAGAATCCATCTGCCCACAGCTCTCTCAGAATGCCAATGGAGGCACCCACGGAGTGAGCAGAATCAGCAGAAGCACTCAGATGCAGAAGCAGAAAGGCGGCTGAATTCTTCAAGGGACCTTGTCACCTGACTTTTAGCCACTCTAGACTTAATTTGACCCTGCAACAGAAACAAACCCTGTCTCTCTCTGTCCGTGTGGTGATTCAGCTGCTTCTAGCCATTTCAAAATCCTCAGATCGCAGCTCCAAAGCAGCTCTGTTCCTATCGACTATGTTCTCACCGTTGCCTTTTTCCTTCTTATGGGAATCAGGTATTCTAAGGAATATCTGTACACGCCAATAAAAATGAGTGAAAACATATTCTGAAAAGAGGTAAAACACTCTGCTTTGAGTTCTTCCTCATAAATATTCAAAAAATGTTTCTGTAATCAACCTTTCTTCCTTTGGTAAATTTCCTGAACAGAAGAAAGTAATTTAGTAACATTTCCTAGTGGTTGGGGGTTAAGGAATGTGAGCTAGTATTTACTTCATAATTATACATTTGATTTAACCTTAGGAGCATGTATTCTTTATGTTAATAAAAACATGAAACTCTTGTTACTTACCTAGAATATTTTGCACACATCAAGAAAAGAATGGAACCTAGCTGTACTCCCCGGCTCTTTCTGCAATGGAAATTTTCAGTGGTCAATGAAAATGATGTGTGCCCTGATAAGAATCATATTTACTACTATTCTTCTTTAAAATTTTGCAATGGTAGCTATGCAATGCAAAGATATACCCTTCCCCATCTTGTGCCCAGCACAATAATCTATTATATCTTCTTGTTGTTTTGCTTTGCTGTGCGCAGGACTCTCATAGATAGCCTGATACTCTTCTCAGTGATCCAGGTTAATTGTTACCAGTCAAGGGAAGATGATGCAAACAATGGAACTGTTTGTTTTCCTGTTTTACAAGTACCCCCAAGTTCTTAAAAATGAAAATAAACTTGAAAGAACAGAACCTAATAAGCCCAAAGAGAATGAAAACAGTAATTCAGAAAGATACGTGCACCCCTAGGTTTACTGCAGCATTATTTACAATAGCCAAGATATGGAAGCAACCTAAGGGGTCATTGATAGATGAATGGATGAGGATGTGGTATATATCTATGATGGAATATTACTCAGCTACAAAAAAGAATGAGATTTTGCCATTTGTGACAACATGGATAGAGCTAGAGAATATCATGCTAAGTGAAATCAGTCAGTCAGAGAAAGACAAATACCATATGATATTGCTTATATGAGGAATTTAAGAAATAAAACAAATGAACAAAGAAAAAAAAAAGATTAACCAAAAAAAACAGACTCTTAAATCCAGAGAACAAACTGGTGGTTACCAGAGAGGAGATCAGTGCAAGAATGAGTAAAAGAGGGAAAGGGGATTAAGAGTATACTTATTGTGATGAGCACTGAGTAATATATAGAAATGCTGAATCATTATATTGTACCTCCAAAACTAATATCATGTTGTATGTTAATTATACTTCAATTTAAATTTTAAATAAATAAATAACAAAACGGGGGGATGAAAATTAATAAAGTGGGTTTAAGTTAAAAATAGCCAACTCAGGAAAGTTAAAAACAGCCAACTCAGGATCAACCCATTCCCACCCACCCCAACATAGAGAGATTTTGATATCCTTGCCTAGAATGATGAATAAAGTCAGTGAGATTTTTCTAACTCTACTTCACATTAAAATCTTTAAAATACCAATCAGAATGACCTGAGAAGCCACCGTGGAATTTTTTTGATGGATTTTTAAAATCATCATTATTTTCACCCAAACGAATTTCCAAAATAACTCACATAAATCAAAGGTAAAAATTTAAAGCATAAACTTGTCACTGAATAAAATTGTCCACAGGACAACTGAATTGAAACTAAATCATAGATGGCATGAACTGCTCCAAAGGAATGGGCATTCAAGAGGAACTGTATCCAGAGAACAGCTAGCTGTCCAAACTCAGGCAAAATGGTTCTCTTCTCTGTATTTTGGCTGAGGAAATTAAGACTTATGCAGAGTTTACCAAGGACTTCAGATGCACTGCCTCCTCTGACTTCAGCACCCCCTGGGGGAGACAGACAAGTCTAATTGCTCCTTGTTATAGGCAACAGGGAGTCAACATTCTAAGAGGTCATAGTCTGATGCAGCAGAGCCCGGGGGAAGCAGGTCTTGAGTCTCAGTGTAGGGATTTTTCCTCCTGTATGCTACCGATCTCATTCTTTTCTCTCCAACAAAGAGTAGTTGAACCATATAGACCACAAAAGAAGAGCTGGGAAGACACAGTCATAAAAAAGTTTTTCTTTTTGAGAACCACATAACCTTTTATGGAGTTTTAATTGCTCAACGACCCCACGAGAGTGAAGAATCTTTGGCATTTGGCAGTCTTGCCCAATACAGGATTTCCAGAGAGATTTCTCTCAAATAGGGAGATAGAATCTTGCAGAAGAAAAAGCTTGTGACTTCGAAGACTGTTTTTTCTTTATCAAGGAATTGTTCGTGTTTTCCTGTCCCCATTTTTTGATTACCTACTATATACAGGCAACGAGCTCTGTTCTTTATATGTTTTCGTTTCTTTCTCACAACAAGCCCTACAATGCATTTTCTACTATTGTTCTGATTTCACAGGTAAATAGTGCCTTAAAGAAGTGACAGGAGTATCATAAACAAGAACTAACATTTACTAAGTGCTTACTAAGGGCTAGGAGACGTTCAAAGTACTTTATACATATTATCTTTGTTTAATTCCTGCAACAGTTTTAGGACATAGAGAATGATTTTACAGGTTTGGAAAATGAGGTGCAAAAACGTTAAGTAACTTGCCCAGGGTCATCAGCTTGACTCGAGTCTGTGTCCTAGTTTTGCCTGACTCCGGGACCCACACACTTAATCACAAGACATTACACTGCTTCACATCACAGCAAAATCTTTTTTTTTTCCTTAAGATTTTATTTATTTATTTATTTATCTGATGGAGAGAGACACAGGTGAGAGAAGGAACACAAGCAGGGGGAGTGGGAGAGGGGAAAGCAGGCTTCCCCCTGAGCAGGGAGCCCAATGTGGGGCTCGATCCTAGGACCCTGGGATCATGACCTGAGCTGAAGGCAGATGCTTAACTGAGCCCACCCAGGTGTCCCCACATCACAGCAAAATCTTATACTCCTTGCAATTACTTCACTACCTCCTCGGGGTTGTTTTCTTACAGCACGTGAACCCCTAACAATTTTAGGGGACAATTGCAGACAGCAGTTGATGACTGTTGCCTGAGTTAGTTTCACTGCAGGCAATGTTCTCTCAGAGAAGTAGCTGTTACTTTAAGAGCAGATGATCAAGGCAGATGCCCTGTCTCATTGCATCTTACTATTCCAACTCCTCCCACAAGCAGCACAGTTTAAAGATCTCAAGGCAAACAGGTCTCCTCGAAATTCCAGTCTATTAAATCAATAAAATATGTCTTGATTCTGTTTACAACATTGTGCTTCCCCCACTCTGCAAATTTTTTCTAAAATGCAATCTGAATCACAGAATATATGGTTTAGGAGACTTTAGAAATCAAGGAGTCCATATCCTTCATTATTTTTTCATCAATGTATTTGTCTTTTTTGAAAATAACCCCCTTTTATGTGTATTTAAAAATACATGCTCTTTAACTAACAGATAAAAATACAGAAACACAAAGAAAAGGAATAAATACCCTTTCCCAACACCCAAAGAAAACATCCTTAGGTTTTTCAAATGTATGTGTATGTATATACAATTTTTAAACTTAATTAAAATCATACTATAAAAAGAGCATGGACAATCTTTCCCTATTAACGCAACATTCTAGTTTAAGCATTTTCCATATCATTAAACATTCCTTGTGATCTTACTTTTCAGTTATGCCCTCTATCCAAAACATGGATATATTATGATTTCCACCGTCATGTCTTGTTACGCTAAAGTACTTACCATGCCAGTAGATTATGATGAAAACTCCTTAATTATAGATTAGTTTATTTTTCTAGTTCTTTCCTTTTGATAGTTTTCTAGCAGTGGAATTATAAGATCAAAGGGTATGAAATTTATTTTGCAGCTCCTGATATGCACACTTTCTAGAAAGATGGTGCTAATTTGACACCATTCCCAGTCTTGCTCACATTCCATATCACCCCTTTAAACTTTACTCACTTCCAAAGTGAAATGTTGTATCCTGCCCCTATTTTAACTTGCATCCTTTGTTTACTTGCGATATAGCTTTTTATTTTTATTTATTAATCATGTGTACTTTCTCTTTAGAAAGCTCTTCATTTTACAGAAGAAAGAAAGTCCCATGGCAATTAGTGACTTTACTAATGTTGAAAGAAATTTCCAGGCACAAGACGGAGCCACTCCTGCCCAGGACGCCACAATCACAAACCGAAACTTAGACAATTTTCGTGTCCCAGTCAATGCTCTGCTTGACCAGAAACGCTGTCTATTCAATCAGCCAATCCCGAATGCCAAGCCAACTCTGCACCTTCTCACCCTCAACAAGGTTGACCATGTGGCCCCAACCAGTCAGATATTCGCTAGCTGTTTCTTCCTTGCTTTTTATTCTTTTCTTTTTTAAAGATTTTATTTATTTGACACAGAGACAGAGATCTCAAGTAGGCAGAGAGGCAGGCAGAGAGAGAGGGGGAAACAGGCTCCCCGCTGAGCAGAGAGCCCAATGTGGGGCTCGATCCCAGGACCCTGAGATCATGACCTGAGCGGAAGGCAAAGGCTTAACCCACTGAGCAACCCAGGCACCCCTTGTTTTTTATTCTTTATCCTATAAAAGTTTCTGGCCCTCTGCCCCATTTTGCAGTTCCCTGAGACTGTCCACCTCATAAAGTGTTAAATAAAGTTTGCATCACCCAAATTGTCTCCTTTAATCAGTGTCTCCACACCAAGATTACACAGGTATCTGGAGACAAAGCCTGGTTTGGAAACTTCGTCCTCCTGACGTCCAGACCATGGCAATGTCCGCTATCCCCGCAGCTCACTCAAATCACAGATGCTTGGTCCAGAGACTATCATTTCAGTACTTTCTTCCCCCAATTCAGCAAGTCCTGACAGACTCCCAGAACTATGGAGAGAAAGCCTTCCCTCGGGCTATGCTGTCAAGACCCAAGTTGCAAACATGGATCTTCGACCACCACACAAACTCATTAGAAGGTTTCCATTCTCAGATTTTTCAATAGTTCAGTGTTTATCCCACTGATCAAGGTCACATTTTGCAAACTATGTTTCTTAAAATATACATTTTGGGGATGTTATAAGCTTTTCACACACAAAAAAGTCTTCTATATCCAAATATATCTAAAGCACAGAATGCTAAGGGTTTTTTGGTTTTGTTTTTAAGATTCACAGTGCAATATGAGCATATCAGAGGCTCTAAGAAGCCCTGAGGAAAGAAAAACTTTCACCGGGAAGTTTGCAAACTTACAGAAAACACTCTCCGTCCCAATATAAAATCCAGGTTCTTTGATAAATCACTCAAGAAACATTAGGTTAGAGAGTTAAAAATGACTGAAATATAGAATGGCCACAAATTTCTGGCCACCCCTGATAAATCCATACTTAATGAATCTACATCAGAAATCCAAATTCCAGGCCACTCTTTGGAAACCAGACATCTGGCCTTTCTCTACAAAGACTTTCCACTAAAACTACCTTCAAAGGTAGAGAAAATGGATGGCAGTGTGGAAAAAGGTTTTGTCCCCTCTATTTACAGTTGTTTTTAATGACTTTTGAAGTTTCTCAAACTATCAAAGGCATTTCCTTAAAGATTAGGAAGTGACCATAATTTACATTCACTTTGCTTTTAGCCAGAGGGTTGTATCAAACAAATTTTCACAACAGCTTGTTTTAATTGAATAACTTAAACAGAATGAAAAACATTCTCATTCACAATGGTCAACTATACCTGGGACTGAACCATGTGTACACACCCAGACTTAAACTCAGGACCTTCCCAACCACAGTCACACTATTGAAACTGGCTTTTCTCTTCTTGAGTGAATACTGTATCTTTTAAATTCACCAAACACCAAGTTGTCCAGAAGCGAGATTCTGTTTAAAGTCACATGAGGTCATGTTCAGAAGTTCATCATCTGGAAACAATTCCCTTTCTACATTAGATCCTGGTTCTCTGTTTCAATAGGACAAATTCATTAGTTCTCTTAAGATGTAAGCAATTATAGAATACCCACTTTGTGACAGGGGCTTTAATAAGTGCTAGACAAAAGAAAAAAAAGACCAAAAAAATTCTTGCTCATACAGCATTTATAGTGTATTGGAGAAGGACATACATATAAACTCTGAATTCAAAAAGAGTGCTAAGTGTTCTAATGGTGGAATGCATTGCATGCTAAGGAATGAATAGGAGGGCAGCATTTGACTCATACTGGGCATAGGGGAGAGGGCTTTCCTACAAGGGGAGAGAGCTAAATTAGGACAAATAGGATTTATTTAGAAAGGTGAAATGGAGTTGGAATGGCTAAAATTAACCAGTTAGGATAACAGGTGTTGGCGAGAATACAAAGAAAAGGGAACCCTCCTACATTGTTGGGGGGAATGCAAGCTGGTGCAGCCACTCTGGAAAACAGTATGGAGGTCACTCAAAAAGTTGAAAATAGAGCTACCCTATGACCCAGCAATCGCACTACTGGGTATTTACCCAAAGATACAAATGTAGGGATCCAAATGGGCACATGCACCCAAATGTTTACAGCACAATGTCCACAATAGCCAAACTATGGAAAGAACCTAGATGTCCATCAACAGATGAATGGATAAAGAAGATGTGGTATATATATACACAATGGAATACTATGCAGCCATCAAAAACTTGCCACTTGCAACGTGTGGATGGAATTAGAGGGTATTAAGCTAGGTGAAGTAAGTCAATTGGAGAAAGAAAATTACCATATGATCTCACTGATATGAGGAATTTGAGAAACAAGACAGAGGATCATAGGGGAAGGGAGGGAAAAATGAAACAAGATGAAACCAGAGAGGGAGACAAACCATAAGAGACTCTTAATAATAGGAAACAAACTGAAGGTTGCTGGAGCGCGGGGGAGGTGGAAGGGATGGTGTGATTGGGTGATGGACATTAAGGGGGGGCATGTGATGTAATGAGCCCTGGGTGTTACAGACAACTGATGAATCACCGAACTCTACCTCTGGAACTAATAATACACAATATGTAAATTAACTAAATTTAAATAAAAAAGAAATCTGTAACTATTCCTAGAAGAAAGCAGACCATACATTAACAATAATTATCTTCGCATGCTAGAATTTTGGATAGTTTTTATTTTCTTCTTTATAATTTTTTTTAATTTTCTACAATGAATTTATACCATTATAAAAATTGGGAAAATGTTATTTTTAAAAAACTTCAGATGTATTATTGGTTTATTTAGTCACTTCCTTATTGTTAGACATTTGGATTTTCCAGTATGGGGCAATGAATATCTTTGTTCATAAAGTATTTTCCAAATTCATACTTCTTAAAAAAAAAAAAAAGGATTTCCATATCAGCAGATCTTTTAACAGGACTATTTGTGATGGTTGGCCTCTTTTCTGCACCAGACATCTGTGAGTTTGGATTTTATCATTAGCTATGGCATGCAAGTAAGATGGTCAAGGTTATTGTAGTATAGCTCAAGGAACAATGCTGGGTAGTTGTTTTGTTTTGTTTTAAGATTTATTTATTTAGAGAGAGAGAGGGAGCAGTGCAAGGGGGCAGGGGGAGAGGGAGAGAGAATCTCAAACAGACTCCCCACTGAGTGTGGAGCCTGACGTGGGGCTCAATCCCACAATCCTGAGATCACAACCTAAACAGAGATCAAGAGTCAGATCCTTAACCAACTACACCACCCAGGCACCACCCTGGGTAGTTTTCTGAATGTTGAGCATATCTTTCCACCATGAAGTACTCCATTTCGAACAGTACACGTTAAGGTAAATTGCTGAGTTTGATGAACCCCTTAGAGCATTGTGCTCATATGCTATCGTAGCAATACCATTTTGTATTGTGAAGTACTCGATTATAAATCTGTCCCACAGACTTCAATTTCTCAAAGGCGGGGGTTTTTACCTTAGTGGACTGTTAAAAGTCAGCTGACTCTCCACTCATTTACACAGAAACTGTGCTTCTGACGTAACATCTACTCATTGATTCCCTGACTCTGCCATATTCTTTCTCTTCATCTTCAAACACGCCCCTTTAAACCTTTCTTTCTCCTTTCTTCCTTCCATTATAAAGTATTATTTGTTTCAGGGGTACAGGCCTATGATTCATCAGTCTTACACAATTCATAGCACTCACCACAGTACCTCCCCAGTGTCCATCACCCAGCCACCCCATCCTTTCCATCCCCTCCTTCCCTCTAGCAACCCTTAGTTTGTTTCCTATGATTAAGAGTCTCTTATGGTTTGTGTCCCTCTCTGACTTCATCTTGTTTTATTTTTTCCTTCTTTGCCCTATGCACCTCCATTTTGTTTCTTAAATTCCACATATGAGTGAGATCATATAATTGTCTTTCTCTGCTTGACTTATTTCACTTAGCATAATACCCTCTAATTTTATTCATGTCATTGCAAATGGCAAGATTTCATTGTTATGGCTGCATAGTATTCAATTGAGTGTGTGTGTGTGTGTGTGTGTGTGTGTATACCACATCTTTATCCATTTGTCTATTGATGGACATCTAGGCTCTTTCCATAGTTTGGCTATTGTGGACATGGCTGCTATAAACACTGGGGTCCAGGTGCCCCTTCAGATCACTACATCTGTATCTTTGGGGTAAATACCCAGTAAAGCAATTGTTGGGTCATAGGATAGCTCTATTTTTAACTTTTTGAGGAAACTTCTTGAGAGTACTTTTCCAGAGTGGCTGCACCAGCCTGCATTCCCAGCAACGGTGTAAGAGGGTTCCCCTTTCTCTGCAGCCTTGCCAATATCTGTCACTTCCTGACTTATTAATTCTAACCATTCTAACTAGTGTGAGATGGTATCTTATTGCGGTTTTGATTTGCATTGGAAATGCTTTTGATGACTTAAGAAACCAAGTGATAATGATAAAAAATGTAATGTTGTTTGAGACTAAGTCACGGTACATCAAAAGTCACAGAATTCTAGGGTTGGAAGGAGCTTCTCCTCCAAATTTTACTTAAACCAACGTTCTTGGGTGTTATGCACTTACTTTGCATCTGGTCCTGTTTCACAACCACCTATGGAACACATTCTGGTTCTAAGTTAAGTAATTTGTCCAAGGCATATGCTAATAAACGACTGAGCTGACATTCCAGCCCCAGCGGGCAGGTTCCAAAGCCCGCGTTCCTGAAGCCCATACTCTGCACACTCCAGCACACACACAGAAGTCAAGATGAGGAAGCAACCGCCCTAAGGGCAAAGTGATTTGCCAAAGATTAAAGAACTGATTTGCCTGCTGTCTTATTCACTAATGCAGGCAGAGAATGGAAAGCACACGACAATCGAATCCTGGGATATAGTAAAGTCAAAAAAACTACAGGTCCTATACAGGTGTGAGGATACTTTTCCTGGAAGCCAGCCTACCAGCACCTGGGCAAAGCCCCCAATCAGGGCAAGAGATGTTCACTTGATAGATCTGCCAAGTGAACATCTCTTGCCTTCACCTCACTGCCTATACCTGCCCTTCAGGGAGATGGGGATCAAGACAAGGAAACAAACACTGAATCCTTAAAAAAATGACAATTCTTAACACCAACAAATAATTAAATTTAACAGAACTCTAATGAGAGTCTTTCCTTTCTTCTCTGCTGAGGATCTTAGCACAATTCTAGGTTCAGCCATGACCTATACATCACTTTATTTTACAAATAGTTGTTTTACGATTGTTTGTTTATTATTTGCAAATATAGTACAGGAGAAGGAAGAGGAGGGAGGGTGTGGGGAGGGCTTAATGCTCTGCTCTAGGATTACAGCTGAAGTGAAAGGAAATGCCACAGTAATAAGAACAGAGGCCGGATTTAAATCAGATTTCTCCCAGTTCCACTACTTCCTTGAACAATGTCCTTATTTTTCCTTGCCTCTGTTTCCTCACCTATACAAAAAGCGATACCTTTCAAGGCCATTAAAGTAGTTAAACATGATAATGTACGTAAATGTGTTGTTGCTCGTTGCGCAGGCGCACACGCACCCATGGAGAGAGCAAGGCTCCAGGTAACTCCGTCCCGTTTCTGGCCCAAGCCAATCAGAGTGTTTTCTAAAACTTAGTGGAAAATTTACCACTCTAATGGATACTTGTCATTAAACATTCATCAAAACCCAGAGAATGTACATCACAAGTAAATCCTAATGAAACTATGGGCTTTAGATAATCATCACTGGCTTATCCCCTGTAGTACCTGATACTCATACAAGGTGTAACCGGGGAAAGTGGGCAGATGGGGTGTATGTGAGAACGCTGTTCAATTCTTCCATAAACCGAAATCTGCTCAGAAACTGAAGTTTATCAAGTTAAAAAAAAAAATCATTAGTTGAGCCAACCTTTGACATGTTCTGTGATTTAGGTTGAACTGACTCTCCAGTAACACCCACCAGAGCTTGAAAATTTTCTATAGAGCAGTGCAGGGCTACTGGCAACAAAAAAGAAGCCAGGCAAGCCACAGGGACTTCCTGGCGCTCAGAACCGAGCATGATTGTGTCACCGCTGTAGAGCTCTGCCCTTCCTCACGATCTGCAGACATCCAGCTACTCAGGCACCAGCAGGGCTTGCTGGCCACAGGACCCTCCCACACTGAGCCCCCACCCCCACCCCCAGCTGAACCCAGCGGCCACCATTAGGTCTCCTGCAGATGCATGAGTCCTCGACCCCTCTGTGCTCCGCTGAGTTTAACTGCATTAAGAAGAATAGAAACATAATCTGCTTACTTTGGCAGGATTGGGGGTGGGCTGCCGTGAGTGGGAGAGCGCTCTCAGGCAATGAGATTAAAAATGGTTCAGTCCTAGCTCAAGAACAAAATCTCAGTAAACATCACAGGCTGCAAATTAAAAGTATCTGAATGTCTGATGAGATGACTTATTTGTTGAATACATGTGTGCACAAGAATGTGGCAACGTATAAGAGTGGCCTCCTAAGACAATTACAAGCACAATCAAGTCAGAGAAGTGTTTTAAAAGAGAGAGGGGGCACCAGGGTGGCTCGGTCAATTAAGCAGCCCACTCTTGGTTTCTGCTCAGGGCATGATCTCAGGTTCCTGAGATTGAACCAGGCAATCAGCTCTGGAGTCAGCCCGGAGTTCCTTTCTCTTCCTCTCTCTCTCTCCCTCTGCCCCTCCCCCTGTCTACGCACACCAGCACGTGTGCTCTCTCTCTCACTCTCTCTCTCAAAGAAAGAAATAAAATCTTTAAAAAGAGAGACAAATAGGGTGCACACAAGTGGTCTTGGCGTAAACATTTTCTTAAGTCTCCAAAACACAAATAGACTATTTTTTAAAAGTGGGTTTGCAAATCATTCCTCTAGAAGTGAGAACGTGTTAGCCACAGGCATAGCGTCCGACTAGCAGAAGAAGGCAGTTCACACTGTGATGTCACTGAGCACGACATAAACTCAACACGGCGGAAGGTATTTCTGGGGAAGCCAACTAACATACCTGTCCTTCAGAGTATAGGCCAAAGGAGGTGAGACTCCGTTATTGGGTTTTTCTCAGTTCGATACATCAAATTCCAGGGGCACTGTTCGTTTTATAACCATGCTGGGTGGGGAGGCGCGGGGGGGCGGTGCTTGGGGTGCTGCTTTCACATATCCAATAGTAAACAGGGCCCGCAGAGTTCCTGCAGTGTGATGGTTGACCCCAATGTCTCCTGAGGCCTGAGGGAAAGTAGTGGTTACAAACGAGACTTCGCTCTCATGGCTTTAGCCCCACTTGACTGCTGGAAGTAATTAAACAGCCTTCATGAGGGCTGGAGACGGTTTTTGTCATTGACAACATTCTAGAAACACTCTAAGGTGAAAGTGTTGCCCTAATGTCACTCCTAAGCCAGCAGGGTCCCACCTCCGGCTTCATCACAAGACAACTCATGCATCATCTCAAATTTTTTCAGATGTAATTTGCCTGGGTGGGGTCCAGCCATCTGAAATCAAAAGTTCTCTGGTGATTTTAATGAGCCACCAGGTTTGAGAATCACTGCTGTAAACAACAGCACTTTATTTTCTTCACCTCGGAGTAAAGGAGGTAAAGGGGGCTTTAGTGCCCAAAGACAGAAGGTAGGTTTTTTGGCATATCTGAAAACCATCAGAGTGGAGTGAAGTGATGGGTCTAGGGCTGGGGTCCCACCCAGAAGACCAGCACCAGGAAGAGGCTAAAAGCAAGATCCAGTTTGGGGAGCAATAGGGAAAAGGAGAGGGAGACAGGATGGCCTCAGACAGAGAGGAAATGAGGGAAAGTTTCCAGACAGCCTAGCTGGGAGGCCATTCCTAGGAAGCTAGTCACATGCGTGACAAGTACAGACATGAGGCAGCGGTTTCCCAAAGTAGCAAACTCGTTAGAAAGGAAACACTCTAAAATAAAAGAAATTAACATCAAGTTTAGCCAGCAAAATTTTGGGCGAGGACTACTTTCCATTGCATTCCAACTTTTCCCTCGCTGTGAATCTTTAAAGACACAGTTAAATACGTGTATTGCAACAACAAATTTTATTACCCACAAGGCTAATATCTCTCCATGCTTTTTTTTCCCCCCATATTATGATAGTTCATATTATGATAGAAATAATCATTTGGGTTTAGGCAGGAAGTCAGAGGTCTCCCTGAGATCATTACTTGTGGTCACGATTGATCAGAGTAAAAGGGGATTTGAGGCTCTCTCCTTAATCATCTGCTGCAAAATATAAACATTCAGACCTTCTGGTCTATAAATTAAAAATCCCTCACGTGACTCCAAAGTCTAATTCCTCCCATCCAAGTGCTAACTAGGCCCAACCCCGCTTAGCTTTCGAGATC
The DNA here is from genome assembly GCF_010015895.1 of Lontra canadensis. Lineage (NCBI taxonomy): Eukaryota > Metazoa > Chordata > Mammalia > Carnivora > Mustelidae > Lontra > Lontra canadensis. The sequence goes on along the minus strand of NW_022631064.1, from coordinate 5,325,368 downwards.
AGATGAGATCGGGTGCATTCAGGGTGGTATGGCCGTAGACCAAAGTCTAATTCCTTTTTATGTTCCCAGTGTACCAGTTTCTTCTCGTCAGTTCTTCAATGAAACAGGAGCCACCATTTCATGCCTCTTCTAACATTTGCTACCAAGGTCATGAACCTCGATCCTGTCTGCTGGAGCCCATCTCACTACCTCCAGCCTTCTGCTTAGGATACACAATTTGAGCTTTTTCTGCTCAATTAAAAAAAAAAAAAGAAAAAAAAAAGATCGATCCTTTGAGGGAAATAAAACTGTTTTTTTTTCTTTTTATATTAATAGAAAGCCAGGTAATAACTCCACAACGTTTATGTCATGTTCTCTAGCTCACCCATCTCTTCATAGACAGACCTCAATTAAGCCTTTGAACTAAGGATAAGCACTCTGACTAAGCCATCCACTTTCTGAACACTTTAGAGGTTCAAAAGAACCTCAACCTACAAAATAAATGTTACTTAAACCTTCTCAGACTTCCTTTCATCATCTGTACAGTGAGGATCTCTAACACTAATTTCACAAGGTTGTTGTAAAGATTGCATTTGTTGTTGTTCTTAATTAACAAATTCAAATGCTCTCAGTTCCTGGGCATCTGTGCTCCTTACCAAGTCATCACCTTGAAGTCTTCAGTCTTGGTCTCAAGAAATCTGAAAAGTCTAGGTCTTAGGTTTTGAAGTTCTGATGTCAGATCTCTCTGGCCATAGAGCTAATGATTCAGAGGTGATACCTACAAGCCCTGGGCTGTCCGTGATAGCAAGTCTGCTGTGCAACACCACAGATCATCCCTGACTATGTCTCTTTTAGCTAAATGGTTGTCATCATTTGCAATATATATATATATATATATAGAGAGAGAGAGAGAGTGCTAGATTTTTTTTTTTTTTTAAGAGAGCAGGAGAGGGAGGAGGGAAGGGGAGAGAGAGAGAAGCCTAAAGCAGGCCTCACACTCAGCGCGACACCCAATGCAGGGCTCAATCTCACAACCCTGAGATCACGACCTGAGCCAAAATTAAGAGCCGGACACTTAACTGACTGAGCCGTAGAGGCATCCCATCATTTGCCATTCTTAATGCAGACAAACACTTCAGTGGGGGTAGGGATGTACGAAGACTTGAGCTTTCCTACCATCGAATCTCATAGCCTGTGATTTCCACACACTACAAGGAGTTTCATGCCAGAGCAACTTACAAAGTTACAGACACGGAAATGTCGGGTGCCCAAGTGGCTCCATTAGTTGAGCGACTGCCTTCGGCTCAGGTCATGATCCTGGAGTCCCGGGATCGAGTCCTGCATCGGGCTCCCTGCTCAGCAGGAATCTGCTTCTCCCTCTGATCTTCCCCCTCTCATGCTCCCTCTTTCTCTTTCTCTCTCTCTCAAATAAATAAACAAAATCTTAAAAAAAAAAAAAAAAAAAGGAAATGTCTCTGTATTGGGGGTAAATAAAGGCCACTGGTTTCCAATAAAGCAATCCAGCAACAACCAACATAGGAGGCTTCATAGCATCTGCAAGGCAAACGAGAACACAGCACATTGTTCCCTCCTAACCTGAACAGTTAAACTGGCATTGTGTGGGCTTCTTAGCCAAATAAGAAAAGCAAAATGGGTTTCACCTAGAATTTTTAAAAGTTCAAAGCTAGTCCTGCCCAAGGATGTTTCTTCACCCCCTACCCTGAAGTCAAGCTCTAAATCCAGAGTGTATTACAAATGGATTTCTAAACGTGAATTTATAGGTCCGCGGGTTTTATTTGATTTCCTTCTGCTGCAGTAATGTCCTCAGAATTTAGAAGATCAGTTAAGTAACAAGCAGAGGCTTGATATGGTGGCATGGTCTTTATTGGTTGAATTTTGTTCCCTCCAAATACATGGAGGGAACAAAATACATGGAGGGAACAGTACCTCAGAATGTGACTATATTTAGAGACAGAGTCTCTAAAGAGGTAATTAAATTAAAATAAGGTCATTAGGGTGGCCCTTGATCCAATATCATTTGTGTCCTTATAAAAAGAAAAAATTAGGACACAAGTGGGTAACTGAGGAAACACCCTGTAAAGACACAGGGAGAAGAAATCAGTTCTACAAGCCAAGGAGAGAGGCCTCATGAGGAAACAGCCCTATTAAAACCTTGATCTTGGACTCCTAGACTCGAGAATTGTGAAAAAATAAATTTGTATTGTTTAAACCACCAAGTCTATAGTTCATCGTTATGGCAGCCATAGCAAATTCATTCATATGATAATCAAGGTATGAAGAGTGTGAAAGTCTTGGGTTGAGTCCAACGGCCACTCAACTCCTGCTCCTTTTCTATACTGAAAAGTTACCTCCAGTGACCTCTTTTTTTTTTTTAAGATTTTATTTAAATACAGGCAGAGATCACATGTAGGCAGAGAGGCAGGCAGAGAGAGGAGGAAGCAGGCTCCCCGCTGAGCAGGGAGCCCAACGTGGGGCTCGATCCCAGGACCCTGGGGTCATGACCTGAGCCGAAGGCAGAGGCTTTAACCCACTGAGCCACCCAGGCGCCCCACCTCCAGTGACCTCTTAATCACCAATCAATACCTCCAGCAGTGGCTATTTTTAATTGTTACAGGATTCTAAGGGCTTAAAGCACCAACCATTCTCCCATACTGGAGCAAAGTTGTTTTAATAAAATGCTATGGTGCTTCACGCCGACTTACTGTGTGAAAGCAGTGGATCTTAGTGGAGGCTGCAGTCAGGGAGGAGATCAAAGTTACCGAGCTGTGGTAGATGGGTAGGAGGAGCCTGATCTTTTTTTTTTTTTTTTCTTAAAGATTTTATTTAAGAGAGAGAGAACATGAGCAGTTAAAGGGGAAGAGGAAAGAGGGAGAAGCAGACTTCCTGTGGAGCAGGGAGCCTGATACGGGGCTGGATCCCAGGACCTCAGGACCAGGACCTCAGGACCATGACCTGAGTCTAAAGCAGACCCTGAACCGATTGAGCCACCCAGGTGTCCTAGAGTCTGATTTTCTTAAGACGAGGCAATTTTGAAAGGAAAGGAGGAGGAAGTAAGGAGAGTGACAGGAGAGAAAAGGAAGAGAAAATGCCCTTGCACCTGGAATTTGCAAAGAGCCGCGGGTACCGGGACCGCGGCAGGATGGGTTCACCACACCACAACCACGTTCTGCCTGTTACACAGCAATGACTTTGTGCTACAAAAGGTTATACTGCATTTTCAGAATTAGGCAGAGATTTATCCTGTACTTGGTAGAAATTAGTTCTTCAAGTGCCTTCCCATCCTTGTGTGCTTTTTTAAAAATTTTATTATTTGATAAATGGATTTTAATGGGCAGGCCATTGGCCCTCCCCAAATCCAAGCCCAAAACAGAAAAGCGGCCACACCGGTGAGTCCTTACGACAGTGGTAAATGAAATCAGCAAATACAGTCAAACTTTGCCTTCACACACTGATGTCTTTGAACTCTTTTCATTTAAACTTGAACATATCTGTGAGTCTTGGCTATAGAGATGTTGTGTCTAGTTTCCTCTCTAAAAACAAAATAAAAAGAGGTTAGGGGCACCCTTTCTCTTAAGAGAAACATCTTCAGGGGTGCCCATAGCTCCATGTTTAGCTTCCTCCAGTTAAATAACTTACCAAATTCCTCTGCAAAGTTACAGAAGACAAGCTTATCCAATTCACAAACAGCACAAATCCAAAAAAGTTAACTGTTATCAGTGAGGACACAATCAAGATCCACGCTCTCAACAATCAGAGGCTAGAATAATAGACTGAAGCCAGTAAGTTCACTTTCCATAGCACAAATGTAAATCTGCTTTCCCAAGAACCGATTGCATGTGAACGGGAAAGCGCAGACCTGCTTGGACAGTAATTTATGAAAGAAATAGTCTGTCTTCGAATGATTCGAAAAAAGAGAGACTTTACTCTCTGGGTTCAGGGTGCAGATAGATAGAGAGATAAATCTTTTTTAAAGATTTATTTATTTAAGAGAGAGAGAGAGCATGAGCAGGAGGGGCAGAGGAAGAGAGACAGAATCTCCTGGAGACTCTGGGTTGAGTACAGAGCCCAACACAGTGTTCTGTCTCATGACCCTGAGATCACGACCAGAGCCAAAACCAAGAGTCAGAACTTCTACCGACTGTGCCACCCAGGTTCCCTGCACCCTACTTTCAGACAGAACTCTCCTTCCGAGTTGTCCAATAGTGGCAAGGGCTTAGATAAAGACAGAGGAAGGGATTCTTGTCCCAGAGAGGGAGTGTGGATTCGGTGCTTTCTAGGGTCCCCTTTAACTGTGAGACAGAATTTCCCTGCATGATTGTCCTCTACCTCTCTCTCCAGCCTCTTCTCACAAAACTCTCCTCCATCCCCTGGCAAGCTGGTCACACAGTTCTTCCCTTCTTAAACTCACTGCACTGTCCACTCCGAGTCTTAATATGCTTTATCCGTGCTGTTCCATCTGCTGTGAATGCCCTTCCCCAACTTCTACGAAACTCCCACTTGCCTGGCTAAATTCTGTCCATCCTTCAGGTCTCGGTCTCCCAGACCAGTTTTATCTGCTTGCATAGAATCCTGGGATACCCTCACTCATGTGGCATTTCATTGTTTCTTTGCAGTCATTTGATTAAAAGTCGACTTTTTGGGGCACCTGGGTGGCTCAGTGGGTTAAAGCCACTGCCTTCCGCTCAGGTCATGATCCCAGGGTCCTGGGTTCAAGGCCTGCATCGGGCTCTGTGCTCGGCAGGGAGCCTGCTTCCTCCTCTCTCTCTGCCTGCCTCTCTGCCCACTTGCAATCTCTACCTGTCAAATAAATAAATAAAATCTTAAAAAAAAAAAAAAAGTCAAGCTTTTTACCCTAGTCTGTACGCTTCTCGAAGATAACAACCATGATTGTTCTGCTCGCTCAGGTCCCTCCTCTCCTGGTCATCTTCTCTGGCCCGGAGAAACTTAGTAAATATTAGCTGAGCGACTGGCTTATCGCAGTGCAAACCCCGGACCTATAAGAAAACACCGGTGGAAGAGAAACACCGAGGCTGGGGGCAGGGGTAGTGCGGGGTGAGCAGCGCGCACTATTGCGCGCGTCTGAATGGCTATGTCTTGTCGTTTTCTCTTCGGTAAACAGCCTGCAAGCTGCCCATGGTACAATCCCTGAGTTTCAAATTCTTAAACATTTGCCCCAGAAGTGGGACCCCTGGCCACAATGGAGCAAAATCCTCCCCGCCAAAAACCCGAAATGATGTCTTTCCTGATGTATTTATATCTGAAACGGCTATAAAAGTCTTCCATTCTGGAGGGTCAGGAAGAAGTGAGGGCAGATTGATTTTCACACTGCCCTTGCTTTCTCTGTACTAATCGCTGGGATGGTCCGGGAGCTCATGGATCTGGTCCAGCTGGGAGAAGGAATCAAGTGGGACCAAAGCCAGGGAAGTGGTGGGATAACATCTATTCTTCCTCGTCCATGAAATCTGGAAGAAAGCTTGATTTCCCATTTCTGTTTTCACCTATGGACTGAGAGCAGCTTGCCACAGGCACGGTTCTTTCCAGCCTTCACACCTGTGTTAGTAGAAATACTCCTTGATCCTTGTCATTCATCATGGATCATGCTAGGTGCTTTCCAGATGTCCTTTAGCCCCATGAACGTCTGGTAAGTGTCTGTACCCTCACTTCACGCAGAGGAAATTAACTGGGCCAGCATTACCGAACCAAAGAATATTGTAGCCAAGGACTGGAACCCAGCTGAAATTTATTCAAAGATCTTTTTTTTTCCTATTACACCACTTCAATTTAATATTTGAGCTCTCCTATTAATACTTCCTTTTGGTTTCAAAACAATTACTAATGCTTATTGGATGAAACTGAATTATCCCACCATGTTATAACAAAGAGGAAGATTTACATAAAACAGAATTAGTGTACTGCTATTGTGTGTTGCTGTGTTGGCCTTTCCCAGGAGCGGAATCCCTTTAACTGGAAAAACAAATCTGGGCTACGAAAGGGATTGGACAGGAAACACCCAGCAACTTTGAAATATTTGGATGAATTCTCATCTGGGAATGTCAGTCCTTTCTGAAATTCTCCTAACTTCACAGTAGTTTTGGCTGATAATTGACAAAATGAAGAATTTGTGTGCTAATAGGAAATGGAGACCCTGGGATGAAAATGGCATGGCGTTGAGGGCGACTTCACAAGATATGAAGTCAATTTTTGTGGGAAGAATTTAGGGAGCATTTGTAAGTCCTGAGCAGCTGATAACACTTGACAGAAGGCAGAGGTAGGATCCTAGGGACTTGGAAAACTACTGGAAGGACGTAGAGCTCAGTGGGTCCTGGAGTGTTATCTGTCCTGGTCTCTAGGACTACGATCATTTCAACGATAAAATTGAGAGTGAAGAGTGACATATAATCTAAGAAGCCTTTGCATAAGGCACAAAAGAAGTATTTTTGACATCGTATCAGCAACCCCGTAAATAGGGAGGGATAAGGGTGAAACCAAAGATTATTTTGTTACCTCCTTTAACCCTACCAATAAGAGGCCAAGAACTTTTGGTCAAAAATATCCTAACTTTGCAGTATCCCTGTACGCTGTCCTCCAGTGAGTAGTTCTTCCCACCAAACATAGTATCTGCAGGCAGCCAGAAGCGCCCAGATCACAGCTATATTTTCTTATCTTGATCGCCAAGTTTTAGAACCTTTTGAAATGCAGCAGTCGGCTGTCACAGCAGTAAGAGAAACTATAGTACAGACAAAATGTGGATTTTGTTAAGGAGTTGTTTTTTTTTCTTTCCCAGACCCTCAAAGGTCTCTGTTGGAGCCTCTCACCTAGTATCACAAAAGCTATTAAATCACTTGAATGAAAGGGTCAGGGGCCAGAGCTGGCCAGCCCGGTTCAGACCACCCAGGGCTCCACAGGGGGAGCAAGACGAGATTCAGACAAGATAAGAGGCTGCTGTCCTAGGTAACCTGGCCCAGGGAAACAGCCTTTCCAGAGAGTTACAGGAGCCCATTGTGGGGCATGACTGTGTGCTCTGCAAAGGCAGAATTTGTCTAACTCACTCTACCGGCAGTCTTGGTTTCTGACGAGAGAAAGAAGAGTTAAAAGATATTTTTGAAAATTTGTAAGAAAAGCAGGAAGCCAAATCTTTGGGCCTGTTTTCAAAGCAAATGCTAAAAAGCTCCTATTCCCCCTTGTCTGTGTTTAGAAGACTGAACCGTGTCCGCCAATGTCAGAATATCATAGCTGGAAAGATACTCAAATTCACTTAAGTCAACTCTTTTGTTTTATTGATGGAGGAGGTGAAGTTTAGGGAGATTAGCTGGCTCATCCAAGATTGGGTAGCAAGTTTATTTCAAGACTTGAAACACCATGAGGACAAGGGCTCTGTCCACACTATACATGCTGATCTTTCCACAGTCCTTGGAAAGTAGCACCGGACCAGGCATGTAGCAGGCACCTGCAAACATTTGGAATGAGGTGAGGGAATGGAAAGGCGTGGATGAAAGAAGAGCAAGGAAACAGTGATAAGGTTGTTGGGAAAGCTGGTCGAAAGCCCTGCTTTATCAGCCAAGCATGCAGAGCCATGTTGCATATAACTTATGTGCAACATCACCTGAAATTCAAGTTGATCATTTAGATATGAGGTTTAATATTAACCAACCACAGGACAAGCATTTAATGGCCCAGGACAACATAGAGCTGTGCTTATCCAAATGGGATCTCGCCTGCTTCAGAATCACCAGGATAAACTCTCAGGCCCTCCCCAGGCCTAAAGTGGGAGGGTGTGGCCTAAGCACCTGCCTTTCAGCAAGCTCCCAAGTGGTTCCTACGACACCAAGTTCTGAGAATCCGGGAGAGAGAGAAAGAGCAAAGTTGTCGACATTTTCCTAGAATCATACTAACGGCACTTTTATCAAGTATAAGCAGGGGGTGGGGAGCAATTCTTCAAGCTTTAATGACAGCCAGGGATGGTTATTGTCAGTTTTCCGGAGCAGAAACCTGGGGAATGTTTGGATCACTAGGTCTGGGCTGCAAAGCAGCAGCCGTGAAGAGGTTAATCTCTCCAGCAAGATTCCCAGGCCATAAACTCCAACCAGCCCCCGGAAATGCTCTTTTTAAGCTTTGTAATTCACACCAGGCAACAAGACTGAGTACAAGAGTCCAAAAAAAAAAAAAAAAAAAAAAAGAAAGGAAAATTAAATGCCTTGAAAATTACTTCTGTGATCCAGATGAAAACTAAAAGAAACTCTTCACTACAGCACCAAATCTGGGTACTAAGAAAGAACTTAAATATCAGTTTAAACAAGTTTAAACTTCAGAACAAAATGATTTCTTTGCCTCTCCAACACTCCCTCTCATCCCCATAAAAATAGAAACCATGCTTTTAAAAAATATATATCTCCAAATAGAACTAAACCAAAGTCAGGTATCCAAAACCCAATCTCGGGCAAACTTCCCTCTCTCTGTATACCGTGAGGATAGCACCCGTCGTGTTAGTTTTTTCATTTCCCTTTGCCATTTCATGTAGCTAAGAAACCTTCTGATCCGGGGTGGCGAGGGTGGGTTACAAAATTTAAAATGGTGATTTCACTGGTGAGTGCCATGGGGACGGGTCCAGAAACCTTATAAATTGTGGCCCATAATAAAGAGACTCCCGTGGTGGGCATATGGGTTTTTAACGGGGCAAACCGCCACCTTCCTGAGTTGACACGAGAGCTAAACTTTGGCAAGCGCACTCTGCACACTTCTTGCGAGGAGACTGGAAGCGAACGCTACCGCGCAAACCACCTCTGGAGCCAGAAAGCTAACAGAACGTTCGAAGATGAGAGGAAGGACGTAAAGCAGATACTTACAGGTGGTGGTTTTCCTTTCCAAGCTAAAAAGCTAGAAACCCCGGGGCCCAGGGCAGGCGGGAAGGCGGGGGCGACTCACTGACCCAGTAATCTCGGGTTTAAAGGGCTGGGAGAGGAAGCGGGGAGGAACTAGATCCCAGGAAAGGAAAGAGAGCTGAAATTCCAGTCTTTCAGGTCAGCGGAGTGTTCGCTTTCTTTGTACTAGAAATCCCTTAACCCACCCAGCAGGGAAAGACGGACCCGAAGTTCACAGACTCACTCCGCCGTCCTTGCTGGTCCGGTCCAAGGCGGCGGCGGCAGCGGCAGCGGCAGCAGCTGCCGCTGCGGAAACTTCCCGACGGCCGAGCCTCAGGACACCCCTGCGGAGGGCATGATAAAGGGTGCGTGCAGAGCTGGCGGGAGCCCGACCTCCCTGGCGCGGAGCCAGGGCTCCCCAGTCCCTTCTGCTGGCTGGCCCCGCAGGGACCAAACTGAGCTTTTGTTAAAAAGGTCCCTTGCTCGTCTTCCTGGCTGCTCCCCAGCCTCCCCTTCCCCTCTCAGTTCTGTGCTAACTGCTCTGCCACGGCTGAGCCGAAGCTGCCTCTCCCGCCCGAGGCACACGCGCACACGCGCACACGCGCTCGCACACACGCGGACACACGGACGCACACGGCAGATACACAGTCGCCCAAACACACCCCGCACCGGCGCCCGCAGGCCGCCCACACACGGACCCACGCTCACGGGCGTGCACACATTCACGCAGCCCCCCCACGCGCGTGTGTGCACACTCACACATGCCACACACATAGTGCACACCCGTGCACTAACACCCACCCACAGTCGTCCTCTCACACACACACACCCGCCGTAAGCACACGCACAAGCTTTTTTTCACGGACCTTCAAACTCTTCAAACACTTCCCCCCCCCCCCAACCTCTTTTCTTCAAACACATTCCTCCCCGGAAAGGTTTTTATTCAAATTCAGGCAAGATGCTTCTGCGGGCACTCCCGAAAGGGGGAGGCAGGGGAACTGGTCCCTTTTAACTCTTGTCACAGCCTTTAAAGAAAAAGAGGAGCTTCTGTTTGTAAGTCCCTCCTTCGGGGTTCAGCCTCCAGAGCTTTCCACGTGTTGGACTTCTTTTTAAAAAGTCACAAACGTTCCAGTCATCTCATCTCATTGACATGGGCTGCGTGACCCCGTGGACTGAGACACATCACAGGTCAAGAAACAGCCCTGCAGAAATTCATTTCATTAAACTTGCCAGGGTTGAGTGGGCAGGTAAAAGTCTTGCTCCCTAACAACTGCATAATGAAATGTCTTCCTGTTTCATCTCCACCAGGGGAAAAAAAAAAAAAGTAATAGCATGCCATCTGTCCCAACTTTTAAAAAGTCGAAGTATTATCTCACTTTGAGGGAAAGGTTTCTGTTGAGACATGTCTGGTTGTTCTAAACTTCAGCGAAAAGAATAAGGCGCTGTAAACCCAGTCCCCCCTAGATTGTGGTTCCCTGTCACAAGGTGACAAGCCATATCCCCTTCCTTGGAAACAATGAGAAGAAAGAAGGAAAGTGAAAAGAAAGGGAAAAAAATTGTATGAGGGAGGGAGGAAAGGAGAGATGAAGGGAAGGAAGGAAGGAAGAAGAAAGGAAGGAAAGAGAAGAACAATTATTTTATTTTATAATATGCTTTATGGATACTTTAAGAAGGAGGAGTATAGATATACTTACTCCAAGTCTTTACTTTACTTTAAAATCTTCAAGAATCTCTCAACTCAGGATGCCTGGGTGGCTCAGTCAGTTAAGCATCTGCCTTCAGCTCAAGTTATGATCCCAGTGTTCTGGAATCGAGTCCCACATTGGGCTCCATGTTCAGCTGCTTCTCCCTCTGCCTGCTGCTCCCCCTGCTTGTGTTCTCTCTCTGACAAATGAATAAATAAAATCTTTTAAAAAACAAAAACAAAAAGCTCCCCCTACTTGTGTTCTCTTTCTCTCTGACAAATGAGTAAACAAAATCTTAAAAAAAAAAAAAAAAGAATGTCTTGTTTCACCCCATTTGCTCCAATAATAAATGGATAAAACTTCTTGAAGAAACACAAGGCTCTCCATAAGTAAACAAACATTGTTCACTAAATAATCATTAGGGAACAAAATATAATGACAATGTATGATTTGAGTACTAATCTCAAAAGGGCAAGAAATAAAGCCTTACTAATAACAGGAAACACAGTGTGATAGATGATTTTAGTCTCAGACTGAACTTAAAAATTTACCAGCTTGTGGATATCTTAACTGCAAAGAAATGATTGTAGATACTATTAGTTGAGACCATTTGATAAAGGAATGACAATAGGCAGTTGCGTCAATATGCTTCTCCCAACATCTGGGGTGAATAAAGTTTATGGATTAGTGGAGAAACAGAAATAAATGTTTTACATCACTTCTATGGGGAAAAAAATATCTTCAGCATTCTAAGCAAAAAATAACAAACAACTTAGATTGAAACATATTTCAGAATGTCTGCAGGAGATGTAATTTTCTTTAAGGCAATTAGTATAAATATGATGCTTGGCCTAATGTTTTGCTGAACATATTCTAGAATAGACAGAGATAGAGTCAGGCTCGCCAAAACATCTTGAAATCTGAAGTACCTGCTTATACAAAGAAGTCCCCCTCTTTCTTAAATCTCCCACAAATGGATAGGGGCCATTAAAATAACACAATTATCAACTTCAATAAAATACTCCTTGAAAAGCTGAAATGCAAAGCCAAATGTTTTAAAAGAACAAGCAAAAGAACAACAAAGAATCCCACCCTGAAAAGCATGTGCTATTATGCCAGAACAAAACGCATTTCAAAGAAATCATTCTATTTCTAACCTTAGGGTTGGAGTGATGTGAAAAACATAAAATGTTTTGGAGATTAGCATTCTCTTTTGGACTGTAACATGTATAATTTTTGCTGACCTGTTAGAGAATGTAGCAGTCTGAGAAGCACAGCCACCATCCTCACCAACAACTCCCATGAGTGGGTTAGGAGTGTGCCTATTAAACATTGCTGAGGGCACCAGCACATTGCCCTGTGAAAATTGTTTTCTCCTGAGTCTATAGAACCTGATGACTACAGGGAGCAATACTGCAACAAAGAGTAGAAGGGTTATACTCTAAATAGATCAACTTAAAACAAAAAAGTAAGTAAAATAAAAACAAAATAAAATGAAAAGAACAGAAACACAGCCTAGCAAGAATGTTGGAGACAGAGGCATGCTGAGCTCAGAGTCTGGAATTGACAGGGAGGATAGGGAATGAAACAACTCCCCAGCTCCCCCTCCACCCCCCTCACACTCCCCCTACCATCCCTCCTCCCCCGCCCCCACCGCCACAGCAAGGCAGGAAGAGTGGTGTGCTCTGCTCAAAGTCAGAAGAGTGTAGACAGATACCACTCCTAAACATAAGTGCAAAATCCTAACTAACATATTTACAAATCTAATCTATTTGGAAAGATACTTTGACAATATGGTTTATTTCAGGATGGCAAGGATGGTTCAAAATGAACAGATCTAGCAGTTTCGTTTTTGGTTTTTTTTATTGAAGATTTTATTTATTTATTTGACAGAGAGATAGAGAAAGAGCACGAGTAGGCAGTGTGGCACACAGAGCAAGGGGAGAAGCAGGCTCTCCGTTGAGCAGGGAGCCTGATGCGGAACTCAAACCCAAGACCCTGAGATCATGACCTGACCTGAGCTGAAGGCAACCCTTTAACCAGCTGAGCCACCCAGGTGCCCTGTAGGCTTTTTGTTTTGTTTTGTTTTTTTCAGTTTTGTATTTTAAAGGAGAAAAGAAGCCAAACGATTGTCTTAATAAATGCAGAAGAGCACTGCTCTGTAAAATTCAACACTCATTCACTAAGAACAACAACAAAAACCATTATTAGGCATCTAGGAATAGAATGGAAGTCTTTTTACATGATCAGAGACATCAATCAGAAATCTTATGTTTAATGGTGAAATTTTAGCAACCACTAAAGAAGGAACAGGACAAAAATGCCTGCTACATTTCCCACAATTCAACATTGGATAGGAGATCCTAGCCAATACAATAAGTCAAGAATAAAAAATAAGGCATGAGGATTGGAAAGGAAGAAAATAACCCTATTATTTGTAAAAGATATGAGTCTCTCTATAAAATGTCTTTTAAAAATCTTCTCAGCGGGAAGGAACAGACTTTCCCAAACACACACTAAGTAATACACCTGTTAACAAAGGGATCCTCCCAGCACTTTATGTTAGGAGCCAATGGTCCAGCTGGAGATCTGAAAGAAGATTTGGGACCTTTCATTTTATGATGGCTGATACTCAAATCATGTGCTTCACTGAGTCTGTTAATTTTTTTTTAAGATTTTATTTATTTATTTGAGAGAGAGGGAGAAAGAACAAGTGGGAGGAGGGGCAGAGGGAGAAGCACACTCCCTGTAGAGCACGGAGCCCAACAAAGGACCCAATCTGGGGACCCTGGGATCATGACCTGAGCCAAAGACAGATGCTTAAACTACTGAGCCACCCAAGTGCCCTTCACTGAATCTATTAGAGTAAATGTTTCCCATCCTTCATCTCAAGGTTATTGCTTATGGAAATGGAAAGGTCAAACTAAAAATTCTACTTATCACATTATCACGTCCACATTTGTCCTCTAAATTCCAGCAGGAAATCTGAATAAACTGACTCATTCCATTCCACTGTGCCCTCACAACTGAAAATTAAATAGGCAATGCATTTTTCTATAATTAACTTGAACACAGCTTCAAATGCTAGTATTAAAGTAATCAGACATTAGGATTTCTGTGCATACATTAAAAACATGAAAAAATCATCAGGAAACCTTTTTATGTCCATCATTTATAGGACAAGGCAAAATGCACCAAAGGCAACATAAACAACTTAATTTTATGATGTTTTGCATTTCAACTGTCTGAGATTTGGGAGTGATTTTGTCTTTCAAAGCTTATCACCAGGACCAATTTTATCTTTCCAAGCATAACATAAGGAGTAAGGAGTTTTCACTTATTGACTCTGGAAAAATATCTTAACTCCAGCTCCCTCAAAAGATGATGAATTTTATATCATTAAGAATCAAAATAAAAATAGCTGTTACATTTTTAAAAACAGATCATGGCAACTTAGGCCAAGTCAGAATACTGTACTCTGAAAGTAACAACAAACCCACAGGCAAAAGATACTTTACACATCTTAGAAGTAAATGGCACAAATCTACTAACAAAACCCCAAACTTGTTTAGAAATATGAGGCTGAAGTCACACACTTGTACTTGTCTTGCAAGAATCGGAATGAGCTGATCTGTTAAATTCTCTGCAACAAGGGTACTGAACCTAGTATAAGGTAGGCTCTGCACAGACCATGGGAGGACCAAGTGCCTGCACTCAGAAATCTTACAATACCACCGGAGGAGATAAGAACATATAGAGAAATACCATATATTGAGATGTGATTAAGGATAACTAAGATCTATTGAACATATATCCTTTTATGAACATGTTCACCATACCTGTATTTATTAACTCAACTAATGCTGATAACTCTTTTTTTTATTAAGACTTTATTTATTTGACAGAGAAATAGAGAGCACAAGTAAGCAGAGCGGCAGGCAGAGGGAGAGAAAGAAGCAGACTCCCCGGTGAGCTGGGATCCCGATGCAGGGCCCTATCCCAGGACTCTGGAATCATGACCTGAGCCAAAGGCAGCCGCTTAACCTACTGAGCCACTCAGGCACCCCAGTCCTGACAACTCTAATAACTTGAGTGGATCTCGGGGCTCAAACCATACCATCAGTTGTCTCTCTTTCCACTAACAAGCTCTGCTTTGTTTCACTTGGTCTAGTAACCTTATTTTCTCCTAGTAAGTACAAGCTTTTCCTTCTTCTTTTTAAAATTTTTATTTATTTGGGTTTTTTTAACTGAAGTAGAGTTGGCATATAATATTATATTAGCTTCAGGTGCGTGAAACAGCAATTCAACGTGTGTAAATATATTATGAAATGCTCACCATGATCGGTATTCTTGTATAGGCTTTTTCAAGGGATAGAAGACAGCCAGCAACCCAGACCTACATTCCTATGGCTTGCAATCCAAAAGGAAGAATGTAATCTTCCATATCAGTTTTAGCAGAAAAACCTGAGGATGACTGAAGAAGAAGTAGGAATTTTAGATGGTTGACATATCAGGACAATGTGGTATGGGGAAACGTTTTCCAAATGAGAACAGCAGAAGAGAGATGGGAGAGCAGCTAGACAGGAGAGTCAGGGTTCGGGACAGAGGTCTAGTTCAGTCTCTGAAGCCGTAGGAGCCACTGAGATTGTGTTTTAACTGAAATATATTTGACATAAGATTTTGCGTACATTTAACGTGTATGACCTGTTGATTCGATAAATTTATATACTACAATATGATTGTCATTGTAGTGATAATTAGCACCTCTATCATGTTCCATAATTATCCTTTCTCTTTAGTGTTTGGAATAATAATAAATTCTAGTGTCTTAGCAGGTTTGATGATTATAATACAATATTGTCTATACTCCCTATATCGTGCATTAAACTTCTAGGGCTTAAAAAGGAAGAGAGCAATCAAGAAATGAAAAGACCTGGAGGAAATTTAAGCCCATATTAATAAGCTACAGAAACCATTCTGAAAAGGATACATACTATACTAATACAACTGCAAGACATTCTGGAAAGGCAAAACTATGGAGACAGTGAAATATCAGAAGTTGGGGGTAGTGAGAGATAAATAGAGCACAGAGAATTTTTAGAGCAATAAAATTACGCTGTGTGATACTTTAATGGCAGATACATTTCTTTATAAATTTGTTCAAATACCCAGAACATACAACCCCAATGACCTTTAAAATGGTCTGTGGATGGGGCGCCTGGGTGGCTCAGTCGGTTAAGCATCTGACTCTTGATTTCAGCTCAGGTCATCATCTCAGGGTTGTGGGACTGAGCCCCACATCAGGTTCCAAGCTCAGCACACTGAGTCTGCTTGTCCCTCTTCCTCCCTGCTCCTCCCCCTACTCACTTTCTCTCTCTAATAAATAAATTAAATATTTTAAAAATAAAGTATGTTATAGACTCTGGGTCATATGATGTGTCAATATAGGTTCATCAATTTTAATAAATGTACCACTCTGATGGGGGATATTGATAATGGGGAAGCTGCAGTTGTGTGGAGGTAGAGGGTATAAGGGAAAACTTAGCATCCTTCTACTCAGTTTTGCTGTGGACCTAAAACTGCTCTAAAAAATAAAGTTGAACATTTTTTTTTTTCATTCAAAAGCTGAAAACAAAACAAAAAAACAATGGTAACTCTGGTCATGATCCCCAGAGAATCTTTCAAGGAAGAAAGATAGTCTTTAAGAATTTCACATGGAGGGCTGCCTAGGTGGCTCAGTGGGTTAAGCCTCTGCCTTCGACTCAGGTCATGATCTCAGGTTCCTGAGATTGAGCCCCACATCAGGCTCTCTGCTCAGCAGGGAGCCTGCTTCCCCCTTGCTTTGCCTGCTGCTCTGCCTACTTGTGATCTCTCTCTCTCTCTCTCTGTCAAATAAATAAATAAAATCTTAAAAAAAAAAAAGAATTCCACATGGAGAAACTGAGACTCTTATGTACTGTTGGTGGGATCAGAAAACTGTGCAACCACTGTAGAAAACAACCTGAAGTTTCCTTAAAAAAAAAAAAAAATTAAACATAGAATTAACATATGATCCAAAAGTACTCATGAAAGAAATTGAGGAAGACACAAAGAAGTGGAAAAACGTTCCATGTTCATGGATTGGAAGAACAAATATCGTGAAAATGTCTGTGTTATCTAGAGCAATCTACAAATTTAATGCAATTCCTATCAAAATACCATCAATTTTTTAAAAAGAGATGGAACAAATAATCCTAAAATTTATATGAAACCAGAAAAGACCCCGAATAGCCAGAGGAATGTTGAAAAAGAAAACCAAAGTTGGTGGCATCACAATTCACAATTCCAGACTTCAAGTTCTATTACAAAGCTGTAATCATCAAGACAGTATGGTACTGGCATAAAAACAGACACAAAGATCAATGGAACAGAATAGACAGCCCAGAAATAGACCCTCAGCTCTATGGTGAACTAATCTTTGACAAAGCAGGAAAGAATGTCCAATGGAAAAAAGAAAGCCTCTTCAACAAATGGTGTTGGGAAAACTGGACATCCACATGCAGGAAAATGAAATTGAACCATTTCCTTACACCACACACAGAAATAGACTCAAAATGGATGAAAGAACTTCACGTGAGAAAGGAATCCATCAAAATCCTTGAGGAGAACACAGGCAGCAACCTCTTCTACCTCAGTCACAGCAACTTCTTCCTAGAAACATATCCAAAGGCAAGGGAAGCAGGGCAAAAATTGGGACTTTATCAAGATCAAAAGCTTTTGCACAGCAAAGGAAACAGTTAACAAAACCAAAAGACAACTGACAGAATGGGAGAAGATATTTGCAAACGACATATCAGATAAAGGGCTAGTATCCAAAATATATAAAGAACTGATCAAACTCAACACCCAAAGAACAAGTAATCCAATTAAGAAATTGGCAGAAGACATGAACAGACATTCCTGCAACGAAGACATCCAAATGGCTAACAGACACATGAAAAAGTGCTCCACATCACTCAGCATCAGAGAAATACAAATCAAAACCACAATGAGATACCACCTCACACCAGTCAGAATGGCTAAAATTAACAAGTCAGGAAACAACAGATGTCAGAGAGGCTGCGGAGAAAGGGGAACCCTCCTACACTGTTGGTGGGAACGCAAGCTGGTGTGGCCACTCTGGAAAACAGCATGGAGGTTCCTCAGAAAGTTGAAAATAGAGCTACCCTATGACCAAGCAATCGCACTACTGGGTATTTACCCTAAAGATACAAATCTAGGGATCTGAAGGGGCACGTGCACCTGAATGTTTATAGCAACATTGTCCACAATAGCCGAACTATGGAAAGAACCTAGATGTCCACCAACAGATGAATGGATAAAGAAGATGTGGTGTATATATACAATGGAATACTATGCAGCCATCAAAAGAAATGAAATCTTGGCTTTTGCAACGACGTGGATGGAACTAGAGGGTATTATGCTGAGTGACATAAGTCAATCAGAGGAAGACAAATATCATGTGATCTCCCTGATATGAGGAATTTGAGGGGGTGCTTTGGGGGCTAGGAAAGGAAAAAATGAAACTAGATGGGATCAGGAGAGAGACAAACCATAAGAGACTCTTAATCTCACAAAATAAACTGAGGATTGCTGCTGGGATGAGATTTATGGAGAGGGTGATTGGGTTATGGACATTGGGGCGGGTAGGGTAAGTGATATGGTGAGTGCTATGAATTGTATAAGCTTGATGATTCACAGATCTGTACCCCTGGGGCAAATAATACATTATATGTTAATGAAAATAATTAATTAAAAAAACATATGATCCAGGAATCCCACCTCAAGGTATATAACCAAAAGAATTGAAAGCAGGGTCTTAAAAATATACCTTCACACATATATTTCATATTACAGTTGCCATAAGGTAGAAACAAACTGCTCATCAACAGATGAATGGATAAATAAAATGTGGTATATACATACAATGGAATAATATTATTCAGCCTTAAAAAGGAAGGGAATCCTGCCACATATGAAAATATAAATAGAAATCGAGGACATGATGCTAATTGAAATAAGTCAGACAAAAAAAGACAAATACTATATGATTCTACTTGAATGAGGTTATCTAAAATAGTCAGATTCATAAAAGGAGAAAGTAGTATGGTGGTTGCCAGGAACTGGGGGAAAAGAAGAGTTGCTATTTAACGGGTAAAGTAATTCACACACGTAAGATGAAAAAGTTCTGGAGATCCATTTCACAACAATGTGAATATACTTAACACTGCTGAACTGTATTACTCAACAATGGTCAAGTTGGTTTTTTAAAAAAAGAGTAACGAGGGGCGCCTGGGTAGCTCAGTGGGTTAAAACCTCTGCCTTCCTCTCAGGTCATGATCTCAGGGTCCTGGGATCGAGCCCCACATTGGGCTCTTTGCTTGGCAGGGAGCCTGCTTCCTCCTCTCTCTGCCTGCCTCTCTGCCTACTTGTGATCTCTCTCTCTGTCAAATAAATAAATAAAATCTTAAAAAAAAAAAAAAGAATAACAGTATTTGTGGGTTTTTTTTTAATCCACTGTTTTGTTTTGTTTTGTTTTGTTTTTAATTCTTACCCACAAGCCTAAAATCACTAAAAATTTAGCATAATTTGAAGACTGGTTAATCATGCAAAGAACATTCTTTGTTATTGTTTAGGGAAAAAAACCTCATGTCTTTACTGACAAGTACAATTACAGGTTCCCAACCTGCTTACAATCAACCCACCCAAACAAATCCGTTTGAGATGGGGGAAGGATATATAATGAAAAGTTGTTTTCCCTAAGGTTTCCTTTGTTCAGAATTTCAGACTATCTCTTCTGAATCTTAGGACTAATAGCCCTTATTTAAAGTTCTTCTAAAATCAATTTTTTAAAAATTGGAAACATTTCCCCATGTCTAAGAACATTTTGGGGGTCTTCCCTAAAATAAGACCAACACACTCCTCAAAATGTTTGTACGTAAGGTGGTAACTTGACAGCCTGTACTATTTAAGAGCAATTATGATATTCAAGTGCACAGAATAAACTTGGCTTCAAATAAGAGATAAAAAATTACAAGTTAGCCCTCTGGAGTCTACTGATGCTTTCTCTGGTTCCTTAGCTATGAGCACTTGCCCCTATCCATGTCCTTTCACCTTCTAAACTCGTGACAAAATTTGCCATACTACATGGGAATGAGGTAAGAAGACACAATTTCAGAAAGCCATTCTAGCATCTCCAATGTAAATGACATACATCCAGCCCTGTTCACAAGAAGCTACAAGTTTTTAGTTATGGCCTCTCCTCAGTTGAATCCCCGTGCTGTACAATTCTGTGGTTTGTAGAGCATGCTTAATAGACAATGTTTTTGATATTGTCTATTTTAAGACCAATAATTCAAAGGAATTATATAAATTATTTAACTTCAATCATACAAAACTTACCACTGTATCTTGCCCTGGTAAGCATGTAAGAAATGGCATTGATGGGGCCACCTGGGTGGCTCAGTGAGTTAAGCATCTGCCTTCAGCTCAGGTCATAATCCCAGGATCCTGGGATCGAGCCCTGCACTGGGCTCGCTGCTCTGCGGAAGCCTGCTTCTCCCTCTCCCACTCTCTCTGCTGTGTTCTCTCTCTCGCTGTATCTTTCTCTGTCAAAAAATAAGTAAATAAATAAAATCTTTAAAAAGAAAAAAAAGGAATGGTGTTGATGACAATTATAAACTTAGGTATGTGCTCCAAGACAGTATCACAGAAGGGTCTGCACCCTCTCTCCTGGCATTAATAAAAATGTAGTTAGGAAACCAACAGATTCTGGGACCCATCTTGGAGTCCACTGCAGACACAATGGAGATGAGATGGGATAAGCAGAAAGCAGAGATGTAGTTACGAGATAGGATCTGAGTGGGAGGATCACTTTGTGCTACCCTTTCTTACTTTTTCTCTCGAGCATGAGGTCAGTTCATGCATTCATCTAACACCAAGTACTCACCATATGCTGGGCACCATCTCAGTGTTGGAAGTGTAACGATGAATATATGTTAAGAATTATGAAGAGTCTTGGATTTTATCCTCCTTGAAAGCTAACAAGTTAGCCTGCTACAATTTCATGGATGCTGGTGGAAGACAGAAGACTCATGGGTCTGTGGCAAAGGATAGTCTATTACTTACAACAATAGCTATCACCCATGTATGAACATTTGCACCCACAAGACAGTGTAAAGAGGGTCATATGATACTTGCATCTGCAGTGATGTACACTACAAAAGAGGAATCTCAAGTTTAGGGAACCTGAATATTTTGTTATGGGTGGCAAGCCTACCTGCCATTTGTTCTGGAAGAAGACAGTATCTTTAATTTACTGGACAATAAACAAATCTGCCCTCTGCTCTAGAGGGAGACACTATGTCTACCTTGAAAGGCCATTTGCTCCAACAACCTTGAAAGGGGAGTACAAAAATAAAGGCAGTCAGTACCTTTGTTCATGAGACATGCAGAAACACAAGACGCTCATGGGGGATTATCTCCCCAAAGTACAGTCCCTGCTCTCAAGAAGCTTTGAATCTAAAAGAGGGACAGCTTAAAATTATAATAATAATAATAATTGAAGAAGGCAGGTAAAATGATAGTATGTACAGAAGCTTCTACGGGAGAATCTAGGACGTGCTCTGAACCAAGATGTGGCAGAAGAACATTCAGAGAAGCCTTCTGAGAGGACATAAATGCCAGGGCTGACTCTCAAATGAGGAAAAGGACAGGGCAGATAGAGAAAGAGGTAGAGATCATTTCAACAAGAACGCTCTGCAAGACCAAAGGCATGGAGATGAGAGCAGTGTGCTGCAAGGAGAAAAGTAAAAGAAGCTGGACATCGGGGCAGCATGAGGCCAAGGGTAATGGGAGCTGAAGTGAGATAGGCAGGCAAGGCCTAGAGTTAGGAGAGCCTTTTATGCCTTGCCAAGGAGCGTGGGCTTTGGGCTGCAGGCATTGGAGAGATGCTGGAGGGTTTAAACAAATCTTGGATTTGCATTTGCTAGATCACTCTAAATGGGAAGGGGCCCACATCTCTGGTTATTGTTGTGATTTGGGTAGGCTATGGCAGGTTCTCAGTGGTCCCCTCCAATCCCAGGCGACATACTGCCAACACTGAGAGTGTGTGGTCGCCATCAGCCGCCCTCACCAATGTGTCCTGGATGATCCAACATGGCTCCTTGCTCTTCACGGCCCTGGTCAATTGCAATCACTCACACATTCAGCCCCAGTGTCCCGCGGGCACGCTGGGTGTTTTCTGCAGCCTCCTTATCAATGTCATTGTCTTCAGAGTAGTTTTATCTTGTTCCCTGCGGGTGTTAACAGTCAATGATAAAGGTATCCAATTCATTATCTTCCTATTATCTGATTTCCTCCTCTGAAGAAGGCTAACAGTGAAAAATAACAGAGAATTTCCTGACATCTTCTGTTTCTCTTACCATGGTCCCTCCAGAGCATTTTAGGGTAAGTGTTGTTGACAGAGGCCCTGGATGCCTGGGACGAGTACGAACACTAGCTTCTAATCATGGATGAAAAATAACTTTTTATCCTTTATTTTCATGCTCAAATTTTTAATCGTTTATTTCCGAGGAATGGGAATGTAAGTCTTTCTAGAATTGTTGAACTTTATTCTAGTAGGACATTTAGCTACCCATCACCAGCAATCGTTTGAACCTAAAACGTACTCTAGATACTTTATCGTCTCCAAATGCTACAAATGATGCCTGAATCTGTCACAGTTAGGATTGCCAGGGATCAAAAAGACCTGAATGGATCCCAGAAACTCCATCCCAGAAAAAAAAACTCAAAACCTAAATTTATTCTTCAACACACTCTTTTCATGAAATATCTGACCAGCCACACTTCAGCAAAACCAATGCTCGTGGCCACAGCGAGTGGAGGAGGAATTTATGACCTATCTGGTCCATGCTCTTCCATTGATGGGTTACCTTGCTCAATTTCTACAAAGGCACGTTAGAACCAAGGGGATATTTTGCTAAATGTTTTCATCTTCTTAAATAGTGACATCTGTAGAATTGATTCTTCACCATCTTTAATAGAAAGTATATTGTAGGGGCACCTGGGTGGTTCAGTCAGTTGGGCATCTGCCTTTGGCTCAGGTCATGATCCCAGAGTCTTGGGATCGAGCCCCAGGTTGGGCTCCCTGCTTAGCAAGAAATTTGCTTCTCCCTCTGTTCCTTCCCCACTCATTTTCACTGCTTGCTCATTCTCTCCAATAAATAAAACCTTTAAAAGAAAAAAGAAAAAGAAAAGTGTATTCTATCAAGTGTGTATAACCCTAGATTCTTAGAGTGACCGTTACTGAAGGTTTTAAATGCATAAACGGCAGCATCCAACATGCATCACTTTTAAAACATGAGAAAAAAGATGTGAATGTTCTAACTTACTCCAGTGTGGCTGACTTCAGATAAGCGTACAATACTCTAACTGAATATTGCACATAATACCCATAATACAAGGTTTTGGAGGTTTCTTCCAGTTCCAAAGCTAATTGATAGACATTTGATCATTATAAACTCTGTAATTTTGACATTATTCTTCTGTCCATCTCACAGATAGAAAAATTAATGACTTTTAGCTATGCTTCTGTACCAAGAGGCTGTCTCTGCGGCTTCTAATCACAGAAGGTACTTACAGAGTTTCAAGGGATGACAGAGATGAACTGGTGGTGGGTCTTCATTTTACAGAAGAGAAACTCAAAACCCAGAGGTATGTCCAAGTTCCCAGAACTCATGTTGGAAATGAAGCGTGAATCCAGGTCCTTTGACTCCAAGCCAGGGTTCCATATTATGTAGCTTGTGCTTCTGCAATATATTCTGTGACTTTTAATTCCCGTATGGTAAGACAGGCAAGGGTGGCTCATCGATCTCAGCATTTCCATGTGGAGTGGTTTCGAGTAGTCCCCAGCGTGTCGGGGTCCCTGTTGCTCCAACCTGCTGAAGAATGGTCTACACGCTGCACAGCCCAGCTCTAACTACTCCTGCTGCGGACGCTCACATTCGAAGCTCTATCTTCAGCATAAAACATCACTGGTTCACAACTGAAGCACCTCCAACAAGGCCAGAGACTTTGAATTCACCAGATTAGTGTGATATAATAGATCTATGAAAGAGTAACAGAGTGGCTTAGCCACGCGTGGGATCAGGGACAGCAGGAAAGCTTTGGCATTTACAAGGAGTGTGACCTTGGAGAAGTGTCCTCATCTTTCAGAATCTGAATTACCCAGTGTATACAACAAGGATTAACCCTTTAGACACCTCCAGGAGTTGACATGAAGTTTTGGAACAATATGCTCAGAGAGTCCTCTCGTAACCTCTAGAGTGACAAGCCAATGCCATTAGATTAGCTAATGCGTGCAAAGCACTCACACGGTAAGTCCAGCCTAACAAATTCTCTATGGATGTTAACTACCAATGTATGTAGAAAACAGGACACTTTGGAAAAATCAAGTGTGGTAAATTTTCTTCTACAAGGCAGATACCAAAGTTTTTCAGAAAAAGTACTAGCTCTAGGTTATTTAAAAAACATATTCTGAGGGGGCACATGGCTCAGTTGGTTAAATGTCTGACTTTGATTTGGCTCAGGTCTTGATCTCAGGGTCATGAGATCGAGCCCTGAGTCTGGCTCTGTGCTCAGTGGGGAGTCTGCTTGAGATTCTCTCCTTCTTCCTCTGCTCCTCCCCCAGCTTACCATCTTTCACTTGTGTCAAACTAAATTATTCCTCTTAGGCTGTCTGAAGAAGTTGGTAACCTAGTCACCAATTATACAAATAAGCCAATAGAGAAATAAATCAGAGGAGTCTATAAAAAATATTGACTATAAAAAGATATATTTAATCCCTTCCTATAAAAGGGAAGTAGAGAAAACTCATTTCCTTGGAAAACAAATTAGCATGTTTAGTTAGAAGAATAATTGTTAGCTAATGCTATGGTGGCAATCATGTCACGAAATAGAGCAACACATTGTACACCTTAAACTTACACAATGTTATATCCCAATTATACCTCAACTTTTTAAAAAGAATAATTGTTGAACTCATGGGAGATTATCATTAACTCATTGGGTCTTTAAACAACAACCTAGAAACATTTTTACGATTCCTAAATGAGATTCAGGTATCATTCTGATGGGAGGTACCCTCATCACAACCCAGGATATAATGTATGTCTTTAGTATCTTCTAAGCCAACAGTCCTCAAAGTGGCCAGGAATACCTGGGGGCCCCAAGCCCATTTCAGGGGCTCCAGGAGGTCAAATTATTTTTGTAATAATAGGAAAATGTTTTTCTCTTATTCATTCATATCCTCTCCTGAGTATAGAACATGGTTTTTCAGAGACTACATGACATGTGGTATTACAAGAGAGTGAAGGGAGAAGCAGATGTGAAAATCCAGCTGTTTTCCATTTAGTCAGACGTTAAAGAGATTTACAAAAATGTAAAACAACACCACTTTTTAAATTATTTTTTTGTTTTCAAAATCATGGTTATTTTCCACCAACATATTTACATGTATATTACATATTAACATGTATAAATTTATTGTTGAAATAAAATAAATATTTTCATATTTCTCCATTTAACTTCTAGTACTTTAAATATAGATAAATGTAACTCAAATACACAAAAGCTTTTTAGGATCTTCAATAATTTTTTGAGAGTGTAAAACAACTCTGAAACCAAAAACCTTGAGAACTACTGATCTAAGCAAATATCTTGCAAACATTCTCAATCTCCTTATGTAACAAATCCCAGATCAACAGTCTGGTTTTAGCCATAATAATATTAGTCCAAGACTGAATCAAAGAAAATAGGATTTATGAAAGCCAAAAAGTGAATTAAAGAATGTAAGGCTAATACTTTCTCCTCAAAGAATACTGGCCATATATTTTTTATGTCCCCACAAATAGTGTCATAGTTCATGATTCCATATTTACATTCATGGATTTATTTAATGCTTAAATACCAAAGGCAGTATTCTTCAGATTTAACAGATGAAGAAACTGACGTAAAGAAGTTACATGATCAGTCCATAACCACAAGTCCGAATGGCTGGACTGGGATTGAAACATAGATGTTGTAACTCCCTATCGAGAATGCTTTCCATGTAGCAGAATAAAAGCATTGTATCTAAGTATCCTCCAAATAAACTTTGAATCTGAACATTTTATAACCCCACGATTCCTCTTTTTTTTTTAATATTTATTTATTTGAGAGTGAAAGGGTATGGGAGTGGGGGAGGAACAGAGCAGGGAGAGGGGAGGGAAAGAATCTGAAGCAGTTCTGGGACTGGATCTCACGACCCTGAGATGACGACCTGAGTTGACACCAAGAGTCCGTCCAACTGACTGAGCCACCCAGGAGCCCCTAACCCCATGATTCTTTTTTTTTTTTTTTTTTTTTTGGTTTATTTGTTTATTTGAGAGTGAGACAGAATTGGAGGGGGGCAGAGGGAGAGGAAGAGAATCTCAATCAGACTCCCCACTAAGCGCAGAGCCCAACTTGGGGCTTGATCTCACAACCCATGAAATCAAGACCTAAGCCGAAATCACAAGTTGGATGTGCAACCAACTGAGTAACCCAGGCACCCCGAAACCCATGATTTTTATTATTTCTCTGACATTTTTTCCTTCAAAAAAGTCAAGATCATCTTTTCTCTAAAACCTACTTTCACCAAACCTGAGAGTAACTTGAGAGGCTAATTTTCTGGAAATACCTTTACCTTTCAAGGACAAAAATGTCAGATATCCATTTTGTCCTTGTATTTATTAAAAGTAAGCATGTTCTAATCCAGGTTAGAAGCAACTATATCTGCTGGGACAGAAATAAGAGGTAAGCTTATGGAACCCATGAAAGCACTAGAAGCTGCTTTAAAACAACAAACTGATCATAGTTAAATACCTTATAAGGAACAAGTGAGTTTTTAAACTAAAAAAAGAGGGGCGCCTGGGTGGCTTAGTCCATTAAGTATCTGCTTTCAGCTCAGATCGTGATCCCAGGGTCCTGGGATCAAGCCCCTCATTGGGCTCCTTGCTCAGCGGGGAGACTGCTTCTCCCTCTACCACTCCCCTAGCTTGTCCTCTCTCCATATCTCTCTCTCTCTGGCAAATAAATTCCTTAAAAAAGAGAGAAAAACAGATTTTGTCATTGTTTCCTAAGATCAAATGCTGATTGGTTGTTTTGTGATTTACTGATAATTTCATGTTTTTCTTTAAAGCTCTCCACAGTGTGATGGGTTTTCCCCACAAGTTAATTAATTTCTTAAATTGATTAAGTGATGCCTGGCATCTCCATTTCTGCTATAGACTAATGGCATGCTAACTCTTAATTTAAGGAATAGATAAAAAATGGCATTTAAATGTAAAACTTTAATTCTCTTTGCCAAATAAAGTGATCTGGTTTTAAGCAGAGAAGGATCTTAGTTTTAATTTGGGGGTAGTTAAATGAGAAATTTAAGTCATGAAGACAAGTTCCATTATTTCTATATTCACAGGAGTGCCAATAAATTGCAATGATTGAAACAGGTAATTAAAAGCATCTTTAACGTAGATAAACAGCATGGTTGTTAGGAAGACAGCAAGTATTCACAAATATGAAAGAATTTTAATATTTATTCATGAATAATCAACCACTTTTAAAATACATCAATGCCTTGGACTAACAAGGAGCTTTTCTGACTTCTCCAAATAAGTATCAGACATTTGAAGTGTGAGTTTTCAACTTTTACATTTGAAAAAATTCAGATGATTATTAGTTATTTTGTTATTATCATTAAAACTATGTGGAATTAGGGAGAAGAGACAGGGTTTGAGAGCTGGAATAGTGAGGTAAGAATTTTTCTTTTGTGGGGGCCCCTGGATGGTTCAGTCAGTTAAGCGTCTGCCTTCGGCTAAGGTCATGATCTCAGAGTCCTGGCATTGAGCCCCATGTCAGGCTCTATGCTCAGTGGGGAGCCTGCTTCTCCCTCTCCCTCTGCCTGCTGCTTCCCCTGCTTGTTCTCACTCACTCTCTCTCCAATAAAGAAACAAAATATTAAAAAAAAAGAGAGAGAGAATTTTTCTTTTGAAATGACCTTCTTAAATCTGACTAGGGAATCCTAAACCACTCCATCATGATTAAAACAGAAGATCACAAATCGGCCAAATGTTGATGCTTTGGAGCTGTTTTTATAAACAAATGACGGAACAAAACCAGAGAATGGAAAGGGGAAAATCCCTCAATCTCTCAATGAAGTGTCCTTGGACGGCAAGGGAATGGCAAATCAACACCACGTTGGACTTCCTCCTAAGCAAGTCTGGACATGTCCGCAGCCATTCAGCTTTAGCACAACTAATCAGACATCCCCTTTCTCAAAAGGCCCTAACCATCACAGTGAACAGATTGAGCCATCTGATCGTCAAAGAATTCAAAGAGAAAGCAAGCTTTGAAAATGCGACATACAGTGCTTTCGCACACTCCCCAAGCTCCTGCCGCGATAAAGCAGTCCTGGACAGCTGGAGAGTGAGGGAAAGCAATGTCACCAGAGGACCTGAGGAAATTCCCCATCCCTTTCCACAGACGCCTGCAAAGTAAAACCCTTCACAATGGTTAATTCAGGCATCCCCGAGTTTCTCTCAGAATTAAAAAGTTATCATCCACGTAAATTAATGGCCCCCACTCCACAGATTGAAATGGAATTTAAAAAAAGGCGCCCTCCAAAGAGGGCTGGAATTTCTTCTTTCTTCCATCTGAGCTCTATCTCTATGCATCAATGCATAATGTTAGCACATCAACTTAAGAAATTTGTAGCATATGCTTTCAAATTAGCCACTGGTATGCCTTAAGTATTCATTACAAGGATTATTTCTTTTAAGATTAGGCTTAATTTCAATGTGTAACATAAATCTTGGCCCAGTAAATAACTTCAGATATTTATGGCAGATTCTGCCCCACAGGCTTAGACATCTTGGGGGATGTCGTAGCATCTGCTATCTATCAGGAAGCAAGGGGATGCGTTTTATGATGACTGTTTCCTGGAGAGATAAATAGGGACAAAAAACTTAATTTTTCAATATCCATTCCATTAGACCTTAAATTAACAGAACTTTTACAACTAACAATCCAGTTTTACAATGATGACCTAGTGCTGGGGGAGATGTATTTCCTTTACAGCCACTTCCAAGCAGAGGATTGCCCTATTTGGAGGTCTTTTGGTGATGGGATATAATGCATATTTTTTTTCAATCTACCCCCATTTAAAGAAATGTAAAATGGCCACGTTTTTTCAAACATGTCTAATTCCTCAGTAACCTAAATTCCATTGTACAGCATTTTTATATACAAACAGAACTTGGTTTTGTAACCTTCAGAATCAAACCGGGCTCTCCTACCTAAAAAGGCTTAGCTTACCCTCTAATCAGCAGGAAACTGTGTTCTGTGGTGGCCTTCTGGGCAAGTGGAGGAACATAATCAAGAAATTAGGATGTGGTCACTTAACTTGCAGACCCTTAGTTCGGCTCATTCTTATGCTACAGTCACAGTAGTCATAGATCCAAATCCCAGGACAACTTTTAACCTCTCAGATAATTTACTTTCTATGGGTTGCTCTTTGGCCATATTTTCCTCTTGATTTAGATAAAAGGACACTGTATCCGTATACAGTACCCATTATTCTATTTATAATCAGATTGTTCACAACATTGTTAATTGCATAATGAATTTTTATAATTGCATAATGCATATAATTGCATATGCATTATAATTGCATAACGAATATTTATAAAGTGCCTAATAAGTTTCCAAGCACCTTTCCAAAATTACCTCACTTAAGCCTCCCAAGAATATCGAGGGGAGAGTATGTTTGTTCTCATTTTGCCAGTAGAAAAGAAAGGTTTAGAAAGGTCCAATAACTTAACTTGTCCAAGGTCAGAAGCTAAGAGATGAAAGAATCAAGACTTGAACCCATATCTGTCTGATGCCAAAAACCAGTTGTCCTCATGGGAAACCTATCTTAGGTCTAGTCATCCAAAGAAACTAATTTTCCTGGGTGACACCATGATTCTCTTTGTATATATGGAAACCGTACAACCCATGTTGGTTCCTTTATTACTTTGGCCAACTAAATCATCCTTTTTTAGAAAACTATTTCATTGTTTTTATTTATAACTCATCTTTGAAAAACATCAAACAATTAAAGTGCAAAGTTGAAAGCTTTAAAAATAACAAAATTCTCCCACCCAGTTTAGTTGCTGAAAATCAGCTCCTACTAAAGAGTTAAATTATTGATGTTATGCAGTTTTGGTGAGGAGAGATGAGTCAGACACACTCGTATCCTGCTAGTGCAAAAGAAAATGGGGAAAGTCTGGAAAGGTACTTGGCAACTAAGAGTTTTTTTGAAGTCTGTCCTTTTGACTTTGCAATATTACTTCGAGGACCCTATTCTATCCAAACAGGAAATGAGGCAAAAATTTGTAATTTTTTAAAGATTTTAAATATTTGAGAGAGAGGTTGAGAGAGAGAGAGAGAGAGAGAGCGCACACACAAGCCAAAGGAGAGACAGAGGAAGAGGCAGAGGGAGAAGCAGACACTCCCCTGAGTGGGAGCCTGATGTGAGTGAAGCTTAAATCCCAGGACCCTGGAATCACAACCTGAGCCAAAGACAGATGCTTAACCAACTGAGCCACCCAGGTGCCTCTTTTTATGTTAATTTTTAAAACTATTTCGGTGTAACTTTTCACTTACAGAAAACTTGTAAGAACACTGCAAAGAATTCTCCTCTACCATCACTTGGACTTACCAATTAACATTTTGCCACATTTACTTTATCTTTCTCTCTTTCTCTACTATTTTGTCTCTCTCTCAACACATGCACATACATTTTCTCAGTAATTTGAGTAAACTGCATACACCATGACCCTTTACTCCTAAGTACTTCACTGTGTGTTTCCTTAGAACAAGAGCGTTCTGTTATGTAACCACAATATAATGATCAAATCAGGAAATTTCATGCTTCTGTGCTAACATTTTATAGACTATATTGTCCCAATAATGTCCTACATAGCAACTTTATTTCAGATCCAGGATCCAATCCATCTGAATTCATTACATTCAGATGTTAGTCTCTTTAGTTTCCTTTAATCTGAAACAGTTCCTCAGCTTTTGTTTCTCATGACATTGACATTTTTAAGTGAATAAGCCATGCGTTTTGCAGATTTCCCCTCAATTAGTGTTTGTTTTCATTTTTGGCAAAAACACTGTGTGGGTGATAGTGTGTCCTTCTCAGCCCATCACATCAGTAGGAACATGATGTCAATTTATCATATTATTGGTGGGTTAAATGTGGCCCAAGCCATTAGGTAGTGTCAAGTTTCTCTACTGTGAAGTTACCTTTCTTATTTACTTATTTTCTGGATTCCTTAGAAGTGTGTACATATGCATCACTTCATTAAACTTTCATCAACTTTGTACCATTTGTAGATAGCTGTCTGAATCAGCTGTTACAATAAAGGTCATAAAATGGTGAACTACCTCTATCATTCCTGACTTTTGCCTTTAAGGAAGAGATTTTCTTTTCCTTATTTATCATTTATTTATTATTTCTATGGACACACAATTTCTATTTTATTCATAGGCCCTATGATGGTCAACTTTACGTATCATCTTGAATGGGCCATGGGATGCCCACATATTTGGTTAAACATTATTCTGGATATTTCTGGGAGGGTGTTTTGGATGAAGTTAATATTTAAATCAGCAGACTGAGTAAAGCAGATTGCCCTCCATATAGGTGGGTCATATCCAATCAGTTAAAGGCCTGAATAGAACAAAAATGCTGACCCTCTCCCAGTAAGAATTATTCTTGCATGATAGTTTTCGAACTAGGATAGCAGCTTTTTTCTGAGTTTGGATTTGAACTGAAACATTGGTACATCTTGGATTTCAAGCCTGCCAGCCTTTGGACTGGAACACAATCACTTAAGCCTTCAGACTCAGACTGGAACTACAACACTGGTTCTTTGGATATCCAGCTCCCTGACTCACCTTGCAGATCTTGGGACTTACTATCATAATCAAATCTTGGGACTCATCATAAGCACATGAATCAACCCTGTATAATAATTATATTCTTAAGTTCCTTACAATATATAATTTTTATATTATGTACAAATATATAAACATTTGATTTCTCAATTTGTGTTTGTCTTCATTTTTGGCAAGAACACTATATATGTGATGTTTTGTCCTGGATATCTGTCTCTCTCTCTCTCTCCTATTGTTTCTGTTTCTCTACAGAACACTGACTAATACAGTTTCCCTTTTTTTTTTTTTTTTTAGGATTTTATTTATTTAAAGAGAGAGAGTGAGTGTCTGAGTAGGGAAGGGGCAGAGGAAGAAAGAGAACCTCAAGCAGATTCTGAGGGGCTTGATTCCATGACCCCAAGATCATGACCTGAGCCAAAATCAAGAGTCAGACACCCAACCAAATGAGCCACACAGTTGTCCTTCCCATTATTTTTAAAGTACATTCTTCCTTTTAACTTAGATGTTCCAGGCTCATCTTGGTTTTTCTCTGCCTGGCCCTGGAATCAGCCATTGTCATAAATTCAAGCAGCACTATTTTTAATGTGGTATGATATTTAAAAACCAAAATTCTGGGGTTTTTTTTGTTGTTGTTTTGTGTGTATGTGTTTGCAATAAATACTTTCTTATTGACTTTACCTCTTACACAAAAGATAGTGGACTATATATACTCCTCTGGCTTTTGCTTTTTTCACAGAAAATTACTCCATTTTGGTTTATGGAGCTTTTTTCCTTTTGTCTTACAATTATGTAATTCTCTATGATATGACTATTCCATAGTTTCTTCAATAAACCCTTCCTACATTTAGAGATTTAGGTTATTTCCAGTATTTTGCAATTATGAAAATGTTTCAGTAAGTAATCTTATACATATGTATTTTCATATTGTTGAGATACAGCTTCAGAGTGAATTCCTTGGAGTGGGATTACCGGATCAAAATGCAAACCTATACGTAGTCTAGAAATTGCCAAGTTCTCCTCTAGAAGGGAGTGCCATTCTGCACTTTCCCTCGCAGTGTGCGAGAATGTCCAGTGTTTCTCCTGTCTCACCAATAAAGAGTATCCAGCCTTAAAATTTTTGCCATTCAGTTGCATTTCCCTTCAAGGGAACTTGAATGTTTTTTATATGTTTCATGGACATTTTAAATCTCTTCCTGGTGAGTTATCTTTCACATCTTTTCCCCATTGTCCTCTCAAGTTTTTGTTATCATCCCTCTTTAACATATGAGGCAACAGACTCAGAGAAAAGGAGTATCCCCAAGGTTACAAATGTAGGAAGTGCAGGAGCTGAATCTGGATACCGACCATATGAGTAGAAAATTGCATGAAAAATATCTGCTGTTGTGTTTGGATCTTTAGATCTAGCTCTTCAAATCTTCAGCCACTGTAAACATAGATTACGTTGATAATTGAGAGAAAATGCACGAAAGTTTAAAAAAAAAAAAAAGAAGGAAGAAAGAACGAGAAGAAAAACCAGCTGCTCCCTAAGTCACAACAACTTTCAACAGTCTGCCGGAGCGATCGGCACCTCGAAGGTGGAGGCAGCCAAGCGTGTCAGCTGCCAGCTGTCAGAGGCTGTAGGATTTTGCCATATTTGTGTTTATTTTAAATAAGAAAGTAACAACACAGGGAGACACAAGAAGAAAATATTGATAAGGTGACATTCGAGAAGCCTGAGACTGCATACGGAAACCCAGCAGCGAAGGGGGAGCGGAGGCACGTCCTCCAGGGTCAGTGGCTCGTGATCTGTTGGAGAAACAAGAGGAAGGGAAGAGAGGACGCTCCCCAGAAGACAGAAGTCTTGGAGAGGGTTTCAGGGTCTAAGGTGATGTTCTCAGCACGGAGAAGGATTAGAAGGAATGCAACCAATCCGCTACCTCAGAGAACTGAAGAACGGCGAAATCTCAGGAAGAGGAGAGGTAAATGGATTCTTCCGCGATGCAGTGGCTCTCAGCCCTGTGAGATTAACATCACCTGATGCCCATTCCATCGCCCCACCTGAAATTAAATCAGGATTTCAGGGACAGGATGCTGGGATGCTGTTGGGAAGCAGAAGTCTACTCACTGTACAAGAGGGACCTTGTTGGAAGTTTCCGATGTTCTTTCAAGGATAAAAGGAAGAGGTTAGGTTGATACTTTAACTCAACAAGTCAACCCATCGGTTGGGTATAAAGAGATTACATGACCATCATCTTCGTCTTCATCACACCACCACCACCATCATTCTGATTTGGTGAATACCCTATGAGACCCCAGATCCTATGCCAGGAACTGTGTGCTTTTTACATATCCTAATCTTTACAGCAACTCTTCAGGGCGGGTATTATTGTTTACTTTACTTTTTAAAAAGATTTTACTTATTTAAGACAGAGAAAGAAATAGAGTGCACAAGCAGGGAAGAGGGGGAGAAGGAGAAGCAGACTCCCCACTGCACAGGGAGCCCAATGCGGAACTTGATCCCAGGACCCTGAGATCATGACCTGAGCCAAAGGCTTAGCCAACCAAACTACGCAGGCATCTGGTATTATTATTATCTTTACTTTAGATTCATTAAACTAGGTTCAGAAAAATCAAAAGACTTACTCAAGTCAGGACTTTTTCTTTTTAAGATTTTATTTATTTATTTGTCACAGAGAGAGAGATCATGAATAGGCAGAGAGGCAGGCAGAGAGAGGGGGGAAGCAGGCTCCCTACTGAGCAGAGAGCCTGATGTGGGCCTTGAACCCAGGACCCTGAGATCATGACCTGAGAGGAAGGCAGAGGCTTTAACCCACTGAGCCACCCAGGTGCCCCTCAAGTCAGGTCTTAACGTACTTTCCCTCTCAGTCAGTACTGTGAATACACCACATTGTTGACACTTACCAACCTCACCAATTACCCCTACTTTATAACACAGCAATTCTACTCCTAGATACACTCCCAAGAGAACTGAGTGCCAGTGTCTAAGAAAAGATACGTACACAAATATTTACAGCAACTGTAGCAATTCTATTCATAATAGCCCTGAAGTAGAAACAACACAAGGGATAAAAAATTGTGAGATAGCCACACCATGCAATACTACTCAGTTATTAAAGAGGACAGACTCCCCAACTGATACCCACAACAGTGTGGATGAATTTCAAGGACATTCCATTGAACAAAATAAGACAGACACTAAAGAGCCCCTACTGTATGAGTCCATTTATATGAATTTGGAAGACAAAATGAGTCCATCACACTAGAAATCAGAATAGCGGTTCTATATGAGGGAAAGGGGCAGGCATACTGTCACCCAGATGTATACATATGTAAAATCCAGCATCACGCATTTGAGATCTGGGCATGTTATTTTATTTATTTTGTTAAGATTTTGTATTTATTTATTTGAGAGAGACAGCGAGCAAGCATGAGCAGTGGGAGGGGCAGAGGGAGAAGCAGACTCCTCGTTCAGTGGGGAGCCCAATGTGGGGCTCAATTCTGGGGCTCTGGGATCATGATCTGAGCTAAAGATAGACGCTTAACTGACTGAGCCTCCCAGGTGCCCGAGATATGTAAAGTACATCTTATTACATGTAAGAGAGACTGCAATCAAGTATTATAATTAAATAAAATAAATAAAAGGAAGATCACTAAAGGCCACCAAGTTTGTGGCTGAGCCAACACAACAGACCCGAGGCTTGTCAGAGACAAAGCTTATGCTCTATAAATAGGGTCCTTCCCCCCAAATGTGTATTAACTGCTCCCATTCAAGCACCACAATGACTCACCAGAATGGAAAACAGCCCCTTCGCCCAATGCTTGCTCCCTTTCCCTCTCTCTCTCTCTCTCCAGTAAATAAATCTTAAAAAAAATAAAATTTCAAAAGAAGTTTTAAAAAACATAATTGAGGAGAAAAAATAGACAAAGACGGATGAGGAAAAGAAGAGAGAGAAGAAAAGTAGAGGGATGCCTTGGTGACTCAGTCGATTAAGTGCCTGACTTCAGTTCAGGTCATGATCTCAAGGTCCTGGGATCGAACCCACATCAAGTTCCTCAGTCATCAGGAAATCTGCTTGTCCTTTTCCCCTTCCTTCTACCCCTCCCCCTGCTCATGCTCCCTCTCTCCCTCTCTCTCTCTCAAATAAACAAATAAATTTTTTAAAAAAATCAGAAAAGAAAATAGAGAGTTGATCCAACTCCTATTCGAGAAAGAAAGAACAAAGATAGAGGGATGGACTGACCCACAAATATATTCAGGTCCTAATTCCTGGAACCCCTGAATGTGGCCTGATATGGAAACAGGAACTTTGCGAGTGTCGTTAAGAATTCTGAAAATCAAGGGGCGCCTGGGTGGCTCAGTGGGTTAAAGCCTCTGCCTTCCGCTCAGGTCATGATCTCAGGGTCCTGGGTTCAAGGCCTGCATCGGGCTCTCAGCTCAGCAGAGACTGATTAGAGACTGATCAGAGACTCCTCCTCTCTCTCTGCCTGCTTCTCTGCCTACTTGTAATCTCTGTCAAATAAATAAAATTTTTAAAAAATTCTGAAAATCGAGAGATTATCTGGATCGTCCGGGTAGGTCCTAAATTCACTCACAAATGCTCTTCTAAAAAGCAGGCAAAGGGAGATTAGATGAGAAGAGGAGCAGGCAGTGTAACCAGACGGACACTGGAATTACGGGACCGCAAGCCAAGAGGCGCTTCGTCTCCTGTGGCGGTGAGGATGCCCGGGAAGGTTCCTGTTTTGCTTACTTTTGTTTTTCCTTTGGGGGATTTTCGGTGGTTTGTCTATCTTGTTTGCATGTTTCCTTTTTCTTTTTTAAAATGTCATCAATAGAAGAATCCCTGAAAAAGTCAACCTGATTTCTGTGCGCTCACCCGCGTCCTGCTGACTTCCTGAGCTTTCTCTTGCCCTTGTCGTTATTCTTGCACACAATTTCGCACAAACTCTTTTCCACATCCCCAGCCCATTACTATTGCCACGACTGGCTAGAAAGCTTCTGGAATAGTGCTGCAGCCTCCAAAACTGCTCAATAAACCAAGAGATCCGTCACTCGACCATAATTGTTAACAGTGACTCTTCACTTTTCGGATTACCACTGGCCAGCATTAGCTACGTGCCTTAATAATTTTTACCGGAAAACACACCATAATAAATCCAGACAATGGTCAAGAGTTTCCCCGCAATACAAACAATATTCTTCTTCTTGGATTTAAGCAAGGGACAATTGCCTGTTCCAGCAAATACAAAGAAACAGAAGCAGAAACAAGCTGTTCAATCGCTAGAGCTGGTTCTGCACACAAATAAATTGGGAAAAAAAAAATCCCTAATGGAACGTAGTATTCAAGTCACAAACTTTAACATTTCTTTCTGATGCAGACAACAAGAACTCTATTAAGCGTGTAGCCGAGGACTGTAATTCAATCGCTGTACAGCATAAACTCGAGTCACGTACTTGAGTACACAGGCAGTATCAAAGACCTTCTACCCACGATGACGGATGTGATCTTGGCTCACCGTCTTCTTCATGACATACAAGGTTTCACCACCTCTAGGGACTTATAGTCTCCTGATTGTCACTCAGTGATAAAGGATACCATCTTAAAAAAAGAAGAAAGACTCAACCAGCGGCCACCAGCTGAACACCTGAATGACAGCTCTCTAGCCAGTCTTGCCCCTCCCATATAATTTCATGTAGTAACTGGAGTTTGGGGAGCGACTCGGAACTGCTCATTTCTGATGGGATCTGGGTGGATACTTGTCATTACAAAACAGAGTCTGTGAAATAACAGAGTTAGGAAACATGGGAAGGAAAACGTCGACTTGCCAGATATCTCCACTTCACTCAGTATGTATTTATGTATGTGCATATGCACGTCCACCTTCTTCCAGAAAGAACTGAATGCATCCTTGACATTTCTCCATCTGTACAAAGCGATTCATTCCTAGTTCTTTTCCACAACCTGCAAATATTTACTTCTATTCCCCAACCCAGGGAAATGTAACGATAATATCCAAATCTTCTGGAAATACTCTGTTTTGGAAGAAAATGTTTTTGTCTTTCTAATTAAAGAAATGCCTATAATGGAAAAGTCTGGAGAGGTGGGGAATGTTGGAGAGGCTAGCTGTGGGAGAAGAAAAACATTACAAAGAAATGGGGAAATTGAAAAGGGCTATTATTAAGATGGATACAAGACCCTTTCAAATTTAATGGGTAGGGATCAATTTCCAAGTAAATACACTGCAGCTTTTACGCATGATTACATTGCAACCATATTGTACTTAAAAAAAAAATTTTTTTTTAAATAGTCCCTGGGAATTGGTTAAAAAAAAAAATGCCTGAGAGATCTTCAGACCATCAAAGGCTGTGGCAGTGATGGTGTCCACGTCTGTATCTCTAAGAAGTAAAGGGGAAACCAGCTAATATCTGGGTTATTGGGTTATTGGGGGTGGGAATTACACTGTTATATGCATATATATGATATATGAGGAAAGGAAGAAAGACCAAGGGAGGGGAGAGATCTGGTGGCCATGAGCTCATGGAGCATCCTGCTTGGCTGGATGGTGGGAGAGAGGTTGTGGGTTTGCCATCCTCTTTTTGTCCCTCACCTGGACTCAAGGGCCCTTAGTAGCTGTTCCCTAACCCTCGGATGGGAGCCTGGCGTCTTAGAGTGGAGCATGCACTCTCTGTGGCCCCATTGCCCGAGACAAGGGTGTTCTGCAGATGGTGGAGCACATTGGCTGATTTCTTCTGCCTGTTAGTGGGTCCTCGGGCTTTGGTTCGATCTTCTATAATGTGAGTGGGGTTGGGGTCTTCTGTCTTGTTACTGCCTCGAGTGGAATCCAATACTTGAAAAAGGCCATGATACCACTCAGGTAGGGGAGCTCTAGGTGCTGCTCACAGAAGAGATTGAGGCTTGTTTTTTTGTTTCTCCTTTGCCTTCCTGATTCTCTAAATTGATCATTGAAACAGATATACATGAGGAATGGGAACTCCAACGAACGATGAGGACATCTAGGTTAAGAGAACAGCTTGGGCAAGGCAAAAGGAGACCCGGGCTTCTTTACAAAGCTCACAGACCATCTACCTGTAAGAGGGCTATCTGGTAGAGGGCTTCAGAGTAACCCCAAACACCACGCTTCAGTGTGGTTCATTAGGACAATTCAGAACACATGAGACAAACAGGTCCTCAGCACGGCTCAACAGCTGTCTTCCCATGTCAGGACTCATGAGGCCCAGCATCCCCATTTTGTTAGGAAGGATCTATGAGTCATGCTGAGCCCCTGAAAGCCTCTGATCAGATACTGCCCATCTTTCCTAAGAAAGCAGAAGCCTGTGGAATGGTACACTTCCTGGAGATCTGAGATCCTGGATCCTTCTTCAGCAGAAGACTACTCTCTGAAGATGACATACAGAAAATGCTCCTCTGAGTTTCCCAGAAAGGTCCATAGAAAATACACGCATCCACCTTAAAAATGAGTAACACAGACAGAATACAGATCACAATCAAATCAATGTAGACAGTCATGTAATTCCTTCGATAATGTAGACCTTCAACTTGCTTAGAAAGAGGAAAGCAAAAAATGGGTCCCAGACTCTCATTCTTCTCGTCTCTCAGCATCAGTGTAGAGGTAGGAAGAACAAAGGGGAGCTGGAAAAGGAAAGGTTCTGCTATTCAATCGCCAGTTCCAAAAGGGTTAACTTTCATCCTTCCTCTCTCCATGAGGACCCAGGTCCCCTAGGACGTCAGTTCCTACAGCTGGTCATCAGAAAGCAGAGGTCCTCAGGGAGAGGCACATAACAAGGAAAGCCCAGCATGAGGCCCAGGTCCCACCAGATGTTCCATCAAAGAGCAAATTTTAAAAGAGCAGTGACATCTGCAGCGGAGGCGTCATCCCTGGAAAAGAGCAAAGGGACAAAAAGATCTATAGCGCAAACCCTAAAGAGTGTCCATCTCTGTGCAGAGCCCAAGACCGCAAGATATGAGGAAATACTGAAGCTCACAAAGAACAAGTCCATCACTGGCCAGATCCTCAAAAAGAAATGGGTTTGTGCGTGGAGGTCCTGTAAAGACAGGGAGTCCATCTACTTGGGGAGGAACTCAGGAACCTGCGAAGCCAAATAGACAAATTCCAAGGCTCTGAAGGCTCTAAGCCTTGATGTGCAGGTCACAGAGAAAGTCAGAAAACCCAAAACAACTGCACAATTCCAAATAAACAACTGCGTTTGAGGCAACCTCCTCTGTGCTCCCCAGAAGCTTATGCCCCCAACTAGGCCTTGAAAGCCCAAGGCCAAGGAGACCCCAGCCATTAGGCCATGTGCATCAGAGCCCCAGACCCTGGTGGGGGTGGGGGTATTTCCTATGGTCAGCCAGAAAATTCTCCTCTACCCTCCACCTCCAGCAAAATTTCTCTCCAAGAAATGCAATTAGAGAAAATAAATTCTTTCTCATCCTCTGTAGAGGATGGTCTATTTCCCCCAACCAGCAATGTTGACTCTCATTCTATGATTGTCTTCTTGTTTCTTCTGTCTGTGGTGTGTTTGGGGGGGAGGTTTAGGGAATTCCAGGAGCTCAGACCAAGAGAAACCAAGGGTTCTGCTTCATCTCCTCCGGGGAGGCAGCTCTGGCTTCTCAAAGGCCACCAGGGCCTGGGAGGAAGTCTGACGGTGGCAATGCATACCCCGTTCCTTCATGTGTACCTGTGAGGATATCTCATTTTCAAAACGAGTAATTATAATGCCACTATTATAAAACATACACACATTCACAGTTTTAAGCAATGGAAAAAATCCATAAGGACCAGGCCCCAGGACCTATATCACTTAGTCATTCCTCCACTCCCCTATTGTCTGGAACACCACACAGCTGTGGGGTGGGTTGAGTGTGAGTGGGTTGCACAGACATCAAAGGGCCAAGAATGACCCCCTTAGCCCCCAGAAAACCTCACGTACCCTAAAAACGAAACTGGAAGCTTGGAGATGATGAGGCCTTGAGTTCCAAAGAGTAAGAAGAAACCTCCAATGGCCCCGAGCCTGTTGGTGGAAAGCTTCCACCTGCCCCGAGACCCCCTTCCATTCCTGGCTTAGGCTGGGGAAATGAACACGGCTCCCCAGTTCCTCATTTAGCCTTAATGAAAAGGTAGAGCTGACTGTCACCTCACTGTCCTCTCTCCATGTGACAGGCTGTGGAGCAACAGGCAATGAAAAATGCCTGCCTCTGTGTTTCACACCAGGGAGAGGAGGAGGCCCAAGGGAAGGCAGAAAAAGCCCAGAGTAGAAGGGGCACGTGCTGTTTACAGCTTGGCAAGGAAGTCTCCACAGACCTTCAAGTAGCACTCA
The DNA here is from genome assembly GCF_010015895.1 of Lontra canadensis. Lineage (NCBI taxonomy): Eukaryota > Metazoa > Chordata > Mammalia > Carnivora > Mustelidae > Lontra > Lontra canadensis. Next base: position 5,284,428 of record NW_022631064.1, on the reverse strand, counting down.
GGCCCCTCTCCTGACACTACAAGAGAACTGGGTTCAAAGATAGGGACAGAAACATGTCTTATGGCCTGAGTCACCTTGCCCTTCCTCCCATCTGCCAGAAGATGACCCCTATCTGAAAGGATTACGGGAAAGAACATTTCCCACCACAGAACCTTTCTGCGAGTTACAAAACCTAGCCATTTTCCAATGGACAGAGTTGGGTGAGCTTTTGTGGGAAAGGGGTTTGAGGGATATTGTTGAGACGGACCCTGTGATGGACATGGCAAGGTCTGGGAACAAGGTCATGAGCCAACTCTGAACTCAACCATGAATTCTCCCTGCTGAGGCGGGTACCTTGGAAAAGGGAATCCTCTTCCCATGGAGACTCTACAAGATGCATTATCCAAAGTTAAAGTCCTGATCAACCTTCTAGGAAGATTCTAGAAAACTCTTTGGCTCACAAAAGGTAGTATCTATACCAATGGATAAAACCTTGATAATCAAAGTCCCTTGGTTCTTGTTGCTAAACATTCATTCGATGGCAAAAGATGGGTGACATACCCTCAGAGAAATGTTCAGAGTATCTGAAATAAAGTTGGACCTTTTAGAACAAGCTGAAAGAAGGACTAAGTTGTGGCCTTTGAAAAGAAGTAAAAAAGTAATTTTCCTCTACTCCAGTTTCTGGGGGTTTCTGTTCAACAGAAACCTATGCAAGGTGCATTATAAAGGACAAAAATACAAAAATAGGAATCCCAGAGAGATGTTCAACAGCAAGAATTATAGACACCAAAGGAAGGAAACACTAGAAAAAGGAAAAAAAAGAAGAAAAAAAGGATTTTTTTTTTTTTCAAATTCACATACCAAACAATGACAAATCTGAAAAGTGGCGAAGAAGTTGATGCCGAATGTCAGAGCGTGTGGGGAGGAGGTGGGGAACGGAGGGAGGGAAAAAACCTGTGAAACCACCCAGAGTGAGACAGCATTCGGTGTCTGCCCAGCACCAATTGCTAAGTGTACAAGCCAACTGCTAACACGCTAGCAGGAGCAGTTTCTGCAGAGGACTGACCACTCAATCAGAGAAAGAGAATGGTAAAAGCAAGGAAATGCAGTTACCCGGGCTCCTCCCATTCTCACTCCCACTGTTTCTTTTAGATCAGGGAACGAAATAAGAAGGGATATTTTAATAAAGTTTGAGGGGTGCCTGGGTGGCTTAGTGGGTTAAAGCCTCTGCCTTCGGCTCAGATCATGATCCCAGGGTCCTGGAATCGAGCTCCACATTGGGCTCTCGGCTCAGCGGGGAGCCTGCTTCCCTCCCCCGCCCCAGCCCTTCTCTCTCTTTCTGCCTCTCTGCCTACTTGTGATCTCTGTCTGTCAAATTAATAAATAAAATTAAAAAAAAAAACAAAACAGTTTGCCTGAGCTTCCTGCCCATTAGAGCTTTTTGACCTTCGCCAGAACGTTAAACATCCTCCAAAACATTTGGCCTTTGTCAGGGCTTCAGATGGATTATAAGGCAAACCATGTGTCCCATTTCACATTCAATCACAACTGACGGGGGCCTTTTAATGAGCGCTTAAATTGCAGTATCTTGGAAACCTCCAATTGGAAACAGTCATTCGGACCTCTTGTCTAGGGCCGGGAGAGGGTGCCCCCACCCTAGATCGTCTAGTTACATGCTCCTTTTCAATGCCTCCAGTGATGGGAGACATGGCACGCCCTCGAATTAGGGCCCACTGCCGGGAGATTCTGAGCTACGTGCCTTCTGCTCTGAATATTCTAGTATTTCTCATTCGCAAGTATCTCTACCCAGCAAGAAAGGAGAAGGACGCTCTGAATAATGCAGCTGGAGATTTTAGAAAGGACGCGGAAATGGGGGGGAAGCCAAAATATGCTCGTGGATAAATGCGCTGGGCTCCCCCCTTGTTCTCTAGATGCCTCGACATTCACCCACTCCCGCCCCAAGACTTCCCATCTCGCTGTATTGTGCTGTTCTGTGAATTCCTCTTTCTCCCCACCCCAAAGGGAGCCCTAGATGAGTGTTGTAAATACATGTTACGCATGTACTGGTGTGCCGGGGGAAGAGAACCTCAATTCTTTTATTATGGCAAGGAAACAACTGTTTGGGTTTTGCTGGGCAGTTCTGGTTTCTAGAGATGGAAAGGGTAACTCATGGCAATGTAGAAAGTCTTTTATTGGAGTTGGGCACCAGAATGGTCCATTAGTTACCTAAACTGTAAACCAAAGGACACCCGTTATTCTGGCAGGAAGGATGGAAGCAGCCCCAGGCTATGACTCTTTGGACAAACAGACCGTGATATTTTCCTCCAGTCACTGATACCCCAGCCTTGCCCCATGCTTCAGGGGGGAAACAGAAACCAACAGACAAGACTTCCAACATGCTTTTGCCACAAAATCCCCAGGCTGTCTGTGGCTGCAGATCCCTTTTGTTAACTCCTTCTTGGTAAAAGAGCTCGCACGCTGGGCCAGGACCCTGTCCCCTCTGCCCCTTTCAGGAGCTTCAGTCCTTCATGACGCTGCTCCTCATCTGGCAGAATCCTCCACTTTCCTTTCCACAGGACCATGCCCAGGAGCATTCTAGAAGCTTTCCTATCATCCAGCTGAAAACATACAAAACAAATCCCCTTGACATCACAGTCCCCTGTGGCCGTCAGCTGTGCTCCTTCTCAGCCAAGACTCAAAAATGCTGCCTTACACAGCTTTTCTGCCCTTCAGCACTCTCCAGAACACCGTCACCAAAGCATCCATCCTATCGGGTCCAGTAAACCTTTACATTAAAAAGACCACACTCTCCTTCACGAAATACTCTCTTTCGCCTCCTCGAACTCCCTTGTGTTTCTCTCCTGCCTTTCTGGTTCTTGCTCAGTCTCCTTTGCTGGTCCGCCCTGCTCTACCCAACCTCTACTTGTAGGAGTGGCTCGGGGCTCAGTCTATGCTACCTTCTCTTCTTCCACTACACCAAGGGCAGAGATGATCACACCCATCTCTCGACTTCAGAGATATCTGCTGGTGATTCCTACATTCCCGTCTCTGGTCCTGACTCTCCATGCTCCAGAGTCATCTACAGCGGCCCACTAGCACATTCATGACACGTCTCTAACTTGAGATCTACAAGACAGAACTCTTGATTTCCCATTTTTTTCCCCCATACCCAGGTAACCAAATCATTCCCCAGTCTTTTTTGCCTCTGTAAATGCTTCTCCATCTTCCCAGTGTCTCAAGCCTGAACCCAGAGTCATCCTTGACATCTTTCTTTGACAAATTCCCATAACTCAGCACCGTATCATATTGACTCAAGACCTAAAACGTATTAAACTCTGTCAGATTCTTGGGGCACCTGGGTGGCTCGGGGGGGTCAAGTGTCTGACTCTTGGTTTCAGCTCAGGTCACGATCTCATGGGTCGTGAGATCTAGCCCCACCGCCGGCTCAGCACTCAGCAGGGAATCTGCTTCTGGATTCTCTCCCTCTGCCCCTCTCCCCGCTAGTTCTTTCTCGCTCTCTCTCTCTCAAATAAATAAATAAATCTTTCAGGGGAAAAAATGTCAAATTCTTTACATCTTATAGGCTGTAAATGGTCTTCTCCAACCTACTTCCCACACATCAGCCAAGCTGACCTTCTTTTAAAAACATCAGACTATGCTAGTCCTCTGCTTCCCATAGTTTTCTAGACAGAATACAAATCCCTTAACATGGTCTTCCTGCTGTGGTCCTGACTACATCTCTTCCCTCTCTATCACTCCCTAGAAGAAACAAGTGGTTCTGGGAACAGGACATTGTCTCTGGAAACTCTGCCTGGACTGTATGCCCAGGAACCTGTCTTCTGGTCCCTTCAGCGCTCTGTACACCACTGCATACCTGATAAATCCCTTTTTCCTTAAACTAGCTAAGGAGGTTTTTGTTGTTAGCAGCTGAACTCTATCAGATGGACTGACCAATGTTTAGTTATTTAGCTAAACCAAGTGCTATGTAAGACTGAGGAATCATAGACCTGTACCCCTGAAACAAATAATACATTATATGTTAATAGAAAAAAATTTTTAAATAAAGTTTGCAGTTTAGAATGTGATTGTTTAATCATCCTGGCTGACTACGAACCCCCATTCTGGCCCTTCCATGCTACATGACCTGTTACTTAATCTCCCTAGCCTCGATGTTCTCATTTATAGATTAGGAATAAAAATGGTGTCTACACCCCAGAGGGCATCTGAGGATAAAATGGGAGAATACCAATAAAACACTTGGTATAGTTGTTGGCACATAATACAAGTTCATTAAATGTTAGCTTTTATAATTACTGTAATTATTATTATTATTTCCTTACCCTGGGCCTTAAAATTTGCTCTTTCTTATGCTTGGAACATTCTGCCTGCTCTGCACCCAATTAACCACCCCCCCCCACTCATCTCCAATCTACAAATCGTTTCCTCAAAAGTTACTTCCTGGCCCATTTTAATTATGCCTACCCTTTTAGATTTCTCCCATAATAACATTTTTCCCTCTTAGAGCACGCATCAAAATTTTCCATTATATATTGGTGGCAACAGTCATTGGCCGCCATTTGCCACCCAGGCATGCCCCATCCTCCATTTTATTAAGGGAGAGGTTTAATGTCCCACCTACCAGGCCCAGATGCACAGGTCCAGCTTTCCTATGAGCTTGCTCCTTCTCTACCATCAGACAGACTGTCACTCCTTGATCACAGAGACTAGAGCCGCCTCTTTCTAGAGTGTTTTGGAGAGAGGTTTTGATTATGTATCAAGGGATAAATGAGAAGCATAAGAAAAAGAAAAAAAAAAAAAGCTGTGGACAGGAAATCCAAAGGACTTTAAGAAACCGGGTTTTATCTCAGAATGAATTCTGCAAGGGAGATGATCCAAATCAGAGCCAAGGGCCTCTGGCCCCATGCTCAGGATGTCTTTAAACTAAATGCCAGAAAAACCAAACAGTCCTGCGTCCTGTTTCTGAGAGGAAATCAACTCTCTGACGAGCAGACTGTTAGGCCAAGCGCTGCAAACAACAGTCATGGTTTTTGCTGTTGTTCAGGCTGACCTGGTCAGGCCATCGTGGAGAGCGAGCGACTCTGTCATGGGGATCTCAGTGGTGAGAACAGATGGCAATAATCAGAGCGAGGGGGGTGAGAGCAGAGGTTGACGTGTGCAGCATCCTCTTGATGCTATCTGCTGTAACCACAAATACAGCACGTCTCCCCAGTGACAAGGGTTCCCAGTTCCTTCCCCGGGGCTGTGATTTCAGCCTCCTGAATATTCAGCTTAATAAGGATCCCTGCTTTTAATCCTACAAGACTGACCGCATCATTTCCTGTTTGTAGCTCTGCTGAACACAATGGCTGGGCTTTCTCTCTGGGATTTCTTCCCCACCACAGCAAATCTCATGGCTCGACCGACCCTCTCATCCAGACTTCACCTTGCCAAGCCCTGTGCTAGATTTGGGACAAATCAACTCCTTAGTCTTCATCACAGCCTGTGAAGTAGGTACCATAATTATCCCCATTTCACAGATTAGAAATAGAGGCTCAGAGAAGCCAAGTAACTTTTCTGACGTGACATAACTAGTTCGTCACAGAAAGAATACTCAAACTCTGGTCAGCTTGACCTGAAAGCCATCCCTCGTGTAGCTCTACCCAAGGTCTCTCATGTCCCTGAGCTACGTGTCACTGAAGTCAGCTCTAAAGGGACCATATTCTTCTTGTCCTTTCATCCTTCAGGTATCAGCTAAGCAGTCCCCTCCTCCAGAACCCCCCAATTCCCAGCTTGCTTGAGGTTCCTCATGTACTCAATTTACAAGCCTTTGTGTAAAGCTCCCACTAGACCGGGAGCTCAGAGTGGGACGCCTGTTGTGTGCATGGTGAGTAAGGAGTATTTCATACCCATAGACACCATGGACATATTCATAGGATTTATGGATTCATGAATAAGATGACACTCCACAACGGTTCTCTTTGTAACATGAGAACAGGGTCTCCCTGCTTCTCTCCAGAATTTCCTTTGTCCTAGGAATCAGAAAAGCAGATGAAAGCAGGTGGTGTGCTTTCTGGAAATGTGGTAAATCCCCTAATAACGTTGATCCTTTGATTTTAAAGGAGCTCAAATTTCTTCATGGTATGTGAAAGCCAGCCAGGTCTTAAGCCCACCATCCGGCAACTAATTTCTAGCCTTCTTACAGTAGCAACAGAGTTTTGGAAAGAAAGGCTGGTGTCCTAACATACATTCACAAAGTAAATGTTTAGGATATTAAATGTCGTGTTATAGTCAACGACAAAGCTCTCGCTGAAGGGTAGTACTAGGGAAGAGCATGATCCGGCCTCCTCGCAGCTAAGCAGGGACCAATATGCGGGACCCAGTGCAAAATGAAAGTGAGGGTCCCCCTGCTCAGGAATTATTAAGAACTTCCTGAGAGTGGGACACCCGGGTGGTTCAGTGTGTTAAGCATCTGCCTTCACCTCATGTCATGATCCCAGGGTTCTGGGATCAGGTCCCACGAGGAGCCCACTTCTCCCTCTGCCTGCCATTCCTCACTGCTTGTGCACTTGTTCTGTCATCAAATATATAATTTTAAAAAAAATAAAAATAAAGCTGCCTGGATGGCTCAGTTGGTTAAGTGACTGCCTTCGGCTCAGGTCATGACCTCAGAGTCCTGAGATTGAGTCATTCATCAGGCTCCCCACTCAGCAGGGAGTCTGCTTCTCCCTCTGACCTTCCCATCTTATTCTCTCTCTCTCTCTCATTAATTAATTAATTAATTAATTAATTTTTGAAAAAATAAAAATAGAAATAAGGAATTTCCTGAGAGTGACAGCAGGGCATTAGATCATGTGTCAGCTCTTCTAAGCACAGGTCCCTGCTCAAGGGTGTGGGTTGGGTACCCACCCCTTCAGTCCCGCAACTGACACCTGCAGAACTCTTACAAAATTCTTTGATCATTTCATTTACTTCACTTCATTCTCATGGCAGCTGCCTGAGGTAGACACTTCTACAGATGAGATATCTGAGCAGTGAACAAAGAAAGGCTTTGCTCTCAATGAATGGGGGAAAGGGGCTAATGTAATAACCAGCACAGGATGCAAGCCAGGAGATGGGGACAAGAAGCAGAGGTGGCTGAGCCCAGCTGACCCATCCCAAATGAAAATGCAGCTGGAACTTTCTTTCTTTGACCTTCAGTAAGGAAAGAAGCATTGAGGTAGAGTAAATGGCTTCAGAGAGTTTAACCCAAGGAAGGAATTATCAGCCCAGCAGAGACGATGATAAATCCTGATAACACACTCCCTCTGTTTCTCAAGAAGCAAGACCACAGTGGAGTCCCAAATACTGTCCCCAGTCTCCAGACCAGCCTCCTGCATCAGCCTCTCACCATCCAGTAAATTCGACCCTAGTGGCTCTTTGTAGCCACCACGGCGGTGGGACCCCGTGCTTGAGGACTAGAAGAGTATATAGTGAAGGAAACAAAAGCCACTTCTCTCTGACCACCACTGGCTCCTGTCACAGCTGCCTAGTCACCCTCTCTTCCACCTTAAGGGTAAACAGTGGGTCCGAGCAGGGCCTGGGAGAGCATTCATCCTTTCCATGGAGCTGTACTTTTAATTAAGAGCTCTAGATTTAGCAGGAAAAGCCTTTAAGAACTTGAAAAAACAAGGACTATTTCAAAACGGGTCTCAGTCTCATTTAGGATGAGATTCATAGATGCTTAAGATTTAACTGAAGAGCGGTCATTAGTGAAACACACAGATTACCACGGTCTCTGGACCTAGGCTCTGGCCTGACCAGGAATCCCATATGAGTAAGCCTGAGCAAGATCAACCATCAACAAAGTCGTTGTTCATTTCTCCTACAAAATCATTTCAGTGAAAGAATATTACGTGACATTTTAATGACAAAGGGATATTGTGAACTTTTAGGTTAAAAACAATTAGGAATGAGAGAGTCACAACCCACAGAATGGGAGAAGATATTTGCAAATGACATATCAGATAAAGGGCTAGCATCCAAAATCTATAAAGAACTTATCCAACTCAACACCCAAAGAATAAATAATCCAATCAAGAAATGGGCAAGGACATGAACAGACATTTCTACAAAGAAGACATCCAGATGACCAACAGATACATGAAAAAGTGCTCAACATCGCTAGGCATCAGGGAAATACAAATCAAAACCACAATAAGATACCACCTCACACCAGTCAGAATGGCTAAATTTAACAAGTCAGGGAATGACAGACACTGGCAAGGATGCAGAGAAAGGGGAACCCTCTTACGCTGTTGGTGGGAACGCAAGCTGGTGCAACCACTCTGGAAAACAGCATGGAGGTTCCTGCATAGAGCTACCCTATGACCCAACAATCACACTACCGGGTACTTACCCTAAAGATACAAATGTAGTGACCTGAAGGGGCATCTGCACCCCAATATTTATAGTAGCAATGTCCACAATAGCCAAACTATGGAAAGAACCTAGATGTCCATCAACAGATGAATGGATAAAGAAGATGTGGTGTGTATATATATACAATGGAATACTAGGCAGCCATCAAAAAACCTGAAATCTTGCCATCTGCAATGACATGGATGGAACTAGAGGGTATTATGCTAAGCGAAATAAGTCAGAGAAAGACAATTATCATACGATCTCTCTGATATAAGGAATTTGAGAGGCAGGGTGGGGGGTCATGGGAGCTAGGGAAGGAAAAAATGAAACAAGATGGGACCAGAGAGGGAGAAAAACCATAAGAGACTCTTAATCCCAGGAAACAAACTGAGGTTGGGGGGTGGGGGGAAGAATAGGGTAGCTGGGTTATGGATATTGGGGAGGGTATGTGCTGTGGTGAGTGCTGTGAATTGTGTAAGACTGATGGCTCACAGATCTGTACTTCTGAAGCAAATAATACATTATAAGTTAATTATTAAAAAAAAAAAGAGAGAGAGAGAGTCCCACAAAGACTGAAATCCTGGCTATATGATTTCTTTGCTCTATGACTCTGGGCAAGTGACTTTACCTCCCCAAGACTTGGTTTTCTCAAATAAAGTAATAAGTAAAATAGTGTAACAATACCACCCAGGAGTGTCTTGAGGATTCGGCAAGATAATCACGTATTACATTATGCAGCAGCATGGTAGCTGGTCTGTAATGAGTGCCAAACAGTAGTCATCTATGACTATTGCTACTGTGACACGAGGCTTCAGCTTGGCGATGCATTTCTCACCATTACCATAAGCTTGTTTTCTAGAATCTAGGAAAGTGCCTGTCAGTAACAGACACTTAATAAATATTTGTTGAATAACTGATTCGTTGAAAGTCAGTGTCTACTTCCAACACTAGATTTCAAGTTTCATTGCATTTTCTTAAAAGATGTTCATCGGGCGTCTACGGTAATCCAGCTACTAGCCCTTGTAGTGGCTTATTTCAGACAAGGCAGGTGCTCAAAAAATTTTTTTATTTAAAAGAAGAGTTCTTGATCCAGGCCCTAAAACTCGGTTGCAACACAATGGCTAGTCCAGCAGACCTTTATAAGACCTGTTGGGCTCTTGCACATGCCCACGCTTTTCTGGAATCCTTTATTCCAGGAAAAACAAGCCTGCGAGGGCACCTGGGTGGCTCACTGGTTTAAAGCCTCTGCCTAGAGTCCTGGGATCGAACTCTGCATCGGGCTCTCTGCTTGGCAGGGAGCCTGTTTCCTCCTCTCTCTCTGCCTACCTCTCTGCCTACTTGTGATCTCTCTCAGTCAAATAAATAAATAAAATCTTAAAAAAAAAAAAAAGTCTGTGAAGGAGCCTGCTAAATAGTTTTCTCAAGGAATATAGCTCCTGGATTAGGCACTACTGTGTCAAATGTGAACGGATGCTCCTTAAAGGCAGGGATGGTTGGTTTTTAGCTTTTATCTCTTAAAAAAAAAAAAAATGAATGAATGAACACATACACGAACACACACACACACACACACACCAAATACTGTAAGTAATTAGAATCCCTTTTAGTTTATAACCATAATGCCTAACCCTCTCTGGGCTCTAAAAACCTAAGAAAAGAGCTCTTACTCTACAGAACCAAGTAAATTTCAACAGTCACTGTTGTCAACTGCATGAAGAAAGGGAACTAGGTCTATTTCTCCATATCCCCAGAACTACCCCTTAAACGAAAGACCATGAGACTGCTCACCTCCATGTCTGCCATCCCCACAACACTGCCTCCACTGACCTTCCACGAAATACCATTGCCTAGTGTATCAGAACCTGAAACTTGGCTCAGAGGGCGCTCCCAGCCACCCAAATGCTTTCTGGAACAGCGGACATATAAAGAAATTAATTTTGCAATGAACACACTTCTAGAGAGGAGGGTCAATGGTTTGCTTGTGTATCCAGCGCACAGTACATACCTGATATTTATTGATTGGTCAAATGCATGATCTGTAAAAAGGGAGATTTTTCTGGTGTTCTGGGCAAGTGTCCAGTCCTTAGTGGTTGTTGAGTTATATCAAAGCCTGCAATCTTTTTGTTTTGTTCCCTTTAAAAAAAACCAAACAACAGACTTGTGCAGTAATCACTTACACATTCTGGCAATTTGAGTAAGAAGGCTTAGTATTAGAACGTCAAAGCAGATGCCTGGCTTAGGTAGGCTTACCTCTGTGCTGGACATAACGGACCTTCGAAGGAGTTGCTCTCTGTGAGGCCTTGGAAGCTTTGCCTTGTCAGGCTCTTGGAGCTCGTCAATGAAAAATATCTCAGATAAGGTAAGTCCCCACATTTAACTACAAGTGGGGGTAAGGCCACATAGCAGTCTTTCCAGACTCTTCGAATAAAGGTTTCTTTAAAATAAACACACTAGCTATTCTTTACATTGGATTCACAAAGTATATTATTTTTAAGAATTCCAGAAAGCAACATGTCACTGGAAAAACACGATAGACCATAACATGTGGTCTTGTTGCATTCTCTGGTCTGCTTTAGTGTGAGTAAAAAAATCATCAGAATGAATCCAGGCACCCAACATTGCCTTCTTTATATTGCGTTTCGTTCATTCTCTAGGCCAAATAGGTGCAAAATAGAAAGGCAAACATTAAATAGATATTTTTCTCCTCAGTTTCAGCCAGCAGCTTGTGCCTCCCTTTGGAAAAGAAAGACAAAACTATAATTTTAAAACGCCTGATTAAAGAGACCAGGTTTCCACAGGTAGAGTGCACTCAGTGAGAACACAGCAAAGAAGAGAGTTCTAGAAGCTATGCCTTTCATGTCTAGTGCCATGTTTTAATTGCTCCCTGGACTGACTTAAATGGTTTCATGGGCTCTGAACAGCTAATGTTTGGGACATAAATATACACACACACCGAAAGTAAGAGGAAAGGCCTGTAGTGTGATGGAAGCAATGTGGATTTCAGAATCAAGACTCTACATTCAAATCCCTAACCCGACACTTCCTGCTTGTGGCCACATGCTCTTTGAATCTCCAGTTCTGAGGTAAAACACAAAATGTAGATCCTAGTACCTAGAATGTAGGGCAGAACGTTTCAAAATGCCAGTTGCTATACATTAGCAGGTCATAATATTATGTTGAGGTACACTCAACATTTTCACAAAATGAAAGAGCATAGAAGAGAATATATCATAGTGTGAGTTTCATAAGCTAAGTATTGTTTCATGACATTTTTCTTCCACTTTATCTCTGTATAATTATGTTATATATATACATTACATATATGTGTGTACGTAGACATAATAAAAATGTATTTCTTGCTAAGGATCACAGGCAAAGTTTAAAAACAATTCTTGTACATATTTTATATAGATTAGAAAGAGGGTATGTATATGAAAATGCGTAGCATGGAGTAGATGTTCTGCTATTGGTGGTTTCCTTTCCAAGAAACCTCTGCCCCACCCCCAAACTCAGATACTGAAATCCCAAACCAACCATCATCCAGTGTTGTGGTACAAAGAGGTAGAGCCTGTGGGAGGTAATGAGGTCATGAAGGCAGAACCCTCAACGAATGGGATTCAGCTCATCACGGAAGAGGTGCCCCGGAGAGCTCTTTGGCTGTTCCTGCCATGTAAAGATACAACCAGAATACGGAAGTCTGCAGCCGGGAAAGGAGGTCTCACCATACCCAACCATGCTGGCACCCTAATCGCAGATTTCTAGCTTCCGAAACTGTGAAAAATAATTTCTGCGCCCAGAATGCACCCAGTCTATGGTGCCTTGTTTTAGGAGTCTGAACCAAGACACCATTTTTATGTATATACTCACTCTTTCTCATTTTCTTCTTTTTTAACAGCAGCTGCAACTTGCATTTTGCTAAAACTAGCTTCTACAAGATATGAAGTGTCTCATTAAATTTCTTGGAGTGACCGCTTGAAGATTATTAGGAGAGGAGCTCTTAAAATGAAGCTCCCTCCTTTGAGAAAATGGTCACCTGTCATGTACTATGTGTGATGAGTAAGAGAAAAATCAACTCTTGTGAGTTTGTCTTTACTAATTTTCTGGATGTTCATTTTCCTTCTTTGCAAAGAAAAGCAACACTGATCATAGAACAGGAGTTGGCCAAACCCCTTCTAGGTCCCAGGCTCTGTAACTAGCTCTCTTTTACGACTCTGTGAGGTATGTATTATTCTCGCCTTTGTACTCACAAAGAAACTGAAGCCCAGAGGAGGTGAGTTACTCCCCAAAATCATTCAGCTAGTGTGGAATGGAGCCTGGATTGAAATCCAGGTCTGACCCCAAAGACTCTGCTCTTCTCAAGTGACAAGTATTAGCCATGATCCCACATTTTTTTAAAGCGATGCATTATTCCCTTTCACTCCCAGAGAAAGATGGTTTTTACCCACTGGTGAGATGAAAGATAGCTTTTTCCACCTGTAGGGGTGTTCCTGATCAGAAAAAGTAAGCCACCACTAAGTGCAAGAAGAGCTGTCAGGATTTCATTTATTCCCAAACACATGAAGACTACTTTCCTAGCCTTCTTACCTTCCCGTGGATGACCAGGAAATTCCCACCCTTGTTCCCCAACCAAAGTATTAAAATGAGATTTAAAGAATGGAGAAACCAAAGGCTTCATGTGTATGACCACACATGTGCGTGTGTGTGTGTGTGTGTGTGTGCGCGTGCGAATGCTCACGCACACACATGTCATGCCTCCCCCACAAGTCTCCTCAAACTACTACCCCCCAGGAACATAAGGAAGGTCAGCCACCATTATCTGACATTTGGAGAGAGCTGGAATGGGCTGTCTTTTCTTGACAAAAGCCAGACCAGGCAAGGAAAAGAATGGAAATATCTGTAAAAACCAGTTTCAGGGAAATAGAGTGTTCTTATCAATGACATGTTAGGGGGATGAATAAAAACTGCTGAATTAGCTCCAGACACCAGGATGGAGCATGGTCACCAACAGATAAATGAGTATGGCTGCTCCCACACTGTGTCTGAATCTAAAGAGGAAAACAAGACCTCTACCAGTCCCTCAGGCCCATTCAGTATCCTCAACAGGAAGTGGGGTGAAGTTTATCTCCCTAATGTCTCACTTCCACTCTTCTTCTTGGTCAGAGATACTTTTCACTTCAATGTTTCTTTTCCCCTCCTTCCACCAAAAACCACTCTCAAAAAAAGGATTTTGTTTGGGGCGCCTGGGTGGCTCAGTGGGTTAAGCCTCTGCCTTCAGCTCAGGTCATGATCTCAGGGTCCTGGGATCAAGCCCCACATCGGGCTATCTGCTCAGCAGGGAGCCTGCTTCTCCCCTCTCTCTGCCTGCCTCCTCTCTGCCTACTTGTGATTTCTCTCTCTGTCAAATAAATAAATAAAATCTTTAAAAAAAAAAAAAGGATTTTGCTCATTTGTTCCCACTAAGGTGAAAATTAATGATGTGACCCAATATGCTTCCTATTCTAGAGGTTCCTGCCTCCTAATCAGGGACAAATATAACAAATATTTTTAACTGCCTCTGGTTTTGTTCCTTAAAGGAGAAGCCAGTTTTTTCCTTCCTAATTCCTTTTTATCACAAAAGGTAACTAAATCATGAGGCGGGGAAGGAGGAGGAAATGACAGAGGCAAAGTCCCAGCCAGTCAGAGAGGAGAGGCACAGAAAACGCTTGCCCTTCCTTGATGAAGGGCTAGAACAGAAAGGGAAACTGAGGTAAAGCAAGACAATTAAGCTCCAGATAACTTTTCTTTCTCCACCAGCTACCTCAAAGATGAGGTGAGTTCAGAAACATCCAGAACATTGGAACAGGTGGCCCATCTCATGCAGCATCACATTGGGGAAGTCATGGCCCAGAGGTGAAACCTTAGCCTTCAGCTATGCATAATATTCAATTGAGGGTATGAGAAAAGGGGAGCTGGGCTGGGGTGTCGGTTGGAGCTTATAAACAGACCAGGCATAAGGAGACTATTTAAATTATTATACCTGGATAAATTTACTCCTGGGTTGACCACGAGAAAATATTAATATTCAACATGTTTTGACTGACAAAAGAGCAATTTTGTATGGTTCTACCTTAAAAACTGGAGCAGGGGTTCATAAGGAAGATCAGGTCAGTTAAATAACATTTCAGTTCTCTGCACATGAGTATAGTGAGAGTAAATGATTAACCTTGCTACATAAAGGGCAGGTGTAGAAGAGATTGTTGGTCCTCTTCTCCCTATCCTCCTTCCTTTCTTCTCCCTGGTCTATAGCCTGGAAAGCTGACCTCTGTGGGCTTTATCAACAGGCTCCTGGCCCTCCAGCCTTCCGTTGGGAACACAGGGGAAGGGAGGAGAATGGAATGATGGTATCTATTCCCGTTTTCCTCTCTGCAAGGTCACGTTGCTAAGCCCCTCCACCATAGGTTACTGGTCCTCCCACATTCTCTCCAAGACTCTCTGCTTTGAATCCTCTCCCTCCCCTCATCCCTTCAGCCTGGTTTATCAGCTGTCTCTCCACGGTTCTTGGCCCCAGACCACTGCACCTGCTCCTTGTACTTCTCGTATATGCTGCCCGGTTTTGTATAGTATCCTAATTTTAGTGGGTCATCTGCTTCTGCCAGGACCTGATACAAAAGAGAACTGAAATATTTTTTAAGATTTTATTTATTTGAAAGAGAGAGAGAGATTGAGAATCTGAAGCAGACTCTGCACTAAGCACAGATCTCAACGAAAGGCTCAGTCCCACAACCACAAGATCATGGCCTGAGCCAAAACCAAGAGTCAGACCCTCCACAGACTGACCCACCCAAGTGCCCTTGGAACTAAACTATTTTGAGCAGTGCCTCTGTATCAAGCACTGAGCTAAACATGTCACATATGTCATCTCATTCCATCTTCATAAGAGCCCAAAGAAGCAGCTATTATTATTCCCATTTTACATATGAGAAAATTGAGACTCAAAGAGTGTAAGTAACTTGCCCAAGGACGCAGAACTAGTGAACGAATTTGACTGGTTCTAAAGCCCATGCTCTTGCTTCTGTTACAGAATAATTTGCAAGGCAGAAGTTGGAGATGCCACTGAATTGTGTTTTGTTGTTGTTGTTGTTTGGGTTTTTTTTAAGTTTTTTTTTCTTTATTTAAATTCAATTAATTAACAAAATGTATTGCTGGTTTCAGAGGTAGAGGTCACTGATTCATCAGTCTTATATAATACCAAGTGCTCATCACATCACATGACGTCCATAATGCCCATCATTCAGTTACCCCAATCCCCTCTCCCCCTCCCCTCCAGCAGCCCTCAGTTTGTTCCCTGTGATCAAGAGTCTCTTATGGTTTGTGGAGACGCCACTGATGTTTGAACTAAATCTTAAAGGACAGAATTTTGTTGGGCAGACAGTCATAGAAAGGGAAGAGCATTTGACCATGAAAGAGCACAAAGGCAGGAGAAAGTACCCGGGGCTGTAGCCATGAAAATACCTGTGACTTGGATTCTACTGTGTCCTTCTCAAATAATCAAATCTGAAAACAACCAGCAAATGCCAAGGGTCTGCTGCAATTGGGTATTAGTGGATTTTGGGGTGTGCCTGGCAATGTGGTGAGATGAGCGTGGGCTGGATCGGATCCGGAATGTAAGGAGGGCCGACGAACATTGGGTCAGCCAGGGTTGAGGTGGCAAGCAACAGAAACCAGCTTGGAGGCTGAGATGCTCAAGATGATGGGTGAAGAATGTTCGCCTAATGTGTCACATGGGGAAGCGCTTAAGTAACTCGACAATTCTTTCCAATCTGACCGGTGGATCACAGCTACGATGATTTAGGAGACAGAAGTGAATTTCCAGATGATGCATTTCCCTGTGACAATTCTTATTAATCAATGTTTTATGGGCAATTCTCACATTCTGCTAGATATAATTGAGGGTTCTGTTAGCCCTTCAGACTAATACTGTCTTATTTAGTTCCATGTGATAATAGGATGATAAGAATGTCATTTTTCTGGTTAAGAAATCTTCATTTATTCCATTTTCTCTAGAGTGGAGGCTCTCAAGTGCATTTGAGCCATTGATTGTCTATCTTTCCCAGTTCAAATTGGGTCTGGGGAAGCAACGTTCTTGTCTCCTTTCACTTGGAACAGGGCCTGGCCCATAGCAGAAGCTCCAGAAAGACCCGGAATTCAGCAAAAGAAGAGCTATGGTAGGAATGGAAGAGGTTGGGTTCTGGAGTCAGAAACCTGATTCAAATCCTAGTTTCACTGTTAACTAGTTGTATAAGCTTGGGTGGACAAGACACCTACTGTCTGGAAGTTTCCATTCCTTTACCTTCACTGTGGGATAAAACACTTCCTTCACCAGATACATTATTGGGATGTGGAAGAATGAACATGAAAAAGGCTGGCATCATTGTAGGGTATCAACAAGTCCTAGTGGAACTGAGACTTCAAGCAGTGCTAACTAAAATCACCATTACCTAAATCTTGTTCTGGAGTGTCATAGCCTGGTAACAGTTTAACATGGCTAAACCTTTAGCTAGTGCTGATTAAAAAAGACCTCAAACCCTGGTGTGCTTTGGAATCTCATTACAGTGCAGATCCCTGAGCTCTACGCATGAAGATACTCATTCATAAAGCCACACATAGCCTGTGTGGAAGCTAGGACTGCATTTTTTAAGATGTCTTTTAGAGAGAGAGAGAGAGCACAGTGGGAAGGACCGGAGGAAAGGGAGAAAGAACCTCAAGAAGATTCTGTGCTGAGCCCAGAGCCTGATGCAGGGCTCGATCTCACTATCCAGAGATCATGACCTGAGCCAAAACCAAGAGTCAGACACTTAACCCACTGCACAACCCAGGCACCCCTGGGACTCTGAATTTCTAACAAGCACTTTGGGTGGTTCTGATGCAGGTGGTCTGGGACCCAAACTTGGCCAAAAATGAAACTAAGGGCAGCAGAATTGAGCTGGCAAAAAATTTAGATTAAGAGGCTAATAGCCCATAGTCAACCTACATCCTAAAATACAGAGGTCCAGGGAATGGGAGGGAGATGGAAAACAAACAGGAAGGTTATCACCAGCTCCCCCCACCCCAAACTCATGACAGTCATAGGATTCAGATAGAATGGGGGTATTGTTCAAAGAACAAGGACATCCATACTGCTGGGGGTGACAGACCAAAGAATATTTCTAAGTGTTTGGATCTTGCAAAAGGCCAAAATGCCTTTTTCTCTCCCTCTCCCTGGGCTACCACTTGAAAGCCTTAAAGCCATGTTTATTTCAAAACAAATAGAATCCACACATTTGTCCTGTTTAGACTTGTGTCAAAAATGCTTTTAATGTTTAATGTTTCTAATTTACAAGCAGGAAAAACCTTTACCAGGAAAACTGCAAGGAGAAATCTACCTTTGGTAAATATATATATATATATATATATATATATATATATATGTATATATATATATATATACATATATATATATATATACATATATATATATATATATTTTTAAGATTTTTATTTATTTATTTGACAAAGAGAGAGAGAATACAAGTAGACAGAGGGGTAGACAGAGGGGCAGGCAGAGTGGCAGGCAGAGGGAGAGAGAGAAGCAGGCTCACCGTGAGCAGGGAGCCCAATGTGGGACTCGATCCCAGGACCCTGGGATCATGACCTGAGCTGAAGGCAGCCGCTTAACTGACTGAGCCATCCAGGTGTCCCTGGTAAATATATTTTAACAACAGATATTCAGAACTGGAGATGGGGGGCTAAAAATGGGGGACAGGGAACAAGAAAGTTGCAACTCAAAAGCAGTCAAGGAGGATTTTTCTGTAGCTGCTTAATCTTTCATTCGCTCCAAAGCAAACAATCTCAACTGCTTTGAACTCGTAATTTACTGCTTTTGCATATACAAAGGGCACATTTTAATTAAGAGTAAGTTAGTTTTGATACCTCATCATGAGAGTTAGTTTACTGTAAGCTACTTTTTAAGAGAGAGGCTTCTTCATGCAAGAGACTTGCCTTTCATCACAAAGCACAAGGCTATTTATGTTTATTTCTTGAGGTTGAGCCAAACATGTTAGGGAAGTAAGACAGCTGTACTGTCCTGTAGGTCCGAATTTAGTCGATGCTTGTATATGGTTCTCTTCACTGTCAAAGCTAACATCCTAAGAAGTTCAGAAACCAGAGATAACCAAAGTATTTGTGTCACTAGGGACAGAAGAAATACTACTCATTGCCCAAAGTGGGACTCTACCCTCCCTGAGGAGAGAAGCTGAAGACAGAGCTTTGGTAATCTGCCAAATCCTAGAATAGAAAAAACAAAACAAAACAAAAAAACAAAAACAAACAAACAAACAAACAAACAAACCACCCATATTCTGATAGATTTTCCAGGCTGCCTTGAGCTCTTGTCCAGCAATATCCTTGGGTGAGTCGTGAGTGTTCTTGAAGAGTCCTCTAGAATCCTTATAGGGTTATTCAAAGCAGTGAAACATATAATATATGAAAAGCTCAAAGACGTGGCATACCAGGCTGGCTATGGAAAGGAGCTGTTCATCCAGGTACAGGTAAAAAAATCAATATATTGCCACGGAGAATTTAAAAACAATAATAAAACCCACTAACACTTGACTCGTTTTTTGTTATTATAATACACAGACGAATCTAAAGGAGCCCAGTCATTGAATACTTCTCCCGCTTGGGGCTGGTGACCCCCACTGTGTCCCCAGTACTCAACTGGCTTAGTGACCAGTGCCAAAGAGGTCCTCAGGAAATGCTAGGCCAAATCTGTGGGAAAATAAATCTAGCATAAGACAAAAGCCACTGGTCATGAATCTTGCTATGTCTCCAGTTAAGGACAGTAAGAAATTACATTTATGAGATTTTACAAAAATGATTTCTATAACCCAAGTGTCAACTACATATACACACTGTCTCTATTTTCACCCTACATGTCACCTCCTCCATAATGAAGAGACCATCTACCCCACAGTCAGTCAGTGATATGGATTTTGTGATGTCTCGGGTGAGATGGAGATGGTTTCTATCTCACACAAAGTATCTCTCTCCAAAACTCCCCATTAGATATCTCCATTTCCCCAAAATTCCTCCTGAGCTACATCCTCTCTGCCTCTCCACCCTTCACCATACAGACTTGAAGCCTCCTCAAGCTGTAGCACATGACTGTGGATCTTTCATCTGGGCCTTCCTGTATCTCTCCCCTGTTTTGACCAGACCAATTTTAGATCCAACCCAGATCCTTCTTGCTATCTTCAAGATGAGAAAGACCAACAAACATCGGATCCTTCAGTTACCACGTGTTGAGCTGAGTTAATAGTACATAACAACAATGACAGCAACAAGCCTTCCTGTGTCCCCTGTTCACATGTGGAAATTTTTATATTTTGCCTTGGTGATCACTAATACCCAGAACAGGGAGGGACAGAAAGACATTCCGGTAGCTTTATAATAAATCACCCAGTTGCGTTTTAGTTCATAAAATTAATTAAAACACTCATAAAATAGCTCCGTGGCTAGTAAGAATCATACTGATATTTAGTTCTCTGCTTTTCACACTCATCTTCTCAAAAGATAACCCCGAGGAAAACCAGCAGCTTGAGCTTAATCTCACACATTGCTTTTATTTCTTAAAAAAAGTAAAAACTTCCCAACAGCACACACACACTGATAAAACAGAAGCAACATAATAATAGGGTGGTAAAGAAGAGGAGATAGAGGCCATTTTTAGCCTAACTCTCATTTTACAGAGCTAGAGTTCATGGTTGCAAATAGTAGGAACCACTTAAGCAGGAGAGTGAAGAACTGGAAAGCTATTGGATAGCCCATAGAATCAACATGAAGATTAAAAAACAAACTGAAAATTGTCAGAAACCAAGGGAGTAGACAAATGAGAGACAGTCAAGATCATTTCATGGGAATGGTTTTGGACTCTGCCATTGGGGGAGCCAAAAATGGATGCTCATCATTATACCACTGGACTCCTACATCTACCACCACTTAAATAATCACTGGCTGTCTTGGCATCTCGGTACCACACCTTCAGGGGTCAAAGTCCTGAAGCTAATTAATATCTGAGGAAAGAGGCAAGATGATGCAACAGCAAAAAGACAAGTCTCTTCAAAAAATGGAGCTGGGAAAACTGGACAGCTACATGTAAAAGAACAAAACTGGACCAATCTCTTACATCATACACAAAAATAAACTCAAAATAGATTAAAGACCTAAAATCAGACACAGAGCCATAAAACTCTTAGGAGAAAACACAAGATATGGAGAAAAGGCACTGTTGGTAGGAACGTAAACTAGTGCAACCACTATGGAAACCGGTATGAAGGTTCCTCAAAAAATTAAAAATAGAAATAGCATAAGATCCAGTAATTTAACTACTGGGTATTTGCTCGAAGAAAACAAAAACACTAATTTAAAAAGATATATAACTGCTATGTTTACTGCAGCAATGTTTACAATAGCCAATATATGGGAGCAACTCAAGCGTCCCTTCACAGATGAATGGATAAAGAAGATATGGTATGTGTGTGTGCATATATATATATATATA
Organism: Lontra canadensis; assembly: GCF_010015895.1. NCBI lineage: Eukaryota > Metazoa > Chordata > Mammalia > Carnivora > Mustelidae > Lontra > Lontra canadensis. The sequence goes on along the minus strand of NW_022631064.1, from coordinate 5,263,472 downwards.
CACTTTGCCTTGGTGATCACTAATACCCAGAACAGGGATGGTGTGTGTGTGTGTGTGTGTGTGTGTGTGTGTGTGTATGGGGTTATTACTCAGCCATAAAAAAGAATGAGATCTTGCCCTTTGCGACAAGCATGGGTGGACCTAGAGGGTATAATGCTAAGTGACATAAGTCAGAGAAGGACAAATACCATATGATTTCAGTTATAAAAGGAAATCTAAAAAATAAACAAATAAAAAAGCAAAAACAGACCTATAAATATATAGAAAAAAACTGATAGTTATTAGAGGTGAGGGGGGTGGGGGGATGGGAAAAATGAGTGAAGGGGAGTGGGAGATACAGGCTTCTGGTTGTGGAATGAGTGAGTCATGGGGGTAAAAGGTACAACAGAAGATATATGGTCAATGTTATTATAATATCATGTGGTAACAGATGGTAGCTAGAGCTGTGACGAGCATAAAATAACATATAGGCATACAGAATCATTATGCTGTACTTCTGAAAACAATGCAATATTGTATGTCAACTGTACCTCACCAAAATCAAATAAATGAATACTGGGGAAAAAAGAAAGAGTCAAAGTCCTAGGTTGGCATGCCCAGCTAGATCAACCGTGAGTCACATTCCTAGGGGCAAGGACTGCCTCACCCTAACACCTTACATATCTGTGAACATCAAGGGGGTTTCCACAGGTGTCCCAGCCTGCAGTGTCAGAGAATCTATGGGTCAGGGAGTAAGAGGCACATGGTCAAGGGCCTGGGTGAGGTGCAGTCAGATTGTACCTGCATGGGTCTGGTCAAAGTACCCCACATCTGGCCATCTTTACTAATAGTGGCCAAAATATCAACAAGAACTTGGGTTGGTTGTTTCCGCCCCCCCCACATAAGCCAATATTAACATCCATGACACTGGGTTTTTTGCAATATGGCAAGGTCACAGTATACCCTATTGCGAAGTGTTGGCCCTTTCAACTCTAAGCAACAGATCCTGCATCGGTTTTATAGTTATTAACAACAGAACAGTCAGAAAATGAACAGGAGCCAGAGGAAGAGAATGAAAACCGTCACTGGTAAATACCTTTGCACATAAACAAAAGTCATTCTACAGCATCATTTTTCTGATTCTGCTTAAACTCTTAAAGTTTAGCTAAATATGATTCACAGGCAAAATATAAGGTTTAATGTTGGCAGATTGATAGCCAGGACACTTAAAACTGTTGATTACAGTAACAGTTGAAGTGAGGCTTCAAAGAGCAGAAATAAAATTCATAGGAAAAAAAAAAGAAACTTCACTGCTAAGTACCTAATTGAGCAGAATTTTAATGATCTTCTCTCAAGACTGTCTCAAAGGACACACTTGCCCAATTATTCACATTAACTCCACCCTAACCCGAGAAATCCTATACCACAGAAACGTCACGAAGGAATTAAAGGGAAAAAAGAACAAATTGACGACAAACAGCTATACAATCAGTTACTGTACTCAATCAGATAATTAAATTTCAGCTGCTTGTACCAGCTAAGTCTCAAATAAACATTTGTTGACTAATAAGTAAATGGCTGAGAAAGTCAAAAGGAAAACCAGTTACATTATTTCTCTATCAGACAATGTTAATACATGGACCACTATACCTATGTGCTCTGTTGTGACCTTCGAAATAAAGATCTATTTTTCTTAACTGTAAGATAACAATAAGATAACAATATCAACGGTAATGAGTTGACTAAACACTGAAGCACAGACGAAGCATATTTGTAAGGAAAGGTTGTGGAAAATGGCGGTGTCTCTTGTCAAAGAGCATCCTTTAAGGCCCGTGTTCTTTTTAGACAAATCATGGCAAATTGGTCATGCACTCTGGAGCAATTTTGGGTAGAATGGATAGAGGGTGATGATATTCTACAGAGGTGTACATACACTGGGGATATATGATCCCCAAATAATATAAACTCAAAAAACTTATGTTGGAAGTAGTCTTAGAACTTCATCATCCAAATGACCCAATTGAGGAATTGGCCTAATGTGGCCCCTAGAAAATGGTACTCATAGAAGTCTCTGGCAGAAAGAAAATGCACATAAGGTATAGCAAAGTCAAAAGATCTTGAGAACATACAAGTAAATCTCTTTCCCAACTTTCTCCAAGGACACCAGCAGAAAACAGTTATAGGGATGAGATTCACAGTGAAATATTTTAAAGAAAACTGGAACACCACTCAGCCTTGACAAAAGACCATGACAGTGAACTTCAAGATTTTTTTTCTCTCAGGGTATGATCCATTTCTAACCCACAAAAGGAAAAATTTTAAATGATAAGATTTCATTCTCTTTTTTATTCTATTTAAACATAAAGCAAAGAGAAATGTCCTAAAAGGGAAAAAAAATTAAATAGGCTCCTAAAGGAATGGAGCTAAACTCACTCTGTGGAGATATTTGAAAAGCAGCCTGATTTAACTGTAGCCTAAAGGCAAGAATGGCTGGACAACCTCCAAGACCCCATCAGTCTGGTATCAAACACATCAGCGCTCTCATCAAGTCTTTCATGTGCCTCAGAAGAATTCAGGAAGTTCACTGCTTTTAGAGGTCAAAATTAAGGAGTCCAAGAATTCTATCTAGAGCATTGCCAAGAACCTCAGAGTTTATGAATGGTTTTTAAAGATGGTTGAACAACTTCATGAGGGACAGAGGAGAAGAAAACATGCTGGTGAAGACTCATGTTCTTTCTAAACAATTCTGTAAATAATTGTATCCCCTTCCTTTAGGTCTGAGGTTTGATTTTAACCTAGCTACAAAACTGAAACTGTGAAGAAAAGGACACTTCAATGAATGGACTCAGACTCTTTCCCCAGCCTGACTCATCACATCTTTAAGGTCTGTGGCCTGAAGAAAAGCCCTCAAACTCAGAGTTTCTTATACCATTTCAGATTCTGAGAAATAAGTGTCATCCTCTTCCATGATGACCCAAGAGGCAAGGTACCTATTCTTCATTCTCTTGGTTTCCTTAAAGACTAGATTTTTAATCTACAACCCCTTTGGTGTCTAACTCCCATCTCTCTTTATTATCTTGACAGCACTAGAACTATCTTACACTATACCATATACAGATCCCCTGAAAGATCCCTTGTCTTACTCTATCACTCATCAAGACCCTGTATCCCTGTGCATTTCTGGGAAGGATGAATTTCAATAAACAAAACATTGAATTAGTAAAGCATTAAGGTTCTACTTCAGCATCAATGTTGGCCCAACACATCCCATTTTCTGCCGGTTTTATCTTCATATAAACTATTCCAAGAGCTGTGACCAATAATGTTCACATCTTGGGTCAGGGAAAATTTCTACCCACCAGCTATAATACCACTCTCCTTTCTTTACCCAGGAAATCATAATAAAAGCAAGTAAAAGTGATGTCATTGTAGAGAAATTTTTGAATTCATTCTCATTTATTTGGTTAGAAAGTAAATTGCTTGCAAGGCTGACCACTTTAACTACTAATTATGTTACTATGAAACTTGTTGGCAACCCAGCTCACAGTGAACACTGACCTGCAATTAAGAGCTATTGAAACCTTCAGAGCGTGGCCAGTAAAAATTTTCATAAAAACATTTCCTGACTCGATTGGTTTTGGTCTCTGCATTTTAAGGTCAATTTGGAGAAAGTACCCAAGAACCTGTAACTGAGTTTGGTTTTTTTTTGTTTGTTTGTTTGTTTGTTTTTTTAAGTCTTAGAAGCATTTCAAGGTTGGCTAAAAGAAGGATCTGATTCTATTAGCTTCTGAAAAAGACATGTCCACATGCACAAACACATCGACACACAAGACATTGTCTTGTGTGTCTCTTACACTTGAACAAGAGAATTTATAGCATTTGCTCAGCTGTGGGATGAGCTGTGGGATGCCTACTGGGGGTGCAGAGGAGGGGCAACCCCAGAGGCAGGCCCTCTTCTACAATGTGTTTGAAAAAAGTTAATTCAGCAAATGATAGGTTTACTAGTTCCCTTACCTATACAGTAGAAGCTCTAAGTTTAATCACAACAACGGAACAAAGAGGCACAAGGTAAGTAGGCCAATTGGCTGTCTCTGTTTCTCCCTTTCTCTCAATATCTAATGCTCTTTGATCTCTCCAGTCTTAATATTCCCAGATCATACTCATTATTTATGGGTCAGAGAGAGGTTGGAAGGGGAATTAGTAGCATTCCTACGGGAAGAATCTTTTACACTAGGGGTTCCTAGGGTTTATGCTGCGATTTATCAGAAGCTCTCCACATGGGGGCGCTATGCTGGGTTTTGTCGGTTTAAATTCTTTTAATTCTTAGAACAGTCTTCCCAATGTTTTCTAATGGAGGAGTCAGATGGTGAGAGGTTGTAAATGTCTCGTCCACGGACCCAAGTGAAATATTCCAAAGCCCATGCTCTGTCCACGGACTATGCTATAAAAGGTCCACTTTTGGATCTTTGGTCCACCTTCAAAGGTGGCCTAAGAGCCATTTTTTAGAACTTGAACCACTACTTCATGGAGGACATGGTCCATTTGTTCTTTCCGCTAAGGCTCAAACAAAACAATAGGAGTATAAATTGCATTGAAAAAAAAAAAATGGGGGTAGACAAGTTGATCATGATCCAGTGAAACAGGGAGCTGGGAAATGGGTGGATGCCCCATCTTTAAGAGCATTTTCAAGGGCAACAGCCACTGTCCATCTGAAGTTGTTTAGAGAAAACACAGGAAATCTTTTTTCTTTCAAGGTCAACTGATTCAACGTGAAAAGAGGAATCAAGAGAATACTAATTGCTAAGATTGAATGTGCTGATAGTTCTGTGCTTGACTTTATTCAAGTGCTTTAAATTAGGTAATAAAACAAAGATCAGAAAAAGTGAGGGGTGTCTGGGTGGCTCAGCCAGTCGAGCCTCCAGTTCAGTGGCTAGTTAACGGTTGAACCATTGTTCAAAGCTCTCCAGTGTCTCTTAGGAGGTTTTCAGAGACTTGGCTCCAACTGATATGATGACAGTAGCCATTTGGACAAACTGTCATTCCCACCACTTGCAAGGAGCTGGGGACAATCCCTTTCACACTGAACAAAGTCAAAACGAAAGACAAACTGACCAAGTCTGAAGTAACCCGAATCCTGAGGAAGCACGTGGTTTCCAATGCCAAGAAATAAAACTAAATTCAAGCCATCAAGAAACAGAATATCATTACAAAGCATTCTCCACCAAAAAGTATACCCTGGGCTGGATTCTAGATTTCCTCCCTTTGCTGCATCTGTTCCTCAAGCTAGTCATAGTCTATTAATCTTCCTTCTACTCAGGAAGTTCTGTTGGCCAGGCTTATCACCTCCTTGAAGAAATTCTCCAAGGCATTAACTACATTGTAACAATACGTGAGGTGGCTCTCCTTGCCTCATTCATCTTGGTTTCTGGTTCATTACTGCGCTCCACACAAGCTCAAGGTACTGAGGAATAGTAGCCCATTTTTTAAGTGAGGTTGAAAATTTTCCAAGTTCCCTACATCTCTGCAGGCAACTTTACGGATTTGTATAAAACAAAAAAGAATTTTGAAAGCAGAAAAGGGCTGCCTTGGAACAGTCCGAGAGTCACCAGATGTTACTGTTATAGAGGATATAAAACACTTTCTTCTAAACGTGCACGTGATTAGATCTTGGGTGGGGGGGGCTGCTCTATCATTATAGTAATGGGGATTTTTTTTTTCCTTACAAAGTTGCATTTTTCCTACTCAAAGTCTCTTTTGACTAAATGAATTTCACATGTGTAATCAAAGCATTATGCATGTCATTGTACTTGGAGCTAATTGGAGCAATTTTTGTTAAAATTTGCCCACATGGTAAAACACTCTTTGAAAACCATCTCATGAAAGAGACTTTCTAAAGTTATTATTTTAAACATAACCATGCATCCTTACTTTTGCTGCAGTGTTTTTTCTCTTAACCCAAACGGGTACCCTTAGACACAACATGTTTTTACATCAGCATAGGAATTATATTTCGGTGCTTAAACAATGACTGGAAGGTTGTATATTACTACACAAGAAAATGTTAAAATGTCAAAACCCCTCCTGGAAGTAAATAATTTTTAAAATATTATTAATAGTAAAAAATTGAAAGCAACTTCAATAATATTCATTCATTCGATAAATAATTTTTGAGCACCTACCTTGTGCTAGCTCCCTTCTAGGCACAGGAAAACCACAGGACAGTACTTGGAACAGTCCCCATCTCATGAAGTTCCCATCGTAGAAGAACAGGAAATTTGTTACATAAATTACTATGTGTTCAAAGAGTAGAATACTATATGGTCCTTTGAATGATGTGGTACAAGTATATTTATTAACTAAAATGACATTCATAGTATAGTAAAGTGAAGTAGACAGATAATAAAGAGGATTACAGTATGATCATTTTTATTTAATATATATAGTAACATAAGAATTAATTATTTGTGAGAATATTTGGGCTTAAAGTTTTGGTTACAAAAAAAAATTATTCAAATTTCACGGTAGGTAGCAGTGTTCCAAATATTTCACATAAATTATTTTCTCTTATCCTCATTCCAACTTTGTGCCAGGGTTAATATCAACTTAACTCCATTTTTAAAATCAGAGGATGGGGATTGGTGAGAGACTGATTAGCTTGCCTAAAATCATACAGCTTGCTAGTGAAGGAACTGAGATTTAAATACAGTTTAAATACAGGAAGTTCAGCCTGGGTGGCTCAGTCATTAAGCGTCTACCTTTGGCTCAGGTCATGATCCCGAGATCCTGGGATTGAGCCCCGCACTGTTCTCCTCCCACTCCTCCTGCTTGTGTTCCCTCTCTCTCTGTGTCTCTTCCTGTCAAATAAATAAATAAAAATAAAATCTTTAAACCCAGTAAGTTCAGCTCTGGACATGCACACTTTGGTCAACATGCTATTTTGATTCATGTGTGCTAAGGTCACACTGAGTTCAAATCCAGGCTAAGCTACTTGTCAGTCATGTGATCTCGAGCAAGTTCTTTAACCTCCCTAAGCCTTCCCATCTTCCATCCTGAAATGCAGAAAACAGTAGTTGACCTATTACAAATTGTTAAAGCGTGGATTGAGAGAGAAAAATCTATGTAATACGCACACAATAAGTACTCAATAAATCTTCTCCTTCTCCTCCTTCTCCACCTTCCGTCACCTTCTCCTTCTCCCTTCTTCTTCTTTCTCCGCCTTCTTCAAATTCTGGGAGAATAGATGCCCAAATATTAACAGTGGTAATCTCTACAAAGTATAATTACAGAAGACTTTCCTTTTCTTCTTTTTGTTTAGGAGCATTTCCTACTTCATAATATATATATATTGTGTGGTTAACTATTAGATATAAAATAAAATCCACACTTCTCAAGTGCTGCATGCTACAAATATAATAATTTCTACAAAGATGGACATACTGCTAACAATGCTTAACTTTTATCATTTCATTTATCACGGAAAATATAAAAATGAGGAAAATATAAAAATATAAATATATATTATGAGTAAGAATATAAAAATGAGTAAGACATACAAGAATCTCTGAGAGAGCTTATGGTATAATAGGAGGGAAAGGGGCCCCTGGGTGGCTCAGGGGGTTAAGCCTCTGCTTCAGCTCAGGTCATGATTTCAGGGTCCTGGGATCAAGCCCCACATCGGGGTCTCTACTGAGTGGGAAGCCTTCTTCCCCCCCTCTCTCTGCCTGCCTCTCTGCCTACTTGTGATCTCTCTCTGTCAAATAAATAAATAAAACTTTTTTTTTTTTTAAATGGGGAAAAAATAGGTGGGAAAAAGAAGTATAAAGGGAGAACCATCAAGGCAACAAGGGAATATTTTGAGAGAGACATCTACACAATACTCTAGAAGCCCAGTAGAGCCTGGGGACCTGCCCAGTCTCTAGCAAGAGAAGAATTCACACTGAAAGGGATGGTAGTCAGGAAACCTGTCCTCCAATTTCTCATGGGAAAAAATAGATTACAACTATACTATGATAGAATGTCAAAGTAACAAAAGTAGCTGCATAGACTATGGGCTGTAAGTCACACTTCTATTTATAAGGGACTTCAGACTTGCAAGTACCATTTCTATGTGTCCCCAGCAATCAAATCACCTCTTATCACACCTCCAGTTGAGCCTTTAGTTTAAGTCCTAAGACTGTGCAGGAACTTTCTAAGAGGATAAGGCAGGCCAGAAGCAGAGAAGACTTTTCAGGACAAACTAACTGAAGGAAGGGAAAACAACAGAGAATTCTTAAAGAAAAGATTCAGAGAAGGGCATCTAGCCGGCTCAGTCAGTTAAGCGTCTGACTATTGATTTTGGCTGAGGTGATCTTGGGTTTGTGAGATCGAACCCCCAAGTTGGGCTCCATGCTGGGGAGTAGAGCCTGCTTAAGATTCTCTCTCTCACTCTCCCTCTGTCTCTCCACTCCCCCACTCCCCCAACCCACACATACTCATGCATTCTCTCTCTCCCTCGCTCTCAAAAAAAGAAAGAAAAGAAACAAAGAACAGATTCAGGGATTAAAAAGAGGCCTGACCCACAAAGGGTGTCCAGGCATGAGGAAGACTGATGGGAAGCAAGACAGCAGGTCTTATTTGGATTCCCAGAAAACCATAGGTGAGAGCAGGGGGAGCTTAGCAAGAGAGAAGCGTACTGTGTTGGATTTTGCACTAAGGGGGACATGAGCTACTAGATCATAGATTGTATGTTTCATTCTCACGCTCTGGCCCTCCCTGAGAGGACAGTATGGACCAGAAACTCTCCCTCTGATCAGAAAGAGCTGAAGGGCTTGAGCTAAACGTGAGCATAAAGTGTCATGACCAGTGGAGAAAGTCAATTTTGGATAGTACTTGGATGCTGTTGTTCATGTGTTGTTATGTTTTCAATTCTTGAAGAGAAGATGTTTGGTTTTTTTTTTTTAAAGACAAACAAAACTCTCACACTCTCTTAACATGTCAAATATAAAATCTCCAAGGTTGTCAACTGAAAGAGATTCTCCACATAAGGGCAAGAGTTGGAAATACACCAGTGACTTGATACAAATCACTATGATAAATGGGAATGCTCCCAAAAGTAAAATATGTAGAAGTCATGAATAGGTCATTTACACACACAAAAAAGTACAGATGTGTAATAAGCACCTCAGTACTAGAAGAAATATAAATTAAAACAACAGTGAAGTACCATTGTTTTCTGTCCAACTGAAAAATACTTTAAAAATTATAATAGCCAATGGTAGTATTAAGGGAAACCTCACAGAATAATTTGATAATAGGCATCAAAATATGTATACATTTTGACGTAACATTTTCACTTCTAAGAATGTATTGTGAGGAAATTGATAAGGATATACACAAAAATTCATGATAAAGATATTCACTAAAGTTATTTTAAAAAGAAAATTTAGGGGGCACCTGGGTGGGTCAGTGGGTTAAAGTTTCTGCCTTCGGCTCGGGTCATGATCCCAGGGTACTGGGATCGAGCCCCACACGGGCTCTCTGCTCAGTGGGAGCCGCTTCCCTCCGCCCCCCCCCGCCTGCCTCTCTGCCTCCTTGTGATCTCTCTCTCTGTCAAATAAATAAATGAGAAATATTTTAAAAAGAAAGAAGAAAATTTAGAAAAATTCTAAATGTCCATCAGTCAGTGAGTTACTGAATTATTCTGAACTTTTTATTTTGAAATAATTTAAAACTTATCAAAAAGTTGTGTAACAGCTCAGAGAGGTTTATAATAATATCTTTGAAACAAATACAGACTAAACTTCCAGAATCTAGGAAGGCATTGTGGTTGGAGCTTTCTAAGTGGCCAAGGGGAACTTGTCTACCAATTCTGGTATTTTTTGTGTGTGCAAAGTGTGGACAAAGTACACTTCTGTACCTGCTCAGAAATCCAACTGTCATATTGACTTTGACCAGATTATTGTAGGGCTGTAAGCCTCATACTGCTGATGGCTTGGTTATAAAATAGCAACACTAACTCTCCATTCCCTGTGGATGGTGCTGCCTGTAGAGGAAAGTTGGAGAAATAGAAATGATCAAACAATATTCAGATAAAAATTTTGAAAATACAAACTAATGAAATGGACAATGTCCAGGAAAATTCTAGAATTGACTATTGAGAATTTGGAAATTTTTATTAAAGAAAATAGCATCCTGGGGCCCCTGGGTGGCTCAGTCAGTGAAACATCTGACTCTTGATTTCAGCTCAGGTCATCATCTCAGGGTGGCGAGACCCAGACCCCCCCCCCCACCCCTTAGTGGGGCTTCATGCTCAGCAAAGTGTCTGCTTGAGATTCTCTCTTTCCTTCTCCTGCCACCCCATGCTGGCTTTTTCTCTCTCTTTCAAATAAATAGATAAAAAATAAAATCTTAAAATAGAAAAGAAAATCACTATTGTGCAGAGGTTCACAAAAATGAGTCAGGCCAGATTAACCTCTTTGACTTTTGTCAAAGGGCCTCAAGATTCATAGAACAGGAAACTATCATAGACCCACTAAATCTAGATCTCATCAAAGTATTTTGTCTTGAGATCTGTAACCAGCAGCAATGGACTATTTAACCAGCAGCTAATTGCCTTATTAAAGCATTTGTCACAGTTTATTAAATGTAGTTGTGTCAATGTAGCCCACTCTCATCTTTCTATTCCTTACACAGAGCCCACATAGAACAAGTAATCAATAAATGCTTGCTGCTGATGAGTAAAAATGATGCTACATTTTCATTTTAGTTGGCGATTCTAGTAAACTCTTCAATGGAAGGTTAGTTTTGTTTTTTTTTTATAATTTAAAAAAAAATTTTATAAGCATATAATGTATTATTAGCCCTAGGGGTACAGGTCTGTGAATCACCAGGTTTACACACTTCACAGCACTCACCATAGCACATACCTTCCCCAATGTCCATAACCTCACCACCCTCTCCCTACCCCCCTGCCCTTGGCAACCCTCAGTGTATTTTGTGACATTAAGAGTATCTTATGGTTTGTTTCCCTCCCAATCCCATCTTGTTTCATTTATTCTTTTCCTACCTCCCAAACCCCCCACATTGCATCTCTACTTCCTCATATCAGGGAGATCATATGATAGTCGTCTTTCTCTGGTTGACTTATTTCACTCAGCATAATACCCTCTAGTTCATTCCATGTCGTCGCAAATGGCAAGATTTCATTTCTTTTGATGGCTGCATAGTATTCCATTGTGTATATATACCACATCTTCTTTATCCATTCATCTGTTGATGGACATCTAGGTTCTCTCCATAGTTTGGCTATTGTGGACATTGCTGCTATAAACATTTGGGTGCACGTGCCCCTTCGGATCACTACATTTGCCTCTTCAGTGTAAATACCCAGTAGTGTGATTGCTGGGTCATAGGGTAGCTCTATTTTCAACTTTTTGAGGAACCTCCATGCTGTTTTCCAGAGTGGCTGCACCAGCTTGCATTCCCACCAACAGTGTAGGAGGGTTCCCCTTTCTCCAAATCCTCGCCAGCATCTGTCATTTCCTGACTTGTTAATTTTAGTCATTCTGACTGGTGTGAGGTAGTATCTCATTGTGGTTTTGATTTGTATTTCCCTGATGCTGAGTGATGTGGAGGACTTTTTCATGTGTCTGTTGGCCATCTGGATGTCTTCTTTGCAGAAATGTCTGTTCATATCCTCTGCCCATTTCTTGATGGAAGGTTAGTTTTAAAGAAAAGTTCCTAAAAGATCAACGTGAACAAAGGGGTCTGAATTCCTTTAGCATAGGAGAGGGAAATAGAGTTTTCCTCTCTAGTTCCTAGGTAAGAAAAAAACATATTTCACTGGGTCAGATGAGGGAAGGAATCTATTGGTGCTTATAAAACAAACACTTGGGGTTCCATTATAGTCAATCAGTCCACAATCACTACACACTGCCCCTCTGTTCCCAGTCCCAAAAACTTGAGTGGTGCTGACCCAGTTCACTTTCCCTAAGGTCCTTGGAAGTCAAGTTTTCAGGATAATAAAATTTACTATGATCTGAACTGTAACAAGACCGTGAGAAGAAAGGCACATGCTATGATCTCAGCTTGGTTCTCAAAACCTCCTAAGAAAGGTCCTGCCCTCATTTCGATAGCCAATTTGGCTAGCTTTGCCTCATTTTCTTATGCTTTCCTGGATTGAAACTAAGTATATGTTCACATTCTGAAATGCTACCATTGTAACAATTTCAACTGGGCACCAGAGAAGAGAAGTCCTGATTTTCTAACCACCTTCCCGGTGGTTAAAAATTTGCAGGAGCGTTGAGCTTTAGAAAGAAAATAAAAGAAGGAAGAAATGAATAGAGAAATCCATTTCAGGTCTTTAAATGAAAGGAAACAACTAATCTTCTTAAACATTCAAGTTAGAACATAAATTACAGGTAACTCCCACCATAAATATAGCTGCACTATCTCGTCAGGGGACATTAAAGACAAACACTCTTCTGTCAGGATCTCAGGAAAAGCAGCAGAAGTCTGCCTTTGTGGGGAGCAAATTAAAACAGTCCTGTTGCCATCCCCCAAATGCCGGGTGTTTGAAGATGTGGGCAAACAAAACTCCTCCCTCCCATCCACTCTCTCTGGCTCTGAGATAAGTAGGAACATTTCCTTTAAACAGTTTCTACATGAAAGGCAAGGCTTTCCAGCTGGAATGGGAGCCTATGTGTCAATGACAAACACACGCACTGAATGTCAACAACACAACAGTTTGAAACATTACAGGAAGCGTCTTGCATGACTCTGTTCACCCGAGGCCCGACTGGCTGGGCTGTTGAGACATAATTATAAAGAGCCACAGGCATGGCTCCAGAGCCGGGCCCCAGACAAGCAGAGGCTGGGCTGAGCCACTACAAAGAGGCAACAAAGTAACCCCTTCTTGAATAACTCAGATCATTGCAGCATCCGGGTTGGTGAGTGTTTCAAAGCCCCTCAGGTAAATTAAAATTAAAATGAAATTGTTTTGTATTGATTTTTTTTTAAAGACATTATTTATTTCAATCTCAAGTAGGTGGAGAGGCAGGCAGAGAGAGAGAGAGAGGAGGAAGCAGGCTCCCTACTGAGCAGAGAGCCTGATGCGGGGCTCGATCCCAGGACCCTGAGATCATGACCTGAGCCAAAGGCAGAGGTTTAACCCACTGAGCCATCCAGGTGCCCCTTGTATTGATTTTTTAATCGAACTATGATTTTTGACTTCCCTAAAGGCCAGAGAGAGGGAGAGAGGGAAGGAGAACAGAAGAAAGAGGAGGAGCCAATCCTACCAAATCTTGGGTTAGAATCATAGAGTGTTCCATCTAAATGGAACATTAATGGTATAAATCAGTGGTTCTCAAGCCTAGTCACATCTCAGACTTATTTAAAGAGATTAAGGAGAGTGAGTACATAGGTAGACCGACTGACAGTCCCCCCCCATTCCCCACCCCAAGCATCTGGTGGACTTGAACTAGGAGACGGCTAGGGCATAGGGACAGTCAAAGCTTAGGGAAGAGCGTACTCTAATAAATTCAGGGTAAACAGTGATTATGCAAAAAAGGGGTACTCAGGGCTAAGATACCAGAGGTTTAGGATACCATAGAATCGGGGACAAGGAATCTCTAACCCAGTTTGACAGGCTGGAAGGAAGTTGTGATACGATGCTTAGATTGGCCCATAGGCAGGTTGTCCAAGAAAAGTGAAGCAGAAATAAAACTGCCCAGGGCATCTGGGTAGCTCAGTCAGTTCAGTGTCTGCTTTGGCTCAGGTCACAAACCGGGGGTCCTGGGATCGAGTCTCACATCGGGCTCCCTGCTTAGCCAGGAGTCTGCTTCTCCCTCTGCTTCTGCCCCTCCCCCAGCTTGTGCACTCTTGTTCTCTCTCAAATAAATAATAAATAAAAACATTAAAAAAAAAAAAAAAGAAACCTGTCCACATAGACAAGGCATGTATATAGTGTGCCAAGGAGTCTGGTGATTATCCAAAGACCTCTGGGAGCTACAGCAGACTTTAAATGTGGAAAGTCACATGCATTTGTTGCATTTACCTCCCAAGGCTCCGTATCCCTCTTTAGCTAATAGCAGCACCCATTCGAGGGGTTTGGGTAGGGCTGACTCCATCCTCCAAGCCACAGGGGACAGATGGATCCCCAGGTCAACCCAAACCCAAAGAGGCCACCCTGACGGCAGCATGAGCGACTGATTCGTGGGTAGGCCTGTGATCTTCCCTGGGACCATTCTGCCAAAACCCTGTGGGAAGACGTTCTGTTTCTGCTGGGTTGCGCTGCTGGGAGAATGGGCGTCCTGGCCAGCCAGTGACTGACGTAGCCAGCAGTGACCGTGTCTGAAACTCCAGGTCAAGCTGGGCCTTGAATCAAGCTCATCTCTTTGGATTTCCCACTGATGTGGGCAGTAAGTTTCCTGATTTGCTTTTTATCATTTGAGTGAAGTTTCACACACCTGCAAACAAAACAGCCAAAGCGAGGAGCCTTCTTGTAAATTAGAAAAACCAAGCCGGCTGCGAGGCGGAGAATGGGACAGTCTTCAAAGCCCACGTCAGTCATGCTGGTGAGAAATAAGGAAGGCCAGAGGGAGGCAGTGGGGATGGGGAGGAGAGACAAAGAGGAGGCAGGGGTGATGAGAGACAGAGAGAGAGAGAGGGAGGGAGAAGAAGGGAGAGAGGGAGGGAGAGGGAGGGAGAGAAGGGCCTCATCATCGTGGGGTTCGGGAGATGAGAAAAAAAGAGAAAAGAACCTATAGATTTATGCAAATTTTCATGTAATGCCTACTGTACCTAAAATGGGGAAAATACCACTCCAGGAGGGAGTCGTGAGAATCCAATGAGCGGAGACACATAAAAAGCATGCCTCCAGAGCCACCGGTAAGCAGGGTCCGTGTAAAAGATAACTTGAGCTATAACCACTCTATTTTGGTGCCTTTGGTTCTGCAAGCGGTTATCCAGTCACTTTCTATTCCAGCATTGCCTGGTGCATTTTGAGGTAGCCTGCAAAAAGAGCTACTAAAATAGGAATTGATCTGATGAATATTTCAGGAAGAAATTTCTTTCCAAATCCGCCAGCATGATCATCTCGTTATATACGGTCATGTGATATTAGTAATGACTTCATAATTTAGAGGGAAAGATCCTACTCATGAGCATTTGTTTTTAAGATAATTTCATTAACTTAAGCTACAGTAAAGTAATACCCAGGGATAAAAGAATCAAGTTTGGTAAAAATAAATAATGGGCTTCTAGAGAGTCTTACAGCTCTCATCTCAAAAAGATGAAAAGGAAAACCACTCAGGCCTGCTCCTAGATGAATTTGCTAAGAGAAAATTAATGGACAGCAGTATTGGAAGTTCATAAAAATAAAAAGACAGTTTGATTTCAGTGGAACACAAGCTAATTATGCATGTTTGATATAATTAGAAAGCCTAATACAATGACTCTGGGAGACCACAGGAGATCCAAGAGTGCACACCAAGGGGATAACACCAGTATGGGGACCCTTAAGACCCAAATCTCCAATTTTAAAGAATAAGTTCCTACAAGCTCACTGCATTGTTCAAAGTAAGTGAAGAAGTCACCCGGAGGCTGACAGGAATCATAAACACAGCTCATGGTCCATACTGGCAGGAAATGTTTCTTTCAGATAAACCCAGACACATCCATCTTGGGGCTTGACCATGGGCGTAGAGGCGCTTTATGTAGAAAAATCCCCCAAAAGTTATTTTTCTCATCTATTTTGCCCCACGCATCCTCTGTTATTTCAGTAAGATACCGTCAGCCACCTTCTGGGTATGAACAGCAATCCGTCAGAGTCTGAAGCTTTTCTTCACAATGTACGGACACATAACAAAAAACGAACGAACACAGGAAAACTCTGGCAGCTGGATCCACCAGGTTTGTGTCCTGCAGACACGGACAGATGTTTCCACCTGGGGAGGCTGGGTAGGATTTCCTCACTGGCTTCATTATCTCTTTTCCATCATCGCGTGGCTTTTATGTGTAGTAGCCCTTCTACTGATTGTAGGTTCCCCATGCAATCAGCAGGGATCAGAATCCTTCGTGGGGTTCAGAGAAACACAGACGCAGACAACTGTAAGACAGCCTAGGCCAGTGTTTCTGCCAGGGCGGGAATTCCTGCGCCCACACCCGGCCACATGCCTGTCCAGCTACTTCTCTGCCTCTGCTCCGAGCTTCTGCAGATGGGAAACAGCCCACCTGGGCTCCACTCTTCGCTTACTTTCACATTTTCCCTTTGGTACAACAACCTCTATCGCTTTAGATGCGACTTTCTGTTGAATATTCATTCTCTCCAATCAGGCAGGGAGGCCCTCTTCAAATCTCCCCTGGCACACGCGCCAGCTTGCTCCCCTCACGGGTGTCGCTGCTGATACACTCAGTCAGATATACTCAGGTTGCCGAGCAGATCCCTCAAAATGCCCACTTCGCGAGGATCAAGCGAACCGGAGTTCTCTGAAGCTTTCTCTACAAATTCCCCACCCCAACGAAGGGCAAAAAACTACCCATTTCTACCACTCCCACTTCCTCTAGACTGAAAATTTTTTTCAACATTTTATTTATTTATTTGAGAGAAAGAGAGCATGAGCTGGAGGTGGGGGGGGGGGGGGGGACGGCAGAGGGAGAAGGAGAAGAGGCTTTCCACCGACAACAATGCAGGACTCGATCCCAGGAACCCGGGATGATGACCTGAACTGAAGGCAGATGCTTAACCCACTGAGCCACCCAGGCACCCCTAGGCTGAAATTTCTGGTCCACTTACTCAGTCCTTTTCTCTCAGAGCCCAAGTCGGTAAAGGTTCCTCTTTGCCACAGATTCTACCCAGAAACACTGACACTGAATAATTTCCATCTTAATTCACATGGTAAATTCATAGAGGCATCTGTTCTTAGGTGGAGTCAGGGATGATTTGATAATCACCTAATGCTTTGGTTCTTAAACTTCTGTGGAGCCCTTCGAGAAGCAGAAGAAAGTTACAGCCCCTCTTGCCAGAAAAAAAATGCATAGACTGTGCATGTAAAATTTCAGAGTCCAAAGATACCCACTGGAGGAAATCCCACGGGGATGAATGCTGATCCAGGCCAAGCTTTACACTTGAGAGAGAAGAAAAATAAGGAACATAAAAGACAAATTACATGTCCTAAGATCTTAATGTTTAGTAGCAGCAAAACTTGCATTATGCCTTGGGTCTCCTGATTCCTGGTCTGGGTCCCTTTTTACCTCCTCGTGGTGGTGTTGCTTATGTTGGAGGCTAAACTGTTACTAAAACTTTGGTTAGAAAAGGGATGCCTGGGTGGCTCAGTTGGTTAAGCGTCTGCCTTTGGCTCAGGTCATGATCCCAGGGTCCTGGGGTGGAGTCCCGCATAGTCCCTGTGCCTGCTGTTCCCCCTGCTTATGCTCTCTCTTTCTCTCTGACATGGTAAACAGATAAAATCTTTGGAAAAAAAAAAATAGGGCAGAAAGTGGAACTGTGATTCAGTCGCAACAAAGGCCTTGGCCAACCCTGTGAGCAACTTAGGACCCAGAGTGGCCACTCAGAGTTGTCCTGACTTGAGGCAGGAGCAGAGGGGAAGATGGGTAGCCTAAGCGCTCATCTTCCCACATCCACCCGTCAAGAGACATGGACTGCCCAGAGGACATTTGACCTTGGGCCAGGGAGACCTTTTCAGGGCCTCCATGGAGAGTTGCCAGCCTTCAATACTTCCAGCAGGACAGCAGAATGAGCACATCTGTCCTAGAAGGTGGGCGAGAGGGGGCGGGATTCTAGACAGGGCACCATCACGTCCTCCACAGTGGGCTTGGGGACACTTGCCACTAGCCTCTTATTCCTTTTCAAATAACCCTCAAAACGTTAAGGTAACACTTTCCTCTCTCCCTTTCCCTCTTCTCGGAGAACTATAATCAGCCCATAGAGCATCAAGAGCAGAAAAAAAGCAGCCACAATATCCTAAATATATCTGAACTGTGCTGGGGACTCCTTTAAATTGTAATGACAATTGACCTTGACAAAATCAGGGAAGTCCATTTCCAAAAATAGTCTCTGGGGGATCCCAAAAGTAATGGGATGAAATTCATCGAGCAACGCACTGTTTCGCTTTATAGCCTTTCCATTTGTCATACAGATTATAATGAATACTTATTTCTTGATTTACATTTCGGCCTCCACACAATTTGCAGCTCCTGCCATGTTTTCATGCACCATCTGGAAGAACTAATGAGCCCAGGAGCACCAGAAATTATAACTTGCTTTGACTAAACCTAGAAGATTTTTGCTGGCAATAAAATGATTTTGCCTTTTTTTTTTTCTTTCTGGATTTGCAAGGAGATTAAAACATGAGTTTCACTGAGTGTAGGGCAGAAATATGCAAAGCTAATTTTAATAGAATGAACCTGAAGGCATCTGGCATTCCTAATCAATTCAGAATAATTTAGTCATAATGGCAATAGCCTCACAATAGAAAGTCTCTTCTGACATTGGAATTCTTAAAAATGATTACCTAGCCACACGCAAATGTGCCGTGGGTCTCAGTGGGCATGAGAGGGATCACCCAGGAATGCTGAACAGCAAAGAGTCTGAAAACTTGGTCTCTGGCCTCCTTTGGGCTTGGGCCCAGCTCTGGAACCTACTATCGACAGGACTCTGGACAGGTTAGTTAACCTCTTTAGATATAAGGCGCCCTGTATACAAAACAGGGATGACGATAGGAACTACATAATGGGGTTATTGTGAGAATTAAACGAAATAATGCAAGTGAATTTAGTTGAACCATTAGGATATCAACACCAAAGAGGTGCTTAATTGTTGTTAGTAGATGCCATTTTGTCTTTGGAGAGTTTGCCCCTCTCCCCGCCAAGTTTTATGTATATATAATATGGATGAATTAAATAATCCATAATTCAGTCCAAGTGCTCGTTTTTGTCCATGACCGAGCATGAAGGTCTCTGGTTAGTCCTGGTCTTGCCATCTAAGTCCAGTGGACTCCAAGAAATGTAAGTAGATACACAGATGGGGCCAACTGCTTAGCAAACATTTCACATTCTATTCTTCTTAAAAACCAAATTTATAAGTGACTGTCCTAATCATTTCTCTTGCCATAATAAACCTCTTCCACCAGTGGCAAAGTGAAGAGAGGAGGCAAGTACTAGGCCCATCCACAAAATTTAAAAAAATGGAGTTACAGTACTTAGAAGGCTCTTGTAAAATTAATACACTCAACTTAGCATGTCAGCACTAATGTGATTTTAAAGTTTTTGTAAAATAGCATTTGTTATTTATGATTATTTTAAAAATCACATATTGTAAAAAAAAAATACAGTAAACTTTGAAGGAAGAGAACAGAAATCACCAAATCTGACAATTTGTGGAGGTTAAACACATAGTATATTGCTGGGTTTCTTCCTAGTTTTTTCCTATGCACAAATAGAGTTGTTCTTGTTTTTGTTTTCAGAACTGTGACAATACTGCCTATTTAGTATTTGATCCTACTCTTTTCCATTTATATTATATTTCCATTTATATTATAAACACCAGTATCTTCACACATTTCTTGAAAATGTGACTTTAACGTATATGGTAACCCCTTACATACATCTCACCTATGAAGCATTAGTTGTTTTTAATTTTTTACTCTAAAAAAATAAAGCTGTAATAAACATCTTTACGTATTAATTTTTGTCCAAATCTGATTTTTTAACAGATGGATAACTGGGAATGGAATTACTGCAAAGAATGGACGATTGTCCATCGACTACTTTCCAAAAAAATGATACCAGTTTACATTCCCATCAGAAATGCATTAGTCCCCACTTTACCAAACCTCTGCCCACACCAAATTTCAGAACTTTTCCAATTGAAAGAGTATCTCCTACAAATAATTGAT
Organism: Lontra canadensis; assembly: GCF_010015895.1. Taxonomy (NCBI): domain Eukaryota; kingdom Metazoa; phylum Chordata; class Mammalia; order Carnivora; family Mustelidae; genus Lontra; species Lontra canadensis. The sequence goes on along the minus strand of NW_022631064.1, from coordinate 5,243,604 downwards.
ATATTGGCAATAAGAATATTTTAGTTACCTAGGGGTGCCTGGGTGGCTCAGTGGGTTAAAGCCTCTGCCTTCGGCTCAGGTGATGATCTCAGGGTCCTGGGATCGAGCCCCGCATCGGGTTTTCTGCTCAGCAGGAAGCCTGATTCCTCCTCTCTCTCTGCCTGCCTCTCTGCCTGCTTGTGATCTCTGTCTGTCAAATAAATAAATAAAATCTTTTTTAAAAAAAAAGAATACTTTAGTTACCTACATTAAAGTTCTAATTACCTCCACTAAAATATGAAAGTGAATTCATGACGATTAGATCAACATTAATTATATTTTCTACTTTGATCGGTCTTGGGGTTGAATTCTCTGTTGCCACCATCCCTAGTCTAGGAGTCTCTGGAGGGCAGCAAAAGGTTTTACACACCCCTCATCCCCCCCACCCCACCTTACCCCCCACCCCTGAGCACAAACTCTGTATGCAGTTCATGCTCAATGGTTATCTGTGGAATGCAGCTGATGGTGTTATCCAGACTTTTTGGTGATATCCATCCATCTTGTGAAAGAGGCAGATACAGATGACAAAACCCAGAAATGCCTACCTCCCCATCACCATAGTATTATCTGGATCAGGGAAAAAAGTTAAACAAACCACAGGAAAAAAGCTCTGCAGTGATAACGTGGTACATTTTATACTAGAACCATAACTTTAAGACTTTTATTTTTTTTACCATGACCCGCGATAGGAAAAACATTTACATCATGACTCAGAGCACACAAACCTATATAGAAATACATAATTAAATACTGCGCACTGCTCTTAACCGTCTGTGATGCACTCTGGTGTTTTCTAGAACATTCTTCACAACACACCACGTTATCTCACCACATGAGGTTTGGAAAACAGTTCAGTAAAGCAGAACTGGCCCACCAGCATCATGGCAGCCTCAGAAGCTGTCAGCTTCCATACCTTTCAGGGGTGGAGTGACCTTCCTTGACTCTCCACGATCCCCTCCCACATAGGCCCCGTCTGTGGAAGATCCCTCCACCCCCTGCGGTCTCACTGCTGTGCCCCGGTTTCCTGAGACCATGGATCCAGGCAAGAGCTGGTAACTTGTCTCCTAGTGTCACAGTCTGGCATGTGATTCTCGGTCATCCAGTGAGAATCAATCCTTAACTGTTAAAGGTAAAACTTCTGCAGTGAGAATGGATGACAGCTATAGTCAACTGAAATGATGGAAACCCTCAGGAAAGAGGCAGAGATTTTACAACAAGCATGTAGATTCAACTAATGTATTCATTCTAAAAATCAGAGCAACTCAGAAGTAGGAGACATCTAGCATTGTCACCCACCCAAGGTCAGCGTCCATCCCCAGCTGCTGAAGGCCACGATCCCATGCCTAGGATTCCAGGAGCCGCCTCCTTCTTTCTTAGATGCTCCAGCATCCATTTTCTGACTCTGAGATTCAGAGCCCATCATTTCCTCCCACTGTCTGGGCTGTGGATTTGGCAGGGGGAGTTGGAGCCACCAGCTTGGACCACAGGAGAAAAGGTTACAGAACAAGAAACTAGACACCATACCGTCATCTCCTCAGTCCTGCAGCAGGTGCTGTGTTACGTGACATAGACAAGCTTCTGTTCCAGTGAAGCCGCCTTGCTGCATCCTTGGCTACAAGAGCTGGATGTATATGGTAATTCATTCATATTCTGGGTCACATCATGCATAAACACCAGAGTTCAATATTTGAACCCAAATCTGTATGAATCTAAAGGCCAGTCTCTTACTGACCATACAGTCTTGCCCGCAGAAAACCGAAAGGAGAAAGTGTATCAGGAGGTCAAGCTGGCAGCAAGAGAGGGCAAAAAAACAAACTGATTTTCACCCATGGGTGCCTCAAATAAGCCTGTGCCACATCCCCCTGAAAGCTCAGGCCCCCTGATCTTGAACAAGTCAAGAGCTCCAAGGACAGACAGGCATTCTGCAAACCCCAGCTATGCAAGCACAATGCCGACCGTTGCAGATAACAGCCGGATTCAGGTTTGCTGTGGGAAGCAACAAGGCGAACAACCCCACAGAAGTAACATGTTGTCGGGGACATGTCCCAGCTGGAGCCCCGAGAGGCAGCACCAAGGGACAGTGGCTGTGGTCACCCATCACCCCCACTCACCAGAGACACTGCTGCCACCCAGATCCCAGGGACACCCAGGAGCCCGATGCCGGAGAGTAGTCAGTCCAAAATCTGGCTTGTTTCAAGGACCTAAGCAAGTGGCCCTCCTCCTCAGGAGGGAAGCCTCACTGTCCGTCACAAAGATGAGTTGGAGGGGCACTTGGTTGGCTCAGGCGGCTGAGTGTCTGTCTTCTGCTCAGGTCATGATTCCAGGGTCCTGGGATCAAACCCCATGTTGGGCTCCCTGCTCAGTGGGGAGCCTGCTTTTCCTCCTCTCTCTGCTGCTTCCCCTGCTTATGTTCTCTCTCTCTGTGTCAAATAAAAAATAAAATCTTAAAAAAAAAAACAAAACCCAAAGGTGATTTAGAGGCTTTTGTTGGATTTAGCTGAAACAAACAAACACTGAAGGACCTGTTTTTAGACTGGAAAGATGTTCACATCCAGCAAGCAGGCACCCTCCTGTGTTTCTATATTGATGCCCTGCCTGCATGCACCTCCAACCCCTTCCCTGCCCCCCCAACACTGAAACCCTGTTAGGGAGCTCTTTCGTATAGTGTGGGATCATGAAGAAATGACAGAAATTTCTTTTGTGTCTGTGGACCTAAAGGAAAATCACAAAAATCCATTCTGACCCAAATGTTGGGAATGGAGGACCCCATGTCACAGCCAAGCAACAAGGTTTCCAAACCCCAAATCAGCCCAGCTGTTTGTCCTGCTGGAAGAACGTGGGCAGAGAATGGTTTCCAGCCAGCCTGGCGGGCAGAAACAGAAACCCGACCCCCAGAGAAAGTCCCAATCCCCCCATAAACAAAGAAGGGAAGAGCTGTTCATTACAGCCCCTGAAATCTTTTAATATCAGGCTCCAAGTATGTCAAGCACACCAAACAAATTTAGCTTCGCCACCTGTTCCGGAAAAGAAACGCCCATGCCAAAATCCCCCTAAAAGCGCATAGATATTCTCGGTGTGGATGAGCTGGGAGTCTTTTCAAATATGTTCTATATTAGAGTTTGTAAACTGGGCACTGGATGTACACCACATGGCCGCCATGTAAGACATGCAAAGTTTTTGTTCCGCGCCTTAAGAAAAAAAAAATCACACTCCTTTTCTTTACAATTTTTAGATGAAATTTGACAAAATGATAAAAAGTCAAAAAAACAAAAAACAACAACAAAAACAACAACAAAAAAACTCCTTCAGGTGTGACTCTGAGTTGGGGTCCTGGGGAACCAAGGAGGGAGCCAGGGGTCCTACTGCAGGGAAAAGACCCACACCCGACAAATGCCATCACCCGAGAGAGGCGATGAGAGAGGGCGGTTCGTCACCAAGAGAGCGGGCTAGACGGGAATGGACAAAACACGGACGTGTAAGCGTGTTGGTGCCGAGAGGTATGAAATGCTCTACTTTAGGCAGGTAACAGAGAAAGTCATGCCTTGGTGAAGCCACATAAAAGGGTTCAAAAGACAAAAGTGAGAGACAATCCCTGAACACAGTTCCACTCCGCAGGATTTGTAAGCCCCTTCCGGTCTCTGGGTTCTGAGAGATGAAATGAGATCGTGTCTGTGAAGTGCCAGAACTTAAATGCCAAGAACCTACTAAATTTTGAATACACGCTTGTTACTGTGGCTGCCACTGAGATGAAACTATGCTCCTGGGTCTGTTGTGGCGCACCCACAAACGCCCTGAGCTCCTACCCTTCCTTTAACACCCAATTCAACTCTCCTCTTGAAAACCTTTATCCCACCCACCCCAGGTAGCGTTAGGAACTACTCTGCCAGCCCTCTCCAAGCCTGGTCTTACCTACTCAGATCCCCCTCCCATGAATTCAAGAGTAATTGAAAAGGGAGGAATGTAGACTTGTTGTCTAAGCGTCCGCACATCTAACACATAACTTGAACAGGGAATGATCAAGCGCTAAGCGCTGGAAGGAAAGAAGTCGGTAAGGCGGGCCGGTGGGAACGCGCCCTGAATGTGCCCCACACTCACCAACATTAATACCTCGGTAGGGAGAGAGACAAGCCTGACCACTGACCACACTGCTCAAGCAGGAATCCAATCCTCTGCAAAGCTCCTCTGAATTACGTCTGCAGTGGCTCTCACATGCGTGCACTCAAATCCATTCTAATCACCATCTCTCTCTCTCCTTGCTAAATCTAAGCCCAATCCTTCCCCTCCCCACCCCCATGCCCCAGCGACATCTCTGCCTCCAGCAACGCTATGGCAGCACTGGGAGCAGTCCCCCTGCCCAAGCCCAGATCCCTGGGGGTCTGCCCAGCACACACTCTCCATTCTGGCTGCAAAAACAGCCAGAGTGTCTGGAGAAGGGAGAAGCAGGCACCCTTTGCCAACACCTGGGACTCTAGGAAGCGAATGGGGGCTGAGGACGGGGTGGGCTAAAGGGTTAGAGAGCTAAAGCAGATTTCTCAGGGAACACACACACACACACACACACACACACACATGGCAGCCACTTCTTCCCTTTCTCCCTGGGTTGCCCACAGGAACTCAGAGAAGCAGAGCTGGGTTGGGATGGGTACAAGCGCCCGCCCCGGAGTTTTCACGACGACCACACTGGGATGACAGTCCCCTTCCTCCTCCACCAAAAACTCTCTCAAGGGGCCTTCCCTCCAGGACTTTTAGCCACTAGGCACAAGAGACACAGGGCCCACAGCCTTCCAGCTCTCTGCTCCACAACCTCGGCAAATCCGGAGACCTAGCACAGACAAAAAAAAAAAAATTTTGTTCCAAAATTTTTTAAACCCTGCAAAATTAAAATGAATAAATATTCAACTAAAATGTTTACCAAATGTGACATTACATCAGCTCAAGTAATATTTCCACATCGAGGAAGCTGATCCTAGAACATGGTGCATTTTCACACATTAGAATGACATGGGATGGGTTCTTCAAAAGCAAGTGCTCTGAGAGTCTCTGAGGGTCAAAATCACCCATTGCTCCCCGCAGCTTTGTTCCTCAGACCATCTCCAGCCTCCTCAGTCCACCAGGCTTGCCTGAGAAGACTGAAATGCAATTGTAAGCACACTCCAGTGCTTCGACAAAAGAGAACTTTTGTTAGAAAGTGTTTGAGTATACACAAAAGAATGCAGCAAGCCAGAGAAACTTCCTCACTGATAGAGTAACTGGGGGTGATCTTCGTGGACACCAGCAACTCCACAGAGAATTCATCAACCCTCATATAGTAAGTTTCACGAGCCTGCTCCTCTTGAAGAAAAAATAAGTTTTCTTTTAAATATTGTATTTATTTGGGATGCCTGGGTGGCTCTGTCAGTTAAGCTTCTGTCTTTGGCTCAGATCATGATCCCAGGACCCTGAGATTGAGCCCCGTGTCAGGCTCCTTGCTCAGTAGGGAGTCTGCTTCTCCCTCTCCCTTTGTCCCCTGGCTCATGCACATGTGTTCTCTCTCGTTCTCACTCTCACTCTATCTCAAATAAATAAAATCTTTTTTTTTTTAAATTCTATTTATTTGAGACAGAGCACATGTGAGCAAGTGACATGGGAAGGGGGAGCAGAGGCAGAGGGAAAAGCAGACTCTCCACTGAGCAAGGAGCCAGACCTCTGACAAGGGCCTGATGCCAGGACCTCGAGATCATGACCTGAGCTAAAGGCAGATGTTTAACGGGCTGAGCCTCTCAGGAGTCGGAGAAAATAAATTTTTAAATGGGTTTTATTTCAAGGTGGACGGGCAAGTCAACAGACACAGACAGACAGACATGGTACAGCATCAACAGAAATTTTTATTTTCATCCATATTATGTAGAACAATTTAATTTGAATTTCTCACAAAAATGTTTCCCTTTGCAGCTTTCTCATTGAGAAAGAAAAAATTTGTTCTCCTCTTTCTACAGAGAAAGACCTGTAAGCACTGCGGAATCACACACAGAATTGTGCAACACTGTGAAAAGTACTCACAGTTACTCTGGTCTTTCTTTGTTCGTCTATAGTCAGATTGTGGCGGCTTCTTCCTCTCTGGGAGACAAAGTTGTCTCTTTGCCCCAGAACCCAATCAATGCCTACCGTACCTAGCCGACCTCAGTGGTTAGTATTACCTAAGAAATACTCCTCTCATCTTCTTCTAGCCCTCTTTCATCCATTCCCGCAACCCTGGCTTTGTCCAAACCCAGCCCTCTCCTGATCTGCCCACCACCTCGCGCTGGGGCACAGCTAAAGCCCCATTCCCCTCCCACAGGCTTTCAGTTTGACTAAACTCTAACAACCTTCCCTTCTCCAAAGTCCCAAAACAGAGAGCTTTACTCCCTACAATTCCACCCTTAAGCTGATGCTCTTGCATATTACCTAAAAATTATTTCTGCTTAGGTCTTACTCCACTAATAAGATTCTCTAATTGCCTCAAGAAAAGAACTGTGACTCACCCATCTTTTCTATCCAGAACAGGGCTAAGCACCTGATACCCAAGCACTGCCTGTTATTATTTTAAGTTGCTTTGGAGTTTCAGATCTAACCTGGGAACTGGCATTTCAGTTACTTGTGTGCTCACCCTGTGGGATTTCATAACTACATAAATACATATGCAGCGATTTACGTATGTGATATGGTGACAGTTAAGTCAGAGCAGCAGCTTTACATTACAGTCCATTTGACATGTTTCCATTAAAACAAACAAACAAACAAATAAACAATCATTGCCATTTTGACCAATTCATTGATTAGAACCACAGACAACTATCCCAATATGGGCTGATGTACAAGAGGTCAATGTTAGGGGTGCCTGGGTGGCTCAGTGGGTTAAGACTCTGCCTTTGGCTCAGGTCATGATCCCAGGGTCCTGGGATCAAGCACCGCATTGGGCTCTCTGCTCAGCAGGCAGCCTGCTTCCCCCTCTCTCTCTGCCTGCCTCTCTGTCTCCTTGTGATCTCTCTCTCATAAATAAATAAATAAATAAATAAATAAGAGTTTGATGTTAGTGTTCTCTAAGGAGCACACGCTGAGTTTTCCTTTTTATTTTCCTTGTCAATATGGACTCATATACTCCTGGCATTCTGTTCAATGCACTCCAAAAAGAAGAGAAAGAAAAGGCATTTTGCAATTTATCCTTAGTTAAATTGATGTAACACAAGGTAGGAAAAAAATGTATCATTTTAGCAGTTTTGCCACACCCTCCTAGGAGTAAAAGAGGCTCCGGGATCTGGCTATCCAAGAAGAGCTTGAAATTGCTCTGGGAGCAACAAGGAAAGGAATTTCTTTGTTGTTTTAGAATGAGTCGGGGAGGCGGAGGAGAGAAAGAAGGGGAAAGAGAGCAGAGCGAGATTTACCTTGTGATAAAGCCCTTCCCCCTTTCCCTTTGGAAAGGGACAAAAGATGACCCCAAAAGGAGGGGCCCAAAAGGATTCTGGAGAATTCGTTATGGACTTCTGTTTGTTTACTCTACTACATGAACTATGACCCCAACTCTGTATGTTACCCAAATCTGAGGCCACACCATCCAATTAAATCTCTGTTCAACTCAACCTTAATAAAACTGAGTCTCTATACAACTTAAACTTTTCTCCACTCAACATCTACTCAAATCAAATTCTTCCCTACTCAAATCTCTACTCAGTTAAAAACCATCTCAATTCAATACTGACAGATGCTTTGAGTGAGGGTGGTTTTTTGGAATTTGAAGAGGTTGGAATTCACACCACACGTGGGCTATAGCAGCATAGCCCAAAGAAAAACACATGCACAGTTGTCAGAGAGGAGCATTCAAATGCAAGTTCCTTGTGAATTTTCAGAAATCTTGATGGGGATGGGCTTCTACAGGCCATGGTTTCAAGGCACCTAGTGTAAACTTACTAGGCATTAAAGGAAGGTCTCCAGTTGATGTGAGACCTACACACACTGTTTATAACTTTGAATACACATGTGTAGATGCCACAAAAGTAGGAAAAATCCTTTAGAGTTGCTGTAGTCCAAGGTGATGCTTAATGTTGTCTATACTTCCGGAAAAATCATTTCTAGCTATGAAGTTACTCTTCACATCAGAAGAAATAGAAATCCCTGTGCCACCTCTGTGACCACCATGCAATACCATTGGTACAACAGGAGAAGAACAAAGAACTTGGGACCCAGAGGCAGGGCCCGAAGGTGCCCAGCCCAGAATGCATAGGTTGGAGATTAAGACTATGACCATGAGCAAGTAGAAACATCTGCCATTATAAGGTAGTCAGCAACAGGCATTTTACAAAGCATCCTTTCATGGACAACAAACCTCCTTAGGAATTGAATTGCATTCCTGAAATCTTTGTTATTTATTTATTTATACCTTAAAGGGCACATCTGACATAGCAGTGGAATGAAGAATGAAGAACAGCAATTATCCACCACTTCTTGAGGTGCCACTAAAATAAATGACAGGCATTAAAAATGTACAAATGCAAATTAAAAACAGAGCTACCCTATGACCTGGCAATTGCACTACTGGGTATTTATCCCAAAGATACAGATGTAGTGAAAAGAAGGGCCACATGTACCCCAATGTTCATAGCAGCAATGTCCATAATAGCCAAACTGTGGAAAGAGCCAAGATGCCCTTCAACAGACGAATGGATAAAGAGGATGTGGTCCATATATACCATGGAATATTACTCAGCCATCAGAAAGGATGAATACCCAACTTTTGCATCAACATGGATGGGACTGGAGGAGATTATGTCGAGTGAAATAAGTCAAGCAGAAGAAGACAATTATCATATGGTTTCACTTACTTGTGGAACATAAGGAATAACAAGGAGGACATTAGGAGAAGGAAGGGAAAAGTGAAGAGGGGGAATCGGAGGGGGAGATGAACCACAAGAAACTGTGGACTCTGAGAAATAAACTGAGGGTTTTAGAGGAGAAGGATATGGAGGGATGGGTGAACCAGGTGGTCAGTATTAAGGAGAGCACGTAAAATTGTATGGACCACTGGGTGTGGTGCATAAACAATGAATCTTGGAACACTGCATCAAAAACTAATGGTGTATTTTATGGGGACTAACATAACACAAAAATTTTTTTAAAATAAAAAAATAATAAAAATGTACCAATGCACCAAGACAAAGAAAAAACGGGGAGGAGATGACTGCCAAAGAGTGAGGCCAACAAATGTTCAACAATGGAAATTAGACAGGGGAGTATTAGCAACTCTAGCAAAGGGAAGAGATCCAGTATCTAAGAGAAAAATTATTTTAAAATACAAAGCCAAATCACCCCCAGTACCACGAAAAGGCTCAGAAATGGACACACCAGGAACCATGAAGTGGACCTAGATCAAGGGAGGAAGGAAAATCTGTACACAAAGTATGGAGTGATCAACACAAAGGGCCTCTCCCCTTTTCCCAGTTCCCTGCAGCCAGGCCCTGGCCTTCTCCCCTTTGCTTAGGAGACTGGAAATTTAGCCTCTGAAAAATATAGACCAGAGAGACTCAAAACCATCAGGTAACAGGGGCTAGGCTGAAGTATGGAGCTTTGGGGATTAAGGAGGGCCTTCATAGTAAACACTGGGTCTACTTACCCTGCTTCTGGGAGCTATATACCCTACAGGAAAGATAGTAACATATACTGATCTAAATAAATTAAACATCACAAGAGGGGAGAAAACTCAACAGATATTAATAGGGATTCTCTCAAGGAAAACCTTAGATCACAGCCCTAAGCCCATGTACTGTTCCCCCAGCTTCCAATGTGCTTTTAAGTGATTATTGTTTTAATGAGAAGACAGACAAGGGTCCTCAAACATGCAAGCAAAGTTGGTAGCCTTATACTACTGGATTTCAAGACCTAGGATTAGCTGCAGTAGTGCTCACACAGGATAAGCATACAGAACAATGAAACAGAAAAGGAATCCTATAAATACAGCCAGTTGACTTTTGACAAACTAGATCAGGCTATGCTCTGAGAAAAGAGTAACAGAAGGATAGTCATATAAACAAAAATTAACCTCCTTGTGTGCATGGAATTAACTCATAAGAGCTACAACCATAAAGCTTTCAAGAATAAAACCTAGGAAAAATTTCTCACTCCCATGGACTGGCAAAGATTTTTCATACACAAAACTTAAAAAACAAACAAACAAACAAACAAACAAAAACCTTAAAAGAAACTGATAACATGAATTTTTTTTTTTTTTTTGCAAATGTTAAAAAATGAAAAGGTCAGCCAGCCAATTTGGGTGAAAATATGAAACAGATCTGTACCCAGAAAAGAACTCTTACTTCTTAATATGATAAACAACCCATTGTTTTAAATTAGCAAAATACTTTAACAATTCACAAAGGAAGCTAAACAAATGAAAATAGGCACAGGAAAATATTTTGAACGCCCTTAGTCATTAAGGAATTTCAAATTAAATCTCAATGAGATACCACTCACTAGAGTGGCTACAATTTTAGGTTTTTTTTTTTTAAGATTTTATTTATTTATTTGACAGAGAGAAAGAGAGAGTAAGAGAACACAAGAAGGGGAGCTGCAGACAGAGGGAGGGTGAGAAGTAGGCTCCTCTCTGAGTAGGGAGCGAGGCTTGATCGTAGGACCCTGGTATCATAACCTGAGCTGAAGGCAGACACATAACTGACTGAGCCACCCAGGTGTCCCATGGCTACAATTTTAAAAAGTAACAACACCAAGTGCTGATAAAAATGTAGAGCAACTGGAACTCTCACATATTGCTGGTAGGACTGTAAAATGGTACACCCACTTGTCAGTTGATCATATACTTTTTAAAATTAACCATAAAATACCATAGAGAACCCAACAATTGTTCTCCCAAATATTTCCTCAAAATAAATGAAAACGTGCATCTATACAAAAACTTGTATATGAAATTTGTTACAGTTCTGCTCAAAATAGCTCCAAGTTGGAATGTCCCAATAACCCAAATGTCCATGGATAAGTGGATAATCAAAGGCAATATATCTATATACCACTCAGCAATAAAAAGTAACTGATGTAGATACAGAATAGATGAATCTCAGGACTCCTGAATGGGTCAGTGGGTTAACCGTCTGCCTTGGGTTCAGGCCATGATCCTGGGGTCCTGGGATCCTGGGATTGAGGCCCACATCAGGCTCCTAGTTCAGCGGGGAACCTGCTTCTCCCTCTTCCTGCTGCTCCACCTGTTTGTGCACTTGTGCTCTCTCTCTCTTTCACAAATAAATAAGATTTTATTTTAAAAGATGGATGAATCTCAGAAACATTATGATGAACAAAAGAAACTGGACTACATAGTGGATGATTCCATTTATATGAAATTCTAAAACAGGTAAAACTAATCCACTGTGACCAAGAAAATCAATGTTCGCCTGACCTGGGGGCAGACTGACTGCAAAGGAGTTTTGGAGATGATGGAAATGTTATAATTCTGGATTGCGTTGGTGGTTACCCACGTGTACAAAACTCATCAAGCTTGTATATTTTACAATAGGTACATTTTATTATATGGAAATTATGCTTTTTTAAAAGATTTTTTGTAAGAAAGAGCATATAAATAAAAAAATAAAATCTTTTTAAAAATCAAAAATAAAAATAAAGAGCTGTTTGAAATTGAAAAGTAGCTCAGCTAAAATTTTGAAAACTCAATATGAGAGTTGGAAAAGTACACAATGAAAAAACCAAGAATAATACAGAAGATAAGAAAATCAGGACTGATTCCTAATTCTAACTCAAAATTACACTGGATACCCATGATCCAATTAACAGAAGATCCAGGCAGAGAGAATGGAAAAGAAGGGAGGAAATTGGTAAAGAAATAAAATTAAATACTTTTCCAAAACTGAAGGACATGGGTCTTCCTGATGAAAAAACCCATCACTCTAATAAGCACCTTGCAATTTTCTCAATTATACTTCAATAAAGCTAAAAAACAAAACAAAACAAAACAACTAGCTTATGAAAGACTGTAAATGAGGCCTTCAAAATCCTGGGAGATGTGAGCAGAATTCCATATCAGCAACACTATTAATTAATTGAGGTGTAATATACAATAAAGACATTTACACACTGCCCAAGAATTCAAAAATATGCTTCTGCAGCAAGGCTGTGCTTCAGGAATCAAGATATGGAAAGGAAAGACAAGGAATGCAGAAAACGACTCATCCAAGACCAGAGAAGTCCTGCAATGATTCCAATGGTGTAGTCCCAGAAAGTCGAGTCTCAGCATGGCTGAGGAGAAAGATGGAGATAGGGAAGATGGAGGTGAAGGAATGGAGCCCACAGATTTTTTTCCAACTGTTTTACACATTTCATAAAATTATTGAAAGATGCTTGACAAATCTGTTGCAGCATCTGGAAAACAAATCATCAATGCATACATCGCAAACAAAGCAAATGAAAAAATGAAAAAATAAGGCAATTATTAACATCAAGCTGAAAAAGTCACACAAGAAAGGAAATGCAATGTTCAAACATTACTTGCTTCTGCAGAGAACAACTTATAGGATGGTAATAATGTCAACGCTGAGCAAGGATTTAACCAAAGCTGTGGGCACAACTAGAATTGACTATCTTAGCCATGCAAACACGCACATACACACACAGTGTGTTTTGGGGAGAGATTTTTTTTTTTTTTAACTGTTGTCTTTGGGCTTTTTTACTCAGTACTTGCACAACTTTTTAACTGAACATCCACTTTCGTCTTAAGTAGAATGATGAAGTGTAAATTGCGTTATGTGAGCTGAGCAAAGGCACAGAATGTTCTCATCCATAGCATGATTTGGAACAACAGATTATGATAATGTCAAAACTAGACTACAAAAACAACTTAACCATACTAGGAAACTGCTCTGATTTCAAAGGATCTTGCTGTATTGGAGACTTCTTAGAGCTAAGGCTGCATGCTATTATTGTAAAGCAACATATTCATAAACATAAATTCATTGTTGAAATAGTCCACCAGGGTTGAAGGCCTGCCATATATAGTCCATGAAATGAACTGTGACTTAAAAAAATAATAGAGCTTTGTCTAAAAATACTGCAGTTACTTTTTTTTAAAAAATCAAATTATGTTCAAAGAGTTGCTTGTGTAACCCAAAGGCAATGGCAATTTTTTAAAAAATCAAATGGCAAGCCCAGAATATGAGCCCACACTAAGTCTCCAGCAAACCCTCGCTAGAAAGGAAACAGGTAGTAAGCTGGTAGACACAGAAGGAGGTATTTCTAAATAGACTGGGGAACTTGTAAGCACTTTTTAAATCTAAAACTGAGGAGGCTTCTAAAATCTTTCCTTCCATGGATACAAGAAAGACCATTTTGCAATAGTCATTATCAAGGCCCGTTCACCAGGACAAAGAGTCTAGTGACTTTGACATTGCTGAGGTCTTGAGAAGCCATGTCAGTCACTTCTTGCCAGTAGCCTGTGCAGAGCTGGGGGTGAATAATTCCAGAGCAACCCTAACAAAGCATGTACCTCACATGCAGCGGCTCCCAGAGTACCCACATGTATGTGGACACATGGACCCTATCTGGCTAAGGAGTGTGGAAGGAGGGAGTTCTCGTGTGGATGGTTACGTAGTGGGGGCTCAACTGTTTAGTGACAGGAGGACGTTGTGATACATGCCCCAGATCCTGACACTCAGTCTGGGCTCAAATCCCAGCTCAGCCACCTACTTGATGTCCGTGCTTCTGATTCCTCACCTACTCTATAAGAACGATATCTCCTTCACAGGATTTTGTGAAAATTCATTGAGCACATACATAGCACTTAGAACAGTGCCCCACATAGAAGAAACACACGAAGATGGCTATCGCTACTATTCTATGTTTATATTTTGTTACCATGAAGTCTAAGCTAAAATACAGCAGATAAAGGAAAGGAAACCAACTATAGTGGAGGCAACCAAACTCAGAGGCCAGGACGGTCATGTCCACACTGGGGTGGCCAGGGAGGTGGCACCTCTGGGTTCAAATCCCACCTCCCCCATTTTTGTCACTGGAACAAAACAGATTACTCTAGTTATACCCAACCTAAAAGGGGGCTGTGAGGATTAAATAAAATTCCATCAGTGAAAGTAGCTGAAAGTGAAAATAACCCAGCACGTGCTCCCTGAACAGTATTTTACTTCTGATTCCCTTACAAAGTGGCAAGCTACCAGACAGCAAGCCCTGCTGGGACTGAGTTAGCGCAAGTGTCTTGTTTCCTGCTCTTTGTCACCAGCGCAGTAATGAACAGTTGCGCTAACTATATGCTCAGTCAATGGCAGTTGAGTGAATGAATAAGTGAACATGTTAGACCATTACTGATTAATAAGTGAGTGAATATATTTGCAAAGCATGTGTTTCTATGGGGTGGTGCCATCCCTTACAAACTGATATTCAAACAAGAGATTTCACTGAATTGATCACTCCAAAGCAATAGATACAGATAAAATTTAATTAATATACGAGGTACTGAGGGGCACCTGGTGGCTCAGTTGGTGAAGTGGTCAGCTCTGGCTTTCAGCACCAGTCATGATCTCTGGGTCCTGAGATCAAGCCCCTCAAAGGGCTTTGCACTTAGTGGGGAAGTCTGCTTAAGGATGCTCTGCCCCACCCCCAACTCATGCGCATGACTGTGTGTGCGCACACGCTCTCTCAAACATATAAATAAAACTTAAAAAAAAAAGGGGGGTGTTGAGAGTAACTACGATAACTAAAACAGTTTTGGGATATGGGAAATTATGAAAAGATCGGAATTAACCTAAATTCTGTATGATAATTGATATTTAGGCAAAACACTCTCTAACAAAAGTGACAAGCCTTTACAAAGAATGAGAAAATTAAAAATGGAGAGATATTACAGGGATATTTTTCTGTATATTTTTATTTAAATTAGAAAATACTTTCCAGCAGCGCCTGGGTGGCTCAGTGGGTTAAAGCCTCTGCCTTCGGCTCAGGTCATGATCTCAGGGTCCTGGGATTGAGCCCCACATCGGGCTCTCTGCTCAGCAGGGAGCCTGCCTCCCTCTCTCTCTGCCTGCCTCTCTGCCTACTTGTGATCCCTGTCTGTCAAATAAATAAAATCTTAAAAAAAAAAAAAAAAAAGGAAAGAAAATACATTTCCAGCCCTCGGAGATGAGGAGAGTCCAGCGGAAATTAAAGATCCACACGCTAGTGGTGTAGAGGCCATGGAAGTTACTCGTTTTTCAGGACAGACACCAACATTCTAAGGAGTAAAATCTTCTATATGGAAATTGCAAATGAGAGAAAGTTCAAGACCTGTCCTCCTAGATACAAAGCTCATGAGATTAATGCCATCTGAACAGTACAAGAATGCAAAGGTGCACAACGAATTACAAACTAAGGATCCACAGGATGACCTCAGAACAGAGCTTATCCCATCATAACAGTTTCAGAAATAAAACCGAAGGAGAAGTTTTCAAATGTTTTAAGACACTGCTTCATCACTAAAATAACTCTATGGCCCTTCCACACGAGTTTCTCTGAAGAGCACCACATATATTTAGAAGTACACATTTCAGTTTGCTTGCTGAATTTCAATCTCACCTTCTTATACTCTACTTGTTTTGTACACACAAATGAAGATAGTTTGAGGGTAAAGTGATCTTAGGGATTGGATGATCCGAGGAGCACCCCATGGGAAGTAAAATTTCCAGTGGTGAACCAAAGTTCTGGAAGAATACTACAGGAAAAGGGGGTGTATCTATTTTCTAAGTAAGATGTTTTAGTAAGTAACAACAAAGGTTCGAGGTACGATCTCAGGGAGATCAAGCCACCTTAGGAAGGGCAACACCTAGGTCAAGGTTTCCAGAAGAGTCAGGTACCAGATGTGTCCAGGGTTAGGTATCAAACATCTCCATTTCATAAAACCACCCTTTCTCAAATATTCTTAAGGAGGGAATGAATTCTAAATGATATGCCCAGTTTTTTATTTTTTTTTAATTAGCAGTCAATCATTTTGTTTCCAAAAACATTCTCCCCTTCTAATTATTTTTAACAATAAAGAGCCCTACACAGAATTTTACTATTGTCATCATCTTGTGAGAAGAAAAATTCCATATCAAAACTGAAAAAAAAGAATCATGATTTCTCCCTCATTCTCTGAAAAAAAAAAAAATAATAATAAATAAAAGCTTTGTTTTGGTATCTTCTGATCTTCTATGCACATGAGCTCTGGAAAATGGAATCAGTTAAATAACAACTCGGGTTGTTTCCCCTTCACAAAACAGAGTAATAGTGGGAACACTTCTGTGACTCCAAGGAAGCAACTGTTTCTAATTAGTGAACAAGATCAGCTGAGGTAGCTGCTGGGGCATCTGTGCCTCTCATTAGGGACGCCATCCTGTAAAGCAAAACAACAAAAACTGCCTGAATTCTGTTTGTGCAGGTTGCCACCTACCGAAAAACGCGCGGTACTGCAGCCAGCTTCCGGGGCTGGGAGGGCGGCGAGAGAGGGACGGGGAAAGAAGCAGGTGGGAATCCGGCCATCTGGTGAGACTTCTGCCCTAGAGAACGCAAGAAGTGGGTACGGCACAGACTTAGCAGATACAGCTCTGGGTCTGGAAGGCTTTGTGTGGAGAAGGTAGTCACTGGGCCTCACGGGGTCCCTAGGGTTTAGCAAAGGAGGAGCGCCCGGAAGCGGAAGTAGTTTGGAGGCAGAGATGGGGGAAGCCCTGATGAGGATGGAGTCCAGTGAGGGGGAGGAGACCAGCCCGACAAGAGTGTTTACAGTGGGCACTTGGAGGAGCGGAGAGGAAATGCTGAGGGCCTCGGGTTACTACGTCAGAATTCCTCCCCAAAGCAAAAAAGGAACCCCCTGCCTCAGCAAAAGAGCCTCAACTAAGAACACCGGGGTAATCATTTCACAGTACCTACGGGTAGTGAGTCATCGTATTGTACACCTTAAATTCACACAATGTGGGGCGCCTGGCTGGCTCAGTGGGTTAAAGCCTCTGCCTTCAGCTCAGGTCATGATCCCAGGGTCCTGGGATGGAGCCCGAGGCCCCCCATTGCATCAGGCTCTCTGCTCAGCGGGGAGCCTGCTTCCTCCTCTCTCTTCTGCCTGCCTCTCTGCCTACTTGTGATCTCTGTCTGTCAAATAAATGAAATCTTTAAAAAAAAAAAAAATTCACACAATGTTATTTGTCGACTATACCTCAATAAAGCTGGGGGAAATGTAAAATAAATAATAAAACATGTGAAGAACCAATGGATTGTGGTAACAGGGCTCAGTGAGAAATTACCGTGCTGATAGTAAACCTCCGGACTGTTTGGAAATTGTCTCCAAGGAAATTACTTAGATTAAAGGTGGACATCGTGATCTGACAGGTAAAACAGTGACTCTAATGCCATCCTGGGCCACCCAGCGCTAGGAGCTACAGCACCTATGGCTGCCCTATCAATCCATCAATATGGGAGCCCCAAGCCTGCCCCCAAGACACTGAAGCCAGGATTCTGCCCGCACTCGCTCCTCTTTCTCTGTTCCCAGAAAAGCAATGCTCCCACTTCTACTTCATTCATCTGTTCTAAATATATTAAGAGAGACCCAACCATGTCCCTGGCATGGGAACAAAGGTGAAGGCAGATATGGTCCCTTCCTTCATGGTACTTGCCATCTAGTGAAGCATGGAGACAGTTAATTAGATAATTACAAAGATGCTAGTATAAAAGTTATGCGTAGGGGCGCCTGGGTGGCTCAGTGGGTTAAGCCGCTGCCTTCGGCTCAGGTCATGATCTCAGGGTCCTGGGATCGAGCCCCGCATCGGGCTCTCTGCTCAGCAGGGAGCCTGCTTCCTCCTCTCTCTCTGCCTGCCTCTCTGCCTACTTGTGATCTCTGTCTGTCAAATAAATAAATAAAATCTTTAAAAAAAAAAAAAAGTTATGCGTAATCTAAATTCAAGGCTGGGAGAGCCTCACTACAGGCAACTGAATGAGTCTGAGAGTGGGGAAAGGTACCGAAAGGGATTCTTACTAAGGAACATTCGGCCAATAGACATTGGTTATGGCAGCAGGGGTCACCTTCAGGAGCACCTGCTGCCACAAGGGGGCAGGCAGGAGCAGGGGGTTTGGAGGCCTCAGGCCCGCTGTTGCCTTTCAACAACTCTCTTTCCCTGGACAGTCACTTGAATTTTTGGTCTCAGTTTGCACATGTATAAAATGGGGAAAGTAGTGGGAATTAAATGATAAAATACACAGAACGTGCTCAGTGAAATGACTGGAACATAGTATACCTACAATAAATGTTAGCTGATATTATTTTTGTTATTATTAATCTTCTTTGCTTTCAAGTGGGAGTTTAGACAGTGAGGAAGAAGAGGTAAAGGGAAGATTTTGCATTTAAAGACTAAATGGCTAAATGCTATTTATATGTGATATGTTACTGGACTTTTAGATTCCAGATAGAACACAAGATCCATTATGACACAGAAGCAAATAAAAATAATACATTTAGAACTCTCAGCCATCTAGCTGGAAATTGAACCGTTATGTTTAACATTGTTTATGTGGGAAAACGTGTTCTAATTCAAACTGAATTAGCCAAAAAATCCTTTTGAATACAATGCATTTGTATACTGGTTACTGTCCATTCTTTCACACAGAAGTGTTCTACAGGTGAGAGCGATGTTTTACATACAGTGGAAATCTCCTGAAACATGGGGTAATGCCTTTCCATGGCTGTTGGCTATTCCACCTGGAAAGGACCATAGTGATACCATGTCCACTGGGAAATTGTCATGGAAGTTACATGACTTACGCAGGGACAAGTAAATGCACCTGGGGCTAAATTCTCTTAATCAGTTTCCTTTCCTTTGTCTCATTAAAGAGCAGCCCCTAACTAAAGAGGATATCTTCTCTCTTCTAAGCCTTTTATTATGTTCATAGGACCATAATAGGTCAGGAAGCAACAAAAACAAGCAATTTGGAGAGCTCCTGATGACTCGGTCCATTTGAATAATTGGGTGATTCAGGTAGATATTTGCTTATTTTTTTTTAGTAAACTTAAGTGAATATTCTACCTAAAATGAAGTCTGGAATATTAAAATGTTTTAATTCTGTTCGGAATGATGTACAAACATGTGAGAAAAACCTATGCACATAAAGAGAAGATCGGGGAAAAAGTATTAAAATGAATAAAAACTCATTGGTTTCCTGTGAAGAGGACACATAGAAATGGAAAGACATTCCCTGCTCGTGAACTGCAAAAACAAATATTGTTAAAATGTCTATACTTCCCAAAACAATCTACATATTCAGTGCAATCCCAATCAAATTACGAACAGTATTTTTCACAGAGCTAGAACAATCCTAAAATTTGTATGGAACCACAAAAGACCCTGAAGAGCTGAAACAAACTTGAAAAAGAAAAGCAAACCTGAAGGCATCACAATTCCAGACTTCAAGTTGTATTACAAAGCTATAGTTCTCAAAACAGTTTGGTCCTCGTACAAAAGTAGGCACGCAGATCAATGGAACAGAATAGAAAACCCAGAAATAAACCCACAATTATATGGTCAATTAATCTTCGACAAAGGAGGAAAGAGTATCCAGTGGGAAAAGGACAGTCTCTAACAAATGGCGTGGGGAAAACTGGAGAGCTACAGACAAAAGAAGAAAAAGAATGAAACTGGACCACTTTCTTATACCATACACAAAAACAAAGTCAAAATATTAAAGACCTAAATGGGAGACCCTGAAACCATAAAAAAGAGCACAGGCAGTAACTTTCTCTGACATCAGCTGTAGCAACTTTTTTCTTGCTGTGTCTCCAGAGGCAAGGGAACTAAAAGCAAAAATAAACTCTTGGGGCTACATCAAAATAAAAAGCTCTGGCACAGCAAAGGAAACCATCAGTAAAACTAAAAGACAACCTACTGAATGGTAAAATATCTGCAAATGATATATCCAATAAAGGGTTAGTATTGAAAATATATAAAGAACTGATACAATTCAATACCCCAAAAAACAAATAACCCAATTTAAAAATGGGCAGAAGACATGAATAGACATTTGTCCGAAGAAGACATCCAGATGGCCAACAGACACATGAACAGAGGCTCAGCATCACTCATCATGACAGAAATGCAAATCAAACCTCCAATGCAGACCCCCACCTGTCCCTTGGTCCCAGAGCAGCCTCCAGCAGTCTCCTCTGCAGTGAGGTTCCACAGCCTAACGTCCTGACCCCATCACCCACCCGTGATTGCCAGCAGAGGCTTGGAGGGGGGAAGGGGTCATCACCAGGGTTTCTACCAGCCCACAAACAACAACATAGCAGCCATCCCCTCCAGCAGCTGGCTTGTGGCCACTCCCCAGTATGACCAGCGCTGCCTGGGGTCCACTTCCAGTAACAGGAAGTGCAGAGTATCCTGGGGAAGTTGGCCCTCGCCACCCCAGGCTCCCCATGGCCCACTTGGGTTGCTGGTGGGCAAGCTGCTTCTTCCAGAAGTCCACTCTCCCATTCATGGCTGCAGTGTTGGAGTCCCCAGAACACTTGGAGTCCCCTCTGGCCTCCAGCTCCATGATCACCATGAGCAAGCCATCTGGTGGCCAGCCTGGCAAAGCCAAAACCAGGCCCCAGTCCTAAGTGGTCACCACCAGGCTCCACTAGGTGCTAGGCTCATCAGAAACCCCCTCCCCCATCCTATAGGCTGCAGCCTACAGACTCAGTAGACTGCAGCAAGCAGAAACAGTTGGACTCTTTTATAGAAAAACCGCAAAACACCAAAAAGGACGCTAAGGGAACCCCACTCTGTACTATCCATGCCCCATACCTGTGTGCCTTGCACCCAGTGAAAAAACAAACTCCAAGCAACCAATAAAACAAAACAAAACAACCTACATGCACTAGCTTCTCACACCTGTCAGAGTGGTTAAAATCAGAAACACAAGAAACACGTGTTGGTGAGGATGTAGAGAAAAAGGAACCCTCTTACACAGTTGGTGGACATGCAAACTCATGCAGTCACTGTGGAAAACAGTATGGAGGTTCCTCAAAAAGTTCAAAATAGAACTACCTTGTGATCCAGCAATTGCACTACTAGGTATTAATTCAAAGAATACAAAAACAATCATTCAAAGGGGTACACGCACTCCACTGTTTACAGCAGCATTTTCTACAATAGCCAAGATATGGAAGCAGCCCAAGGGTGCTGCTGAATGGATAAAGAAGTGGCATAAATATATATAGTATTTTATATATGTATCTGTATATATATATAATGGAATATTATTCAGCCATAAAAAGAATGAAATTTTGCCATTTGCAACAATGTGGATGGAGCTAGAGAGTATAAAACTAAGCAAAATAAGTAAATCAGAGAAAGAAAAATACCATACAATTTCACTCATAAATGTAGAATTAAAGAAACAAAAGAGCATGGGGCAGGGGTGGGGGAGAGGGGCAAACCAAGAAACAGACTTAACTCTAGAGAAGAAACTGATGTTACCAGAGGGGAGGTGGATGGGGGAATGGGCTAAACAGGTGATGGGGATTAAGGATGATGTATGGAATTGCTGAATTGGTATATTGTACACCTGAAACTAATATAACCGTCAACTATTCTGGAATTAAAACAAAAACACTAAAAATGTGTTTTCTCCATTTTTTATATTTTCTCCAGGGGATGTAGAAGTTTAACATAATAAAGGAAAACCTTTTACTACACGGGACCAAAAAAAAAAAAAAAAAAAAAAAAAAAGGACAGATAACAGACCAAAAACATGAAACTTCTCTTAATTGGGGAAAAGAATATTCACTTCCCACAACTCTCAGTAATTTCTCTTTATACTCAGGCACCATGGAAATGCCAGAGGAACTGGGGTAAATATTTTTATTTTTTAATCATATCACCTGGAAGCAGTCCAATTCACTGAAAATCAATTCCCAGAAAACTATTTCAGTGAATTGCCAAATTATAGCAAATTGGTTTTCAGGAAGAAAAAAAAGGACCTAAAGCTGCATTACCCAATTCTTTGATAAAATATACCTAATTCACCTTATAAACAGCAGTACTAGTAGTGAGTGGACACTCCCTGCTTCTCCTGCATTTAACTATTTCTTATTTACCTAGAGAGAGTGCAGTGATTTCTAAGACCATTTCAGTAAAGTGTTGAAACTCACGAGGGCTCCTAAGAAATAAGGTCTTTTTCCTATATGAGGCGGGAACACTACAAAGCACTCGATGCCCAGATCAGAACGGCCAGATTCAGACAGCCTAGCCTGTCTCAGCTGTTACAAACAGCAAGGACAGGTCCGGGACCTCTAACCTGGTTTCCCAAGTCCTGGCCTGTGTTGTTTGCTAGTATCTAACATATGCGATCATCGCTTACACACACACACACACAGACACACACACATACACACAGAGCTATTTCTGCCATAAAACATCTTTTGTATTCTTATAGTTACATAGCTGGGATTCTCAAACTGGCCCTGGCACACAGAAGGCAGGGAGAGACTGAGGAAAGAGGCAGAGCACCCCCAATGGGTGGTGGCTTCAACAAGCAAGGGAACCTAACTTACCAGGCTTGTCTCCGGCAGCCGCAAGATGAGTCAATGTCCGCCCCAGCTGCCGGTCCTTGCGGTTGACACAGAGGTCTTACCTGGGCTCAGTCACGTCTTCAGCCCAGGTGATCTCAGCCACATGTGGCTCTCTCCAGGCTGTGTCCTTAAGACGGCTCCAGCTGTGGGAATGGTGGGCAGACCAAGCGCCCTGAGGACGGGGGAGAGGGTAACGAGCCTGTGGTTGCCAGGGGCAGCCGGAGGGTCAACCCACAGTGGTGGTGTCCTCCTGATGACCTCCCCCAACAGTAGCTTGTGTGACTTTTTCCAGGAAGCCAGGCCCCATAAATCCATAGGTCCCAGGTCTGTTGATCATGATCAATTCTAGACAGACCAGGTACTTTCTGCTCTGCTAAAAATATTCCACAATTAGGGACTCTCCCATCAGAGAAAGCCATTAGAGTGCCTGCCAAGAAGTCTGTCATTAATATGTTTATAAAGAGATTTAACCAAGTCATCTCTCTTGGTAAAAAGAACGGGTTGCATGCCTGATGCCACCTTCCCAGCCGCCGAAAGAAACATAATTTGTATTTACTGGCTTCTTTCTTACTAAAAGTTTTTCTTTCTCATTTCAAAAAAAAAAAATGTTTGAGGCAAAAAATATGATAAGCAAATTTTTTTAAATTTTTTTATCTTTTAAAGATTTTATTTATTTATTTATTTGACCAGAGAGAGACACAGCAAGAGAGGGAACACAAGCAGGTGGGGTGGGAGAGGGAGAAGCAGGCTCACCGCTGAACAGGGAGCGTGATGCGGGGCTGGATCCCAGGACCCTGGAATCATGCCCTGAGCTGAAGACAGAGTCTCAATGACTGAGCCACCCAGGCGCCCTAAGCAAAATAATTTTAAAATATTTAAACTACTTAAATCAGCATAATCCCTCATCCCTCTGGATTAACTAAATTAAACAACATTAATAGATTATTAATACATTAATAGATTGTTGGACTTCTTTTCTGCCTTTTTAATAAATGCCTAGAAATAATGAAATAACATTAGGCTAAGGGTTCTTGAGACACATATAAATTATAAACAAGACGTGGGGTGGGGGATAGATTTCTAGAAGAGCAGTGTGAGGAGCTCTGCAAACCTCCCAGCAAAACCACCATACTAGTCAAGATTTTTTTTTTAAATAATTTTAAGTCTCTAGAAATTCTTTAAGGATGTACAGCACTTAGAGAGCCCTTAGAGAAACAGTTACTCAAGAAAGTCTGCTAAATCTCAGGAAGAAACCCAAGAGTTGGTGGCATTGCCCCTCACTCCAGCCTGGCATGATGGAGGCTTTAACCCAGCTGGGGCCACCCAGAGCATGGGGCCTCCACTTCCCCCAGCTCTAAGTCTGGGGCCACAGGATCTCTCCGGGAGGACCAGGCCACCAGCATTTCTCATCACCCACTAGGTTCATGTTGCAGAAATTCTATCCCAGCAAGAATAGCCAAGAGGTCCAGGACTACGTTCTATCACCCTCAAGTCATGGGGCAGAAGCTCTGTCCCAGGCTCAGCAGCTGACAATCCTGGGACCCAAATCCCCTTGATCCCAGCTCACTCATGGACAGATTCCATGTCAGGAGAGGCAAGCTGAGAAGATACACAGGCTACCCCCCACCCCCAGGTAGCGCCCTGCTCAGCAAGCAGGGATGTCATTCTGAGACAAGAATGTCCCTGTCCCAAGCTCTATAGTGCTTGACCATAGATTTGCCCAGTGAGAGAGACAAGCCCTAAGAACAGAGACCTTTGAATCTCTCCTCAAAGGAATGATTTTATTTGGAACAAGGTATGGGGAAATTTAAGCCTAAGGGCACTATTGAACCAATGGAGATTTTAATGGTAAGCAATTAAGAGAAAGCTTGTAACTTTACAAGAATAATAAGCTAAACTATACGGACACCTGGGAGCCTCAGTCAGTGAAGCATCTGCCTTCAGCTCAGGTCATGATCCTGGGGTGCTGGGGTCCAGAACCACATCGGGTTCCTTGCTCAGCGGGGAGCCTGCTTCTCCCTCTGCCTGCTGCTCCCCCTGCTTGTGCTCTCTCTCTCTCTGACAAATAAATAAATAAAATCTTTAGAAAAATAATAATAAGCTAAACTGTAGACCAATGGAAGGTTAACAGAGAGAACTAAGGGAAAAGAGAGCTAAAAACATCACTCCTGGGATCAAAACAAACCTCAAAGACTGACCTCAAAGACTTTTACTCCTGAAAAAGGACCCAAATTTAATTGGACAAGATTGTAAAACAATTTAGGTCCCAGAGCACTGTCCAAAATGGTAGAGCAACCAGCGAGAAATTAGTGAAGACTAATGGCTGGGTGTGATACCAACAGAGGGGGACGGCCTAATAGAGAGATGAGGGAAAGAGACAGTCAAAGCCAGCCCTGTTCAAGCTACTGTCATCCCACAGCGACTGCAGGCATGCCCAAGGTGCAACATCAAAGGCTTTACCCTGGAGCAGGGAAACTTCCAGCCATGTCACTGAACAAATAAAAAAGAAATGACACATGAAAGTAACTTCAATCCAAAGGGACAAAAGAAAAGAACCAGAAAGGAAGTAAAGAGGGTTAACATAACAGGCATTACAGGTAAAGGGTTAAATAGCCCTGATCTATGAAACTGGCCCTTCGGTTAACATTCTATCTCAATCTTCTGGAGACCCGATCAAGGGAAGGAGTCTGACTCCGTGTGACAGAAACCACACTGGGAGGGAGGTGCCTCTTCTGGACTGTCACTCTCCGTCTGGCTCCCTGTCTGAAACGGACCACCTCACCACGAATTCCTCAACAGGTGGGATGGGAATTACGACACTAAGTGTTCGCCATTTGGGCATCAGTAACAAAGATCCCACAGACTGAGGGGCCTTACCTGGCACGTCTCTCCCGTCTTCTGCCCGGAACTGAACTTGTACAAGGTCTCCCACTGGAGAGGAACGCCGGATGCTGCCCCGATGTGCTGTGACTCCGGACTGACAACCTCCGCAGCCACCTAGGCCAAGTGCAAACTCTGATCGCCTTCACTTTCAGTGTTTGATCGACTCTAACAAGACCCCCGGATGGACACTGCAGACACGCAAACAAAGGCTTTTCTATTACTTTACAAAAAGCAAATCACAATGCCAAGGCTTGTCTTGGCCCATTTTTAACCCTTAAAAATATGATAGCCATCTTTCTGATATTAAATATTCCATATTATTTGCAATAAGTGCATAATATTCATTGACTGAATACACCATAATTTACTAAGCCTTGTGTTGGATATAAAGGGTTTTTTTTTTCCAGTTTTTCTGCTATTTCGAACCACACCTTAAGAAACAAGTAGAATACTAAATAGTTTGATATATACATGACTCTTCTAAGGATATAGTCCTTTTTTAAAAAGATTTTATTTTATTTATTTGACAGGGAGAGAGAAAGAGCACAAATGGGGGAGCGGAAGAGGGAGAAGCAAGCTCCCTGCTGAGCAGAGAGCCCGATGCCAGGCTCGAGCCTGGAGTCCTGGGACCATGACCTGAGCCGAAGGCAGCCGCTTAACCAGCTGAGCTACCCAGGCACCCCTAAGGATATATTCCTAAAAATGAGAAAGTCTCATGTATTCTGCCTGGATTTAGGCTAGTCCTAAAATTTCTACAAAAAGCTTTCTATGACTGTCTTTTTGAAATGAGAGCTTTTATTCAATACTTCAGTTCACTAGGTAAAGGCCTTATCCATACCTATTTTTCAATTATCCTGTACTGTATTTGTAAGGTTAACTAAGTAGTAAATACTATTTTTCAGAAATTTTCCATAGAATAAATCCACTTGATCCAGGCAAATATACTACTTAATAGCTTTATAAATCTAACAGTCATAGCTTTTTAGTTAGAGTTAAGGAATAAAATTAAGTTTATAGCTTATACATTTCTTTTTTTTCTTGCCAGTAAAACTGAACCAAGGAGAAGTTTCTTTCGTTCCTGGAGCAGGTTTATA
This sequence comes from Lontra canadensis, assembly GCF_010015895.1. NCBI lineage: Eukaryota > Metazoa > Chordata > Mammalia > Carnivora > Mustelidae > Lontra > Lontra canadensis. The sequence continues at coordinate 5,217,009 of NW_022631064.1, read as the reverse complement.
AACCTCTTCTAAAATTGGAAGTAATTTATGACTGAATGTTCTGTACAATACAGCTGCGTATCCATCTGGCTCTAGTGCTTTATTACCTGACATGTCTTATAGGGCACTTTTAAAAAATTTCTTTTCATCCACAGGGCTTATTTAATTTCCCTTTGCGTCTGGCCTCAATAATTCCAAAACTCTATTTCATCCTTATGGCAAACATGCAAAATAAATCCCATAATCCTGCATGCTATCATCCAGCGGTCATATTTATAAGGTCCATGAATCAAGGGGAAGCTTTGAAAAGGTTTTTTCTTATATTTAGAATTTGCCCAATCCCATGCATGAGCTAAACTTCCACTGATACTGAAGTTGGCTTTTGTCCCAAGTAGGAATATGCCTTTATAGCATCACAGATCTCTATACGAAGAAATTGCCAACGTCTCACAAACATTTGTTCTCAAAGAAGAGATCGTGTCTAAGAAGTTACTCACCATATTTCAAGGGGAAACACAAGCAGGTCAATTAATTCAATAAGCACTTATCAAGCTTTCTCTGACTTTTGATCCAACAGGAATAAGAAAACAGTTACCTCCCAGTTCCAACAAGACTGTCATGGAGGGCTATCTCCTGGAAAGACCAAGAATCCTAAGCCAGGTGTATGCTGTGGTTAATTATCAGAGTGGACCGCTATTCCAGGCTTGGTACAGAGACCCTAGACACAGTCTTTGAGGGCCCTCAATCTCACACTCTTCTTTTTCTAGACTTGAAAGCACAACTATGAGAAAGGCAAGAGGATGAAGTTATTTTTAATGCCTCATTTAAGTTCAAATGAGGGGAACACACTTCCACTGTGAATGCAAAAAGGCAGCATATTTGTGAAATGACAAGTCGTGGATCCCAAACGCAGGCAAAACCTCAGCAAACGGGGCTGATTATCTTGGAGAGGTGGTAGGACCAAGAGACAGAGTGAGGGAAAGGCTGCCATCTGCTTGGGTCCCTCTACTGACCCATCCCCAACAATAAAATCAAACTTCCACTGGGTCTCGATGCCAGTGGGAACTGTGGCAAATGAGGTGATCGTAGTGAGCCCCTCCCAAAGCACGTGTGTTGCCTGAGTTGAGGGAAGATGGGGTTGGGTTGTGAAGGGCTACTTCGTACTGTTCTAGGGTACCATGTTGCACATTCTAAAGAGAACCTGGACCACAAGATCGAAAGCCACCTATGTGAGTTTTGTTCTCAGTGTTCCTAAGAAACAAGGAAAAGAAATTTGAAATTATAAATTATCCTTAACATTCTCTTCAACTTGAAGCATCTTAAGTACATGGCTAATCATGCCTACCGTTATTTGCTTAAAGCTTCCACTCCTCTAGTGGAAGGTAAGCCTTCATGAGTAACATCTCATTTACTAAGTATCAAGAACAGCAGAGTATAAGAGCTAAGTAGTATAAAGCTATATAAGACTCTCCCTGGATTTCCTTTAGGGCAAGAAGTGGGTCTTATTTGCCTTTGCATCCATGAGACAGTGTTGGGCACCCAGTGAGCGCTCAGTAAATCTTAAACTAAATGATCTCGAGCTATAATAAATTCAAGCAGTGAAAATTCCTCCAGAGAGAAGGAAGCCTTACAATTTTGGCAGTCATTCAGTATTTATTTTTAGTAATATAAATGACATCATAGAAAAGTTATATCCCCTAGAGTATATTATTCTATTTACTTTAAATATGCCATCTCGAAATACAAAAATCAAAGCCCGAGCCTATTCTAGGAGCAGTATTCAATTTTACTTCCTTGTTAAGAGAGGATTTGTCCAACTTCTCCACAGCAGGAGCTGTCCTCCAAGTAGCTTCCACAGAACTCCAATCCTAAGGGTCACTCGTGGACACACACTCGGGTCTGCGCCATCGGCAATGCCCTCGAATGGGTTCTGTGTCAAGTGAGAGTGGGCTGAGGAGGTCAACTAGTGTCTTTGCTGGAAGACATACCGGAATCTTTATATGGCCCTAGGTACATTGTAAACCTCCCAAAAAGAGGATCCAGGCTGTGGCCTTTCTCAGATTCCTTGTGCGGGCAACTTCCTTTTTGCGATACATCTGGAGGGGCAATGTTTTCCTGAACCCACTTTGAGAAGCCTCAGCCCAGGTCAGCTGTGCCTCTCCACCTATGTCTCCAGTGGTACTCCGTTGTTTCTACTTTCCTCACTGGCCATCCATTTGCAGTCCCTGGGACTCTCTTGCTTGTGGTCTTGAATATTAGAAGAGGTAAGAAACTGAGTGTTCCAGAATTGTCTCTTTTTGAGCACCAGTTTCTACTAAGGTGGCCAAGAAATGCTTTTGGAGGCAAAGATGACAGGATAATTGAGACAAGGAAAACGGAGGAGAACATGGGAGAAGAAGAAGAAGAGAAAAAAGAAAAAAAAATAAAAGACAACATAAGAAGGAATACCTATTGAGAAGGGAGGTGAAACCACAAAAAATTACCACCCACCTTCCACATTAACAAGGTGATGCCAGAGCTGAGTTAAACTGAAGCCGTCAGTGAGAGGGTATTCCCGGAGGGGCAGCTGACCAGCGAGCAGCCTGATGGGGAGCCTTTAACCTCAGCCCTCAGCCTCTCAGCCTTCTCCTCCTGAGCCAAGGGAAGCCAGCTGCATGCACAGCCGACCTTTACCGTTCCTGTGATGTCTTCCTAATGTTTCTCACTATTAGGGATTCTGCTATTTTGAAGGATAATGTATTATTTACTAAAATGATTTGATCTTGACAAAGGCAAAAGCACACAAAGGTTGAGTGGCAGACAAAGGCCATGACCTTTGGGCTTTAGAGTCTCAGATTCATAACTATTCAGAGTGTGAAGGACCTCAGGGGCAAGCCTGTTTGGGTGACTGTCTTTGCAAGTGGCCCTCAGAAACGGGTGTGTGTAAACATTGTTCTTTATCAGGAGAGCATTAAAGGTAAACCACCAACTCCCCTGTTCACGGTGGCTTCCTGGCAGGAGGGGCAGTTGAGGTGATTCCTTGGAGCCTGTCCCCCAGTTACTAAAATACTTGCACAGGCAGTATCAGATGCTACACGGGAATTTGAAATGTTACCTGCAACAGTGACACCTGATGGCTGCTATGTCTTACTGCACCTCCTCAAGGCAGAAGAGATTTACAGCTTGTCTCCAAGAAATGTTTGAAGCCAGATTTGTTTTCCATGATTTGCTCTAGAGAACGCCTCACCCACACACCTGCTAAATGCGTCACAGCCAGGTAATGCTGCCTGTGCACTGCAACTTTAAAAATTAAATGGACAACACGCATTCTTTCCTGAGAATTATGAAAGTGGGAGAATAAAAAAATAACATCATTTACCCAGAAAGATGAAGGCAGAGTATCCCATAAGGTAGACAGATAGCCCAAATGGGCCCTGTATGCAAAGAAGTTTTGTGGAATCAGGGTCTAGGAAGATACAGACAAAGCTGGCCAAGAGACAGAAGAAAGTAAACAGTGTGCAAAGAGTCAAGAAGCACAAAGAGAGGTACTTGGGTGGCTCAGTTGGTTAAGTGACTACCTTGAGATCAGGTCATGATCCTGGAGTCCCAGCTTCGAGTCCTGCATCAGGCTCCCTGCTCAGTGGGGACTCTGCTTCTCCCTCTGACCCTCTCCCCTCTTATACTCTCTCTCTCTCTCTCTCTCAGTCTCTCTCTCAAATAAAGAAAATCTTAAATAAATAAATAAATAAATAAATAAAAGAGAAGCATGAAGAAAGGGCCACCTGGGTGGCTCAGTCATTAGGCATCTGCCTTCAGTGTAGGTCATGATCCCAGGGTCCTGGGATCGAGCCCCGAATCAGGCTCCCTGCTCGGTGGGGACCTGTTTCTTCCTCTGTCATTCTCCCTGTTTGTGTTCCCTCTCTTGCTGTCTCTCTGTCAATAAATAAGTAAAATCTTTAAAAATAATAAAAATTTAAAAAAGAAGAATGAAGAAAAGGAAATCAGTGGAGAAAGAAGTGGATAGAGGCAGCTACCCTTGGTTTCTGCCCTCCTGTGAGCCTAATTTTTCTTTTTTTTTCTTTTTTAAGATTTTATTTATTTATTTGAGGGGGTGGGGGAGTGCATGCAGGAGGCGGGGCAGGGAGCAGAGGGAGAGGAACAAGCAGACTGCACGCTGAGTGTGAGTCCGACGCTGGAATCCATCCCACGACCCAGAGATCATCAGAGATCATATTCCGAGTCAAAACCAAGAGTGAGGTGCATAACCGAATAAGCCACCCAGGTGCCCTGAGCCTAATTTTTTTTTACTTAAAAAAAAAGTCACAGAGGTAACTTGAGTGATTTCCAAGGCACAAACGGAGTCCTGGATCTCTTAATTAAAATATCAAGTCTTTCTTGCAAATCTGAATCGCTTTTTGTACCGCACTAATTCTCAGTACTCCTGTTGCCTGTGTTCCTTATTTGTCTCTGATGCTCAATAGCGCTGATAGAGAGGAATTTTCAACTGGAACAAGATTGGACATTTTGCTTCCAAGCAGTTGCATTAAAGACTCATCCACCTAAGAAAAATATAACCTAAGGATTTCTTTGTAACTGACAAAGGCCCAATTCAGTTCAGCACCAGTGCTGGTTAGAGTCAAATCGAACACATTCAAGTCCGCTCACCCATCTTTCCTGTCCCGCTCTGAAGACCCATTCTCCCCCGCATTGCCAACTTCCTCCCCAGCACCTAAGCCAGAAAGCGAGGACTCATTCTAGATTCTCTCTCCTGCCCTACATCCATTCTGGTATCACCAAATCTCTTTAACTTGGAATCACAGAAGCAGAAATCTTAGCCACTATTGTAGACTGAAAGTTTGTATTCTCCCCAAAATTCACATGTTGAAACCTAATCCTCAATGTTATAGTGTTTAGAGATAGAGCTACTGGGAGGTTCTTAGGTCATGAGAGTGGAATCTTCATGAACAGGATTAGTGCCCTTTTAAAAGAGATCCCAGAGGGCTCCTGGGTGGCTCAGTCAGTTAAGTGTCTGTCTGCCTTTGGCTCAGGTCATGAACCCGGAGTCCTGGATCGTGTCCCACGTTAGGTTCCCCGCTCAGTGGGGAGTCTGCTTCTCCCCCACTTGTGCTCTCTCCCTCTCACTCACTCTCTCTCTCTCAAATTAAAAGAAAGAAAGAAAGAAAGAAAGAAAGAAAGAAAGAAAGAAAGAGCTTAAAAGAGATCCCAGAGAGCTCCCTTGTTCCTCCCTGTGAGGACACAACACAAGGACAGCTGTCCATGAGCCAGGAAACAGACCCTCACTAAACCCACAGACATTTTGATCTTCAACTTCCCAGCCTCCAGAACTATGAGAAATGAATTTCTGTGTTTATCAGCCACCCTGTCTAGACTATTTGGTTACAGCAGTCCAAACAGACTATGATAGCCACCAACTTGCTCTGTGTCATTTTCTTACATAATGCTTCATTTCCTTGATCTAAGTGCTTCTTAAAGACAGTTAACACAAAAAGTTACTCGGTTCTACCACCATCATTGCCAGTCAAGACCAGTGGGCATTGTTTCCTATCATAAACTGATACAACAATAGGTCAAAATTGTTTCAGCCTCAAGTCAGCATTTATTTATCCAACATATAATGGGACTAACTAATATGCACCGGGCACTCTCCTGGGCATGTAAGTAACAAATATGATTCAAATAACTTGTTTTAAAGAGACACACTTTCAAATTAACTACAATTAAATGGTATGCATGCTGTAAGAAATATCTGGGTGAAAAATACCAGGTAACACAGGAAGAAACAATGAATTCTACCTAAAGAAAAGAGATGAGAAGGGTGCCTGGGTGGCTCCGTGGGTTAAGCCTCTGCCTTTGGCTCAGGTCATGATCTAGGGTCCTGGGATCGAGCCCCACATAGGACTCTCTGCTCAGCGGGGAGTCTGCTTCCCCCTCTCTCTCCCTGCCTGCCTCTCTGCCTACTTGTGATCTCTCTCTCTATCAAATAAATAAATTAAATCTTAAAAAAAAAAAAGAATAGAGATGAGAAAAGAATGTCCATGGTTAGAATCAAGAAGGTAACACAAAAAAAATTATTAGGAATATAATTTGTGTCTGCTGTTATGAACTAAGACAGAAAAAATCATCCAAATCCATGATTTATCTGATGTGTGACCGACTGCGTGTAAAATGTAAAAAAAAAAAGCCCAACATTCTTTCACACCTATTCAGCACCATCCCATAGAAACAGTAGCAAAAGAGGGGGGGAAATGAGGTCTGGCTTTTCCAAGAGGAAGGTGGTAAGGCTAATAATTCTTGAAGTTCTCCCAATGAGAGGACCTGCGAGCAGAGTGGGTAGTCTGTGTGCTGACCTGTCCTCGGGTGCCCCACCCCCAGCCCAAGCATCCTTTACGGTCACGTGCTCATCATAATGGCAGGTAGAGGATCTGGTAGGAAGAATCTTGCCCCTGATCGAGGTGGAACAGAACAAATCAGGTGAGAACTTTTCCGTGGATCAGAGGCACAGGAAGCAAATGACCACTGTCGCACTGTCTTTGCCTTGTTGGTCAGGGATGTCAAAATGGACACCACAGCAAAGGACACAAACACCACAGCATTTTTACGCTAAGACCATTTTCTGAGAGAAACAGATACCATACCGTGCTCCATAGTCTCTCGTCAGTTCAAGGCCATCCGAGGAGGATGTTGGCCATGATGTTACCTGGGTCATCCCAGACTTCCCAGAACATTCTAACAGCACACGGTCTTCGCTCTTTCAAACATCACAGCGCCTAGTACACCAAAAACTTAGAATCCTAAGCACCCAGGAGAAGTGAAGGAGGGAGAGGCAAAGTGTCAAAAGTCTTCTTTATTTGGGACGCTACATTGAGCCTGAGGTGAACTAAATCAAGTGACTTCTGACCTCACCTCTGGGGACGTAGGGGAGCCGTCTTCCTCCCCTGGGGTGGGAATACGACAATTAACAAAGTGATATGGAATTTAAATACAAAATAAATTGTGCTGAATCTCACATATGGTGCCCTAAAAATGTCCAAAATGATGTCATCCGAAGTGCGGGGAGGGCTGCAATTAGATGGATGAGGAAGAGGCATTTGAGAAAACAGATTAATGATGCCTTTGACACAATCAGCCTGAGAGGAATACTGGTTTCCATGACAACCAAACCACTTAACCTAAATTAACAAAGCTGTTAAAAGAGAAAAACTTAAAAGATGGGGAGGGGAAAACCCAGTGCATCCTCTTTGGGGAAATTAAGCAGCCTGTCCCATCAGCGCCTGTGAGAGGTGTGTGTTAACTACATATCCACAGGGTGTGTATTCTCTTACACTCCCTGGTTCCCAGTAATTAGTTTTCAGGAGCAGTCCAAAGATGTTGAGAAATTGCCACTAATTGGTGCAGTTTTCTGATAGAACAGCCTTATTATCCCGACGCAGCCTTAGCCAGACAGCAAGGATAAGGAACAGACAAAAGGTTTCCTCTTGCTTTTCCCCAACTTTGCGTGGATGTTTGCAACATCTTCCCAGAACCCCTTTCCCAGAACCAGGCAGGTCAGGCGGGACTCAGGATATTTTTGTTTGTAGCCGGGAATGCAGCTTTTACGGAGAAACCTGCAGGCCATTCGCGATATGATGCTCAAATCAAATAATACAATGTTTATGCATCACCGAGTGTCTCCCTTGGAATGATAAGAATTGTATTTTCCTGAGTTGTTTTTAAGACAGTGGAGAACTATCCCCCAGATTTTCAGGGTCTGCCATGAACTTGTCTGAGTTGCGGTGGGCCCAGCCGGGGGTGACTCTGTCAGAGCGAGAAGAGCAGAGAGACAGCATCTCTACTGGCTTGAAATTCTGCATTCCTAAGCCAACACCAGTCCTCCACTCCTCCTGAGCCTGAAGATAACTGGAAAATGGGGACTGTGCCTCATGGTTGTCTCCATTAAAGATATGTCTCATATGGCTAGCCACCTGCCAACATAAACAAGAAAGAACAAAATAGGAACCCCCCAAATATTGAGATCACTGTCAAGGTTTAGAAGTTCTTAGAGGTGAGATTCTCTGATTTTATGAGGATAAAATATGTAAGGATTATAAGCAATTAAGTTACGGTAAACCATTGTTAATCTGTATGGTAGTCCTGGGGGCCCCTGGGTAGCTCAGTTAGTTAAGCATCTGCTTTTGGCTCAGGTCATGATCCCAGGGTACATGGATCGAGTCCCACATCTGGCTCCTTGCTCAGCGGGAAGCCTGCTTCTCCTCCACCTGCAGCTCTCCCTGCTTATGCTCTATCTCTCGCTCTCAAATAAATAAATAAAATCTTTTTTAAAAAATAAAAAAATATATAGACAGTAGTCCTCCCAATGGATGCCTGAAACCATACAGTACCAAGACCTACCTACATGATGTTTTTTTCCTATATGTACGTACCGGTAAAATTTTATTCGTAATTAGGTACAACAAGAAATAAACAATAATATCTCATATTAAAGTAGAACAACCATAATAAAATACTGTAATTAAAGTTATACGAATGTGTTCTCTCTTTTGAAATATCTCATCACACTGTACTCCGCCTTCTAGTGACTCAGTGAGATGGTAAGATGCGGGGAGTGGGGGCCTGAGATGAGGGGAGGGGCAGGACAGAAGTGCTGTGACCCAGCACCCCGCTGGCTGCCACGGACCTTCTGACGATGTATCGGGAGGAGGATCGCCACGGACCTTCTGACGATGTATCGGGAGGAGGATCGTCTGCTTCCAGAGCATGGCCGGCTGTGGGTAACTAAACACGCAGAAAGCAAAACCATGCAAGACGGAGGACAAGTGTATTACATTTCATGAAACACAAATAACACGTGAGGATTTTTAAAAATAAATCTCAAGTTTCTCGCAAGTTAAATTATAATAATTAGGGACACCTGGGTGGCTCAGTCAGTTAAGTGTCTGCCTTCGGCTCAGGTTATGATCCCGGGGTCGTGAGATCAAACCCTGCATTGAGCTCCCTGCTCAGCGGTGAGCCTGCTTCTCCCTCTGCCTGCCACTCCCCGTGCTCGTGCTCTCTCTCTCTCTTTCTGACAAACCAGTAAATTAAATCTTTAAAAATTTGTATAACTTACATCTAAAAGGTAGGAAACATGCACATTGGATTTTTTTTTTTTTTACAGGTAGCCTGGTGCACACCCACAGAGCACCCACACAGGTGTATCTCCTGTTTCATGCCTTCGTTGTAAATTTGACTGATATTTTGCTTCTGATGCTGGGGATGAGAGAAGCATCACTTTAGCTGAGAAAGAGAGTCACTGTTAATGCAGCAAAAGGAAAGAGTGCCTCGGAGTGTAAGTGTTGCCTTGCACTCACTTTTCACATGTCATCGGTGACTTACACTCCTTCCTCTGTGTATTGCCTCTGTGCATTTATTCTTCTGCGAGGGTCTTGGAACTATTTATCACTTTAAAATTCACCATGTTAAAGTGTACAATTTGGTGGGTTTTAGTATATTCACAAAGTTGTGCAACTATCACCACTATCTAATTCCAAAACATTTTCATGCCCAAAAAGACACCCTATTGGGGAGACACTCCCCAGTCTGCCTTTCCTCCGCCCATCCAACCAAGCTACTTTCTGTCTGTTCTGGACATTTTGTCATATAAGAATCACGTCTTATGTGGCTTTTGTGTTGGGCTTCTTTCACTTAGTATAATCTTTTTAAGATTTGTCTATGTCTCAGTACCTCATTCCTTTTTTGAGTAATATTTCAATTTTATCCATTTTAGCCATTCATCACTTGATGGACATTTGTGTTGTTCCTACTTTATGACTATATAGTGCTGCTATAAGCATTCAGGTACAGATTTCTGCAGGGACACATGTTTTTAATTCTCTTGGACATACACCTAGGAGTGAAACTCCAATATTTTGTTTCATAATAACTTTCCCACCAACTTTTTATTTTTGCTCTTACAGTTAAATTCCTATTTATTTAAGGATTAGTTTCAGCACTAATCTCTTCTACTGTCCTGTCACTTCTTTTGCAAAGATGCACATTTTCTGTTTCAGTAGACTTATGTTTCATTACCTCATAGAGCAAGTCACCTTTAATTTTTCTTTTCTTAATTTCTCAACGAGTATTGCCTGTTTACTGTTCACTACCAACTGTACCATCGTTATGCCGTGCTACTGGTATCTTGATTGGGAGTGGGGAATTAATTTGGGAAAACTGAGTGATATCCTTTGCAATATCTCATCTTTCCACCCACCATGTTACCCCTCTTCCTTTATTTAAATCTTCTACTATTTCTCCAATTTCCCTCACACAGGATGCACCCCCTTCTTGTTAATGGAATAAATGGATAACTCTAAACTCTGAGAAGGCGACAGTAGGACTCCGGTGCTGAGAGGAAGTTAACCAAGCAAAGACCTGAGGAAGACTACCGTGGGCACAGCCGATGATAAAGCCAAAGGCTCTCGGGTACGCACAAGTTAGCACGCGAAAGGAGCGAGAGAAGGTGGGTATAGCTGGGACAATGCGAGCAAGAAGAGTAGAAGGAATGAAGTCAGACTCCTCAGGTCCCAGATCTAATAAGGCCTTCATGGTCATATAAGGAACTTGGACTTCTGCCTCACACAAATAGGGAGCCCTGGGAGATTTTAAAGCAGGCGTTGACATGATCTCCAATAAAGGCAGTTTGCCTCCAGTCCAGCTGGGAAGTGACTCTCTTGATGGGACCAGGGCCAAGACTGAAGAGCCACAGAGACTCTCCATGCATGTGCTGGGAGAAGCTGGTCCATAAACACTCACCTTTTCTGAGTGGGCTCCTCTCAGGACCGCTAACCCCCCTCCCCAGACGCAGGCCACCAAGCCCTGCTCATACACTGACTATGCTGGAGGCTGAACCTGAAGCCACCAGCACCCACCAGAGGGAACTGGGGGTTCCAGGAGTACCCATTCCCCATCTGCCCACTCAAACTCCTATGAAAAAGCCCACACAGGGGTGCCTGGGTAGCTCAGTCAGTTGAGCACCTTTGGCTCAGGTCGAGATCCTGGGGGTTCTCGGATCAAGTCCTGCGGCTGGGGGCTCTTTGCTCGTCAGGGGTCTGCTTCTCTTTCTGCCTGCTGCTCCCCCTGCTTGTGCTCTCTCTCTGACAAATAAATAAATAAAATCTTTTTTAAAAAAAGAAAAAGAAAAAGCCCACACAATGACAGACACCGCCAGCACATCTGGAAAGATGCTAGTCAGCGAACACCAGCCTCTCAACTACTTCTCCATGCTTCTCCCTCAGAGCTGCTACCAGAAAGAGCCTTACAGGTTTCCAATACAGAGAAATGACCCAGAGTCACTGAAATCACCCACAAGCCCTAAGGGGTTCATCACAGCCTTTTATCTAGCTGGAAGTTGCCATCTTCATAGCAGTTACAGCCTTGACCTCCAACCTTCCTGTTTCCCCAGCAGGCAACCAGGCGCAGAAACACTGCGGAGCTCACATCCTCTCCCCTGGCAAGGAAGCTGAAGCTGCTGCCAGGCTGAGCAGGCCTATCCACGGTTAGGCAGGTTTCAAATTCTAGAGAACCGTTGCTCAGATCCATCCCAACCACCTTCCAGGGGGCCTTCCAGAACTGAAGACACCTAGAAGTTAAAAACTACATTTCCCAGATACCCTTGCTGCTCTAGCTCAGCGGGAATTCAGTAAGATGCCTGAAGGAAGAGATGAGGCTGATCCATCCTCCTGCAACTTGGGGCTGTTTCCCCTGGCAAGCAAGGTCATAGAGAGAAGGCTTCTGTGTACGTATCTAAAAAGCAGGTACTTCCTGATACCAGAATTATAGCCACATGGCAGGACTTTAAACTCAAGGTTAAATGTGGTAGCCTCTTAATTCTCCACCTTCCTGATTGTGTCCCCTGGTGAGGATCCACTCCTTTTCATATTCTGGAGTCATTCCTAGAGTGCTAGCCTAGAACCTTCTTGTCCAACCATTCTAGTGATTTTGTAAGCATATAGTTTCCTGGACAACCAAGAAATAGACTCCTAATTATAGAGAACAAACTGATGGTTCCCAGCGGGGAGAGAGGTGTGGGGTTGGGTGAAATACGCGATAGGGATGAAGGAAGGCACTTGCGATGAGCACCAGGTGTTGCATGGAAGTGTTGAATGACTATACTGTACACCTGAAACTAACATAACACTGGATGTTAATAGGGGTTGAAATAAAAACTTTAAAATAATAAATAAAAACACTTATACGTTAAAAAAAAAAAGTACCTAGAATGTTTTCTGTCAAACCCCAACTGATATTCAAACAGACAAGCAACCAGGAGATAACCAGCAAGGGGTTTCTGTCCTTAGCAATCCCCTTAGCAGTCCATGCAGCGTATTCACTGGGTCAGCGCATCGATTTTGCAAGGACTACTGTCCTAGAGAGGAAAGTGCCCACACGTCCCGCCTCTCCTCTACACTCACACTTAGCTATGGATCAAGTCTGAAGGAGCCTCCAAGCTTCTCTTGTCTGGCTACATAAGGAATGCCCTAACTTTGTCAACGCTGCTTGCAAGAGACTGCAAAAGTTCTTGAAGTCCCCAAAGTAAAGGTATAATCATGCCAAAGACCAGAAGGGAGCCACCAAATTGTCCCTGCTGATCAAATCTATGTTAACACTGAAAGAAGAAACGACCACATCAGAAGTGGGCTTCCGTGCCTGCCTGATCCCGCTGCCTTTCCTACAGCTCTAAAACCCAAAGGAGACTTTCAGCAAGGCAGCCTCCTCCCAAGAGATGAACATCAGGCAGCCTTAAGGCAGGTGGAAAGTGGGAACAGGGGAAAGCCATAGGGAAGCCCATTTAATCTTGAAATAAAATGTTTCTGCACAAGGCAGACTCTCCACATGTGTGTGTGCATGTATATCCATGTACACACAAGAACACATGCATGTATACACACTACTTTGGTAGGGATCTTAAAAGGGGAGATAAAGGGGGACACCCTGGCGGCTTGGTTGGTTAAACATCTGCCTTCAGTTCAGGTCGTGATCTCAGGGTCCTGGGATCGAGCCCTGTGTTGGGCTCTCTGCTCTCTTTCTCTCTCTTACTCTTCACTCTCTCTCAAATAAATACAAAATTAAAAAAAAAAAAAAAGGCGGGTGGGGGGGCGGATCTCTCCTGGAGCACAGGAATTCTAAGCAAATGCTACCTGGCAATGGAGATTTTTCCCTTTGGCCAACAGGCTGTCTTCTGAATTGGTTTAAGTCTACAGGCTTTAATATACAAAATAAACAAGCAAATAAATAAATAAAATATATTAGTAATTATATTAGGAATCTTATATATATATATATATGTATGTGTGTGTGTGTGTGTATATAAAAGAGATACCTCGAGTTTGTTAAATTAGGACTGAACCTGGGTTTTTGAGAGACTTGGCTGGGTATATCCCTGTGGTCTAACCCTCTGAAAACTCAGCCACTCTATAGAAGTGCCATGACGACCCCTAGTCTGTCCCAATCAGAAGGAGCCCCTCAGCCTTCCCCTGGGGCATCCTGAAGTAGCAGACTCTCACTCTGGTCTGGGCTGTTATGCGACCTGCCCAAAGTCCCACTAGCAGGAGTCCTCACGGAGTCAGGGAGTAGAGGTCCATGATGGTAAAATTTGTTTTATTTAATGTATATCTGATGATCTGGGTTCTCTGAGTCCAGCCCACTCAGAAAAGAAGGCTTGGAACTAAAAAAAAAACAGCTATGTTTAAAGGCAACTGCCAGGAAATGTTCCATGATGGCCTTTCCCCAAACCAAACTAGGAATATCCTAGTTGTAGACTGTCTATTCTTTTCTTAACATTTCAGTTTTGGTGTCTGTGTTTTCTTTGGTAAATAACAGTTTTCAGTCTTTTGATGATGCATCATTACCTACAGTTTGAAACCCTCCTGTCTCAGTCGATGTCTGTCATTCTTACTCAGCATTATCTGAAGGATTTGAGAGAACAAAATATATTGTCGAGAAGAAAGTGTACATGTGCTTAACGACACAGTGATAACAGCCACTGGGTATGAGTTAGAGTCAAACCAAACCCAGGGACTTGAGGAAGGGATGAGAGGCCCTAAAAAGTTCCCAGTTTTGCCTCTATTCATCATTCACAGCCTGTTAGGACTGGATGCCTGACTTCGTGAACATGAGCACCAGGCCAAGATCTAGCAGAATCTCCTTCAGTCCTACAGACATCCTGTTTTCAGGGCTCTTACTAAATAAATGTTTGAGCTATAACCCAGAACAAGGAAGCCCAGGAGACAGTGTGGAAGTCTGGCGTGAGTACCATCGCCAGCCCTACCCATGAACTATCTGTGCCATTCTGTAGCTACGGCCCACAGAGACAGGAAAGGAAGCAGCCTCAGCTTCTTCTCCAGGTCCTCCCCCAGGAAGGCCACTGCCAGAAGAGCTAAGAGCAGCTGGAGAGTCCGGGATTGCTCACCACATTCGTGGGAGAGCCAACAAAAGGCAGCAATGAGAGGACAGTTGGTAGCTGGCTGTCTGCTAGAGGCCATCTGGAGAAAGAAATTGCTGCTCTTGGAACAGAAGGCTTTTCCCGTTGAATTAAGCTTTATGAACTACCCTTCCTCAGAGGGCTGAAGATTGCTCAACTAAATCAAGAAGCCAACTTTATGATGAAACAGGTGAGAAAGGAAGAGGTGAAATCACAAGGCTAGGGACACAAATCACATATCCAATGCTTCCTAAGATTCTGGAAGACTTCCAGGAATCACTTTTGGGGAAATGAATATTGAGCATTAACTATTAATGGAAAAATCAGTATAAAGAATATGGAAAAAGAGTTTATCTAGAAGGAAAGAAGACACAGTCATTGAACGTGTACTTTCCTGTAGCTTGATGTTTATTAAGTGAGAGCCATGAAGATGACCTCTCTCTGCGAGACTCTGTGGACCTGACATTGACTTGTTGCTTGATAACCAATGGCAGACACAGGGCTTTAACATCAATTACTGGGAATCTGTGCTCCCTTGATCTGAAAATTCTGATGATTTGGGTTCTCTTATACTTAGTATTTCTTACAAGTACTAAGAAATCTACCTTCATTTAGTATCTGTCCACTTCTCCCACTGTTTCTGTATCCCCATTAGATCCATCAGCATACCATGTAAATATTTATAGTGCTCACTAATCTAGTAAGAAATATGTACTTTCTGACCTTCCAGTGCCTGAAATGAGTGCCATCGCTAGCTGTACCCAACAATGACATGGATTTTGTTAAAATCTCAAATGCTTATTGTTCTTTGATGTGTTTGAGTAAACTAAGGCTAGGGATGCAAAATTCATCTGAAAAGATGAGGAAGGTGGGGCGCCTGGGTGGCTCAGTGGGATAAAGCCACTGCCTTCAGCTCAGGTCATGATCCCAGGGTCCTAGGACCGAGCTCCACATCGGTCTCTCTGCTCGATGGGGAGCCTGCTTCCCCCTCTCTCTCTGCCTGCTTCTCTGCCTACTTGTGATCTCTGTCTGTCAAATAAATAAATAAACTCTTAAAAAAAAAAAAAAGATGAGGAAGGTATCTTGGAGGCACAGAAAGGTACACCAATCTGAAATACCACCCCTCCCACAAACCCCACCATCTCACTTTCTGCTTATTGGTGCCTCCTCCCCACTGCACAACCAAAACAAAACACACAGTCAAATTTAAGATGTGGGAAGCTCAGAACTACTATCCTAAACCATACCGTGGGCAGTACTCCACATACGGATTAGCTGAGGGACAACTTCTGGTCCTGAACAATGAATGAAATCTGGTGGCAGAACAGTCCTTGTTCTACAGGTGAGCTGAACCTTTCCAGACAGCTCCAACAGAAAATTCCTTTCTAACAGCCAGTTTCATTGACAGGGAATAGCATGCAGCTATTTTTAAAAGAAGGATTCAACAAAATAAAATAAAAAACAAAAGAATAAAAAGAAACATTCATCTTTTGACAGTCAGTAAGTCCGCTGGTCGGGAGGCGGGTGGGGGTGCACTTTGCCCAGTTTGGCCTTAGGAAGATGGCCTGATGGAGAAGCAGTGGAGGAGGAACAGGTCCTAGTCTTACTGGATGAAAGTCATACATAAATCCCTGACGGAGATTAGGAAAAAAGATTCTCCCAAGGCACTGGAATTGTCAGAATATACATATTTCCTACTAGACTAATGAGCACTATAAATATTTCTATGGTCTGCTGACGGATCTAATGGGGAGTACAGAAACAGTGGGAGAAGTGGACAGATACTAAGTAAATGTAGTTTTCTTAGTACTTGTAAGAGATACTAAGTACATTATTTTAAGTTTAACAGTATACCTATTGGGCACCTGGGTGACTCAGTCAGTTAAGTGTCTGCCTTCGGCTCAGGTCATGATCTCTGAGTCCTGGGATCAAGCCCCGCATTGGGCTCCCTGCTCAGTGGGAGTCTGTTTCTCCCTCTCCCTCTGCCCCTCTGCTCGTGCTCTCTCTCTCTCAAATAAATAAATAAAATCTTTAAAAAAAGTACACCTATTTTAAGTATACCTGTTATACTTACATATACTAAATATATTATATTACCATACTATTATTATTAAAATAATTATGCTCAGATCATTTCCTAAAAAACTATTTTCCTGGAATAAAGGAGTCTATCTCTTTTCAGAGAAGCCATCTTAAGGACTAAAGACAAAGGGTTTAGCTCTGTCCTTACATCGGTTCTATTTTTGCCACTCTCGATGTTTACCTACAGTTTGCCAAACACATATTTTGCCAAATGAAGATTTATTTGATAATGGAGGGAAATAAGATAATACCTGGTGCCTGAAGACTTCAAAAGATCATACACTTAAAATCTCGCTTTTAAGAAGCTTTAGTGTTATAAATAGCTCCAGACACAAATACAAAATGAAAAGAAAAAACGTTTCCTCCTTTAATGAAGAAAAACATAAAGTCTGCAAAATATTAAAATGACTCTACATTTAGTCTCAGCATAGAAGGGCTTTGTTTAAAGCTATTAATAGTTTACTAACATGAACCATCACGGGAAGAAAAGGAGGAAAATAAAATGGAAACTTCCTGGGCTAGAATGAGCTCTTCTTAATTTCCATTTAATATTTGGGTAGGAACAATTCTTAGAAATGATCACAAACCCAATAATTACTGGCTTAATCCTAAATAGATTTGCAGTCATTTCTCTGCGTGTTATTTTTGGCATGCTGGCTGTGGTGGCAGGCCATAATGTTGATATAACTGGTTTCTCAGAAAACAAGATTTGTGACAATTTGCTCCATTCTGCTCCAGAGACAATCTGAAGCTTTCAAAAGGGGCTAAAAATGCACACAAATCTTCCCCCTCACAGCTGCTTCTTGTTTAACATTGTCAAATTTTCTTAATTAAAATTTCTCCTTATGCTTGGCTCTTTTTTTTCTCCCCTTTGAAGCCAAATGTCACTCTGCCCCCTTTAAGAGGCTACAGAAAAGCCAGATAACAGCCCTGTTTTACTGCAAGAGCTCATTTTTATGTCTGTCCTTAATATTATTCATCTGGATTAAATTGTATTCAATCCGAACCCCAACAGGCTCAATTTAGCTTTGACGGTGAGCAGAGCATATAATTCACCCCAAATCATAATTGTTGATGAAATATCAGGGTCACTCCCTGAACCTTCATTATAAAAGTCTCTGGTCCTATGGCTTTCGATGCCAGCTGTGTGCTGAGAACTCCCAATTTATTATCTCAACCCAAAACCCTCCCCTAAATTCCAGAGTCCCTTATCTTATTGCCCCCTCGATATCAAGATGCCTAATAGATATCTCAAAATCATTCTATCCAAAATTGATTTCTGAGTATCCCCCCAAATCTGTCAATTTCCCCATCTTGGTTGAGGCAACTACATCCTTCCAGTCGACCAAGCCCAAACCCCACACTCTGGTCTGAGCCACCGTCACTACTTTTTTAAAATTTAAATTTAATTAACATATACTGTATTAGGAGTTTCATTGGGTGCATATAACACCCAGTGCTCATTACATCATTACATCAGGTGCTCTCCTTAATCTCCATCACCTAGTTACCACATCCCCCCACTCCCCTCCCCTCCAGCAACCCTCAGTTTCTTTCCTGTTTAAAAATCTCTCATGGTTTGCCTCCCTCTCCGTTTTCATCTTGTTATTTTTCCTTCCCTTCCCCTACGTTCATCAGTTTTGTTTCTTAAATTCCCCATGAGTGAAATCATATGGTGTTTGTCTTTCTCTGACTTATTTTGCTTAGCATAATACCCTCTAGTTCCATCCATGCCGTTGCAAGTGAAAAGATTTCATTCTTATTGATGACTGAGTAACATTCCTGTGTGTGTGTGTGTGTGTGTGTGTGTGTGTGTGTGTGTACACACAACGTTTTCTTTATCCATCATCTGTCAATGGACATTTGGGCTCTTTCCATAGTTTGGCTATTGTGGACATTGCTGCTATAAACATTGGGGTGCAGAAGCCCCTTTGAAACACTATGTTTGTATCCTTTGGATAAATATCCAGTAGTGCAATTGCTGGGTCTTAGAGCAGTTCTATTTTTAACTTTTTGAGAAGCCTCCATATTTTTTCCCAGAGTGGCTGCACCAGTTTGCATTCCCACCAAAAGTGGAAGAGGGTTCCCATTTCTCCGTATCCTTGCCAACATCTGTTGTTTCCTGAGTTGTTAATTTTAGCCATTCTGACTGGTCTGGGGAGGTTTTGATTTGTGGCAAATCTCCCTAATGCTGGGTAATCGTGAGCATATTTTCATGTGTCTGTTGGCCATTTGTATGTCTCCTTTGGCAAAATGTCTGCTTATGTCTTCTGCCCATTTCTTGACTGGACCTTTTGGTTTTGGGGTGTTGAGTTTGATAAGTTCTTTATAGATTTCAGAGTCATTTGCTAATATTTTCTCCCATTCTGTAGGTTTTCTCTTTGTTTTGTTTCCTTTGCTGTACAAAAGTTTTTTATCCTGATGAAGTCCCAATAGTTCATTTTTGCTTTTCTTTCCCTTGCCTTTGCGAGAAGTTGCTGTCATGGAGCCACCATTACCTCTTGTCTGCATCACTGCAATGGCCCCCCATCTCTCTGCTTCTGCCCTTACCCACCTCGCCCTATTCTCAAAATGGCAGCCAGAGTAATCTTTTCAAATCGTAAGTCAGCTCACAGTACTCCTTTGCCAAAAACTCTGCAGTGGCCCCTCATTTCAGTCAGGATAAAAGCCAAGGTTCTTTAAATGGCCCCATTACCTCATGAAGGTACCTTATAAACCTACCAGTGGGAGAAAATTCCCCATGAGTCTCTTGCTTTTTTGCACATCTTGCAAGAAGAAACACTTCATTCCAGGCAATCTTTTCAGAAATGTTTGGATGGCAAGCAGCATCTCCTTCCAGAGCTGAGAGCAGTTTGCTTGCTATCCGGTGTGACAAAGATCATGTCTCCTCCATGCAAAGGCTAGGTAGGTTTGCTTGCAACCATTATAAGAGACTCTGCTATATCGCGTCCACCTGGGGGCCTTGCATTGCCTCCCTGGGACTTTGAGGAAAGGGGAACTGATGGAAATACACTGCTGTCATGCTCCTGGTTGTGCCATGAATAATAAGGGTTTTGGTCTTTGACTCAGGAGCCTCGTGCCTTCTGACAGAATCCACAAAACTGTGCAGGCTGAATCTATTAGCTTGCAAATAGAAGAAAATCTCAGCCCCCACACAGTCCTGGACACCCATCCACCTATCTCCTACTGTAATCTCCTTACTCACTGGCTCAGCCACACTGTCTGCTCACTGTTCTTTGACTGCATTTGGCACACTCCTTTCTTAAGGCCTTTCCACTGCTTTTGTTTCTGCCTGAAATACCCTTCCCCCAGATATCTAGTTAGCTCCTTCCTCTTTGCCAAGGCTTTGTTCTAATTTCACCTTCTCAATGGGGCCGGCTCTAACCATCTCAAGTTGCAACTGACCCTCCTCCCTTCCTCAACACTCCCAGTTCCCCTAACTTGGCTCTATTTTCTCTTTTCTTCACTGCACATATCACGTTCTACATATTATATAGAGGTCGGCAAATGTTTTCTTGAAGGCCAGATAATAAGTATTTTAAGTCTATGGGCCTAAAGATCTCTCTTGCAACTACAGATGGTCCCCAACTTAACAAAAGTTCGATTTACAATTTTTTTTGTTTGTTTACAATGGTGCGAAAGCAATGAGCCTTCAGTACAAACTGTACTTAGAATTCTGAATTTTGATCTCTCCCAGACTAGCAGTAATGCAGCATGATACTTTCTTGCGATGCTGGGAAGCGAGCCACAGCTCCCAGTTAGCCACATGATCGTGCGGGTCAACAACCGATAGCTCACAGCCATTTGGTACCCATACAGCCATTGTTTTCCGCTCTCAGTATGCATTACGTGAACTGTTCGATACTTTATTAGAAAATGGGTTCTGTGTGAGATGACTTTGTCCAACTGTAGGCTAATGCAAGTGCTCCTAGAGTGTTTAAGGTGGGCTAGACTAAGCTAGGATGTTTGGCAGGTTTGGTGTATTGTATGCAGTTTTGACTTAGGGTATTTTCCACTTATAATGGGTTTATTGAGTGTAATCCCATTTTAAGTCAAGGGAGCGCTCTCTGAAGTCTGCCATTGTGGTGGCAAAGCAGCCATAGGTAATACATACGTGAACGGGCATGGCTATGTTCTGGTAACACTTTATTTACAAAAACAGACAGCAGGGGCACCTGGGTGGCTCAGTGGGTTAAGGCCTCTGCCTTCGGCTCAGGTCATGATACCAAGGTCCTGGGATCAAGCCCCGAATCGGGATCTCTGCTCGGCAGGGAGCCTGCTTCCCTTCTCTCTGTCTCTCTGCCTACTTATGGCCTCTGTCTGTCAAATAAAGAAATAAAATTTCAAAAAAAATTTTTTTTAATTAAAAAAAAAAACCAGACAGCTGGGCTGTAGGCTTTAAATTGTCAACCCCCATATTATATAACTTAGTTATCACATTTACTGTTTGTTTGCCTCATTGCACTAGAATATAATCTTCATGAAGGCAGAAATCTGTTTTATTCACTAATATTTCCCAAGTGCCTGGAGCAGTGACTAAAGGGAATAGCATGGACTCAGTAAATTATTTGCCAAACAAAAGTAAAATTGGGGAACACATACTTATAGATCAATTTTCAAATAACCTAAACCGGAATTAGATTCAAACTTGCAGACCATATTTGAGATAGACAAAGTCAAGTAAGTCTACTTCGTAATGATGCCTTCCCCTTAACTATCCCTCTCATTAGTCAAGAGGGATAAACTTTCAGCAGCCCCATTTGTTCCAAATGAGCCTGTTCCCCTGTTCACAGTTATGTGAAGGGAGGGTCAGAACCTCTCCCAAGGTAGAAAAATAAACCCTCCTTCCCCTCACAAGGACTTACACTGAAAAACCCAGTCATCTCATGTGGCTGGAAATGTAAAACAGAAATTTAAAACTATGGACACATATGGTAGAAATGTACTTCCCTGTCCCCTTGAAGCTGGGTGTATCTACGTGATGTGTTTAGAAAAATGAAAGAGGAGCGCCCGGCTAGCTCAGTCGGTAGAGCATGAGACTCTTAGAAAAATGAAAGAGGAATGGAAATGATGCAGGTGAAAGATCTGGGTGAAAGCTACAAAAGCCAGTGTGCTTTTGAGCAAATGGTGATGGGATCATTGGACGCTCATGTGCAGAAGAATGAAGGAGAACCTCAACTTCACATCATACACAAGAAATTAACTCAAAATGGATCCAAGATCCAAATATAAGAGCTCCAATTATAAAATGACTAGAAGAAAACATAAGAGTAAGTCTGTGTGACCTTGAATTAGGCAGTGGTTTCTTAGGACACCAAAATCATAAGCAGCCAAAAAAAAAAAAAAAAAAGAGAGAGAGAGAGAAAAGAGAAAAGAAATGCGTGTCAAAGGACATTATCAAAAAAAAAACAAAAAAAAATGAAAAGACAGCTCCTGGAATGGGAGAAAATACTTGCAAATCACATACAGGCAGACCTTGCAGATCCAGTTCCAAACCAATAGATGTCAATAGGGCAAGTTAAATGAATTTTTTGGTTTCCAGGGGATATAAAAGTTATGTTTACACTGTACTGTAGTCTATTATGTGTACAACAGCATTATGTCTAAGAAAAGCAATGTACACACCTTAGTTAAAATATACTTGATTGCTGAAAAATGCTAACCCTCCTCTGAGCTTTCAGAGTCGTAATCTTGCTGATGGAGGGTCTTGCCTCTCTGTGTTGACAGGGTGGTGGCTGCTGATGGCTGGGGTGGCTGTGGCAGTTTCTTCAGATAAGACAACAGTGAAGTTTGCCTCATGGGTTGACTCTTCCTCTCATGAACAATTTCTCTGTAGCATGCAGTGCTGTTTGATAGCATTTTAGTCAGGTAAAACTTTTCAAAAGTGGAGATAATCCTCGAAACTTGCTGTTGCCTTCCCAACTAAGTTTATGCAATATTCTCAATACTTTCTTGTCATTTTAACAATCTTCACAGACTCTTCACCAGGAGTAGGTTCCATCTTAAGGAACCACTTTCTTTGGTCCTCCATAAGAAAAAATCCTCAGCCATTATATCATGGGGGCGGGGAAAGCCTGGATGGCTGTTTGTTAAGCCTCTGACTCTTTTTTTTTTAAGATTTTATTTATTTGATAAATTTGATAAATAAGATTTGAGAGAGAGAGAGAGAGCACAAGCAGGCAGAGTGGCAGGCAGAGGCAGA
The DNA here is from genome assembly GCF_010015895.1 of Lontra canadensis. Taxonomy (NCBI): domain Eukaryota; kingdom Metazoa; phylum Chordata; class Mammalia; order Carnivora; family Mustelidae; genus Lontra; species Lontra canadensis. The sequence continues at coordinate 5,194,291 of NW_022631064.1, read as the reverse complement.
GAGAGAAGCAGGCTCCACGATGAGCAAGGAGACCAATATGGGACTCGATCCCAGGACCCTGGGATCATGACCTGAACCAAAGGCAGTAGCTTAACCAACTGAGCCTCTGACTCTTAATTGCAACTCGGGTCCTGATCTTGGGGTGGTGAGAAGGAGTCCTGCATCAGGCTTATCTGCTGGGCGTGGAACCTGCTTGAGATTCTCTCTTTCCCTCTGCCACTTCACTGCCCCCTCCATCTCTCTCTCTCTCTTTTTATTTGAGAGAGAGAGAAAGAGAAAGCATGTGCACGTGCATACATGAGGGGATGGGTAGAGGGAGAAGCAGACTCCTTGCTGAGCAGGGAGCCTGACTCGGGGCTCGATCCTAGGACCCCAGGATCCAACTGAGCCACCCAGGCACTCCTCCATCTCTCTCTCTTAAAAAAAAAATTATCATGAAATTGCATCAATTCTGTCACATCTTCAGGCCCCATTTCTAATTATTCAAGTCCCCTTGTTATTTCTACCATTTCTGCGGTTAACTTCCTTTTCTGAAATCGCAGGCCCCTCAAAGTCATCCATGAGAGTTGGAATCCACTTCTTCCAAACTCTTGTTCACGTTGATATTTTTATGTCTTTCCATGAATCATAAATGCTCTTAATGGCATTTAGAATGGTGACACCTTCCTAAGTTTTCAATTTACTCTCCTAGATCCATCAGCGGAATCACTGTCTGTGGCACCTATAGCCTTTTTTACAAAATGTCTGTTTTAAATAGTAAGATTTGAAAGTCAAAACGATTCCTTCATCTCTAGGCTACCGAGAGGATGCTGTATTAGTAGACAGGAAAACAATATTAAACTCATTGCTCCTCTCCATCAGAGCTCTTGGGTGACCAGGTCGACTGCTAATAAGCAGTAATATCTTGAAAGGAATCTTTTTTTCCTGAGCAGCAGGTCTCAACAGCGGGCTGACGATATTCAGTAAATCATGTTGTGAACAGATGTGCTGCCACCCAGACTTTGTTGTTCCATTTACAGAGCACAGGCACAGTCGATTTAGCATAATTCTTAAGGGCCCTAGGGTTTTCAGAATGGTAAACGAGCATCGACTTCGATGTAAAGTCATCAGCTGCATTAGCCCCAAAAAGAGAGTCAGTCTGTCCTCTGAAACTTTGAAGCCAGGCATTGATTTCTCCTCGCCAGCTATGAAAATCTTAGATGGCGTCTTCTTCCAACAGGGCTGTTTGGTCTACACTGAAAATCTATGGTTTAGTGGCACCACCTTTATGAATGATCTTAGCCAGACCTTCTGGAGAATTTGCGGCAGTTTCTACATCAGCACTTGCTGCTTCATTTTGCAGTCTTCTGTCATGGAGACAGCTTCTTTCCTTCAACCTCATGACCTCATGAATTAGCCTCTGCCAGCTTCCAACTTTCCTTCTGCAGCTCCCTCACCTCTCTCAGCTTCACAGAATTGAAGAGAGTTAAGGCCTTGCTCTGTATTAGGCTTTGGCGGAAGGGAACGTTGAGGCTGGCTTGATCTTCAATCCAGACCACTAAAACCTTCTCCATCTCCGCGGCAGGGCTGTTTCATTTTGTCATTCGAGTGTTCGCTGGAGAAGCACTTTTAATTTCCCTCAAGAACGTCTCCTCTGCCTTCACAACTTGGCTAACTGTTTGGCACAAGAGGTCTAGCTTCCAGCCTGTCTCAGCTTTCAACACGCCTTCCTCGCTAATAGCTTTTCACCTCAAGTAAGAGATGTGTGAACTCTCCCTTTTGTCTGAACACTTAGAGGCCATTGTAGGGTTATTGATTGGCCTCATTTTGACATTATTGTGTAACAGTAATAGGGAGGCCTGAGGAGAGGGGAAGAGATGGGGAACGGCTGGTAGGTGGAGCAGTCGGGAGTATACACAGCATTTACTAAGTCTGTTATCTTAGAGGTGTGGGACTGTGGTGCCCCTAAACAATTACAATAGTGACATTAAAGATTGCTGATTATAGATCACCATGACAAACAAGAAGAATGAAAAAGTTTGAAATACTGAGGCAGCAAAATGTGACACAAAGACACAAAGTGAGCAAATAGTGTCAGAAAAATGGCATCGATAGATTTATTCAATGCAGTGTTGCTCAAACCTTCAATTAGTAAAAAAAAAAAAACAAAAAAACAACATAGTATCTGTGAAGTACAATAAAGTGAAGCCCAACAAAACAAGGTCTAGCATCCAGGATAAATAAAGAACTCTTACCACTAAATAAAGAGGCAATGAAATTTAAGAATGAGTAAAGAATTGGGGCACCTGAGCCCACAGACTACATCTCTCTGCCTCTTTCATCATTAGGTGAAGCGAGATGCCTGAGCTCTATCCAATTAAATGTGAACACATGATACACACCATCTCCTTCACACAACCCTCTGTGCCTCTGGCAGCTTGATGCTAAGTGACCTCAGCACCCATGCACTGAAGACACCAGAGCCACAAGACAAAGAACTTGGGTTGCTGAATCACAACATGAAAAGTCACCCACTGGCAGGAATACCTGCTTTATGACAGATGTTAGCTTACCCTAACTCATCTAAGGGAGTAGAAGAAATTGTTTATGCTACGTTACCTGTTGGTGGTTCTTACATCCTCCTCATGTGATCCTCCCTGCAGCTGAACGAGGTAGTGAAATTGTCCCCATTCTACAGAGGGGTTAGGCAAATTTCAGAGGAGTGAAGTTGTGGGGAAGAGGATCCCATGCCACTACCTAGCCAAGTCCAGCCTCACATATAGACTTCCTGATTCCCAGAGGCCAATCTTTTCCCACTGTATTACACTGAATGCTAAAGAGTCTTCCTTAAACTGAACATATTAGCACCTAATCTAAACCTCTAAACTAAGAAATAGAGTATAAAAAGATGAAAGAGATGGTAATCCTCCCTCAAGACAACTGGGCCATCCCATTAAACTCTTTGTGCCTTGTTCTCAGTCAAGAACATGGCATAAAGAGAGACCTTTTAAACCTGCAAAGGTTTTAAAAAATCTTACCAAGAAACAAAAAGTTAAGTGTATACCATACTACAATTAGGGACCGGCAAAACAGATGTTGTGTTGGTGTAGACCAACCACAATAAGACTAATTTCATCAAATGGAATTTACTTCAATAACATCAAACAATTCAATTGCACATTGTAAGTAAACGAGTTATGGCAATATGAGAACATAAAATTCTGAGACTACCTGGAAACTTAAACATGCATCTAATAACACAGAGTATTCTGTAATACTGAAGAATGAAAAAGAAAGCATGTTGACTTCAAGTTGGGATGATTTATTTGCACTTAAAAATACAACTTCTAGGATGACATCTGTTTTCAAAAATGTCTTAATGTTAAAAATATGCTATAGGAACTGTTGTCTTCATGTTGAGAATGTGGATGTCGTATCAGCATTAGCTTACAAATCATAGGTGATAACATTAACACAAAATCAGAGAGCAAATACTCACTGGGAACACAGTTTTTATATTAAAAATATCAGAAGTTCACAGTTTTCTTCTTTCTTCCCGACTTATATTGATAAAATGCTTCTGTAGCTACAATCTATTTCACTTTCTGGTGGCAGATCCAATGCCTATTTGATCAGCAGATGGATGCTACTAACACATTCTTCTTACATAGAACTCACACATCTTTAATTTCTAAAAATGTCTTGCTCTGTAAAACTGTGACCACTGGGAATGGGAAAGATAGGAAACTAAGTTCAAGTGTAAGGAGATGAGGAAGAGGGAGAGAAAATGTTGGCAATTTTTTACTAATGAAATATTGAATTATAAAGTACATACAGGTAGCTTTGATGATTCAACAAGAAATCACGCACTGATTTACAAAGTCTGTGACCTCTAATTATTTTTGTTTAATCCAAATGAAAGTAAAAAATACACATTTTCAAAGAATTTCAAAATCCACCTACAGCAAGGTAACGTTGAGGGTTTTTAGGCAAGCAGATCACAAGACAGGTTTATTTTGTTTGTGTTTTAAGGCAAAGCAAAATTTCCCAAGTGAAATACCTACAAAATAAATTTGCTTTAGAAATAAATTTCAGTAATAAAATAATACTTCTCACTTATTAAATATATATTTTACCTTTACATCTGATTTAGCAACTTGAATCAAAAAATTCAAGAGTTCTATGAATATTTGCAAATAAATACTAAAAACACTAGCATATAAATGCCTCAGCTGGTATTCAGGTGTTTGGATGTCAACAGTTAGCAAAGTGAAGAAAAGAATAAATAATAAACTACCTACTTATAAAATTTCCCTCTAAGAGAACATGAGAATGTGACAGACTGGTTCAGAATGAAGTTATTCTTCTAGACAGCACATATCAGTGGAACCCATGTGTTCTCCTTTTCCAAATCAAAGTACCCAACAGTACTGTTTTCTTCAACCATTAAATCAATAGCCTAAGATTTACATTTACTGTAATCTCTCTTTTCATGTAAAGTATTTTCTTAAAAAACAAATCACTGTATAGAAAGCAACTGTCTACTATGAAGAATCAAATCATTTCAGATAAAAGGCAAAGTAATAAATGAATATTGTTTAAACTCATTTACTAACGTGGACACTTGGTTTCAATAAAGACAAGAAGGACTTAAAATGTCTGTATGATTTCCCAAGCAGGGAGTGTCATCCCTTCAAATTGAGGAAGACTTTCTAGCATTTCAAAAAAAAAAAAAACAGAATTCCTTTAAAACTGAAATGATAAGCAATATTCTTAAACATTTCATTGTATCCTATCAATGCCTATCAGTTTGGTTACACCAAGACCAACTTTTTTTTTTCCTAAATAGTATCCAACAGACTACCAATAATTAAAACAAGTTTCCTAGAAAATATTAAGTAGCAATAAAACCAAAGCTCCCACTGGGATATGCCAGCATCCCTGACATTCATCACTTTAGCTGTGTGTTTCTAAGAGCTACTGGATTAACATACAAGGTGTATTGTGTATTAACATACAAGTTTTACTTTATAAAGCTTAGCATTATACTTCAAGGTACCTTGAGATTTCCTATTAAACAGCTGAGCTGTAGGCATCTGTAGTCATTCTTTATTAAATACAGTGAGGCGGCTGCTTGGATTTTTCCAGTTACAGTACTACTGCCTGATACATTTATACAGTGGACAGAATGGGGGTTAGACCTCCACCGAAGCCAGATCTACCCAGCCCTTTGGGATGAGTCAGGCCAAGCACCTGCTCAGCCTTCTGAATCCACTAACTAGTCCTTGCGTCACTTCTTTCTGCAGTTTTCAAGTCATAAACAGATTGGAATGGACTTCCACGCCATCAAAATCAGATAACAACTGCTCAACAGAGAAGGTGTTCACCCTCATGATAAATTCAACAATCTGAAATAACTAAATATGACAGCAGATACAAAAAAAGACAAATCTATCAACAATGGCAAGTGGGAACAGGGTTTCAAACAAGCACTTTAATATGTAAAGAAAAACATGAATAACTGATCTGCAGGAGGGGCGACAATCCGGAGAAAATTCAGCACTCTTTCTGGAAGAACAGGATAAAACATTGTTTCACATTTATAAGCTATTTTCTATCTACCTACCTATCTGATCTAGACATGTCTATGGAGATTAAATATATGTCAATTACATGAATACATATCACTCAAGTATATCATACATACTAAAAATATTAATAATTGGCAGCAAAAGGCTTAAAGTATGTAACTTTAAATAAACTATCTGCCAAATTATAAGTGGGTAACTAGTGCCTAATATTCCTTAAATAGTCATATTGGCATAGCTGAGTCAATGCTGAAACACTGCACACCAAATTCTTCAGAATAATGTTAACCTTGAAAATATTATTTTAGGGGTGCCTGGGTAGCTCTGTCAGTTAAGCATCTGGCTCTTAATTTCAGCTCAGGTCTTAATCTCAGGATCATGAGTTCAAACCCCAAGTCGGGCCTCATGCTGGGTGTGGAGCCTACTTAAAAAAAAAAAAAAAAAAAAAAAAAAAATATATATATATATATATATATATATATATAATTTTAATCATAAAACCTACTAACATCTCAAAGGTGGGTTACTCTACAACTCTAGTAGTTTGTGCTGCTGCTTCTGAAAAAGCAAGGAACATTTGTAAAATCAGATTAAAATAATATTGTTAAAAATAAAGTCTCAGTCTAGTATTTAAGGAGCTCTGGGAGAGTGGAGAAAGACCAAAGATGATCTTGATCATCTGCAGAATAAAATGATGAAATGAGGGTGCCTGGGTGGCTCAGTGGGTTAAGCCGCTGCCTTCGGCTCAGGTCATGATACCAAGGTCCTGGGATCAACCCCCGAATCGGGATCTCTGCTCGGCAGGGAGCCTGCTTCCCTCTCTCTCTCTGCCTGCCTCTATGTCTACTTGTGATCTCTCTCTGTCAAATAAATAAGTAAAATCTTTAAAAAAAATGATGAAATGAAAGTTTATGGGCACTTGAACAGAAAAAGCAAACCTCGCAGACACATATTTGAACCAGAAGCGAAAATACAACTATATACAACAACATCAAGTAAAAGCCCAATCTCCAGGAAACATGCTTTTGGGAGGTTTTTTTCTTTGAATAAAACTGCAGCACATATAAAAGAGCACTCCCTCACACTCGGCATCATTCCAACACATGCCACTAGCCATGTTTCAAGTGCTAGTCCCAAGTGGCCAGTGGTCACCACACCAGACAGAACAGGACTGAGGGGAAACAAAACCATCCAGAGGTTGGGGGCGGGGTGGGGGGGGAGGAGATACTTTCCCAAGACCCTTTCTAGGCCCTATGAATCACAAAATCTTAGGGCATCTAAACAATCACTAGAGTCTTCATTAACTCATTTTAACTAAGTGCTTTTGAATTTATGATTTATAAGGATGGAGAGAATAGGAGAAAAATAGAAATATGTAAAAAGAAAAGTCAATGAAGAATTAATCAGAGTAATACCAAACTTTTTTTCCAGTTAGTCACAAAGACCTTTCCAATTATTATTTTCAGTCACTTTAAAGGAAGGATGAGGGGCACCTGGGGGGTTCAGTGGGTTAAGATGCTGCCTTCTGGCTGAGGTCATGATCCCAGGGTCCTGGGATTGAGCCCCTCATCGGGCTCCCTTCTCAGCAGAAAGCCTGCTTCTCCCTCTCCCTCTGTAGCCCAGATTGTGCTCTCACTCTCACTCTGTCAAATAAATAAATAAGATCTCTTTAAAAAAATGTAAAATAAAGAAAGGATGAGAAATAGAAGCATAATGATCATAGGAACTATTAGGAACTATCACAATGTAACTACATTTAGTGCTTCAAAAGAAACACTCAACTTGTCTTCAAAAGGGGGGAACCTTTATACACATGAGCCCTTATCAAAGACTCAGAAAGTGACCTCAAAGTTCAACTATAAGTTCCCAGGCCAGGTAGGAATGACAGTCACATAGCTCTGCTAACCTGCCTGCTTTGCCAAAGAGATAGCTATACTCTTAGACAGCTTCAATGATTAAAAATCTTCCTTGACGCTAATTTGAAATTCACCTCCCTATAGCTTCTACCCACTTGCTGAGGAAACAGAATCAGTGCTCTTCCTTTTCCTATGTGACTTGAGACCTTCTTGTATCCAGAAGAAGCACAGAAACATTAAAATATATGTTCATATAGGAGTTGATGTAGTCAACCTTCCATTAATTATCAAGCAGAAGTCATGCCTTCCTTGTTACTGATCCTACAAAGCAGAACCTCTGCTTGAGTCTTAAAATTTATACAGCACTAATCAGAACCCCGGCTCTGCATTTAGAAAAAAAAGAAAGAAAGAAAGAAAAGAAAATTCTACCAAAAATGACACAAATTGCACAAACTGTCAGACACATTGGCAGCCCAAACCCATCACATATGCCCCTCAAAACATTAGATAAAATATTGTCACTTCAGCACTCATTCTTCACAAAGCACCCTGAATCCAAAGGAACTCCCAAAAAGCAGTATTAGATGATGCCACATGAAACTTGTGCCACCAGGGTATCATGAAGAGGGCTGGAAACAGAGAAATATTTGTAGTGTTAATGATCTTACAACAATTAAACACTGAAAGACAATGGATGATTATCCATATTATCAGGTAATTACAAAGAGAACAGGACAATCAGAGAAAGATGATTATCATATGGTTTCACTCACATGAGGAAGGTAAGAAACAGCACAGAGGATCAAAGGGGAAGGGAGGGAAAACTGAATGGGAAGAAATGAGAGATGGAGACAAACCATGAGAGATTCTTAACTACAGGAATGAAACTGAGGGTTGCTGGAGGGGAGATGGATGAGGGGGTGGGGTAACTGGGTGATGGGCAGTGGGTGTTACATGCAACTGATAAATTATTGAACCACATATAAACTAATGACGTTCTCTATGTTGGTTAACTGAATTTAAATACAAAGAATAGGAAATAAAAAGAAAAATAAAATAAGAAAAATAAAGGAAAAAGTTTAACGAGACATAGGAATTTCTTTTATATTTGTTTGGTAACACAGAGTTAAAATAAAATTAAAAAAAAAAAAATAACCACTATACCTCATATTGTTTTCAAATTATACCAGAAAGAGAAGTTTTGACTGACTTTCACTCTGACCTGCAGCTTCTCACAAAAACAATATGGGTCTTTATATTTTGAAAAAGTAATGCTACCAAAGCTCTTCTAAGGCATTTAAAAACTATTTTTCAAGTTGTATACAAAATAATTATCAAATATATTTCCACTGGTGATTTAATAATGGTTCATTTTATTTCCTCTTGTCTGAACCTAAAATAAAGCTATGTAATTCATATGATTAGCACATAGTGAGAGCTTCCCCCATGCTGTCTGAAGGAACTCAAGTTGTATTAATCATCTCCCACTGGAAACATATCCTCAGTATTGGTCAAGAATTAGTACCTTAAAGAAAACAAGACCAAAATATCTTCTGCCAGGTACAGACTCGCAAAGCAGGGAATGAACAGTAAGGAACAAATTCATAATCTGGCTTATTGTCAGTGCCAAACACAAGAATAAGTTTAGAAGTGTTGGAATTTCTGCACTTCTGTCATTTTACATCAGAGACCACAACTCAGCCAATATTTTTGTATTGGTATTGTAATCAGCACATAAAAACCATAATTATTACAGCACTCATATATTCACATAGCCTTTTACAGTTTACCAAAAGCTATCACAGGGATTATCTAACTGATTCCTCACGAGCACCAAGTGGTGTGTTGTCTCCTCCCCTACCCCCCACCCTGGGGGGCAGTGGGAGGGGAATGGAGTCACAGAAATAATGAAGGATCTTACACCACATCAAGGAACTACTGACTAGCAGAGGTGGGCTCCAGACTCCCAATCTGGGGCTGTTCTGTTAAACTGCATAAGTTTCCATGATAAGTTACTCTTCAAAATGGAATGAAATAGGACCACACCCTGATTTATAGATCCATGAATTATTTTTCCTCACCCTGAATGCAATCCTGTCATTAACTCCAACACACGGGAGGACTGGGAGTAGACAAGATTGTAGAATAAGACATGCACTTTGTGGTACTGGTTGGGTTAAACAGTTTGACACTTTTGCTGAAAATGCCTAATACACAGACTCACAGTTACAAAACTGAAAGAGACCTTGAAAAGTCATCTGTTCTTTTTCCATTTCACAGATGAGGACAATATGCTGCTGCAAAGAGCAGGGGGCTCTCTAAAGGTCACCCCAGTAACTGCTATGAAGTAGCAGAGCCAGGCTCTCCCCACATTCTTCCCTGATTGGGTTTCCCAGATAAAGGACGACGCATGGTCCAGATATCTACAAGGAACCATCACAGTGCTAGATAGAGAGATTAGAAAATTAGATCTTACTCACCAACATCATGAGTATAAAAATTATTGATATTTTACATATTTAAAGCAGCAGGAATTTTGCTTCCTATAAAAAAAATAATCAACATAGGTATTTTAGACTCTCATGGCTAAGGCTGAGGATAATTTCTAAAATAGGACTTTTTCTTCCCTTTAGACAGTTTTTTGAGTTTTGTTTTTATAATAGACTTCAGTACATTCAAAAAAAGTCTAGTTGCTCAAAAATGTCACCACCTTTAACTTACATGAAGAATTAAAAAAAACCCAAAACCTAAAATTTCACCATCTTTGTAGATATGATTCTCTTCAACCCGTTAAGGACATCATCCTGTCCCTATTCACACCCACTGCCTGTCTCTTTCAGGAGACTTCAAGTTATTGTTAATCTATTTTGAATGTAGGTGATTTTTATTTCCCCTCTTAAATTTAAATAGTAGACAACAAAATATCTCTAACCAACAAATCTAAAAGTGGCTCAATTTATCAGCCATTTGTTACTTAAACATTAATTTCCACATTAAAAAAATAAATAATCTAATCAGACTTTGTTGTACCTGTGAGTCCTTTAAAAGACTTCTTCACTCTCCAATTCAAATCTAATATGAAATTCTTTTTGGAGAGGCAAAATATAAGAATTTTCTAGATAGTACTGAACATTGAACATTGTTTCACAAGAAAAAAAAAACATTTACGCAGACCAACAATAAACCACACAGATGATAAAAAATATTGACAATAAAATTAGTTTTTTGTCTCTCATTCACAAGACCAGTTTCCACTTTAATACAAGGTCTAATCTATAGCAAATATTGGTGCTAATTTAGGGAAAATTCCATCCTTCATGTTCTGATCAATCAGAGGAAGTTTTTTTCCAGAGGTGAAGCGCTGCCTGAATTCGGAAGTGTAGCCTGGACTCCATGGAGTAATCTTTGTAGTTGTTTCTAAAGAAAATAACAGTGAAATTGTAATGTCAAAAATCTCTTCGTATCCAAGGGCAACACCACCACCTCCCCTTCTTCTCATCTTCATTCCTTATTTGCTTCCAAACGTGAATATGCATTAACAGCAGATCTTGTTAAAATGTAGATTCTGATCCTGTGAGCGAAGGAGGATGACAATACTCTATACTTCTAGAAGCTCCCTGGCAGGGATTTGAAAGTCATACTTTGAGTAGCAAGTTCCTATTTAATGACCAAGCCATTCACAAACACAGCTACAAGCTTATGAAGAGGGTTTCAACAAATTTTGGGAACTCTTCCTAAATAGCTGACTTCCTTTCCTAAACCAGGAATTTTAAAGCAGCTTCACGTGAACATGATCAATCACCGCCCCCTCCACACAAAGAAATCATGCTGAAACCTCATGAAACAACTACAACAAAGAAAGCAGGATTACATGGTGACACCAAAATTATTTACTCCGATTCTAACAAGCAAATATCAATGGCTTGGCCAACAGTTGTGGGACAATGTCAGAAGGGGCCATAGAAATCACAGATTAAAATTTTTACTTAGATCATCCATGTTCACTTCTGTCTGCTAGAATTGTTAAGAATCAGCAGAATGGAATGGCTTTGACTTTGGGCTCCTGCGTTCACATGCTGCCTTGGCCCGTGGGTGAACTGTAACTCCTTTCTTTGCAAGGGCAATGCTTTCCTTCTACAGCTCTTCATCTTACAGAGATCTAAAAGCTACTCAATGGTAACCTTGACGAGGGTTATTATACACCTTATGAGTTACCAAAGGATGTAACTGAGTATTTTCCTAAATGCCTGGCCACTAGTTTTCATGATTTTGTGAAGCTCCAACTGCATAAAGGAAGGTGCAGACAACTGAACATCTTGAAATTATGGGAAGTCTGTTTCTGGTGGCTTCATTAGCACTGGCTTGAGTTCGTGGTGACTTTTGACCACTGATGGTCTTCTATTTTTGTAGTGAATTACCAGTCTTTTATTTTCATCATTATAAATTTGTTTTATTGTACATTGCTGAGATAACACCAAGTAGGTCTAAACAATCAATACTGCAAACAACAGTAATGAGAATCCCTAATTTTCCAATAGCTAGATCTGAAGGTACATACATGTCAGTTCAAATATGAGTCATTCTCACTCTGAACAGAATTAGCTTTAAAAGTGACTCACTCTGATATCACCCTTTTAAAAAAACTCAGCAGCAGCAGCCTCTCTCCACTCCATGATACCCTGAAGCTTCTTTCCCATTACTAGGCTTTATTCACAGCAAAACATCCTGAAAATTTGCCAGAAGTAGCTGACTCCATTTTCCCCCCTCATGGGTCAAAGTCACTGAGGATCTTCATGCTGCCAAGTTCAGCAGCATTTCTCTGGACACACCTTGCTTGACCTCTCAGTAGCTATCCTCAAAAATGATCACTCTCTTCTCTTTGAAACACTTTGTTCACTTTGCTTTCCTGGATGTCTTCCTAACTCGCTGGCCATTTCTTCTTAATCTTATTGTTTCATTCTAAAAGGATGGGATATCCCAAGGCTCTGGGCTGGACCTCTTTCTCTCGTTGTATTATTTTCCCAGAATCACTTCAAGTGTCATGACTTTAAATACCACTGTCTCTGTGCAGGTGACTTCGAAATCTCTACATTCAGCCTTGATGTTTCCACTGAACTCCATGCTTGTATATTTGACTGCCAAGTCCCCATCTCCACATGGACACCCAATAAGCACCTCAAAATCCCATGGTCCTAAACAGAGTATGTTTTCTCCCTTCCTGGAACCTGCTCTTCTAAGCAAAACCCATTTCAGTGACGAGCATCACGTACTATCTAGTGGCTCAACCGCCCAGTTTAGAGGTTTCCTAGCTGTGACTTCCACCAGGAATGCTTCCCCCCCAGTCTTTTGGTGACTGATTATCTCAAGATTGGCTTTAAATATGTAAATCTCAGCTACAATATCATCTCCTCATGGAAACCTTCCAGACTCAACCCAATCTAAGGTAATACCCAAGGACTCTGTATCATATTAGAAATTTCAGCAAAGCATATACCATTGCTGGTTCTCCCACTTGTCAGCTTATTCAACACCTCTCCCTAACTAAGCAAGAGGAAACGCTGCCTGTTTATGTACAGATGTCTGTCTAGAGCCTTAACAATTGTCTGGCACACAATAAGTGCTCAGTGAATACTTGCTGATTTTGAGTAAATGAACAAACCAATGAATCACTAAGCTATTTATGGCTTAAAGCTATTATCTCATTCTTTCTCTACTGTAACAAGTATTCAGTGCAAACAGACCACAGTGAGCCATGATCACAAGTCTGAGAGCCATTGTCTAGCAGAAATAAAAATGCTTCAGAATTACTACACTAGACCGAAAGAAAAGAGAGCTAGAGAAATATACAGAGGGCTTCTTCCAATCAGCGGCTCTTGAAGGAAATGAGAGATGTGATTGAAGACACCAAGGGTCAGCAAATTATGACCCAAATAATGGCCAAGTCCAAAGACAACCATTTATTTACATATTGTCTTCTGTGGCTGCTTTCAGTACAATCAGAAGTTGCAATGAGACCTTGTGCTTGTAAAACTAGAAATACTTACTATCTGACCCTTTATAGAAAACATCCGCCAACCCCAATGCAGAAAAGAACAGGTTAAAAATCTGGCATAGCGATGCCAGCAATCACAACACTTGTAAACAGTCACAGGGTGTCAGCCATTGAAAAGGTTGGAAATAGCACAACTAGAGCAAAAGTTATGAGCATAACATTATTATTCATTTTTCATTCATGTTTTAACTTCTAAGTATATAAAATTACTGCTGTGGTTATACCAGTGTCAATGTTCCTGACTTCAGAGCAAGCAGGAAAAGCTGCCATTACCACTTACCTTGCAGTTTCTAGGGTCTTTATGGCCTTGTCAATTTCCCCTTGGCTTTTGTACAAAAAGGCCAACTCAAACAGAGTAAATGGCACTAGGTAGTGGTCATACTTCAGTAGCTTTTCACTAAAAGAGTAAACGGAAAGCAATTAAGTCCTAACAAAACAAGAAACAAATCATTCTTTTTCAAAGTATGTACTTTCCCCATTCTGCAGAAAACAGGTGCACCACTAAGCCTATCACCAGAGAGAACTGTCATTATACAGCTGAGGGATCTAATAAACGATGGCAATAAATAGTTTGTTTTGAATATATTCCTCTTTTATTTTATTCTTTAATCTAAATCCAGTCCTGAGCATTATTTACACCCCTTAGGAAGATGAATGATGCAAGATCTTCAAAGATTAACCCTGGAAAGGACAACATCATCCCCGTAAAAAAAATGAGTATGTTCAGAAAATGACTCCATTTAGAAATTAGAACACTGTTTTACTTTATATGTTAAGTCTTACAAGGCTAAAATAAAAGTCCATAAATAAGTGGTCGACACTTCTGTTTTCAGCAATAGTATGAAATCTGACCATAAAACATCAAGAAGCAATAAAATATATATATAAGTAACGCACTTCCAAATGCATAATTCAGCTCACAAGAACATAAGAAAAACTCTCAAACTGAAAACAAAGGCAGAACTCTAAGGGTGTGGATGACGTCAAAGCAGCCCTGGGATCTGCTACGACCTGAGTCAACCAGGACTTTCTATCTCAGTGTCCACGCAGCGGAGGCCTTGAGTCCACAGAAGAGTAGAGCCTGAGACCTCCATATAAACCTGGGGCCATTCTCCAACAGGGGGAGGACGGATTGGAAAAACCCACTCCCTGGCATAGGAGGAAGACAAGGGCAGTTGGCTCCTCAATCTGGGTCCAGGTTGGAAGGAAAAAAACACAGACAATAAAAAAATTCTTTGGGAAATTAATAACCAACAGACCTGACCTCATATGAATTTGCAATTCAAATTTACGAATTTACATGGCCCAAAAGATCCAAGGACCTCTCAGTAATGCCATTAACACAAACTGGCAGAAATAAAAGCAAAATCACTTTAGAGACTCTTCTTCCAGCCTAACCTCACAGATGTCTCAAGATAAGACTCCAAGGAAGGGGAGCTCACGGTCCAAAATCACAAAACACATGAGCAAACAATTCACTGTAGATTCGATAAACGTTAACATGTAGCACAAATGGGTCATCCTTTCGATCCTTCCAGAAACACCAGTAAAACCAAACACCATGGCTACTTCTTCTTTTTTTTTTTAATCAATGGCTACTTCTTTAACATGTTTACTAATAACACAGTAGATTACCTATTTGGGAAATAGGTCCCTTTCCTCTTTATAAGGACACCAGTCCTCACCCGTCCTCTACATTCTCATCTAAGCTAGTGTCTAGATTTTGTGGAACTTAGCATTCCCCTTAAACACTATGTAGAAATGCATAAAGCCATCTTCTACTTGGGCTCTGAGTCTGCTCTCGAAGGACAATGAGAGAGCTACTGGATTCTCTTCCCGGTAACCCTGGAACACTCGCTGTGGGAGAAAACATGTCGCTTTCTCACAGCAGTTCCCTGGGAACCGCAGTTTGCACTCAGCTCGGCCTCCTCATTTGTCTGTACCTTTGGATGACGTGATTGAAGCACAGCTCGGCTTGCAAGGGCCGCTGCAGGTTCTTCAGGCAACACCCTTTCAGCAGCTTTACCAGACACTCATCGTCCACAGAGTAGTCACTCATGTCTAAAGCCAGGCAAAGAGAAAACACACACAAAAGGAAAATCGCTTTAAAACATCCCAAGGAAGAGGGACAAAGAATAGCTATGAGGTTTCAGAGGGATCGCTGAGAAATAAGGAAAATATTTCTAGCATTTATTAGGTTTCCCTTAAGAAAACACAATGAAAATATTTTAAATCAAAAGAAGAGGCAGCTTACTACCTCAATACACCATTTGACTAAGGGCTGCCACTCTATCCACTTGAAAATCGCTCTTCAGGTGCTCAGGGCTCAGTCTCCGAGTTAGGTGGTCTTAGGTGTGAGAGTAGGAAATCTGAACTCTAAATAAAATAAGAGTTGTATTAATTCTATAAGAGGTAAAGCAGTGAGGAGCAAGAAGGCGGCCTCCCCCTGTGGTTCTGGCATCTAACTCTGCTGGCTTCGCACCGGAGAGGATAACACGTCCATATGGAGAAGCAGATGGCTTCCTACCCATTAAAAATTCAGGAAGTAAGAATACCCTCTTCAGACCATTCTGTTTTACAACTTATCAAGTCTCCCAGGTTTTGTTCTTTTGGGGGGAAAAATTCTGTCATAAAATTAGACAAAATGGTTCCCTAAGTACATGCAAGGTACCTAAAATCCTCACAAACTTGCAAGTGCTTGAGGCTAACGGAAAGGGTTTTCTTTAGCACGTTTTCCCTTTCGAAAATGACTCTGCCTTCTACAGCCCAAGGCTATGGACTATTTAAGCAAAAGCAACCATACCCTGTGTGACAGCAACCTAAAAAAGGTAGACATTTCCCATCTACCACTTTTGAATCTGGGTGCTTTTACAAGTGACTGAAACTAAGTCATTCCCAAGACAGACGGATAATTCATACATTTCAGGCTGTGACAATACAGGGTGTTGGGTTGGGGGGTGGCTAGTAAACCAGACCACTGAGGCCTGGGAGTCCTCATATTCCATCAGATTCCCCTGCTTTCAGTACAAACCTCAGAAATCACTATTAACACATGCCAGTGTTTGCATTAGTAAACTGCTTGTTTATGGGAGGTTAATGATACCACTTAACCAACGGAAGGGGATCACTTTACTCCTAAGGGGCTAAAAACAGCTGATATTCACCTCTCACTTCCAAGCTCTGATAGCTCGTTCACCAGGAAAAATCATGGACATCAATATCACGTTACCATTTTTCAGCCCTGCTGCCCCTCCCCCCCCCAAATATATCTATGTTTCTAATCATGGATGTTCACTGAAATATCTTTCCAGGCCTAGAACCAAACCCTTAGGGTCCGTACTGGATGCTAGTTTTTAATATCATTTTTGTGCATTCTATTGATTTCTATATCAGCATTTTATGACAATTTGTCTTACCATAAACTTCTGGTGCTCAGTGAATGATGGTTTTGCTAAGGAACAGACATAAACTATGGAAAATTAAAATACCAGTAAATCTGCACTTAGCTTTTATTTAGATCATGAGTTAAGGATATGAAAATGGGTCCGAAGACACCACCTTCCTCCAAAGCTTAGCCAAACCATCATTTCCTCAGACCACAGAGTATTCTCTGTCAGATGATTACTTTCCCTTAAAATCTGAATTCTTTAACATGATTCTCAACCTCCTGGGTGAGTTCACAGATGAACATTTCAACACACAATTTCCATTTTACATTCCAAGAAAATTATACAACAATGCTGCCAAAGCACATTTTCATCACAAAAGATCTGCTTAACTTAATAAAACAGAGGGTAGGCTGAGGAAAAAGAAAGTTTGAAGCCCAAACTACAAAAATATCCACAATGAACTTCTTAGAAACTAGCTGCAATGCAACAAAGGAAAAATTAAAAAACAGATTTAGAAAGTGAAAAGCTATAAAGTAGCATTTTCCCTTTTATGTAACTCTGATTGCATTTGCTATAGAATTTCACAAAGCAAATTAACTGCAATGAAGAGTCAGAGAAGATCTATTGTACCAACTTCTGGCTACATGTTGAGTTTAGTTAGATTTCAAATGAAACACTAATGGAATTAGTGGCAGACACTGACTCCAGGCATATCACACCAAGTGTTCTTCTCTTATTAAACTGTATCCTTCCCTTTGTATCCCTAAAGGCCCTTTCATAATCGCATTGTCAGAGCAGAACACCAACTGTATCTTCTACCTTCTTTTACTTTAGAGACACTTGCTAAGGGGAGAAGAAGGGAAAATACATTCAACTCCCAATACTAGGGGAAAGGGGGTAGTGGCTGGAGTCACCTCGGGGTTACAACTTCATTTCATTTTTTCAGTTTTGGATTTTTTCCCCCTTGCTCTGAAAGATAAGAGCTTAATTACTAAAAGCTCATTACTGAGGGGAGGGAGGGAGCCAAGATGGGGATCTGGTCATTTTTCTGCATAGAGCAATGGACCTGGTAGAGATTATCATAAATTTTGTGTACAAAATCTTCAGAAAACTTTTATTATTAATATTTTTTTAACCCGGAGGGAATACAGACAAAAATAGAATTGTATGAAGTACAGTGCATCTGTCTGTCTGAGCTTTCCCCAGCCCCTCCCTTAGATATCTCTAAGCTGATCATCTCGATAGATCATTAAAAGAAGAAGGAAGCAGATGGCTTCCTACCCATTAAAAATTCAGGAAGTAAGAATACCCTCTCCAGACCACTGGAGAGAGCAGTCTGTTTTTTAAGCCTCTATTGCACTGTATATCCATAGTCTGATACATATATTACAACTTTACATCCCCCCCCCAACCAATAATGGGACAAACTAAACTTCGAGGTAAAGGCTGAAGAGCCTGTTCAAATAGAGAACAATCCAGTGGTCCCCCAAGACTTCTTAATATACAAAGGCCCCACTCTCTGGTGGCGGTAAACATTAGTCTATACTACAAAGGATAGACATCCAAATGTCAGAATTCATTCAACTGAACCAAAGCCCTTAGAGCTGTAGAAAAACACAAGGAACAAGATGATCCAGGTTTTTTTGGGGGGGGTACTCTACCAATGTTTTCATTTAATAAAGAGAGGTTTTCCTTCACCTCTCAGTTTTTATTATCCACTTATTAAAAAACATATCCATTTTCCCATCTGGTTTTTGGATATGTGGGTTTTAATCATAGATAATTCCCCTACTGGCAGGAACAATGTTTTCTCAGCCTATCACAATTCTATCTCTAGTACAGAAAATCTATGAGTTTTCAAATGAGCAAGTTAATAAAACATAGCCAAAGTAGTTGAACAAAAATGAATACTAAAATTTGTTTAAAAGCCCAGATAAATTTTATAAAGGTGCATTTTGTGAAATCTAATTTTTTAAAGTAAACATTTATGGAGTTTCATTTCATCTAAATTTCAAAATGATGTAACTTTATGTCGACTTTACAATCAAATCAAACTGAAATCTTTTTTCCTTTTTGAAGGAGCTTCACACTGAAAATAGTAAAGATCATCTCACATCCATCAGAATGGCTACTACAAAAACAAACAAACAAACAAGCCACAATAACCAAAAAAACCCTAGGATATTACAAATACTGATGGAGATACAGAGAAATTAGAACCTTGTGCACTGCTGGAGGGAATATAAAATGGTGTAGCCGCTATAGAAAATAGTATGGCAGTTCCTCAAAAAAACTTAAAAGAGAAACGCCACATGACCCAGCAGTTCTACTTCTGGGAACAGATCTCAAAGAACCGAAAGCATGGCGCCTGGCTGGCCCAGTCAGTTAAGCATCTGCCTTCGGCTCGGGTCATGGTCCTGGGGTCCTGGGATGGAGTCCGGTATTGTCAGGCTCCCTGCTCAGCGGGTAGTCTGCTTCTCCCTCTACCCCTCCCCCTGCTTGTACTCTCTGTCTTTCAAATAAATAAACAAAACCTTTAAAAATAAACAAAAGAACTGAGAACAATCTCAAAAAAAAATTTACATACCCATGTTCACAGAAGTATTATTTGCAATAGCCAAAAAGCGGAAGCAACTCAAATGTGCAAGTGGATAAATGGAAAAGAAAAACATGATCTATACTTTCAATGAAATATTATACAGCCTTAAAAAGGGAAATTCTCATATATGCTACAACATGGATATACCCTGAGGCCATTTTTTTTTTTTAAGATTTTATTTATTTGACAGAGAGAAGGAAAGCACAAGCAGGGGGAGCAGCAGAAGGAGAGGGAGAAGTAAACTCCCTACTGAGCAGGGAACCCAATGGACTCGATCCCAGGACCCCAGGATCATGGCCTAAGCTGAAGGCAGACACTTAACCCACTGAGTCACCCAGGGGCCCCATACCCTGAGGCACCATTATGCAAAGCAAAATAAGCAGTCCCAAAAGGACAAATCATGTAGGATTCCACTCATATGAGCAACCTAATGTAGTCACATTCATAGTAACAAAAAAATAGTACTATGGCTGCCAGAGGCAGTGGGGAGAGGGAAATGGAGAGCTATTTTGAATGGGTATGGCAAAGTACTGGAGACTGGTTGCACAGCTATGTGAATATAGCTAACATTACCAAACTGTATAGTTAAGAATGGATCATGTGGTAAATTTTGTGTTATATATAATTTTAACTACAATTAAAATTAAGAAGAGGGGCACCTGGGTGGCTCAGTCAGTTAAGCGTCCGACTTTTGATCTCAGCTCAGGTCCTGGTTTCACGGTCATGAGTTCAAGCCCCACTCAGGGCTCCACAAAAAAAATAAATAAGTAAATAAAATAAAATAATTTTTAAAAATTAAAAATATTTAATTGTAAAAGGAATCATAAAGAAGCTTAATGCAACTTTGTATGTAGAAACTATGTAGATAATATATCAATAATGGACCGTCTAGAACATACAAAGAAAGTCTAAACTGTCCATATAGTGAGTCTGTAAGTCTGTACTCATACATACACTCCTTTGGTCTCTGTTAAATAGTACGAACTTTGGATTTCTCTTTCATTTCAGTTTCTTGAGACTTTTCATCCACTTGTTTCCCTGGTGCCCATAAATCACAGAGAATTATCAGTCCATGAAGATAAATACCTCAATATTTTAGCTACTCTACCTAAGCCCCAGTTCATAGGGGCTGAGGTTTAATACTTTTCTGGAAGGGGGAGGGAAAAGGAGAGAAAAGGAACCATGGTTCTTTTATAAAAATGCTGCCTTTAATATGGGAGATGGACATTGCCCACCCTCCATCAATAGATGACCTTTGCAGGTGACTTTTTTTAATAATAAAGTAGAATATTCCATTTACTTGTTCTCCCTGTGATTACCAGTTTATATTCACAGAATGGTTATTTAGGAGATCTGGGAGGCGGGGGTGTTGATCTGTGGCCTCAGAACATCATTGCTTTTTGTTCTATTGACTTCTTCAGGTATCCTATCTGAAACCTTGACCTTATTAGCAACTAAGGCCACTGATTCAGTTTTCATTCTTTTATATTTCTTCTCCTTATTGATGGTAATCTAAAACTAGAATTATTTTAAATATGGAAAGCAGCCTAAATGCCCAACAACACTGAATGTGTTGATTAAATTATGATACATTAGCTCCATGGAGTGCTATGAAGCTTTCGAAATTATTATGAGCCATTTAGCAACAATTTAAAAGTCTATGATAAAAATAGAACTACCATGTGATCTAGAAATTCCACCTCTAGGTATTTATCCAAAGAAAATGAAAACACCAACTCGAAAAGATATATGCACCCCCATGTTCATCACAGCATTATTTACAATAGCCCAGATATGGAAGCCATAAGCGGATGAATGGATAAAGAAAATATATACTACATCTTCTGTATGTAGTAGATACATACCATAGAATATTATTCAGCCATAAAAAATAAAATCTTGCAGCTTTGCAACAACATGGATTGACCTTGAGGGCATTATGCTAAGTAATGAAATAAGTCAGACAGCAAAAGAGAAATACCATACTTTCACTTATGTGAAATCTAAAACGGAACAAAACAAAAAAATCAAGCTCATAAATCCGTGGTTGCTGGGGGTGGGGCATGGGAGGTAGAAGAAATGGGTTAAGAGAGTCAAAAGTATAAACTTCCCATTATAAAATAAATCATGGGGATATAATGTACAGCATGGTGATTATAGTTAATAATACTGTGCTTCAGGGGCACCTGGGTGGCTCAGTGGGTTAAGCCTCTGCCTGGGATTGAGCCCTGCATCGGGCTCTCTGCTCAGTGGTGAGCCTGCTTCCCCCTCTCTCTCTGCCTGCCTCTCTGCATTCTTGTGATCTCTCTCTCTCTCTGTCAAATAAATAAGTTAATTAATTAATCCTTAATTAAAAAAATAATACTGTACTTTATATTTGAAAGTTGCTAAAAGGGCAGATCTTAAAAGTTCGAACACATGAAAAAAACTTTGTAACATGTATGGTCATGTATGTTAACTAGATTTATTGTGCTGATCATTAGAGAGTCCACTGAATCTTTATTGTATACACATGAAACTAACATAATGTTATATGTCAATTATACTTCAATAAAAAAAGTGTATGATATATCAAGTGAAAAAAAAAAAGTAGTCTAGTGTATGTCCAGGTACACTATGATTATAACTGTAAAAATAAGGCTAGGATGGAGCAAACAAATATTCTAAATTAATTGTATTATAACAGCAAAAACATGGGTAATTTCTTTCACCTACATGTATCAATTATATGCTTAATTTTTTAACAATAATTATAAAGGAAAATGTCATTTAACATTTTAGCCTCATTCTACAGCTCTAAATACAAATGAGGTCCCTCATCCCTGGAGCTATGTTCAGTATTTAATTTCCCATGTGGAGAACATATTGAATATTGGGCTAGCCACTCCATCAGTGCCCATCTTTTTCCAGTTAAAACACATGAGTTAGGGGCGCCTGGGTGGCTCAGTGGGTTAAGCCTCTGCCTTCGGCCCAAGTCATGATCCCAGGGTCCTGGGATCGAGCCCCGAATCGGGCTCTCCGCTCTGCGGAGAGCCTGTTTCCTTCTCTCTCTCTGCCTGCTTCTCTGCCTACTTGTGATCTCTGTCTGTCAAATAAATAAATAAATAAAATCTTAAAAAAAAAAAAAAACACATGAGTTAACTGTTACAATTTTCTTTGCCTTTACCTGAACTTCTATGCCCTTTACCATGTTTGTCACCATAGAAGTTTTCATTTTACTTCTGTGGTTAGAACATTCCAAAGGATAAGACTTAAATGATTGGGAAGTTGAAAAGGAATACTACAAAGGCTAGCATCTATAGCATCATTTGTCAAAGATAAATCCTCTATTTAAGCTAGAGAATTAGACAATGTCAGATCAAGAAAACTTTGGATACTATCTGTGTATTTTTGGATATCATCATCTCATGATATCCAGAAATGATGAGGTATGTTTCCCAGAGTCTCACAGCTGCAAAGCTGGGACTGTAAACCCAGACGGCCTGTTTTTTCCTTCTACTATGCCAGCTGCTTCCAGGAAACGGAGCTTCCAGTAAACTGGAGAGGGGCCTCTAGGACAACCAACAGTAATGAGTAAAAAAATTAAATCGTGATAAAATTTCAACTTGAAAACAATCTTCTGTGTCTACAAAAGCATAATAGTCATTACTGAACAAAAGAGGGGATGGAATGAGTCACAAATAAAAAACCAGAAATGCACTCTAAAACTCGACTGATTGTTCATCTGTCTCAACGACAGACTTATTCAGATATAATTCACCTACCATACAATTCACCCACTTGAAGTACACTTCACTGGTCTTGAGTATGCTATAGAGTTGTACAACCAATACTACGGTCTTAGAACATTCTCAACACTCCAAAAGGAAATACCATACACCCTTTAAAAACTATCACACGCAGACTCCAGTTCTTCCATCCCTCGTTATAAAATCACTAGTCTACTTTCTGTCTTTATAGATTTACCTATTCTCAGTATCTCATTTAAATGGAACCATGCGATATGCTGTCTTCTGCAATGAGCATCTTTCACATAGCCTCATGTCCCCAAACTTGTCCATGTGGCAGCACGTGTCATTCCTCCCTTCTTCTGATCACAATCACCCAGATCCTTGCAGCCCAAGAGCTTTGTCCTTGTGATACACACAAATGAACATGGGCAGATAGACACAGGGAAAGGGCAGGAGGTAATAAAAAAGATTTTCAGGATTTTACTTTTCATACTTACTTTCATTTTGTAAAGTAGCTTCAGCCTTTTCGACAGTGACCAACAGATTTTCGGAAAGGTCTTTTCTCTTGCTCACTATTGGAAAACCGTTCCAGACATACATCATTTCCTAACAAGGAAGAATGAAAAGCCATTTGCAATTGTGTGAGGTTATTCAATGTCCTTTACAATAATGAAACCAATCTCTTGGTTGCTACAGATCTCAAGGTAACATCCAGACATCACTTTCCTTAGCTTTCTTCATTTGGAGTGTAGTAATTATAATTTCCCCTTTTCTCATTTTATTTTATTTCTCATTTTATTATATGCCTTTTGCCTTTTATATCATGAAGTAATTCAATATATACAGTATATTATGTTTTTACTGAAAAATATACTCATTCATTTAAGCGTCTACTAGTATTCAATCCTTTTGGAAGATAATGGGTTACAAATACAGAAATAAATATTTTTAACTGATACTATGAACAGTTGTATATGATATAAATTTTTGTCATTACTTTTAAGTAAAGGGAAACATTTTTAAAATATCTGCCAGTTATGTACATAAAATGTTCCCAAGGACTTCACTGGAAATGAATATAGAAAGTATTTTAATGGTTCTTTTACCCCATTAAAAACATGTGACAGGGGGTGCCTGGGTGGCTCAGTTGTTAAGTGTCTGCTTTCAGCTCAGGTCATGGTCCCAGCATCCTGGGATCGAGCCCCACATTGGGCTGCTTGCTCTGCAGGAAGTCTGCTTCTCCTTCTCACTCCCCCTGCTTATGTTTCCTCTCTCGCTATGCCTGTCTCTCTGACAAAGAAATAAATAAAATCTTTAAAAAAAAAAAAACACACAAACATGTGACAGTCCAGCGATACAATCCAACATGCAGGAAGCACAATCATTTAAAGGCCATATGGCTGAATGACAGCCCCTGAAAATGTAAACTAATGATTTCTCATTGAAAATTACATCTCATAGGCTAACAGATGAGAAATTTTTTGGACCAAAAGTAAAGATGCTTTTGCTTGAAAATATTTTTCTAACTTCCTGGTAGCACAGTTCATATTTTTAAGTGTATGAAATAGGCAGGGTAATCAGTATCTTCTTGGACATAAACAAATTTTAAAATATGATAAAGCTACTGTTTGAATAGCTTCTTACAGGGAAGAAGTAGAAATAAGGAAAATATATTCAAGTGGCAGAAAGTCGTCTCTACTCTATGACACTAAAAACTAAGATCACAACACTCTAAAAAATTTTTTTTTACATCTAACAGTTTCTTATTGCTAATGTGTAAGAGCTTGATTCAATAATTAATAGAATTAACTGATGATCTTTTAAATTTTATTTTTATTGATAGACTGTTTTATCAGAAGACGGCAAGCTCATATGTGAGATTCTATAAAAATGACATTTTGGTGAAATTCCTAGTTACCACAAATTCAGACCGATTCTACACTTTTAAACCTGTAGAAAGAAGTACAGTGAGTTGTCCTTCCTTAAGACCCTTACTGAGCAAAACAGGATGTAGTTATGTACACATCAGCATCTAAGTTCTAGGGCACAGAAGGGGCTATTGTGCTTTAAAATCTTTTCACAAAAGTTCTGTGACACAAAGAAGAAATTTCCCAATGCAAATCACCTGACAGAAATCAACAGGAATGGATCTAAAAGCTGTAATTGGTGAAACAGCAAGAGGCTCCCACGTTAGCTGGGGACGGGGGATGTTTGGTCACCTTTGTGATTTGCATGGTGTTCCTGTTTTTATCTGTGCTCGGATTTGATGACAGAGTGCTATTTTTGTCTCATTCCATCACAGGCACAAAATAACCTGGTCTGACAGTGGTGCTCTCTGAGACTGCTGATCTTTAGTACAGAACACCTGGACCTGGGTATAGGCTAGCTCCTATCGGATACCTGATAGAGGCTGCAGTCTTCTTTCTCACAGAATATATAAAGAGCTCCTATGACTCAATGAAAAAACAATAAACGACCTAATGAAAAATTACATTAGTATATGACCAACTCACAAGAGAAGAAATAAAAATAATAAGCATATGAAAAGATACTCAACCATACCAACAGGGGGATATAAATTAAAATAGTGAAATGCTGTTGGTAAAAATTTAAACCAGTAGAGCCTTTCTGGAGGGCAATTTGGTAATGTCAAAATAATAAGTGCATATACTCTCCAACCAGGAATTCCATTTCTAGAAATCTTTTCAGAGAATTATATGACTATGTACCCAAAAAAAGCAATATAAAAGAATATTCAGGGTGCCTGGTGGCTCAGTCATTAAGCGGCTGCCTTCAGCTCAGGTCACAACCCCAGGGTCTTGGGATCAAGCCCCACACTGGGCTCCCTGCTCGGTGCGGAGCCTGTTTCTCCCTCTGCCTACTTCCCTTACTTGTGCTCTCTCTCTCTCACTGTCAAATAAATAAATAAAATCTTAAAAAAAAAAAAAAGAAGAACATTCATTGCAACATATTTGTAACTGTAAAAACTGGAAACTAAACTGTCAAAGGGGAATCACTGAATAACTCTGAAACACAAAAAATAATAATAAATAAATAAATAATCAAGAAACCCCAAAGGAAGACAGCAGACATTCAGTTTGCATTTAATGGTTTTCCTGTGCTACCTACAAAATGTAAGCCCCAAAGAACCAGAATAATATAATACACTCAGTAATTTTAAATATTTTTAAAAAGATTTCATTTATTTGTCAGAGAAAGAGAGAGAGCCCAAGCAGGGGGAGTAGGCAGAGCAGGCAGAACAGGCAGAAGGAGAAGCAGGCTCCCCGCTGAGCAAGGAGCCCGATTCAGGACTTGATCCCAGGATCCTGGGATCATGATCTGAGACAAAGGCAGTAGCTTAACCAACTGAGCCACCCAGGCACCCCTATTCAGTACTTTGAAGGAAATATTCATGAAAAAAAATTCCCGTGGAAATTATGCTTTTCATGATGTCTAGTCTTACCAGCATAATGATCAAGAATGTGAGCTCCAGGGGCACCTGGGTGGCGCAGTCGGGTGAGCACCCACTCTGGGTTTTGGCTCAGGTGAGAGCTCAGGGTCATGAGATGGAATCCTACCTTGGGCTCTATGCTGAGCGTGGAATCTGCTTGAGATTCTCTCTCCCTCTCCCTCTGCCCCCTTCTCATATGCTCTAATAAATAAATAAATCTTTAAAAAAAGAAGGTGTGAGCTCCAGCACCACTGTGTCCCATGCAGCAACCACCAGGCACTGAGGGCACATGAGCACTGGAAATGTGGCTACTCCAAATGGAGATGTGCTCTAAGCGTAAAATACACACTGGACTTCAAATAATCAGTACAATAGAAAGGAATGTGAGATATCTCACTAAGTTCTTACTGGTTACATGTTCAAACAAACATTTCACATATATCTGGTTAAACAAAATATATTCCTAAAATTATTTTCATGTTTCCTTTGATTTCTTACATTTTGTGACCTTTTAATTTTTAATGTGGCTACTAGAAAAGGTAAAATCATGTAAGTGGCTTGCGTGAGAATTCAAGTCAACTCTAATTAAGCCAACTCACCTCTCTCCCTAAATTTCCTTATCTGTAAAATGGGGTTAACAGAGAGAAAGTACTCACAGAGAGTAACTGTAAGAATGAAATGATACACATTTTTAAATAGTTTTTCAAAAAATATCAAATGATATATTCTTAAATACCATAATGCCTAGAACATACCAACTAGTCAAAAAAATTAGCTATAATTTTTATGATTATTTGATTATTAATAATTCATACATGTTCACCTTACAAACACCCTTGCAATGGCGTTAAATTGAGCTGAACTTCACAGGTGTGCTTCCCACTACTGTGACTAGATGTTTCTTTCTAAAATACAAATAGTAGGGGCACCTGGGTGACTCAGTGGGTTAAGCCCCTGCCTTCAGCTCAGGTCATGATCTCAGGGTCCTGGGATCTAGCCCCGCGTTGGGCTCTCTGCTCAGCAGGGAGACTGCTTCCCTCTCTCTCTCTGCCTGCCTCTCTGCCTACTTGTGATCTCTCTCTCTGTCAAATAAATAAATAAAATCTTTAAAAAAAAATACAAACAGTAAATAAAATAAAGACAAATACCAGGGCAGGCACGATGAGCTTCACAGGTGCAGGCAACGAGGCAGAGTAACGACGAGACTTTCTGACAGCAAACTTCTCAGTAGGGATAGATTTCCCTGCAATTCTCTGCTTCAAGCTATCCACCTGTCTGCGAAGAACCCAATCCCAACAAAAGGTCATTAGAACACATACGTTATTGATACCAGCAGATTTCATGGGGCGCTTCCCACACCAGCAGCATCAGTGTCATCTGGAGGTGTGTTCTAAAAGCAAATTTTCAGGACGCCTGGGTGGCTTAGTAAGTTAGGCGTCTGACTTTGGCTCAAGTCATGATCCAAGGATCCCAAGATCAAGCCCCATGTTGGGGTCCCTGCTCAGTGGAGAGTCTGTTTCTGCCTCTCCCTCTGCCTCTTCCCTGGCTTATGTGCTCGTGCATTCTCTCTTTCTCGCTCTCTCAAATAAATAAATAAAATATTTTTAAAATGTAAAAAACAATCCACAAATTTTCAGACTCCACCCCAGTGGTGGAGTGACCTAATATTAGTGACTCTAGAGCTGGGTCCAGCAATCTGGAGTCTAGTGAGTCCTCTAGGTGATTTAGATGTGTGCTCAAATGTGAGAACCACTGACTGACACATACTTCTCTCTAGTTAACTTGGCTAACCTCTGACTTTATCAAATATGATGAAGGAAATCTAAATAGAAAATTGACAATGAACCCCAATGTTTACAGCAGCAATGTCCACAATAGCCAAAATATGGAAAGAGCCCAGATGTCCATTGACAGATGAATGGAAAAAGAAGATGGTGTGTGTGTGTGTGTGTGTGTGTGTGTGTGTGATGGAATATTAGTCAGCCAACAAAAAGAATGAAAATCTTGCCATTTGCAACAATGTGATGGAACTAGAGGGTATTATGCTAAGCAAAGTAAGTCAAAGGAAGACAAATACGACATGATTTCACTCATATGTGGAATATAAGAAACAAAACATGAACACAGGGGAAGGGAAGGAAAAGTAAAATAATATGGAAACAGGGAGGTAAACCATAAGAGACTCTGATCTATAGGAAACAAACAGGGTCACTGGAGAAGTGGTGGGGGATATGATAATTGGGTGATGGGCATTAAGGAGGGCACTTGAAGTAATGAGACTGGGTGCTACCTCCGAAACTAATAATAAATGTTAATTAAATTGAATTTAAATTTAAAAATTTTAAATAAATAAAGATAAAAATTGGCAATTTCCATAAGAAAGCAGGAAAAGAATCCAAAATATTTACTTAGACTTTGGGTACTCAGAGAGAAGGGGTATATGATACATTTCATATTCTTATCTATTCCTACTTATTCCTGTCTATTTCCTAGGACACAGATCTATAAGATTATGTGTTTCAAAACATATCTGTCAATTAATGTATACTTAGAGAAAAGGTGTCCCAAACATAGGTTATTTTGAAAATAATCAGCTAAAGACATGCACCATATTTACAAACTCCTTCTTAAAAGCTAAGAAATCCCAATTATGAAATCCACAATCACACAAAAATGAGAGTAGGACAAAGAGACTATGTTCCCATAGCACTTTCTTACACACAAATTTGTAACTGCACCAAACCAGTTGCTGAGACAATATTCAGGAAAATAAATAGCCAATTACATCACTGAAAGAAAAAGTAAGACAAAACAACAGAAAAAATATTCCAGTAAGAGGACAAAATTGTGTTCAGTTCTTTCTGGGCACAATCTGGGGGTATGAATTTTAAAGCAGAACGCCCATGATTTGATGATCAGTAATACCAGTGGAAGAAGCAGTGGACCTGTGAAGTGGGGGTTGAGGATGTGGGACAGAAGCAGGCTTTATTACAGGATTTATTTTACAGGAAATCGTGTGGTTAAAAGACTGCAGAGTCTGTATGAAGAAACATTCACTGGCAACTCTTTCTCATTATCCCAACAAATTCATGCTATCACATAGCAGACCTCAAGCTTTCTCCTGAAAATAGGACTGGTGACGTGTTTCACCAAAATTGTGTTTTGGGTTTTTTTTTTTTTTAAAGATTTTATTTATTTACTTGAGAGAAAGAGAACGAGTGGGGCGAGGGACAGAAAGAGAGGGAGAAGCAGTCCTCCTGCTGAGCAGGGGGCCAATGTAGGACCCTTGGGATCATGACCTGAGCTGAAGGCAGACACTTAACCGACTGAGCCACTTAGGCGCCCCAGAAATTGTTCTGATATGGAGAAAACTTACTCTAATGTGGAAGAAACAGAGGAAGATTTAAAAGATTTCAACATATCTTAACAATTTTATTCCATTCCATTCCACCTGTTGTTTGTGTGAAGCGAGGACAGTAAGAGGTGACATGAATCCTACTATGGCTTCCGCTGATGTTGATTCTATCTATAGTTAGTACACATGGTATTTTTATCAAAAAGAGATTTTAGAAAAGAAGATGAAAAGTGGTCTTGGTCATATCTTCAGATTTGCCCTGACGAGTCTTGAGGGCTCAGCTAAGATATTATCTCTCATAACATGGGCACAGAATGCAGGATTCCATGTGAAAGATTTTGTCATTAGTTATGTTTGAAGAATGTAGCAGAGTTTTTCTGTTCCTGAACTTCCTCATCTCCAGTGGTCAGGTCCCCTCTACCACCACCTCCGGCCCCTGCAGTCCTCTCAGACCACACTTTGGTACCTGTATCTCTTCTACCTTGAAGCACAAATTCAAGCACAGCACTCTGAATACCATTCTCTTCGTTCTAATGCGGCTGTTCTAGTAAGATTGTGTCAGTCTACTTGCCCTTCAACCTTCTCCCTATGCACAGTCTTCCTCTCTCTCCCTGTCCCTCCATACTCCTGCTTCGATGGCCTGTCCTTTACCGTGGCACGCACTGGCTTCAGTCCTAAACTCCCTCGTCCACTGCCTGGTCACCACACTGGTCTGGCAAAAACCCAACCCTGGATGAGGTTCAGTGACCATCTCCCCTGCACCTGCACTGCGAGCAGACTGCTATCCCTGTAAATTCATCAGCACCCACCACAAACGGGCCCTCGCACTACCAGCCAGAGGCAGATGCCTCTGCCTCCAGTTTTGTAAAGAAAAACACAAGCTAGGAGATGGAGTGCCCTCCTTCTCATACTCCAGCACAGAAGCCTGCCTGCCTCTGCACCTATATTCTAGACTTCTTCCCTTCAGATACAACAGAAGACCGGGTCCTCCTCCTACATAAAACCATCCATGCCATCAGGGCTTTGGGATTCTAACTCCTCCTGCCCTTTCAGGACACTTACAAATCAGTTATCCCATTTCTCACTTCTGTGTGTAACTTTTCATCTGGATCCTTTCCAGTGGTTCTTGACAATGCTCACAACTCTCCCGTTAAAACAGGTGCTGACATGCCATCTCCCTCCAACCACCATTCTCTCACCTCCCCCCCTACCCCCCGCTCATAGTCAGGATTATCCAGGGACGCACTGATGCTCAACTCTGCATTTCTCTTCCTCAGCTACCTCAGTCTGACTCCCTCATCTACTTGAGGACCTTATCAGCCCCTGTTCAGGTTACCAATGATCCCTGCCGCTCTGGCTTATTTTTAAATGAAGACTGCGTTCTGTGAGACATGTTTTGAGTCACCCTTAGCCTTCCTTTTCTTTTGACCTATAAACAGCTGACCCTTGAACAACATGGATATTAAAGGCACCAACACCTCCCCCCCACATAGTCAGAAATCCACATATGGGGTGCCTGGGTGGTTCAGACTTAAGCAGCTGCCTTCAGCTCAAGTCATCATCCTGGGGTCCTGGGATCAAGCCCCACATTGGGCTCCCTGCTCAGGGAGGAGCCTGCTTCTCCCTTCTTGTGTTCCCTCTCTTGCTATGTCTCTGTCAAGTAAATAAATAAAATCTAAAAAAAAAAAAAAAATCCACATATAGTTTTTGACTCCCCAAATTAACTGCTAACTCCCTACTGCTGTCCAGAAGCCTTACAGATAACATAAACTGCTGATGAACACATATATTGTGTGTTGTATGTGTTAAATACCATACTTTTATACAATAAAGTAGCTAAAGAAAAGAAAATGCTATTAAGAAAATCATAAGGATGAGATAATACATTTTCAGTACTGTACTGGTCCAAAAAAAAAAAAAAAAAACCCAAAAAAAGTCCACATGTAAGTGGATCCACATAGTTCAAACTCATGTTGTTCAAGGGTCAACTGTACCTCAAATGTAGCATGATGTCTTACCAAATTACCACCTTCTGGTTCTTTAATGCGCAGTGCTCCTTCCTGCAATAGGGTCCTCTCTTGTGCTATTCTCTTGGTCTGAAACTGCACCACCACAGCTCCCTGCTGCCTCAGCAGCTCCTAGTCCACCTTTATACACCATCTCAACCATTACTGCCTCCACGTGCATATGCATATTTCTCTTCCCAGTGGGGAATTGGGGGCACTGTGGGTAGCATTGGTGATGCAAGTATTATCAGCTTCTGGCTTGAGAACTGTAGTCCCAGTCACCAAAAGAGGAAAGAATACTAAGTTTGTCCAGGAAGACTGAACACGGTAAGTTTAAAATGCTTTCAGGGTGCCTGGGTAGCACAGTTGGTAGAGCATCACACTCTTGGTTTTGGCTCATGTCATAATCTCGCAGTCCTAGGATCGAGCCCCACATTGGCTTGGGACTCTCTCTTCTTCTCCCTCTACTCCTCCCCACCCCTCTCTAAAATAAATCAATAAAATATTTAAAAATTAAGTAAATAAATAAATTTTTAAAATGCTCTCACATATCCAAGGAAAGGTGACAAATGGGAGCTGGCTGTATGGGTCAGGAGCTCAGTCAGGAAGTCTGAACTAGGATTTAAACTTGGCCTCGCTAAGATTTCCTAAGGTTGTGGCTCTAAGATATCAACCTTCAATAGCTGGATAAAACAGGATGAGCCTACAAAAATACTGAGAAGGAATGGCAACAAAGGCAGTAAGGAAAAAAATTAGTCATGTACTACAATTTTGCCATTATTTGTGTGATAATTTCACTGACGCCTGATTCCACGACAAGGTTATACCTGCCACAAGGACAGGAGCCCTGCCTACTTATTCAACACAGCAGGTGCTCAAAAACAAGGTTCCAGAGGATACTGATCTAAACACAGTTAAAAAGAGCAGTTCACAGCAGACCTTCTCTGAGTGTGGTTTTGAAGGGTTCCTGCATCGAATGAGTAGACATTAAAGAAGATATGAAGGTCAAGTATGGGAGAACACTCAGGGGAAAAGAAAGATATATTCAGGATCTTCGTTCTAGCAAGAGTTCCTGGCTCACCTGAATAAAGTCACTACATCCTCTTTCGTTGCTATGACAGCCTCCTCTGGAAGCATACTCAAAATTGCAGCTTTCAAGAACACATACGTTGCCTGGAGGAAAAGAAAAGAAGCAACTAGTTATAGGGCATTTCTAGGTACATGACATTTCTCTCTTGCAAGTCGGGAATGACCTACAAACCGTCTAGATTTAACACTTAAAAGGCACCAAAGAAATAAAAGGAAATGAAGTCTGACATTGCTGGTTCCTATTGAGAATAACCCTTTTCAGTTAATTTTGGCCATTTTCCTATTATACAATGGTAGCATTTAGGAGCAAGAAAGTACATAGAATGAACAAGAAATCATCTCATTTCTCCCAACTTCTCACAAACAGTTCAGAATTAATTTTAATTCTTGTGAAAAGCCTCCTCACCAGGGCATCATAAAAATCTACAAAAAAATTATCAAGACTGCTTGATAACTTTTTAAATGTAAATGCATTTCATCCTCAGAGATAAAACCTCTTTGTTGACGAGGACTGTTTGGAGGGCTGTTAGAGCATGTTGTGCTAAGGACCGTGCTTATAAGAAATAGGTACCTAATGCCTATTGACAAATCCCTAAATTGAGAAAGTAGGTTGAAGTCATACTTCTGAACAGTCCCAAAGAAAAAGCATCCTGGACACTTACTAGCAAACAGATAACAGCAACAAAAGCACAGCATTTTACCTTGGACCATTTACTTTCTTTGCAAAGCAGATCAGAATAATAATATGCCTCCATCCAGTTTTGTTGAAATACATATATCCACATCAGCTCCCAGTAACAGAGATGGTGAAATTGTTTCCATTCTTCTTGAACTGAAATGCATTTTCGAAATATCTCTTGTGCCTATAAGTCAATTGCATAAAGCTGATCATCCAGATATTAGACAAGGAGATAATAACCTAATGGAAAAATACATAAATCACTTTGTACAAAAAGAACAAAAGCATCTCTCATTAAACCACTCAATGTGATGAGATATGTTCCTTTACCTGCATGAAATGATACAATTAAGTTCTGCCTCTTGACTTAGCTTTGTGAGGGGGCTGTGGCACTTAATCATGTGGGAACAGTGAAGTTCCTTCCCAAGGAAGATATAAAATGCAGAATTCCTTTACCAAAGAGCTGAACATAAAGCCAGAACTCCCAGAACTTAAAATATACCTTAAACAAAGTTAAAGGCAGACTGGGAGAAGATATTACTACATCCACAACTCTCTAAAATTAATCCTTATCAACAACTACTTAATAAAATCCATATAAAAAGGACAAACAACTCAATGGGAAAATTGTCAAAGATATGAACAGGTAATCAGAGAAAAAGATAAACACGTGATAAACATACACATGAAGAAATTTGTAAAATGAAAAACATAAATTTAAAAATTGGATTCTTGGGGCACCTGGCTCAGTCAGTTGAGCATCTGACTTTTGGTTTTGGCTCAGATCATGATCTCAGGATCCTGAGATCAAGCCCCACGTCGGGCTCCAAGCTCAGCACAGAGTCTGCTTGACCCTCTCCCTCCCACTCTGCCCCTCCTCCATCCTGCTCTTGCACAAGTATGTACGTGCTCTCTCTCCCTCTCCCTGAAATAAATAAATAAAATCTTTTTAAAACTTAGATTATGTTTTGGTTATAACACGGGCAAAAATACAACAGATAATGTGCAGAGTTGGCAAAGTGCATTGGAAACAAGTATTCTCACATCTTTATAGGCATTTAGATGGAATAAATTTAGTTATTAACCTTAGTTAGAAGGTCAGCTTGGCTAGATTTATCAAGATGCAAACATCTTTGACCTACAAATCCTGATTATCAGAATCTGCGCATGGAAACATACACATAAGGATGTTTACAACAGCACAGTTATAGTAGAAAAATGTCTATCAATAGTGGACTGCTTCACTAAGTACCACATATCCTCCTCATGGAATGAAATCCAGCCATCAAAATGAATGAGGGAGATTTAGATATACTGACCTGGAAAGAAATCCAAGATGTAAGTAGGAGGGGGGGAAAATCAAAGAAAAATATATATGTTTGATTTCATTTGTGTAGAAGAAAATTATTTGTGAGTATACTTATATGAAAAGCCCCACAGTTGTCTTCTTCAAGAGAATTAGTGAATAATTTCCTCTGATGAGGAGTATGTGCAGTACAGTGAAGCTGTATCTTACGCAGGGGAGAGATTTCAAAGTCAATATGCAATACAGAAACGGATAAACTTTCTGAAATTCCTTTAAAGGTGCCCACTTGTATTCTGTATATTCTACTCCGAGCTGCCTCACATACTTAATGTGTAAGTAATAGACTCTATTCAGTAATCTACGTAGAGTAGGATACACACATAAAATTAAATTGGGGCATTTTGACAACATATTTTGTCTACGTTTCTGTCTAGTGCATATAGCTGAATTTACTTATATTGAATGAGTAGGACACAACTCCACCTGACAGACAGCTCCCCAAGTTACTCCCCCCACGATAAATTACCTCCTCCACATTCCCTTTCAGCAGCTCTATCCGGGCGTGATAAAACAACATGAGGGAGCCCTGGGGAGAAAGGAAGCAGACAGACTGATCAGTGGTCGGCCCTGCCTGACTGCTTATGGCTGAAACAAGCACTTGAAATTCTAAGCATACATTTGGAAACTGCTGGAGGAAGGGCGCGAGGAGATTCTCTGCTTCCACAACATTCACTTCTCCTGTACCTAGAAATTCAATAGGAAAAGCCTCAGTCTTCACGAAATAGGGGAGACACATAAAAGCAATTCTTTACATACTAGTAAATTATAGCAAACTCCTATTCGTGGAAAAGATAAGAACTGTTAATTTGGCAAGATAGGGCCCTCCCATAACTTTAGTTTAAGAAAAGCTTTAGGACCAACTAATTCTTAAAAATGGAGGGAGCTGGGGCCCCTGGGGGGCCCAGTCGTTAGGGTCTACCTTCGGCTTGGGTCATGATCCCGGGGGTCCTGGGATCAAGCCCTGCATCGGGCTCCCCGCTTGGCAGGAAGCCTGCTTCTCCCTATCCCACTCCCCCTGCTTGTGTTCCCTCTCTTGCTGTCTCTCTCTGTGTCAAATAAATAAATAAAATCTTAAAAAAAAAAAAAAATGGAAGGGGGCACCTGGGTGGCTCAGTGGGTTAAAGCCTCTGCCTCCGGCTCAGGTCATGATCTCAGGTCCTGGGATCGAGCCCCGCATCGGGCTCTCTGCTCAGAGGGGAGCCTGCTTCCTCCTCTCTCTCTGCCTGCCTCTCTGCCTACTTGTGATCTCTGTCAAATAAATAAATAAAAAATCTTTAAAAAAAAAAAAATGGAGGGAGTTATTGTTGAGTCCTAACTGGGTTTTCCGGTTTTAACAGCAATATTAACTTAGCCAAAAAATTTAATTTTCTACTCAAAAAGATATCTGATATGAATATGCTAAAACAGGTCACCTTAAATTTTACAGAATGTTTTTAGTGGAGAACAGATACAAAGTAGTCAGGGAAAGCAACCCTCCACACCCTCTGCCAAATGTTACTATGACAAATGTCACTATTTTTCAGCTTGACTCAAAAAAAAAAAAGAGAAAAAAGTAAACAGATACAGACTACTGGCTCTTGGTGATTTTCTTCCTAATTGTTTTAGTGGAAAAATAATTAACATACAATGTTCTATTGGTTTTGAGGTTACAATCTAAATTCTTTACTTACTCAGATGAAAGGTAGTCAACTTTCTATGACATAAAACATAATCCAGTCCTTACCAAGTATGAGGGAGATGTAAGTATGAAAAGCTAGTATAGTTAGGCAGCATAATGGAGATCTCATGCTTCTTCCTGATGCACCTTCCTGTAACTGCAGGAGGCCCAACTCCTGTGGGAAACAAATGCCTTTTAGAAGGAGAAAACATGATTGACTCAAAAGTCACATTCAGACACTACAGAGGCCAAGTTCTTGTATCTCCACCCACCAAGAAGGTGGAGTTCACTTTTCAAGAGCTTAGAACAGGGACAATGCCTGACCAGAAACAAACTTTACATTTTAAACTGGCATAAGATAAATTTCACAAATTCTTTCTTATTATGTGATTCTAGGGAAAGGATAAAGGCACTGCTCATTCCATAGAAATGTTGAATTTCTCTTATAAAAATATTAATTTATTAAAACATGTTGAGGATCTAAGTGCAATGCATTATGGTGGGTATGAAAAAATAGAGGGTTTTTTAAAAAAACTTTTTAAATTTAAATTCAATTAATTAACATATAATGTGTTACTGGTTTCAGAGATAGAGGTCAGTGGTTCATCGGTCTTATATAACACCCAGTGCTCATTACATCACATGCCCTCCTTAATGTCATGAGCAAATACAGGTTTGTCTTCAAAGATCTTTCTATCAAATAGGGAAGACACTACATGAGCACACGGTTGTACTAGAATATGGTGAACGTCGTAAGAAAGATGTATGGTTCTGAGTTAGGAGTACATAAGCCTCACTGGGAGAGAATAAGGGACAGATGGAGGAATAGCTGACATTTATCTCAAACCTAATGTACGGAGAGGCTCTCACAAGAACATTATTTGGGAGGCTGCCGGCTAGGGAGGATATCCAAGATAAGAGGGCAGGAGAAGCACAGAAAACAGAGAAGCACAGGACCCGTGGGGCGGGTGGGGGTGGGGTGGGGAGCAACAGCTTCAAATACTTGTTCTCATACAGTTCTCCAAACCTGCCCTCTTCACTATTAGGGACGGCTATTTCAATAAGGCAATCCTGGTAATAGCATATTGAGTGTTAGGTTTAATAAATGTTATACACTACAAAAACAGCCACACAGAAATATAATGAATGAAACAGGGAAAACAAAATTTCCTTGCTTAGTTTTATCATGAAACTTAAAAAAGTGCAAGGAAACCCAAAACACCATGACTATTTTTGACCCAGGTGAATCATAAAATGGGAGACATGGAAAACTAGCCTAATTTCCTGGTTTTACAGAACACTCTGTGGTTGCTAAAAGGTTAAGGAAGCATATTTTAAACACACAAGAGGACCAAAGTCCAGCAAGTAGCCATGTTAGTAAAACATAATTTTTAATCCCAGAACTTAGGTAACAAAGATTAAAAAAAAAAAAAAATTAGCTTTCAATAGAAAAACCATCGCATCTCCTGGAAAGCATGATCAAGACCCCCATGACTTTTTACTGTCCTGCAAACAAATTGTCAATAACTGTCATGCTAATTATGAAGATGTGCTGCACTGTCCTCATATTCAGTAAATAATGTTTTATCTTTCCCTTCAAAATTAAGATAAAATTAAATGTGTACCCTGTTTCCCGAAAATCCTATAAATTCTAGCAGTCTGATAATCCGGGCTGGTAAAAGGGAGAGCATCTGCAAGAAGAAAAAAAAAAAAGTCTATTTGTTAGTGTATCTATCTACAGATAAATATTAACCTCCAAACAACTTAAAGGTTTCATGATTCGATAATATGAAGTATTAGAACCAAGTCTGAACCACTATACATACATATCTCAATCATCACATATTGCACATATGGTTAATCATCACTTGTGAATTAATTTCACTTACCTAAGACAACGAACCTAAAAAATTAAAAAACCAACCAAACAAACAAACAAACAACAACAAGGACAGCAAAATCCCTGCCCTTTTCAGGACGCTGGAGAGAGAATACTTGCTCCTCTTACGTGCAGTGATGAAGTGCTAAGAATCTCTCAGTGCCCACTTGCAAACAAGACCCCTTTTTAACATCCTTTTCCAGAAAGCGAGGCTGTTGAATTCTGCATAATATGTAGGCACCACCTAAAAGTGAACAGCACAGCCCTCCAGTTGCTTTCTAGAACATCCCTGGGGAACAGTGGGGAGGGGAAATCCAGGCAGGGCAAAAGCAGGTCACCTGCTTGTTCACTTTGCCCAGAAGGAGAAATGGCCATGTGTGTGATTCTATATGGTTCATTGGCTGGAGCCAATGGTTTGGCTGTTTGGCTGGATGGTCAGGGATTTGAAAGGAATATCATTAGAATATTAATGACAAGGAAGTCTAAGGAAGAGTATAAACCTCTCCAGATGGGAAAAAAACATGAAGATATTTGTGTTGCAAGTGAATGTTCACCAAAGCCCGACCTCAGCAGAGGAGGATCTGAATAATCAAGGGAATAGGA
The DNA here is from genome assembly GCF_010015895.1 of Lontra canadensis. Lineage (NCBI taxonomy): Eukaryota > Metazoa > Chordata > Mammalia > Carnivora > Mustelidae > Lontra > Lontra canadensis. The sequence goes on along the minus strand of NW_022631064.1, from coordinate 5,155,012 downwards.
TGACCCGTGGTGACAGCCAGCCAGCCTCTTTCCCCAGACACCCCTACCGCTAACTGGGCTCATGAACAAAGTGGCCACGGTGATGTACACATTTATGTGTATTGTTCCCTTTTCCAATGCATTTTCTCATTAATTACAGTCAAACCTTAATAAATTTCAAAATCTCTAAATAACATATTATAATTTGACCAATATCTATTCAAACTTCCACCTCTCCCACAGCATCAAAATCATGCCTCAAGATACATGATTACTGCTCACCGATTTTCAATTCCAGAGCTACCATTGCTAAAGCCACAATATTTCTGATGTGGAAATGGAACCAGATTCCTGGCTCCTTGTTACCAAAAATGTTGCCAGTCCATTTAGCGTGCTGCCTGCTTCCCCTCCTGTACAATCCAAACCAACTCTAAGCATGTGCAGAAATTTACAACACATACTGGCCAAAGTTACCACTGGGTCACAACACAAAAAAATTCAATCCCACTCTAGCCATTTGTCAACCAAACCCAGGCAGATGTTCACACACCGTAGAGAAGGCTCTGGAAAACTTAGGTTCTGTTAAAAAAGCTTCTGGCGCCTATTTTATAATTATTTACTTACCAAATTAAAGGCACCTATTCCAAGCTTGACACCCCCTTCAAATTCATAGAAGAACTGTTGTTCATCTTTATTCTTCTGAATTACATGCAGGATAGAAAGACATTCTCTGGATTGAAGAAAAAAGTTATCGCATAAGTTTTATTATGACTCTGAAAATTAACGTGAAGTCAAAATTCACACGGACATGCTATAAGATAAATGTCATTAGCCAAAATGCTAGGTGATTTTTCAACAGAGGCAACTGTGCTGAGTTTAACCTTAAAGGCTACTTGGGTAAATAGTCATGAAGGAAAAACTAACACACCCATTTCTGCCCTGTTTATCAGGAGCAATCTTCCAGGGTTCAAACATCAGCACGCAGGACTCCAGAGCCCCAGGACCACAGGGCTGTGACCTCACAACTTTCCAGCAATGTCTCATAGAAGACTTCCCAGGGGTGCTCCATTCCTCGGTTCCTGTGCACGCTTAAGCAACCCTACTTTCTACCGAGTATCCGAGAAGCTACTGCCAAAAAGATGTGAATTTCAGTGTGATCACCGTGATCTCAAATAGACCTGATAAATTAGAGCTTGCAAGTAGGAAAGACTGAAAAAGGACAGAAAATTCTATCACTGCACAATTTGTCTTTCTTTTTCCTATTCCATCCAAGCAATTCTTTTCTTTTTCTCATTTTAATTTCTTTTCTGTGCCTTTCCCCCCTTCCCTTCATGTCTTCAAAAGGCAAATACTTATTCAGAGAAATGCAAATTGAAACAATGACAAAGATATAAAACTTGGTAATGAACAGGAATTGCTTACCAAATTGACAAATATATATTTAAAGGTAATAAGAAATAACCAGATATTAGGTATCACCTTGTGTAATATAATTATAAAGCATACAACTTCATTTATGATGTATTCTAGCCAAATTTATTTAACCTGAATCCAGAAAGCCTACAGATCTAATTTCCAGTTACAGGGAATATAAGGCTCTAGAAGAACGCTATGGAATAAAAGTAATTACACCCCCCTCCAAGCTCATATGTTGAAGCTCTAAGCCCCATTGTGAGGATATATGAAGGTAGGGATTTTTAGGAGGTAATTAAAGGTGGGGTCCTACTCTGATAAGACTGGTGACCTCAGAAGAAGAGAAAGAGAGATTATCTCTCTCTTGGCACTTTTAGGGCTGAGTGAGAAGGCAGCTAGCTCTCTGTCTATAAGCCTGAGCTCTCTCCAGAAGCTGACCACGCTGGCACCCTAATCTTGGACTTGCAACCTCCAGAACTCGGAGAAAATAAAATTCTGTTCTTTAGCAGAAACTCCAGAAAGCCATCAAGCAAATCCATGGGATATTCTGCAGGACAACTGGCTTGGGCTTTTCAACAACAATCATGAATAGACAGATGGTTCTAGAATAAAAGATACTAAATGGGGGTGCCTGGGTGGCTCAGTGGGTTAAGGCCTCTGCCTTCGGCTGTCATGATCCCAGGGTCCTGGGATTGAGCCCCGCATCGGGCTGTCTGCTCAGCGGGGAGCCTGCTTCTCCCTCTCTCTCTCTGCCTACTGTGGTCTCTGTCAAATAAATAAAATCTTAAAAAAAAAAAAAAAGATACTAAATGGACATAAACATAGGATGCAGGAGACAGTCCTGTGCTATGTCCTGGTACAGACATACCAGCAGTAAAAGAAACCAGGAAAACGTGAAGATAGACTCGAGTATTACATGAAATGAAGATTTATTCACATGGAAAAGCAAAGATCACTAACTGAAAAAAGCAGGTTACAAAAGAGTATGCACATTAAAAAGTACACCTATCTTTAGATTTGGATAGAAAATATTCTGAAATAATATATACTCAGTTTCGCAGACATCATCACTGTGTGAAAAGAATATGGATTCTGTATGTTAATAGCTGCTCATCTACCTTCTCTTATTTTCCTAAATATATGTGCCATTTTCACAATAATAAGTATTATTTTAATTTTTTTAATGGAAACTCAGTGCTGGCAAAGGAAAGAACAAATAGACATATTCATCTACTTTGGTAAGAGGTGGTTATGGTATGGAAATTGGCAAACTATGGGAACATAAGCATGTTCATTCTTTCTATTATTGTCTATGCTTATACCACACATAGAGTTGAGTAGCTACAACAGAGATCTTATGACCCACTAAGCCAAACATATTTACTATCTAGCCCTTTAAGAAAAAGTTTGCCAAGCCAATTATTTTTGAGAATGATTTTGCAATATATATCAAGTCTTAAACACAGGTGTACCTTTAACCCAATAAATCTAATTTTATTCTAAGGAACTATCACGGATAAACACAAAACTTACTTATAAGGAGAGATACTGTATTACTATTTATAATGAAAATGTATAAACAAGCTAAACTGGCAATAACAGGAAATTAATTAAGAAGAGAGTCACAGGATTGCATATATTTATACATACACATGGGTGGTATACCCACATAACGGAATGCTACATAGCCATTAAAATCCATGAACTAAAAATATTTAAGAATATTTAAACTAAATTTGTGACATGAAGTGAGAAAGGAAATTTCAAAATGACATGAAGAATATGATTTCATTACATAAAGAGATAATTATATATGCTCATATGCATGCATTAAGAATGTGAACATGAAATATATCAATAAGATGGCAGGAGGTAGAAATGATTTTCAGAATTCTTTTCATTTTTAATCAAAATATAAATGTTCTATGTTCTGGTCATAGATGATTGTTGTAAGATTTTCAAATAACATGGAGAAAGTGTAAGTGCCCTGCATGACTATCCCACAGAGAGATGGTCACTGCTAACAGCCTGGTACATAATCTTCTAGGGGGTTTTATGCTTTAGTAAGAATGCAAACTTTAAAAACCACAAATAGGACCATATAGTATATACTATCCTATGGGTTGTATTGATGATTTTCTATGAAAATGCATGAGAGCTACCTTATTTTTTAACAAGTGCATATTTTTCTATTTTATGGAATAATTTCTTTAACCAAATTCCATTATGAAATATTTACATTGTTTCCAAATTTTCCATATTATAAACAATGTTGCTAAAAGTATGCTTGTACATTCATCAAGTACTTTTCCTACATCAAGTACTGTAACTATAGTTAATCTATCACAACTATCCTTAGGATAAATTCTTAGAAAAGGGACTTCTGAGATCAAAGGTGATATACTTTCTTAATTTTGATACATATTATTAAAACATCCTTCAGAAAACTCTATCAGTTTAGATTCCCACCAACTTATGAGCTCCTCACACTGGCATTTGCCCTGAATCATTTATCACATTTCCATTTGTATTTTTTATTATGGTGTATTTTGCCCGATGAAAACTGAAATGTTTATTTGGCCAAGTCAGTCTTTTTGGTTCCTGATTTTATGTCACACTCAAAAAGGCTTCTGAAATTGACATCATGTATCTACTGATACGATACACTACTAAAAACACAATATCACTTGAATGGTATTCTTGCCATAGATGCAAAATCTGGATGGAATCATGAAGAAACATTAGATTAGTTCCCATTGAGAGATATTCTACAAAATAACTGCCCAGTATACTTCAAGAATGTCAAGGTCATAAAAATAAAGAAGGACTGAGGGACTCTTCCAGATTAAAAAAGACAGACTGAAGAAACGTAACAACTAAATGCAACATCCCCAATCCTGGATTCAATCCTGGACCAGAAAAAGGATATTAGTGGTACAATTAGAGAAATCAGAGTAAAATCGGTGGAGTAATTGATACTTCTGTGTCAATGTTAGTTTCTTGGTATTAATAATTATCACTGTGAAAAAATAATTATTACTATTGTTCTATAAGATGTTAACATTTGTGACTCTGAATGAAGAATACATAAAAATTCTTTGTAAAAATTCTGAAGTTATTTCAAAGTGAAAAATTTTAAATAAAAGTATAAAGGCTTTTGTGTTTTAGGACTATAAAAATATTTTCCTTATGTTTTCAATAGTACCATTTTTAAAATATTTTAATATTAGAGGAGCTGGGTGGCTCAGTTAAGCATCTGACTGTTGGTTTCAGCTCAGGTCGCGATCTCAGCATTGTGAGACTGACCCTTGCGTTGGGCTCTGCTCAGCACAGTCTCCTAGAGATTCTTCCCCCCCACCCAACTCCTCCTGAACATGCACGCTCTCTCTTTTTCTCTCAAATAAATAAATAAAACCTTTTTAAAATTTTTAATATTAAATCTACATGTAATTTATTTTTATGCTCTTTTTCCAGAATGAAGAACCAATTTTCCCAAAAAGTATCTATTTTTCCCACTATTCTGAAAGAGACCTATGCATACATAGGAATTTCACTATTTTTAATTCCCAAGTAGATGTCTGTGTGTATGTACAAAAGTACCTGAGTGCACACACTGATACGTTTGTGCCATTTTAAGACTACTTGAATTCATCCTGGTTTTTAAGTTCTGATGACTAGAAAAGCAATTAGCTCTTTAACATCCTTTTATTATCATCTAAAAAGTATTTCTTTGTTTTCTCAAAGATTTTATTTACTCATGAGAGACAGAGAGAGAGAAAGAGAGAGGGAAACAGAGGCAGAAGGAGAAGCAGGCTTGCCACAGAGCAGGGAGCCCAATGCGGGACTCGATTCCAGGACCCTGGGATCACCACCAGAGCTGAAGGCAGATGCTTAACTGACTAAGCTACCCAGGAGTCCATAGCATCTAAAAAGTATTTCAAGAGGGGTGCTTGGGTGGCTCAGTCAGTTAAATGTCTGCCTTCAGCTCAGGTCATGAACCCAGGATCCTGGGATCAAGTCCTGCAACAGGCTCCTTGCTCAGCAGAGAACCTGCCTTTACCCTCCGCTTGTGCATGTGCTCTCTGTCAAACAAAAGAAAAAAAAAATTTTAAGAAAAATGATTTCAAGAAGAAAACTAAAAACAATAGTCAATTTCCCAAAACTCTCCCCTACCTCCACGATTTTGAATGAAATATAATTTTATGAAATCACTTAGGGTAAAATTATCTCTTAAGATACTAAATCTTGGTTCTGCTCTCACTAATGGGGATCTGCTTTTTTTTTAAGATTTTATTTATTTATTTGATATAGAGAGAGAGATCACAAGTAGGCAGGGCAGCAAGCAGAGAGAGAGGGGGGAAGCAGGCTCCCCGCTGAGCAGAGAGTGCTCCCTGCTGAGCAGAGAGCCCCATGTGGGGCTCGATCCCAGAACCCTGAGCCAAAGGCAGAGGCTGAACCCAATGAGCCACCCAGGAACCCCCCTGGCCTTTTTTTTTTAAGGTTTTATTTATTTATTTGACAGACAAATCTCAGGACCCTGAGATCGTGACCTGAGCCAAAGGTGGAGGCTTAACCCACTGAGCCACCCAGGCACCCCTGGGGATCTGCTAATAATGATACACATACTAGCTTATATTAGATTAACTCCCCCCCAGATAACAACTATAAACTTTGGAATTTAAATATACATTTAAAATGCATTTTCAGGCACTGGAAAGTAAAAACAAAAAGTAGTAAAAAACTGGAGAAGAGCTGAACTTTGAAAGGTGGGAACATCTCTCACACCAACTTTATATTTCCATAGCTAGTCAGCTGAAGGTACTCTTGAATCCACTCAACGTGGGGTGCCTAGAACTGATACAGAAAGCCACAGTCCTATTGTTGGGCCATCTGGGTGGCTCAGCTGGTCAAATGTCCGACTCTTGGTTTCGGCTCTGGTCGTGATCTCATGGGTCATAAGACTGAGCCCCAGGTCAGACTAGGTGCTCAGTGCGGGAGTCTGCTTGAAGATTCTCTCCCTCTGCCCCTCCCCCTATGCTTGGGCACACCTCACACGCTCTCGCTCTCTCAAATAAATTAATAAATACATCTTTATGAAAAAATAATTTGACACAGCATTGTGGGGCTTCTAATATATTTAAGTGTGGTATCAAAGAATAGTATAAAAGACAAATGGTCAGTGAAACTATATTTTCACAAAGTTCTTATATTTTATAAGAACTTATGGGCAGGAGTATATTAACTCTAAGTTGACTGTGATAAGTTAAGAAGGATATTATAATCACTAGAATGATCTTTAAAAAAATTAAAGAGGGCTACAGCTAAGAAAACAATAGAGTGATTACACTGGAATATATATATATATATGAATATATATATATATATATATATATATATATTTAAAATTTTAGTAATGCAAGAAAGGCAAAAAAAGAAGTGAGAAAACCAAACGAGGCAAGAGCACAAGAAAAATGGTAGCCACAAGTACAAACATACCATTTGTCATACTGAATAAAAAAGCAAGACCCAACTATAAGCATTTTAAGAACTGCAATTTACATATGAAAACAAAGATAGGTTTAAAGAACATGTCATGCTACACTTAACACTAGTTATAAAAAAGCATGAGTAGCTATATTAATGTCAGACAAAACAGACTTCTAGACAAATATTTATTATAAGGAGTTCAGTAGAGACATTTCATAATGATAAAAAGGTTAAGTCATGGGGTGCCTGGGTGACTCAGTGGGTTAAAGCCTCTGCCTTCAGCTAAGGTCATGATCCCAGGGTCCTGGGATCGAGACCTGCAACGGGCTCCTTGCTGAGCAGGGAGCCTGCTTCCCCACCACCCTCCCCCCCACCCACGTGCTTGTGATCTCACTCTCTCTGTCAAATAAATAAATAAAATCTTTGAAAAAAAAAAAAAGGTTAAGTCATTGGGAAGATAAAATAAAATATATATAAACCTAATAAGAGAGGCTCTAAATATACGAGCAAAAACTGACAGAACTAAAGAAAGAAATGGGCGATCCCGAATCAAAGCTGGAGGTTTTTCACTCTGTGAGCAAATGATAGAGCAGCTAGATAAAAATCAGTGAGGATATAGAAGATATGGACAACAGTATGGTCCATCCTAACTGAGCACTTAAATCACTACAGAAAATTCTATCAAGCAGTGCTACTCCAGAGTCTGGACCAAAGACATACCTGTAACTTTAAATATACAAATTGATTTTAGAAGAGAAAAAAGAAGATTATATAATTAGAAATTCTGTCAGTACCTTTTTACCAGCTATTTTTCTCCAGTTTGCATTTAAACTTAAATTCCGTTGTCCTATAGCACTGAATACATACACAGTAAGCCAAAAAATCATGCATTTTTACCAACACCAAATAAAGCCTAGTCATATGTTATGAGAATTCTGAAGTACAAATTTGACAGAATACAAGAATCATTTAAAAATGACATCTTAGGGGCACCTGGGTCACTCAGTGGGTTAATCTTCTGTTAGGCTTGGGTCATGATATCAGGGTCCCAGGACTGAGCCCGCCTCGGGCTCTCTGCTCAGTGGGGAGCCTGCTTCCCCCTCTCTCTCCGTCTGTCTCTCTGCCTACTTGTGATATCTCTCTCTGTGTCAAATAAATAAGTTAAGAAAAAAAACTTTAAGAAAAGACATCTTAATATTTAACTTACTTGTATATTTGGTAGCTTGTCCTAATTTTGAGTCCACCTTTGATGAAGTTGATCATATTTTCATCCTGAAAACAATTGAGTTAAATAATCAGATCATTTAGCAAAAGATTCTTACACATTACCGTTATATATTTGTGTGATTAGAACAAAACACTATCTTTTGAGGACATAATTTTTAAATTAAAACATTCTTCTTGCTTTACATTTGCAATGTTCTTTTGCAATTTTCCTTCCAACTTAGATGGCAATAAAAAGAACACATTTTAAGCATTACTTCAAGCAAGTAATTAAGGAAGTAATCCTTACCACTTAGTGGCCAAATATGTTAGTCCAAATCTACTGTGATAAACATCATCTAATGCAGAATTTTCTTCTGGGTTCAACAGAATCCAAAATGGGTGATTTAAGGATATTCTCTAAGGACAAACTTTCCAGTCCATCACACTTCAGGACATGGGCTGATGGTTCTTCTTTTGCACAGTACTTTAGCATTCAGTCTATTTAACACCGTAAATGTCACTTACATAACATTTCTAGAACAAAAATTATTGATCTGGATCCTAAACTGATTGTCACCAATACACAGTTTTGTTTTGGAGAAAAAAAAGTCATTTCACTTTTCTTTGCCTATGGTCATCAACCATAAAGTGGAGGCAGAGGGCCTAAATGAATATCATTTTCAGGGTCAGCATTCTAGGATTCCAAGAGAATTGTTTAATAAATTATATCAAAACCTGCTTAAAAGAAGTTAATCTAACAGTGCTAATGGAGACAGCCCCATATTTCACACTTCTGAGGAGAGTATTTTTCTAGTCTATTGATAATGGAGAGAAACTCTGGTATTTATTTCCTGTGGCATCCTTCTAAAGAAGAGGAAAATTTGCTTTAGCTTACAATTTTCATTAATTATTAAATCTTTAACATTTAAATTATTCTAAGAATCAATAAATGCAAAATTCACTATGCAACTTAAATGTTTATCTTCTTATTTTAAGGAATCTTATGATTACACAAGTTCCAAGATAGGCCAGGAAAGAACTTCCTAAGTCACATTAAAATCTGCCTCAAATAATAATATTTCATTTCATGATTCACCGAATATTTACTGAATGCCTATTTTATACCAGGCATCTGAATGAAACATCAGACAAAAGCAGTACAAGGTGCTAAGGGCTGGAATCATGCACACAGATGGAGATATGCACAGGATGTCAGGAGAGTGCAGAGCAGGGGCGGAGGTGGCATGGAGAGGTCCATAGAAGCTTCCTGGAAGCATTGAGGCTTAAGGCACAGAAAATAACTAGGAAATGGCCAGATTAAGGAAGGCAAAGCAGATGCGGACCTAGGGAGCCAGGGAAAACTCAAGCAGCAGGAAAGGCAAGGAAACATTAACGATCATGGCGTGCTTGGCCACCTGGGCTTACAGAAGTCAGCGCTGCCACAGAAGCTTCTACAGAGACAGAACGAAGGAAGAAAGCTACCGCTACCCATGCCACTCAGGTACGCAACACACCTGTCAGTAGCATCTGAGGACATGGGTAAGAGGGGAGGAGGGAGTATGGGCGAAGACATCAGTTTAGTTTGAAAAAGGCTCCCCCCGCCTCCTTGCTGATATTCTGATATGGAACCACTGCCATAGTCCCTGAGAGCAACTCAATGCTATAGCACAGCAATGACATGGTGACAGTCTCATCTCTGAGAAGGCACTCAGCGGCACAACGGGCAATGAGCAGGAGGTTAAGAGAAATTAGAGCCAGAGGGTCACTAGGTTGCTGCGCCGTGTAGAGAAGAGCTGATGAACACCCCACTAGAACACGCAAGAGGGAAGAGGAAGAGATGACCCCGCTAAATCTTCACAAGGTCAAAGAAACAGGAGCATTAAACTGGATTTGGAGGCATGAGGAAGAGGGAGGAGTCTTGGCTATCTCCCAGATGTTTAATTGCAAGTCCCCACAATATAAAATATGCCTTCAAATCCCAGATTTGATTGTCATAGCCCCATTTGGAAAACACATCAGAAAAACTGGGGGGGGCCTCTGTGACTAGCATTATGTTTACCGAGGCATTAAGAACGTGGTTTTCAACCAGACTTCATAATACATAGGGTTTAAGGAAACAGGGTCATAGTCCAGATTGGTTCAATTTTACCAAACCAGAATCCAACCTAAGAAGTCCATTTCTAGGAAAAAAAAAAAAAAGAAAAGAAAAGAAAAGAAAAAAGAACAGCAACTCTCAATACAATGTAAAACATTGCAATTGAGGAAGAGCTCCAATTTTACAATTGCATTTCTGCCCCCTTACAATCTTGACCCCACCTCTACCCCCAGTGTATCCATCACCGCCACCCATGGGGCCTTGATGTTAAAATCCATGTTTCTTAGAGGCGCTGGAAGATTCAATGTTAGACAAGGCACTGGTTGTAACAGTTCCTAGAGGTCAAATTAAAATGTCCCTTAAAGAAAGGTATTCATGGTTTGGTTTAGTGACTTTTTTAAACTGCTCTTCCAAAGGAAGAAATAAAAGCAAGAAAGGGGCATGAGAGTAGAAGGAGGGGAGAAAATAAAATCGGAAGTATGGATGAAAAGCCTGGTGCTCCAAGCATGCATGCCTGAGCTTTGCTGAAGCATCTGGTGAAAGAAGGGAAGGGGCAAGGATGAAGACGCCTCTTTTGCCCAGGGCCTATAGCCCTCTACCATTAGCAAATGCAAAGAGGGATAATCTCACACCTCTCATACAGAGAAGCATCCAGAAATTCTGTGCAGTAGTTGCAAAACAGTCCCTTTACAAGGCAGTGGTTCCCAATAGACTGAAATGCGAAACAGACTCCAAGTGCATTTGAGTAGGAACAAAGCTCCCTGGGGTCATTTTTCAGTCCAAGTTTATCAGAACAACAAGTATCTTCCATTACAAGTCGAAGTCAAAAGAACTGAAGCACGGACATCGAATGAGCCCCATTTTTCCTATGTAGTACTGGCAGGCTTCCCCGGCGTTACTGATTCGAAGCCAAACATTTATTACCTGCACAAACGTGAGTGCTGCTTTCTGTAGGAGACACTCGGCATAACAGATTTCGGCATGCATTTCCTCTATTAAAAACAAATAAAATGACATTAAGGAAAATCCTATGTCCACAGTAATTGCTCTAAGATGTTCAGGAAAGACTTGCAGCTCCATGAACCCAAGAGAGAAATCTAGGTTGCTTTGGTACTTCCATAAAAGCAGAACGATGACCTCGGTTCTTAGTCCCTCGGCAAGATTTTCCTAGAATGTGTAAAAGGATTTAAGGAAGTCATCTTTGGTCCCACTCAAATATAACCGCAAAAAGTCAGGGGCTTGGCGCCAGAGACCCAAACTCAGCTCACAAGAAGAAACCAAAATTTAAAAGCACTTAAAAAAAAATCACTCTTTAACTTAATAGTAATACAGAAGTTTAACCCAGTTAGAGAGATTGAAAAAAACTATCTTAAATTTATGAATTCTAGCTTCAAAATATGCAGGTATGATAATCATGGCAATGACTAGACACACCATTAACTTAAAGAGAAAGAGGCAGTACTCTTAAAGAGAAAGAGGCAGTACTCTGGAGTTCTGTGAACAAGTATGGACCAGCACCCCCAAGTCATGACTCCTCACACACCGAAGACATGATCTAAAAAGAGCTCACACTAGCACAATTCCAGGCTATTTTGATCGCTGAGCTATCTAGTGCAGGAACGAGGCACTCACAAAAGGGACTCTGTAAAGCTATGTATATCCCAGGGACATATGGAATGCCCCAAAACACATGGCCGGGCTTCCCAAACAATACCTTACACTTGCAGAGACTGGGGTGGGAGGGAAATCTTTGCATTTTTGCATAAACAAAATCAGCAGATTCCTATTTTATCCATGGGATGCAAACTGGCATTTTATTTAAGTAAATGAGCTTGGGGGATTTAACAGCCCGGGTTGGGGGAAAGGTTCTGCCGTGTCATGGGTATCCACCTCTCTGCAGCCGGCCACCTCGTTCATAAAGTCTAGCTGGTAACGTCTTCACTTCACAGCTAAAGAATCAAATGAGGAGCTGGGCAGAGCTCACTATGGAGAGTAAGCCCTCGGTTTTTGTAACTACTTTCTCAGAGACTACTGCCCTTGGTCCACGTTGGGCTTTTTCATAAAAGCTCAGAAAGCAGGACATTTTTATGTGATGTAAATAGCTGAAAAGTAGGGTACTTCCGTGTTTGTGCGATGCTGTTGGGTCAAAGTGGAGAAGTACTAGCACTCTGTTTCTTTCACTTACACACAGACCCCATCCCCTGTCGCTGCCACCAGACACATGACAGGCTGGTTCTCGCAAACTGGGCGCAATCCCTACCATGCTCACAGGCCAAAGGTTGGACTGACAAAGAAGCAACCAGGCGGCAGAGATCCTTCAACAGCCCGCCTACCGCTGGGGCCAACCTCACAGATGTAGGGCCTGTGCACATTCTGGTGGCCATCACCAGCCAGGAACTCGGTCCTTCAGAATGCCTCACCTCTACATGTGCCCCCACCCCCCAGTTTTCTCAGTGTTCGGGGGAATGAAAAGTGGAGGCTTCGATTTTTACAGAGACACCTGAATTTCCTCTTCTTAGGTTCATTTGCAACAGAGTGGAAAGAGTTTTGGCATTGCTCACTTTGAAAGTCTGCTCAGTGACACAGATTGTGTATGGCGGGGGGAAGGCCGGGGGGCTCGTGTGATGAAGCACAGGTGTGTAAAGGGAGGAGTGTAAAATAAGTCTGGAAAGGTAAGTCAAGGCTCAACCATGTCAGAGACCGGTAACAACAGGTAACACTGAGTCCGTGCAGAGGTCTGAGCAGAAGGACTGGCTGCATCAGGATGAAGTTAAAAATGGACAAACCGGGGCACCGGGGTGGCTCAGTGGGTTAAAGCCTCTGCCTTCAGCTCAGGTCTTGATTCCAGGGTCCTGGGATCGAGCCCCACATCTGGCTCTCTGTTCAGCAGGGAGCCTGCTTCCCCCTCTCTCTCTGCCTGCCTCTCTGCCTACTTGTGATCTCTGTCAAATCAATAAATAAAATCTTAAAAAAAAAAAAAAGGACAAACCTCAGAGCAGCCAAACCATGGACCAAGAAGGCAGAGATAAAACGCAAGGAAATTTGAACTCTGTCTACCATATGTAAGTGTCCTTCCGGTTAAATCCCGTTCACATCCTAAGTACTGCATTCACATATCTGTTTTTAAAGGAAATTTGAAAAACATTCAGGGCAATATGCCAGCCCTGAGAGAAGAAAGTGTATGTTCATGTTAAACCCACGAAAAATTTAATTAAATATACTGACTCCTGCAGACAACCAGCCACTCAAGGATGTACATGAAAATTACCAAGAGGAAAAACAAATCACATACTAAAGCTACAATGTTGTGACATGCTCCCTTGAACACAAAGTCTGTTCGGGTTGTAGTGACAGCCAAACTCATTAGGAATAAAATGCAACTTAATTTATAAAAGTCACATTCCTTCACTCTGCTTGATTTATATTGGGCAGTTCCCCCATTCTCAAAATTAACCATTTGGCATTTATGAATAGTTACCTTACCAGAACATTTCTTAATTATATTTCCTTAGTCTACAGAAGGAAATAGCTTCACCCTGTGCTAAAATGTTAGCTAAACAAGCCTTTGGGTGTAAAAGTCTAAATAAACCTGTTTCTCAGACTATGCTATAGTCACAAGCTAATTTACGTTTATTATTTTCTAATTAAGACTATTTTTGAAAGCAGTTTTAGGTCTGCAGCAAAATTGAGGGGAAGGTACAGAAATTCCCCATGTATCCCTTGCCCCATGTGTGCTTAACCACCCCTGATGAATTGATGAACTTCCGTGGACACATCATGATCACCCAACATCTACAATTCACATTACAGTTCCTTCTTGGTGACGTACATTCTATGGTTTGGACAAATGTATAAAGACATGTATCCATCATTATGATATCTTACAAAGTTTTTTCATGATCCTAAAAATCCCCCGTGCTCCACATACTCATCTGTACACCCCGACCGTGGGCAACCACTGATCTTGTCACAGTTTGACCTTTTCCAGAATGTCATACGCTTGGAATCCTATAGCCTGATGCCTTTTCAGATTGGTGTCTTTCACTTAATAATATGCACTTAAGGTCACTCTGGGTCTTTTCATGGCTTGATGGTTCATTTCTTTTCAGTGCTGAATAATACTCCATTTGTCTGGATGGACCATAGTTCATTTATCCACTCACCTACTAAAGGAAATCTTGGTTGCTTACATGTTTTGGCAATTATAAATAAAGCTGCTGTAAACATCCACATGCAGATATAAGTTTTCTGCTCCTTTGGGTAAATATTAAGGAGATTGATTGCTGGATTGTATAGTTTTATAAGAAATTGCCAAACTGTCTCCCAACGTAGCTGTACCATTTTTGCATTCCCACAAGCCGTGGATAAGGGTTCCTTTCACTCTACATCTCTGCCAGCATTTGGTGGTTGTGTTTCAGATTATGGAAGTTCTAATAGGTATATAGTAGTATCTCATTGTTTGTTTTCTTTTTTAATAAGTAGTAATAAGTAAGTAAGTCCAGATTTTCTAAAGTGCCATGTAAAAAAAAATTATAAAAAGATAGTAACACAGCACCATCTACTTTCAGGATGTCTCACATAGGAATGATTCAACATTTCCCTCATCCATATGTGAACATTTTGTTCCCTTTTCTACAAGCCTACCAGAGAAAGTGTGGGGTACAGTGGAAAGAACTGTGGCTTGCAGAAAAGCAGATCAGCTTTGAACCCCACTCTGTTATGTGGGGAATCCTAATCCATTAACCCATTACCAGTGGGTGAGTATGATGGGAAAAGGAAAAAGATATTCCATGTCCTTTATATCCTACACTTGCATACTGAATTTTATAAGTATGATCATGTTTTAACTTTCCAAAGACAGGAAAAACTTAATCTTTAAACAGGTCTTACCTTCAGTCAGCTGCTCCAATGATCCTCTAGAAAGAAGACTTGAGAAAGATTCTACAACTGTGCATTTTTTCCTGTATCTGTGGAGAATAAGCAGAAGGGGAGATGGGAAAGAGAAAGAAAAAATGACAATAAATCAGGCCAGGCTCATTTTCCTTTGACATTCATTTTTGTCATAGTCACACCAAAGAGTTAGCAAGGAGAAACACTAAACCCTCAAGTCTATAGCACAGGGACCACTCTTTTCCACACTGCACACCCAGCACCCAGCACTGGGCAGGCATCCTGTGGGCACTCCACCCAGGTTTACTGGACACATGAGTGGACAAACCCACACAAAACAATGAATGCTAACCCTGCCAAGCACCTTCCCTGATCTGTTGGCCGAAATCAATATTTCTGGGGGAAGAGGCACCTGCAGGTTAAGAATCACTTAGAGGGCAGTATTTAGAAACTCTCTTCATTTGTAGCGTGGCAACATAATGACACAAGGACATAGTTTCATGTTAAACTTCACCAATGCCAGTTAACAGCTGCTGCTGGGGTCTTGCTATACACACAGAGCAAAGATTAAAATAAAACTGAAAATCCGTCTCATTTTCACCAACTGGAAGTGTCCAAATATGTCCTTTTAGACAAATAAAACTCTCCCTTCTGAATAGGCAGCATCTCCTGCATAAAAGGACACACTGGCTTGGCAGGCAGTAGCTGAACTCATCCACTCCAGAGAGACCTCTTGAGAGATGTGTGCTGCTGACCCCACACATGTCTCCCTCAGTTTTTCTCTGTGGTTCAAGCTACCGGAGGAAGGAAGGAAGGAAAGAAGGAAAGAAAAGAACAGAAAGAAAGAAGGAAGGGGGGGGAAAAGGTGGAGGTATAGATGCCAAGTGGTTGGCCAAACAAGAATCTACTATAATTCTTAATAGGAAATGTTAACTCTATTACATGGAACTACATGAGGCCAGGAAGCTTTGGAGTACAAGTCCCTTACTACAATTGGGGAAGACTTCAAACAGAGGTTTCCATCAGCAAACCACAATCACTTTGTCACACAGACATAAAGGTTTGTAGTTGTATCTCAAGTAGTTAATTACTCAATTCATACTTTTGGCAGGTTTGTAATGCGTCCTTCATGGCAGAGATGCCGTTCTGGATGTCCTGTTGCTCAAAGGTCATGACTGCCTGCAACACCACAATAGTACTGTAGCCCAAAGCATGGTACATACTCTCCTTAGCCCTGGGGGCAAAACACAGGGAATTAATACATTCCAATTAGAATTAAAAGCATGCAGGTCTTGTCTGATACTAATCAGAAGAAATCCTAATAAATGCATATCGTGACTTTGATAGTGGTAACTTTTACTCCTACACCATAATCACTGAAATAATACAGACTGAGAAAGGCATGTCCTAAAAAACTCAAATATCAAGGACTTTCCAAATTGAGCCTCCACAGGCTGCACAGAATGTTCCAGGTTGAAGCAGAAGCCGACAATTGTTTTTCTCTGTTTCAGCACAAGGGGGCAGCCTGCGGACTCTTTTCCTTGAAAACATTTCAAAGCAAACCAATTTTTCCCAGTTGAACACCAGGCAATATACTTACTATCTTCAGCTCTGATATAAGTACTAAAATAAAGGGCACTAGAAATGCATTTTGTGACAGGGAGATTCTGATACAGAATCCGGAGGCCAAAGGAAAGCAAGATTTTTGCAATAAATTAGGGCAGCCCCAATGGGCCCATGCAAAAGTACGTTTTAGACCTCATATCTAATCTAATCCCATTATCTACAATTTATGATTAAAGTTCTTGACAATTACAATTACTAAATTATCTGTGAGAATTGCTTGGACTCTTAAGGGCATTGATCAGTCCTAATGGACCACACATCCCAGACTTTCAGGCTGTGAAAACCTCACCATCTCTTTCTCAAAACTTCTCATTAGGTCAATTTGTTGTAAGATTTAAAATGGTAATGCACGATTCTGTTTTTAATTCAAATATAATGCACAATAGCCCATAGCTACGAAAAACAAATGCAAGACACATTATTCTTTTCCCCTATGGAAATAGTCTAAACATCCTTTGGTAATTTGCAGTCTGTCCTGACTAGTGAGGTCACTGGCTGTCTGGAAAAAATCACAAGGAGTTAGGAGCAGCGCAAAATTAATTATGTATTGTGGTTTTAAACTTCACATTTTATAACTTTTTTAATCATTTTATTTTTTTTAAGATTTTACTTATTTATTTGAGAAGGAGGGAATGAGAGAGAGAGAGAGCACAAGAAGGGAAGGTCAGAGGGAGAGACCGACTCCACGTGGAGCAGGGAGCCTGATGTGGGACTCAATCCTGGGACTCCAGGATCGTGACCTGAGCCGAAGGCAGTCGCTTAACCAAATGAGCCACCCAGGCGCCCTTAAACCTCAAATTTTAAACCCAAAGTTCCAAGAGGAAAACAGGAACTCACGTGGGAAAAACATATGTTTAACAACGAAATTTGCATAAAGATCAGAGAATATAAAACCTGACCAAATAAAATAATCACTTCTTTTCATTCTGTGTTATGACCAGCTGGGTGTCTGAGATGGAAAAAAGGAATCTTGTGTGAATAAAAAACAAAGGAGATAGGCAGGTAAGCTCAGAGAGGAGAGATAAAAAGAAAAAGGTAGGCAGGCCGAGAGAAATAAACAGGGAAGTAGAAAGAAGAAAGAGAAGTCTGAGGACTGGTAAGGACAAAGGGAAACAAGGCAGAAGACAAGCAGGACAGACATGTGTTGAAGACAACACTGGGGGGCGCCTGGGTGGCTCAGTGGGTTAAGCCTCTGCCTTGGGCTCAGGTCATGATCTCAGCGTCCTGGGATCGAGCTCGGCAGGGAGCCTGCTTCCCCCTCTCTCTGCCTGCCTCTCTGCCTACTTGTGATCTCTCTCTCTCTCTGTCAAATAAATAAATAAAATCTTAAAAAAAAAAAAAGACAACACTGGACAATGTCCTTCAGCTGTGGAAAAAAAAAAAAAAAACATCTATTTTATCATCTGTTCCTAAGGTCTGAAATACTCACAGCTCTTCTACATTGTAATAGAATTACCACAGCAGCATCTGAGGAGGTAATGTAATTTTTTTAATTGAAATGTGTAGCTGACATAGGATGGTATATTAGTTTCAGGTGTACGACATAGAGATTAGGCAATTCTATCATTATCCAGTGTTCACCACCACAAGTTTAGTAAGATTGAAAGTCTGTGATCAGAATCACATTACCCTACTGACCAAAGAAATGAGATTCCCACTATTGTGCTCAAGTAACCCTCTAAAAAATTGTTAGGGTGCATGGGAGACTCAGTTAAGCGTCTGCCTTCAAATCAGGTCATAATCTCAGGGTCGTGGGATTGAGCCCCACGTCTGGCTCCCTGCTCAGTGGAGAGTCTGCTTCTCCCTCTCCCTCTGCCTCTCCCCACCAACTCCTGCCCATGCTCTCTCTCTCTCTCAAATAAATAGAATCTTTAAAAAAGAATAATAAAAGAAAAAAGAAAAATGAATAAAAAATTGTGATATAAGATCTAAGCTTCATCCAAGCAAGTGACTATGTCTGAAGGCACAATGTAAGACTATTCCTGTCAAGCTCCGGGCACACTGCAGACATAGTCACATACGTCCACATGGGCTGTGGTCAAGGTGACATCTAGTATCAAGGCTGAGCATGGGTGTTGCTGCCACATTTGAAAAACGAACAGGTATTATTAACTGAAATTAAATCGCTTAACTTATTTATCACATAAATAGGGAGTCCCAAGAACATTTTTTAATTATCTTATATTTCTTCTTGAACATTTGAGATTAGCATATTCTAGTTCTTCCCATTCTATTTCAAAGGAAACTTTTTTTAATATATAAGCTTTAAAGGCATATCCATAAAAACATTTCACTGAGGAAAGCAAAATGAAGCTCTATGAAACTATATACAGTGACAGTATTTCAACACATAAAGAAATAAAAATATGAGAGTAAGAAACGTTCTACTGATTAAATTTGAAAAGACAGATTTCTTAACTGGATATTAAAACTGACCAACGGTAGAGGGTCTCCACCAAATTAGCTTAGAAATGTGCAGGTGGAAATGCAGATAAATTAACTGACAAGCATGACATGAAAGAAAGAATCATCAGAAACATCTGAAAAAAATATATTTTATCTGAAAGAAATAAAGTTAATTACCATGGTCGAAGCAATTCTAAGGCATCTGTAAATTTGTTACTTAGAAATAAGTTCAATGCCACTTCACATTCTTCTAGGCCACACTTGAGATCCACCTTGTTTGATGTTGACCTAAAGACCAAGGAAAAATATACAGAATGTCTACAGCTTTTACTATAAGCACATTGTCGCATGTGTGTGTGCGTGGACACTTTGGAGACGGAAGGCTGGAATTCTAACTCTACCACTGAGTAGCTATGTCTTTAACGTTCTGAAGCCTGACTCGCTCATCTGTAAAAATGGGAACACCACCACCACCTACTTTATGAAGCGGTTATGAGGGTGGAAGAAATTGACAAATAAGGCTCATAGCAGGCACAAAGACCACAAGCAGGGGAACTACCTTTACTCATAGGAGAGGGGAAAGTTATTGGGGTTTAGTTTGATCATGTAGGGGGGAAAAACATGCTTTGGCGGAAAACTATGCATGATTATCTAGACTGTAGAAGAGACCCCTTCAAATTGCTTTTTGATTCTAGGGAACTATCTTGCAACTCTGTAAACTGTATTTTCTTTTTTAATTAGAGTATAGTGGACACACAATGCTTCCTTAGTTTCAGGTGTATGACTCATCTTCTCTTGCTATTCTTGCCACAAATGTAGCTACCATCTGTCATGGTACAATGTTAGTCTAATATCATGGACTATTTCCCTATGCTTTTATTCCCACAACTTATTTATTCCCTAAGTGGAAGCCTGTATGTCCCACTCTCCTTCATCCATTTTGCCGACCCACCCACCCACCCCATCCCTCTAGCAACCATCTGTTTTCTACATTTATAGGTCTGATTCTGCATTTTGTTTATCCATTTGTTTTGTTTTTTAGATTCAACACATAAGTGTTGAATATATTTGTCTTTCTCAGTCTGACTTACTTCACTTAACATTATATCCTCTAGGTCCATCTATGCTATTGCAAATGGCAAGATCTCATCGTTTTTTTATGGCTGAGTGATATTCCATTGTACACATACACCATATCTTCTTTATCCATTTATCTATGGTTGGACACTTGGGTGTCCAGATCTTCTGTATCTTGGCTTCCATATCTTGGTTATTGTAAAGAATGTGAATAACCATGGGGTGCACCATCTTTTTGAATCCTTTTCTTTTGGTAAATACCTAGCAATGAAAATGGATCGTATGGCATTTCAACGTTTCCTTTTTTGAGGAACTTCCGTTCTGTTTTCCACAGTGGCTGTGCCAGTTTACATGCCCACCAAGAATGCATGAGGGTTCCCTTTTCTCCAATTCCTGGGCAACATTTGTTATGTCTTGTCTTTTTTTTTTTTTTTTTTTGTAATTTTAGGCATTCTGACAGATATAATTGATATCTCACTGTGGTTTTGATTTGCATTTCTCCAATAGTTAGTGATGTTGCGCATCTTTCCATGTGTCTGTTAGCCATCTGTATGTCTTTTGGGAAAAATATCTATTCAGGTCCTCCACCCATTTTTTAATAGATTCGGTTTTTTAGTGTTGAATTGCAACTCTGTAAATTGTAACTGAGAGCAATGGAAAATAATTGTCTATTAACATGTCCATAGACATGTAAATTCTATCCTGACTAGTAGAGGTTCAATTACCTCTTCTCCTTCAGCATACAAAAAGCTAGTTTTGCTGACTTTGGACATTAATTTCAATATTCTTTTACTCCATATAAATTTGTGCTGTTTCAATTTCTCCTTTGAAACTGTTATAACATCTGCCTCATTCCCTCACTGATGAACGAGTTAAGTAAAATCTTTAACGTGTTTATTTCTACATCTGTATAATCATTATGATTTTACCCTTTATTAAAAGTTATCTGTTATTTGATAGAAATTTTGCTCTTTAAAATTAAGGCCCTTAGAGTGCCTGGGTGGCTCAATCAGTTAAGTGTCCAACTCGATTTCGGCTTAGGTCGTGATCTCGGATTTGTGAGATCGAGCCCTGTGTCAGGCATGTAGCCTGCTTAAGATTCTCTCTCTCTCTCCCCCTGCCTGTGCCCTCCCCCTCAACCAAAATAGACAGACAAATAAACAAATAATAAATAATAAAATCAGAGCCTTCTCCAAAATGTTTTGTGTAACTTTTTTTTTTTAAGTAGGTTCCCTGCCCAGCATGGAGCCCAACACAGGGTGTGAATTCAGGACCCTGAGATCAACAACAGAGCTGAGATCAAGAGTCGGATGCTTAACTGACAAAGCCACCCAGGCACCCCTGTGTAACAACTTCTAATAGGAAAATATTTCAGTAAGTAAATGAACAGTATGATAATTTAAAAGAACTTAAAATCACATTTCCATGCCACCAACCTCTTCAAATCCCTTCCTTCAAGCATGAAAACAAAATCCCACTTCAGTTACTCTTCTACCAGAAATGGGTTCTGATGCTTTTGCCCAACTGCAGGCTAACGTTAAGTGCTCTGAGCACATTCAAGGTAGGCAAGGCTAAGCTGTGATGTTCAGTAGGTTAGAAACACTGAATGCATTTTCAACTTATGATGGGCTCATTTGGGATGTAAGCCCACCACAAATCAAGGAAGATCTAGAAAGGTTGATGCAGTAGTTACTTAGGAAACTATCAGACGAGTTAGAGGTTAACCCTGAGGGAGAGACTCATATTCCTATAGAAAGCTCAGATTTCCACAAGCAGAGACGTATGGAATGAAATCGTAATGTGAAAAATAAATGACTTTAAGATCCTTAGGAGTTAGTTCCAGCTTCATCTCCACTCATCAATCTTCAAATTATCACACCCCTTCGTTGTACTCTGAGAGCTGAGCCCTAAGGCAAACTGCCAAAACCACGAGTATTAGGAACACACTCACAAGTAGCTGAAATTTCAAATGCAAAATCTCAAATGCTAAAGATCTGGTGTATAACTTAAAGTTTAATAAGCCTGTAAGGATAGACAAAAAGCCCTTTCTCATAGTATAAAACATAACTTTCACAGAGTCACCTTTAATATCTGATAAAGAAACATACATGTTCGAAAAGAAAGAACTCATTATATTAATTCTAGAATGGGCAAGAAAGGAATATTATTTAGCAACTGTGATAGTACAAAGATATTAATGGAAAGGAAAAATGTAATGATACATTAACTTTGAAAAAGCAGGTACAAAAAAAGGAGGAGGGGCAGGGTAAAAAATAATAACAAAATTTTTAAAAAGCAGGTTACTAAATAGTATGTAGAACATGATGCCAAGTAATTAGAAAAAAAAGCACTCTATATATAAAGAGGAAAAAAAAGGATACACATACACACACACAAAGTTATAGTGATAGTAATATACATTTTTCTCTTTCCTTTGTAGTTTTCTATATTTCCTGAATTTTCTACAATCAACATTTCTTAAAATGCTCTTTAAGCCAAGGATACAAGAAGAATGTAAGTAGAGAAATAATCATACTGCAACATTCAGTGAAAACGCTATGGCTGCATCCATATCAGACAGAAGCATATGCCCAGGAAAAGACGAGAATACAGTTTAAGAAGTCATATTTATGGTAGATGTTTCTCCTTCCTTCCATTTTCTCCAATGCTTGGCAATGTGGTTATAATATTTTATAAAGGAAATTGATGATTTAAAAAATTTTAAGATACAAAAGCCTCAAAAGGGAATGTGTGTCCCAAATGTTGAATTTAGCTTGGTTTCTTTTTAGGTAACAGTGCCATCCATTCACGAGTCCTTTAGCAGCTCTGCCTCTCCTTCCCTAATTTATAAAATAGGGAATACACCTGCTTATTTTGCCTATTGTAACATCAACACTGCAATTCACTAAAGGGTTGTACTGCTCTCCCCTGTTGTCCCGAAAACACCTGCACCCTCTTCCTGACCTGCTCACATTAGATGATCCGGGCCGTCCAGAGGCCAGTTTTGTATCAAGTGATGCAAAGGGACGGCTGCTTGTTGCCATATCTGTGCGAGAAAACCTATTAATAAAAAAGCAAAACAAAACAAAACAGAATGAGGTTTTTATTTCTTTGTCCTACAGGAAAAGTCCCCATAAATTCAAGTATACAACATAAGACCTTCAATTATTTAATACATCTCACCTCTATGTCTAATCAATTTTTAAAATCCAGTAACAAAAATCTATGTACTGTTACATGGTGAACATTTCTGAAATATAGCAGCAATAAAATAAACTTATTTTGTTTATTCTAGCACACAAAAAAGAAAAAAAATCACCCTCACAGCTCTCCACCCAAAGACAACACTGTATCCTGTATATAAATATCCTCCCAGATCTTTTCCCAGGTAAATCTATACATGCATTTTTATACTTTATTGAAATGGAATACTATTGTAAGGATGGAAGAAGTTTTCCTTGACCCTCTTAGAGTCCCTGGCTGGGTCTGGCAATAAAACGGAGAAAGACAGATTAACAGGAGAAAAGCATATATATTTTACTTGACTCATCCTGTACATGGGAGCCTTCACAAGAGACCGAAGACCCCAAAGAAGAAAGCAGCTTTCACATTTGTGAAGAAGTGGCGAGACAAAGGTTGGGGCTCAGAATAGTATATGATGAAGAAGTAACTAAGAAGACAACGGTTACTTTAAAAAGGTTTCCAGAGTTGCTAAGCTGATACAAATGTCTTTCTCCAGTAAAAGGAGAATTTATTTCCTGCGTTTAGGCAGGAAAAGGGGAGCTTTTCCAGTGTTTACTGCTTCTTGATTGCCTTCAGCTCAAAATGATTTTTAGGTCAAATCATGGGGTGACAGGTTCTAGTTTCCTTCATCATATGTTTAACTTATCCTGAATCTTTTCTTCTCGACAGAGTTGCTTTATTATAGTTACTGTAACATAATTTGTTATTTGTCCCTTATTTGGGGAGATGTAAGTTGCTCCCAATGTTTTGCAATTACAAACACTATTGTAATAAGCTCTTTAGTCACTAGCCTGATTATTTCCCGAGTATAAATTCTTGAGTTAAAGGACATATATTTTGCAAGGTATATTCTTTTAATAAATGGCTCCATTTCCCATTACACATACACCACAGAGTGCTAAGGAAACAAAGAGGAGGTGGGGACTGATCTGGTTTACAGACTTGGGCCATTTTATTGACCCAGAGCTCCCTCCAGAGACACATGGAGGCAGGTCCAAGCAAGAGAAGGAAACCCAGTTTAAGAGTAAGCCCCACCCCGTGTTGTAACAGAAGCCCCAACCTCCCCCTTCCATTCACCTTAACTATACACAAGCCATACAGAGAAAAGGGTTATTGACTTTCCCTAGGGAAGCTTTTTTTTTTTTTCTTTTTAAATTTTAAGTGTGCAATGCCCTCAATTAAGTGGAGTTTGATTCTAGCCCACCTTTCAGATTTCCCAATACCCTGTACTATTTTAGATTCAACATTCAATCTATCTTGCACATATCAAGTTCCCTAAATTTTATACATCAGGTTAAGGGAAAATCAAGGTTCTTCTCACAAAGGTGGTTGGGAGAAAAGAAAACACCAACCATACATAGAAAGAAATGTAGGTTAAGACAGGTTGTTTTCCATCACAATGCCATTTTTACCAGAATAGGGGAAGCACCCAGCACTTACACAAACCAGACTCGAGGACACTGACGGTTACCTCTGCTTAGAAGCAAAGAGAAAGATATTCACAAAGCCGTCATCTACCTATCTGGACCATTCTTGCCCATCTGTTCTATTACAGATTCATTTATAAGGGCTAGAAAAACATGGTCGCCGAAATTACTGTAGAAATGACCCCATTTCTCATTTGCCTTCAGCTTCAATTACAAAATTCTCCCCAATATTGAAATTTTTATTTAATCAAAACTAATCACTTTCCTTTAACATTTCTGACTTTGAGGACATAATACTTAAAAAAACCTTCCCTCCACAAAGATTATATAGCATAATTTTACCGGTGCTGTCATTTTTTAAAATTCAATTTGTTGATCTATTTATAATTTGAATATATGGTACAAGAAAGTGCTGTGTATTTTTTCTTAATCTTTTGCCATTTTCCCCAGGATGATTTCTTATTATTTTTTAAAAGATTTTTATTTATTTATTTGACAGAGAGAGATCACAAATAAGCAGAGGAGTAGGCAGAGAAAGCGGCGGAAGCAGGCTCCCTGCTGAGCAGAAAGCCCTATGGCGATGGTGGGGCTCCATCCCAAGACCCTGAGATCAAGACCTGAGCCAAAGGCAGAGACTTAACCCACTGAACCACCCAGGCACTCCCCAAGATAATTTTTTAAAGACCATGTATTTTCCCCAGTGATGTGACATACCATCTATATAAAATACTAAAATTTATTAAGTTCCACTAAAATCAAGTCTGCTATGCCAGGTAAATGTTGCATGTTTCAAAGCTACAATTACACTATCCTTACCAGACAATAACAGATTTGCACTCAGCAAAACTTAATAATTATTAATAAAATGTTAGATTTTATTCACATTTTCAGAGGTATAAAAGTTCTAGTCCTTTATGCCTTCTAGTCCTTTATGCCTTTGTATACATGTACACGAAGTCCCTGAAATTCTATAGTATTTTAAAATTTATATTAATATCACAGTCAGTACATCAGGCTACATATGGATTTTTTTATTCAACAGTATTTTTTGATATAGACCTAATTCACTCACTTAGACTACTATATAGTATTTCATCAACTACCTATTTTCTTCTTTTTTTATGATAAATGTTTCAAATACAGAGAGAAAATGACAGGCATATACCTGGAATCCATTTTTGTATAGTGTGAGAGTTAAATTTAATTGTTTCCCACATGAATAGGCAATTATCCCCACGCCAGTGAATAAGTCATCTTTCAGCTACTCCTTGGCTTAGAAGAAACACAAAGAAAAAAGAGCATGTCCTCTCAACGTCATCTTGGAGCATTAACGGACCCACCAAGCAATATTTCATTCTGTAAGGAATATCAGTTTCTTTGATTTACTATTTACTACCAATTAAGGTTCATATTATGTAAAATAATACATAAACTTACAGATTTTTTTGGTCTAGTATTTGTGCAAATACTGTCTTACAGGAGATTAAAAAGTTTCTCCTATAAATATCTTATTCCAACATTCATCAGTTGCCCAAATGCTCCTGGAACCAGTTTTGCCATCTTGCTGATTTCCTCGATCAGTAAGTCTTTGACGTTGTTAAAAGGAAAAACCACAAGCCCAAAATGGTGTCTCTTTGTCTCTTAGAGTTCCAAACTGGGGTTTAATAACTAATCTAATTCTAGTTTCAACCTCCCCCAGAAAAATAGTCTTAACCAATCAGTCAGGAATTTTCCCCACCTGGGGTCAATGAGTCCTCCATGAGTCTGCCACAGGGGCGTTCTCCATTCCCCAGAGCAAGATGAGGTAACCTGCAAGGTAAGACCTGCTACTTTCCCTCCTATAGGAAAGCGACCCTGCCTGGAATAATCCTTTCCTTTTGCTAACAACTTTCCGGCCCCACCCTTCTTTCTATAAAATCCTGCTGTTTTGTACAACTCCTCAGACCTCCCCTGTACTTGATAGATGGGATGCTGCCCAATTAATGAATTGTTAAATAAAGCCAGTTAGATCTTCAAATTTACTAGGCTGAACTTTGTTTTTTAACACTACCTCTACAATACTATATTTTCTCTTCTATACACATATTTATTCAGGTCTTTTTTCCTTCAATGTTTCTAATACATGGAACACTGCACTGAGGTTCAGATGTCCTCTAGCTAAATGCTCCTTAGACTGCTTCAGTCTTAGAATCTGTACCACCAAAGTAAGCACAATTATTAAAAATTTAACTGAACAGAATGACTTGACTGTTCTACTCCTAAGCGTAACCTAGATGTTATATCCATAAGTTAAAAGAAATGTATTTTTGGATAGTGGAAAATACTGTTATTGGGTTGATAAAAGATAAGAAAAATAATACATCATATCTCAATGTTTTCAATTCTGTTGGAAAACTTGTCCTTCTTTTGCCCTGATTTTATGCCTTTTTTAAAAAGTTTTTAAACAGCTTTATTGAGATATAATTCACAGACCATACAATTCACCCATGTAAAGTACACAGTCAAGGGCTTTAGTACATTCTTAGAAGTGTTGAGCTTTCACCACAATCTAAGATTTTATTTATTCATGAGAGAGAGAGTTGGGGGAGGGTCACGGAGGAGGGAGAGGGAGAGACTCTCAAGCAGACTCCCCGTTGAGTGCAGAGACTCCATCCAACAACCTTGAGATCATGAGCAATAACCAAGAATCAGATGCCTAACTGACTAAGCCACGCTGGTGTCCCTATCATCACAATCTAATTTTACAACATTTTGTCACCCAAAAGAAACCTTGCATCCATCCATTAGCACTCACGCTGCATTTCTCCCCTCCACCTCTAGTCTTAGGCAACAACGAATCTGCTTTCAGTATCCACAGGTTTTTTTCTAGTCTGGACATTTCATATTAATGGACTGATAGAATATGCAGTCTTCCGTGACTTGCTTTTTCACTTAGCATAAAGTCTTCAAAGTACACGTTGATGATGTATCAGTACTTCATTCCTTTCTATTGCCATTCCAGTGTATGGATAGAACACATTTTGTTTATCATTTTATCAGTTGATGGATATATGTGTTATTTCCACTTTTGGGGTATTTTTTTTAAAGATTTATTTACTTATTTTAGAGAGAGAGGGAGAGAGAGCACTTGTGCTCAAGAGTGGGGGGAAGGGGCAGTGGGAGAGAGAAAGAATATCAAGCAGACTCCTGTCAAGCACAGAGCCAGATGTGGGGCTTGATCCCATGACCTGAGATCATAACCTGAGCCAAAATCAAAAGTTGGACATACAACCAACTAAGCCACCCAGGTGTCCCCCATTTTTTAGCTATTTTGAATAATGCTGCTATTAATATTCATGTACAAGCTCTTGTATAGAAATGTAATTCATTTTCCTTGGCTATATACCTAGGAAGATAATTGCTGAGTCATATGGTAAGTTTATACTTGACATTTCAAAAAACTGCCAGAGTGTTTTTCCAAGTGGCTATGTGATTTTACATTCTTACCAGCAATGTAGGAGTGTTCCAACTTCTCCGTACCTCAGCCAATGCTTATTATTATTCATCTTAGTGGGTGTGATGGTATCTCATTGTGGTTTTGACTTGCATTTGTCTAATGACTAGTGATTGAGCATTTGTTTAGGTACTTAATGGCTATTTGTATATCTTCTTTGGAGAAATGACTATCCAGGTTCTTTGGCCATTTTTTAAATGGGCTATTTGTCTTTTTACTACTGAGTTTCATACTGCTCTAATTTTTAATCAGTAGGTAAAACTATTTCAAATGAAAAGCTTACAGCTATTTTTAATACTTTTTCCTCTCATTCAAATCATAATTAGTAGAATCAATTCAAATTTAATTTCCCCAATAAATCCAACAGAACGTGCTATGGTCCTGAACAATGAAATAAAAGCTAACCCATTTTTTTTTAAGATTTTATTTATTTATTTAAGAGAGAGTACATGCGTACATGAGTGAGGGAGGGGCAGAGGGGAAGGGAGAAACAGATCCTGTGCTGAGCAGAAAGCCTGACATGGGGCTTGATCCTAGGACTCTGGGATCATGACCTGAGCCAAAGGTAGACACTTAACTGACTGAGCCACTCAGGTGCCCAAAGCTAGCCCCATTTTTTTTTAAGACTTTATTTATTTATTTAAGAGAGAGAGAGAGAGAGCACAGAAGGAGAGTGAGAGGGAGAAGTAGACTCCCCCATGGGGCAGGGATCCCCATGCAGGGCTTGATCCTGGGACCCTGAGATTGTGACCTGAGCTAAAGACAGACACTTAACCAAAGAGCCACCCAGGTGCCCTGCTAGCCCTTTTCAAAAAGAAGAAAAAATGAAATGAAATTTCAAAAATTAATAAAAAGACACTTAGTATCCTTTAAGTTTTTTCATCAAAGTTAAAATCTCTCTTTTGGGGAGAAAAGGAATGAAAGTAAACAGACCAACTGGTACGTTCTGGGAGGCACCATTTATATACAATCCACAGTCTGGATGGGTGTCCACTGGAGTTATAAACACAAGACTCGTGGACACCACCACCAGGTTCCTGGGAAATCCACTGCTTATAAATTTCGACCACATGATCAGCTTGTGTTTCACTAAAGAAAACTCACAAGAACAAATTCTGCCCAATGGCTGATTCCTTCAAATAGCCATTCTCACAGCCTATAATCAAGGAAGAGGGGAGATGTGGCTGCTGCAGCTGACTGAGCAAGAACAGCCCAAAAATCAACAGGTATCCCCAAATGCACTGCCAACCTCAACCCCAGCCTCTCACTGGTGCTACAGAATCAAAGCAAAGGAATGCCACCATTTTCTCTCCACTCAAGTCCTGTTCTGTTATAGGGAGGATCTACACGCTAAAAAAAAAACAAAAGACAAGCACCAACAAAGGATATAATTATTCCATTAAGTCAGATACTAATGAATCTATGAACTAATTAACCTGCCCCTAAATAGTCCATGCTTAGGCTTAGGACAATCAAAACTGCAAACTTTCTTTCATATTATCTGTGGAGCTTGGGAGATTTTTATATTCTTTGTGCTTTTTGATTTTTTTTTCCAAAGTTTCAAAAATGATCATGCAGTATTTTTAATAATTGGGAAAAAACTATATATTTTGAGCAATTTAAGTTCAAATTCATGAAGGGAACATTTGAATATTAATTTAAGGAAACACCCTCTGTTCACCCCCTCTACTGTCACACGCAGCTTACAATAGTTCTCTGGAAAAAAATGCAAGAACAGTATATTATTTTTAGTCCTTTCCATGTAAGGAAGATAGAATACATCATTACCCAATGTGTCTCTAATGTTATTTTAGACCTTATTGAACTCTTCCAAATTTTCACTACTTTGAGAAAATCAGTACTTGCATGTTGCAGTTTTTCTAATTTTATCTTTTCTGTTTCCTACACTGACAACACATTTCCATGCTATTTTAAGTTTCTAACTTAAAATACCTGTAATAATATACTCCTGAATTGCTTTCAAATGTGTTATTTTATATATACATTTATGATCTCAACCTGATTTTTAATGTATCTACCTATTTGCTGAAAATGGGTTTATTCCTTTATTGAAAGGAACTGGCTCTCCCAGGTGGAAATCAGTAGACACTCTAATGAGTTCTTGATACTAGCCCCATTCCCATCTTTGGCAGATCTGAAAAATGCAGTACACCATGCCCATGAGCATGTCAACAAGCCATATGCTTATATGAAAGATGTAAAATGAAAGTCCTTCACAAAAGATGGAGTTACTGGAAAGGTACTTCCTTTTACCCTCCTTTTACATTTTTATTAGAAACTGGGTTAGAAGATATAAAACATGGTAACCAACTCTGCAAAAATAAAGCTGGAAAAGGTAGCGGGGAATGGACCACCATCTAAAAAAGTAATGCACTAAATGGAAGGGTTAAATTTAGTAAATTAAAGTTTAGTTTTCCCTCACAAACGTCTAGGAGCACCACACTGCAGGCACTATATCATGTGTCAGATACGTGTCAGATACGATCATGACTGAGCCACAAGTCACATTTTTTTTAATCCTGCTTATAAGTTCCTAACTTTGGATCAAAAGTCCATCTAGAAGGGGCGCCTAGTGTCTCAGTCAGTTAAACGTCTGCCTTCAGCTCAGGTCAAGATCCTAGGATCCTGGGATCGAGTCCTGCACTGGGCTTCCCTGCTCAGCGAGGAAGCCTGTTTCTCCCTCTCCCTCTACATGCTGTTCTTCCTGCTTGCTCTCGCTATCCTTGTCAAATAAATAAACAAAGATCTTACCAAAAAAAAAAAGAAGAAGAAGAAGAAGAAGGAGGAGGAGGAGGAGGAGGAGGAGGAGGAGGAGGAGGAGGAGGAGGAGAAGGAGGAGAAGAAAAGTCCAGCTAGGGGCACATGTATGGCTCAGTTGGTTGAGCATCGAACTTCTGATTTTGGCTCGGGTCATCATCTCAGGTCCTGGGATCAAGGCTGTGTAGGGGCTCTGTGCTCAGCAGGGAATCTGCTTAAGGATTCTCTCTCCTTCTCCCTCTGCCCCTCCCCTGCTACCTAGTGTGCCTGTGTTTTCTCTCTCTCTTTCTCTCTCTCAAATAATTAATTTTAAAAAAAAGTTCAACCAAAAGCTTGCATACATGTTAGCAAGCTGTCTGCCAACTGTCCCCAGGCAGACCTGCCATGCAAGTGGAGAGCCTGACTTCCTGAATAAACAGACACAGGAGCACATGGTAGTCAGCAATACACCCATGTGCTCCCAACAACACACCTGTTAACACACCTCCCAAGAACACACTGGTCCAAGAGCACCAACAACTGGAAATGCAACTAGGAGCCAAGAGCCAGGGACAGAAAGGCCTCAAAGCCAGTTCAATAGAAGGAAGAGTTCAAGAGAGTGGAGAACTTAACTCAGGAAAAAGGAGAGTTGGAAGAAAGCAGAGAAAAGGAAAGAACAAACATTACCTCCCTTGCTCACTTGAGGAAGATCTCAATGCCCCCTCCTAGACTACTTTCTCTGGACTGGATCCTATTCCCAAATGACTCAGAAAGACATAAAATGATGTGCTAACAGAGAAAGAACAATAAAACAAATGTGGCAAAGTGTTAAAAATGGACTAGGGATATACAAATACTCTTATTCTCATACTCTTGTGCTCAGTTTGAAAGTATTGCAAAATAAGGTGTTTTTAAAAGACAACTTGGATGACCCTGGAGCAAAGGGCAAATGAGAGTGGCCATGGACCTCAGGCCCCCATGGACTGGCCAAAGCCAGTGTGGAATGCCAAGTTCTTGGGGTCATGAGCATACCAACAGATCCAGCCATCACAGGTGCTTTGGTGGCAGAGACAGTGACAACACAGGTTAATCAAAAACAAGTGGGTGGGGCTGTCAATCAGAGAGCAATTCCCAGGGCAAGGCTCTATCTCCATGGAACTTCGTCCCACACCCAGGTACTTTTGGGAAAGAGGGCCCGGGGGAGCCTTTGAGAAAGAAGATAATAGGCCTGATGCAGAGTTTAAATTTTTACCTGACTGGGCACTTGCCTCTCCCATTTCCCCCAAGAAAATCTGAGTCACTCTAAAAGAGACTATTTGAAATGTGAACAGATGATGGGATCTTTTATTGACAACTTAATGTTTTCTTCTGCCTTCATGGGGGATGTGAGTTCCAGAGCAAAGTGAGAACAGTTGCAAAAGAACAGAAGTTCATTTTCATGTAAACTAGAAAGCATGTCTCAGACCCTCCTCACTAAGAAAATGGACCCCAGGACTTACTGTTTTTTTTTTTTTTTTTTTCAGGAAAAAAAAAAAAAGAAACTGCCCAAACAGATGCTGTTTCTCTTGCCGGCACATATTGCAAATCAGACAGAGCTGGAAACTAAAACCAGAGACTGTATCTTTTCAATTCTTTCCTGAAGCAAAGCAAGCTGTACTCCTTCACAGTATTTCAAACAAACGACAGAACATCAGATTGGCAAGAGATACATAGGCAGCTCCTATTTCGTTTTGCTAGTTTTTTAATTAAAAAAAAAAAAATCCCTTCCCTATTGGAGGGTTTTCTTATTTCTAACAGAAAGCTGTTACCTAGTCTACCAATCACCCTTTCTCACTGTCCTACCTGCGGTGTGATGTTGCTGAAAACGTGCTGGGATGCAAGGCTGAGCCCGGATCCCTGTCCCAGGTGTGTCGCTCACTTGCAAACGGCGACACACCAGACGGTTCGCCCATGGCTAGGGATCTCAGGGTCCTCATGTGCAAAAACAGAGGAGGGTTACAAATCATAGAAAGCAGAGAGGTGGTGGCCAGGGGCTGGGGAAGAGCGGGCAGTGGGGAGTTCTTGTCTAATGAGTATGGAGTTCTGCTTTCCCCGATGAAAGAGTTCTGGAGACAGACGGCGGTGACGGCAGCACAACAGTGGGAATGTGCTGAATGCCACTGAACTGGACACTGAGAAGTGGTGAAGACGGAAGAGTTTATGTTAGGTGTATCTTACCACAATGAAAAGAAACTGGGAGGGAAAACAAGCAAACAAACAAACAAAAAACCATACATGGAGACAAAGAGCCAGAAGAGGGTTAACAACACCTGCCCCGTGGACCTTACACAGAAGTTATAAGGAGGAAACGCACTCCACTTTGTAAAATCACTTCTTAGGCTGAATACCACATAAATGCGGAGCTGATGTTGTTAGAAGAGTTAAGTGATCAGGGCTAAGAACTTCCCATGAGCCAGACCACGGCATTCCTACGGGGCGTTCCTGCTACTGGGGAGCTGGGCGGCTGAGGCTCCTTGGGCAGCACTTGGCCAGTTTCAGTTTGTCCCTCAAAGGAGAAATGCAGGTATTTTCAAGATGCAGAGTAAACACGAGATTTCTGTGGGGGGCGGAGTGGGGGGACGGGAGGGATGGGGGATATCATTTCTTCTCAAACGTTACAAACTACATAGAACAAAGAGTAGCCAACAGAGAAATTTTTTAAAAGCAATGCTAGAAAAAACTTGTCCTTTCATTTGGCTTCCGGCCCATAAAGGAGAGAAAAAAAATAAAGGCTACCTGAAGTCATTGCTTTTTTCAGGCTAGGTAATGTGTTTCTCCTCTGGGTTCCTTGGTCAGAATTTAAAACTCATCATAGTATGATTATTGCTTTACTTTCAGCTGTGGGAGGTAGAGGATGAGTTTTCCAAGGACAGGAATTCTCTGTCTCAGCACAGTGATGCTCAATGAATTTTGGGGGGAACAAATGACATTTGTATTAATTCTATATTAGCGCCCTTGTGCCAAATACATTCTCAATACCTTACATTTTATATCATGTATGTAGATGGGAAATACCCATGTATGTATTATCACGGGAGTCCTCCATTTACAAACAAGTAAATTTCAGTAAATATTAGGTAAGACAAAAACAAACCAGAAGGGGAAGCATATACATACTCACATAATTAAAGTTTAATTTTCTCTAGCTCTTTAGTGTGTGGCTGTTTTCATAGTGTGTGGTGTATAGTCAGCCTGTGATATCAAGCAGGCACACAAAATGGGTTTTGTATATAGGGATGCTACTGCTTAAAAAAAAAAAAGAAGAAGAAGAAGAAACACCTAAACTAATATTAAGGAGGGGTGATGCCACATAAATGCTATATATTAGGACTTGGTTTGCTGGATCACAGGAAGGTTCAAATTCTGCCCCACCCAGTGCCCAAGAAGATAATGACTATATAATCCCAAAGCACAAGAGAAATTTGAGTCTTGTTCCCATACTTCCCTGCTTTCTAAAACATGGTCCTCCATAAGGACTTGAAATAAGATATTCTATAACCCACTAATACAAAAACAATCATGAAAGAAATCCGTTCATACTACTTGAATGGTCACTAAAGACTTTTCACACCTGTGGACTGATGAAATATCAAAAGAAAAGTAAACCATGCATGAAATTCCTATCAAACCCATAACCACATAATCTGCCCATATATGCAGTCTGCCCTTTCTAAAATGAGCCGGGGGTGCCCTGGCTGGCTCAGTCAGTGGAGCGTGGGATTCTTGATCTCAGGGTTGTGAGTTCAAGCCCCACACTGAATGTAGAGATTAGTTTAAAAATGAGCCAAAGAAGTAAGTGTAAATGTGGTGTTAGAAGGTGGAAAGCATGGGGGCCAGGGTGGCTCAGCCGGCTGAGCATCGGACTCCTGATTTCAGCTCAGATCATGAAATCAAGCCCCACAGGGGGGTTTCGTGCTCTCATGGAGTCTGCTTATCCCTCTCCCTCTGCTTCCTCCCTTCCCTACTCTCGCTCCCTCGCTCTCTTTTTCTAGTAAATAAGTAATTTCTTTCTTTTTTTTTTTTTTAAGTGGAAAGCAAGTGCAAAATGTTAGGAAGATCTCTGGGTATAAGGCACAAAAAAAAAAAAATCATTTTTCATGACACATGTATCCAGGAGTACACTGTGTCTTTAATAAATACATAAATAAATAAAATGAGGAGAGGGCTGTCTATACCCCAATCAATCTATGGCTAAGGGACACAGTACAACAGCTTTTCCAGGGGCACCTCATCTTCCTCATCTATAAAATAGGAGGGAGCAGTCAGCATAGTTTGCATTGAAAATACAAAGACAGACTCACCATGGGTACTAGGACTGAAGCATACATTTTAAAAAGATTCTAGTTCATTTCTTCCCCACTAAGATATGAAAATCTTAAGTGGATGACAGAGCAAAAAAACCAGGGAGCCTCAAAATCCCCTACTTCATGGCAGGCCTCAAGCTTTTTACTAATCAAATGAGAAGTCTGTCTCTGTGCTGGAAATCAAACATATTTTCTATACAAACAATGATTGATATTTATTTCTTTGTGTGTATCTACAT
Organism: Lontra canadensis; assembly: GCF_010015895.1. Classification (NCBI taxonomy): domain Eukaryota; kingdom Metazoa; phylum Chordata; class Mammalia; order Carnivora; family Mustelidae; genus Lontra; species Lontra canadensis. The sequence continues at coordinate 5,119,331 of NW_022631064.1, read as the reverse complement.
ATATACATACATAGGTACATATATACACACATATGTTAAATTCTCAGCCTATGCCATAAAGTCCATTAAGCCCTAAATTATCAATAACTTTTTGCAGAGTATTAGAACCAAAAGAATCATATAGGACTGAAGCACACTCTTTCCCACCCCTCAGGCCTGTCTCCACACTGTGTCCAGGTCATCCTGTCTAAACACAAGTCCATGCAATTCAGTGGTCTGTCACCGCCCTTGCCACAGCTCCTTGGCAAGACGCCCTTAGCATGTCTTCCTTTGACCAGCCTATCCTCACTAGAACAGCAGGACTCCCAAGCTTCTTGATAAATCCTGAAGAGAACATGGTGAAGGGGATCAGAGTATGTCACCCTGAAATGTGTCACTCTGACATAAAGACTGTTTTGAGCTGAAGCAATTAGCTCTCACCCTCCCCATCCTGGCCAAAAAACAGGGCATAAATTTCCTTTTGTAAAGGTGTTTCCCTTTCCCGCACCAGAAAGAGAATTACCTCAGGGATAAATCTTACCACCTGAGAGGACTCTTATCTACACAAAAACCTAACTCAACAATCCTTACTTACCACACATTTCCTAGTCGTCTTCCTACAATTTAATGCTCATCCAGAAACCTAAAACCCCGTCCTTGCGTAGCCTCTTCTCCACACTTCATTGTACCTCGTCAAGATAGTACATAAGCGGGGTGTTTGGGTGGCTCCGTCAGTTAAGCAGGCAACTCTTAATTTTGGCTCAGGTCATGATCTCAGGATTATGAGATCGGGCCCTGCATCGGGCTCTGTGTGGGGTGTGGAGCCTGATTAAGATTCTCCCTCTGCCTCTTAAAAAAAAAAAAAAAGTATATAAGCCCCAAATTCTAACCACCTCCTTGAGGTACATTTTTTGGTGAACTCCCGTGTGTGTATGCAATTAAACTTTCTTTTTTTCCTTCTGCTCCTCTTTTGTCCATTTAATTTGCGGGGCCCAGGAAATACATTTAAGACAGTAGAGGAGAAAAGTCTGGCCTCTCCTACAATGGTCTCTCCTATCTCAGGACTTTGTACTTAATAAACCCTCCTGCTATAAACCGATCAATCATGTCCGGTGTCGGCCTCAGTTCAGACATCGCCTCTTTGAGAAAGCCTTCTCAGGTCAGCCTCTGCCCAGATTCCTGCCCATCATCCCAGGTTGGGTTAGTCACCCTTCATCTTTGCTCCCACAGAGCCCTGACCTTCTCCACACCTCTGCATTTATCCCACTACATCCCAATGACAGTGTCCTTTTTTTTTTTTTCTTAAACTAACTCAGAGTTTCTTCTCTGTATCCTCCAATAAATTCTAAATGCCTGAATGGCTATTAATAACTCAAGATATTTTCTCCTGTTTAAAAAAAAGGGGGAGGGCCTGGGTGGCTCAGTCGTTAAGAGTCTGCCTTCAGCTCAGGTCATGATCCCAGGGTTCTGGGATCGAGCCCTGAATCCGGCTCCCTGCTCAGCTGGAAGCTTGATTCTCCTCTCTCATTCCCCCTGCTTGTGTTCCCTCTCTCACTCTCTGTCAAAAAAATAAATAAAATCTCTAAAAAAAAAAAAAGTTAACTGTTCACTCCAAGCAACCAACAGGCAGCACAGGCAGACCTCTGAATCTGGGCTGTGAGGGAAGGCAGGTCAGGCTGCCAGGGACTCTTCCTCAAAATCAAGGCCAGACAAACACCTTTACAAGTTCAAGCTCTTGCTGTTATTTTTGCTTTGTTTTGTTTTACTTGGATGGTTGGTTTTGGTCTGTTCTTTGCTTTTCATTCTGCTTTTGGTTTCTTAGTATCTTCTAACACACTCCAATGAAATAAACAGCGGCTGCTAGGAAATCTGGTTTACTGGCCCCATTTTAACTTGTGTGACCTCTGTCCTCACTCCCTACCTGTCTATAAACCGAGGGAGTAGTAGAAGAAGGGTTCTTAAACTTAGTTGCCCACAGACACCAGGGTAGCCTGTAATAAACGCTGATCTCCCTCTAGAACTCGGGTCCTGGTGACCACCAGAAGGGGCAGAGACTGGAAATCAAGTCACACCAGGGATCAAGTTCTAATTCCTTCACTTACTTCCTATGTGACCCAGCAATTTCACCTCTCTGTACCTTGGGGTACCTGCTTGTTACAACAGAGATAGCTATGTCTTTTGTAGGGTGGAAGGGAAGTTAATGTGTGCAGAAACCAACTAGTGGCTGGCCCACTGCAGATGCTCAGTAAATGATAGGGAAGTCCTTGACCCTTCCTGTGTATTCTTTATGGCACCCTAGCATTTCTCCACTGTGGCCCTTAAGGAGTTTCTAGCCAGCAGGGTGTTTTTGCCATATTCTCCACCCCATCCCCAGTGCCCAGCATAGTTCCCACAACCATGCCCAACATCACAGCAGACACTCAATAAATACGTATGAGATGAATGAAACAGTAAGATACTAAAAATATACTAACATAACCGATTTCCCTTCCCCTCCCACTGCACTTACTTAACTGTAAGCTCCCCCGTATTTAGTGATATGAAACCAGCACTTAATACAATGCTTATCATATACTTGTTGAACTAATCAAATTATTTTCATAATCTTTTTCCAGCTCAAGTATACCAAGGATCTGTTGCTTCAAAAGATCTGGGACAGGATTTGCAAGGATCTGTATGCCCTGTATATATGTCTGGCCACAAACCATCTAGACTTCTACAGTTGAAAAATTACCACAGTTGTAATGAAATAATGGAGTACTTTTTAAATGCTCCCCTCACCTGCTAAAAATATCTGCTCCATGAGGGCACATATAATATCTTGTTCCGTATCATTACCCCAGGGCCTGGCAAGACATTTGCAACAAATATAAACGTCTATTTAACGAATGAATGAATAATACACCTATGTTCCTTATAAGTCTAGGTAAGGCAGAATTTCCTATTTTTAGGAATCCTCCCTAATTAAATTCGAAGTTGCTACATTTAGGTCAAAAAAAAGTTTAAAAATAAAAACAGCATATGTTTGATCTCTGGTGGGGGTAGTTTCTTTTTTAAAATCCTTTTTTTCCTTCACACTGCAGGAAATCAACCAAAATACTGATACCCACAAAGCTCATATAGTATGCCCCCCTCAGTCAAATATATTCTATACCTACGAAGGTGAGTGTTAGCAGTTGCCATTTAAAAGTATTTTGACTACTGATCTCTGAACAAATCAACTTTTAGGAACTGCTTTAGCTAAGGTGATTTTTAAGATAAAGGAATGAGATCAGTAACCCAATAATATGAATCATTGAAATCATAAGACTTTTCATTTAACAAGGACAAATCAAGAACATACGGGGGTTTTGACAGGAACCAAAACTTAACGTCTACCTTCACAAAATGTTCAAATTGATTCCATAATATTTCAGCAAGAATACAGTTCCAGCCTCCGGTGAATTCCAAAAGGGTAAAGTAGGACACAGTGACTAAGGACAGATGTTAAGGCTAAAGAATTTACGTCATCAGAAAAAAATGGCACCGATTCAAATGCACAATTAGAAGACGGGTGGTCATGCAAAGGTCACTTTTTAGTAATTCCCACCCCCTGTCACCTGTTAGAGAGACACCGAGAGAAGCCAACGCAGGGGTTCACAGTGAGAGGTAAAGTCTAGGACTATCAACCCCCGCTATTCTGAGAGCATGCCAAGTGTACTTAATCTTTCCTTAAGGTTTTAATCACCCTAACAAAACAACACCCTATAATGAAGCCAGCAAAGGCCATAAGATGCACACAGTGAATCCACAATGAGCCATCATCAGCCTTCCATTGTTCTGCTGTCCCATGCACACCTTGCAGCAGCTCTAAGCCAGCCATGGCATCCGGAGAAGACCACGTCCCCTGCAGTAGCAAGACGCACTGTTTCCTCCGGTCTCAGCACTCACCCTCAAAAGGGGGGAGGCGGGGGCGGGGGGAGGATTGGGGGAGAGCCCTGACCAGCTTGACAATGTCAATTAACAAAAACTGCAGGTCTCCAGTGAGATTTAACTCCTATTTTTAAAATTTTCACAGCCATCCTTAAATTAAATCCTCACAGATCGAAACAGAACGCTGCAATCAGACCCCCAGGAACAGCTTTAAAAATGCCACATACTCACAGATTTAGAGCAGCTGTAACTTTGGAGGAATGAGTCTAGCCTCACTGTGGAGATGCCTTTCCCTCTCTTCTACCAGATTTTTTAAGGCAAACAAAAAGAAGAAGACAGTCCTCAGTTTAAAGGCCAACAAAAATCCTCAGTTTCTGTTCTATGTCTTGGTCTCCAGTGAGACTCAATTAAGGGGCATAAGGAGAGAAGTTGCCGAGGCTGCAGACAGCATCCCAGAGCTTCCCAGAGCAGAATTTAAGACATGTCAGTTAAAGTGGCAGCTGCACTCACTGCCGTGGCTGACGCTTCTGCGGGAAGGGATGCCGGGAGATTTTTTTCCCCCAGTCTCTGCTGCAGCCTAATTCCGATCCATCACCATTTAATTATCCTAGGGAAACAGGCAAGACAAACACAAATGGCCTGGATTAATCAATTCTTCAGGGTCTCTTAGTGATTTTTTTTTCAACCTAATCCAAGGTTTCATCTCCATCTAAAGAGCGCCAATTGAGGAATAAAAGGACTCCTTTTTCATTTTAAGAAAAACATAAGAGCAGGCAAATATTCCCAGGTAAGAGTTAACTTCTACATCCCAGGACTTCTTTAAAACACTAAAATATGGGAAAATAAAGTTCTCTGAGGTTTTTAATCTAACAGGTTAAATGCACAAAATTTAAATTTAAATTAGCAAAGTGAAATATACAAATGACATGTCAGACCCATATAGCTCTAAATGGCACTTTAAAATTAACATTAGATAAACAACATTTGAGCTGGTTTTGATGAAACTTAAAAAAAAAAAAAAGTATGCTTAGAGATGGTCAGTGACTTTGCAGCTTTCTTGTCTTCCCCTAAGTGCTCTTCCTCATACTAGAATGGAACCATTTTTACAGTGGGGCTCACTGTTGTATCTGATTATAAAAGTACCAGGTAATGTAGTCTAACATTTCCTGATTAGAAAATAATAAACTCCTTGAAGGGAAATGGAAAACAAAGAAGAAAAAATCCCAGCCATAATCTCATAACCCAGAGATAATGTGTTAATATTTTACAATATTTATCTCTAGTCTTGTTCCTCCATACAGATATACAGAAACTGTTTTCTTTACTACTATTGTTTTACATGTTGTGTACTACCTTTTTCACACGGCTTTATGTTATGATTATTTACCCACACATGTGACCCATGTCTAAAAGTGCTCTAAAGAGTTAGCATATGTAATGACAGTCATATACTTGTGCGCCTACTGTGTGCTGGGCACAGGGGACATAGCAGTGAGCAGAACTGCTTCTTGGAGCTCTCGGTTTAGACGGAAAGCCAGATATTCAGCAAATGATAGTATATATGATAGGTACTATAGGTCAAAGGAGAACTACAAGACACTTTAGATATATCAAAGAGACCAGGTCTTATAAAGGTCAAGGTTTCTTAAGGAATGGCAAGCCCAACTACAAAATTATTAGTACAGTGTATTTCACACCTACACTTCCCTATCAACATGAATATCTTCTTATCTTTTTTTAAAAAATTACTTGTTTTGAGAGAGAGAGAGAAAGCTTGCATGTGAGTAGGGGAGGGGCAGAGAGAGAGAGAGAATCTTCAGGCTCTGTGCTGAGTGGGGAGCCAGATATAGGGCTCGATCCCACAACCACTGAGATCATGACCTGAGTTGAAACCAAAAGTTGGACATTTAACCACCTAAGCCACACAGGTACCCCATGAATATCTTTTTAACTAATATTCTTTTTTCCTACATCAAAAAAAAACTTTAAGTCCAGCTATATTTTTGTGAATAATGTGCAATATCTAAGAAAATAATTGATCTAACTTGTATTTTGAACACAATCTTTGAGATACTAGAACAGGTAACCCACCCAGGTAATTTCAGACACCCCTAAAATTGTGAGTTACATGTTTCTAAGAAATCTTCAATGTAAAATTAACTTAGCCATGCTCAGAATCTCATAAAGGCTAACAGAATCCTTTGAGAATGTTGGAAGAGTTATGACAATTGGACATGAATCTGACAGAATCATAACGATGCATTCTAAGGACACAAACAAAACACCACACATCCAAATAAGTTATGTAGTTTTTCCAGGTGAGCAAGGTCAACATCAATAGTGATAAATCATGTTGACAGCAGGCACTCTTGAAATGATATGATAATAATGGTACTTTATCCCTGTGTTCTTTCTCTCCCCAAAACCCCTACCTGAGTCTCACCGTGAGAAAAGCACCAGACAAATTCCAATGTGGAGCATCCTATGAAGTGTCTGACTAGCACTTCTCAAATTATCAAGATCTTTTCTTTCATAAAGAAAGAAAAGCCCGAGAATCATCACAACTAATTAGGGAGAAACTAAGTAAATCTGAATAAAGTATGCACTTTAGTTAGTGATAACATAATAACATTGGTTCATTCATTATAATACATTATGCTACTAATGTTAGATATTAATAATGAGGGAAACTCTTGACCTTTCTGCAAATCTGAAACAGTTCAAAAGATAAAGTCTGTCTTTTAAAAACATTCTCTTTCCCAAATTGATAATAATATTTTTTTTTTTTTGGTCATTAGTAAAACATATCCCATAAAAATTTAGACAATGCAAAAGGGGCCTTTCTGAAACTATAAATACCCTATAATTCTACCATGTTCAGATAACCAATCCCAAACTAAACAATTGTGTGTATGTATCATTAGACCATACATGGTATTTTTAGCTGTGTTAAACTCAGTAACGGTTCCCAAAGATATCCAAGTCCTAATCCCTAAAACTTATGAATGTTACCTTATGTGAGAAAAGAGATTTTTGCAGGTGTAATAAAATTAAGGATCTTGAGACGGGGAGATTATCCTGGATTATCTGAGTGTGCTCTAAATGCAATCACAAGTATCCTTATAAGAGGAAGGCAGAGAGAGATTTGACACGGAAGCCAGAAGATGTTGTGACCAGGCTGCCTGTGTGGCTCAGTCGGTTAAGCATCCAACTCTTGGTTTCAGCTCAAGTCATGACTTCTCGGTGGTGAGATCAAGCCCCACATTGGGCTTCACTTTGAGCATGGAGGCTGTTTGGGATTTTCTTTCCTTTCCCCGTGCCCTCCCCCCCATTACCTCCTGCCGCTCATGCTCTCTCTCTCTAAAAAAATCTAAAAATAAAAATAAAAGCTGTTTAAAAAAAAAAAAAAAGATGATGACGATGTTGTGATGATGATTTCAGAGAAATCTGAAAATACCATGCTGCTGGCTTTGAAGTTGGAGGAAAGGACCATGAGCCAACCAAGAAATACAAGAAATGCAGCCACAGAGGCTGGGAATAGGCAATAAAATGAATTCTCCCCTAGAGTCTCTCAAGGGAGTATAGTCATGGCAACACCTTGGTTTTGATTCAGTGAAAAGCATTTCAGGGGATTCCTGGGTGGCTCAATCAGTTAAGCAACTGCCTTCAGCTGAGGTCATGATTCCAGGGTCTTCAGATTGAGTCCCGTATCAGGCTCCTTGTTCAGTGGGGGGTCTGCTTCTCCTCCTGCCTGCTGCTCCCCCTGCTTGTGCTTGCACGTGTGCTCTCTCTCGCTCTCTCTCTCTGACAAATAAATAAGATCTTTTTTTTTTAAAAAAGGCATTTCAGACTGGTAACCTCTAGAACTCTGAGAGAATAAATTTGCATTTTCAAACCATCAAGTTTGTGGTAATTTGTTACAACAATTATAGGAAATGAATATAGTACCCTTAAAGACCTTTATTTCTTCTTTTTCAGTTACCTGCATATATCCCTTGGACAATTATTTCCATCAGTGCTCTCTTTCTTGATTTGCTTTTTGGGATTAACCCTCTTTCATATATGCTCAAAATATTTTCCCAGTTAATTCTCTATTAACTTGTTTCATTGGTCAAAACTATCACTCTTTTTTCCTGTTGGTGTCATGCTTAAAATATAATTTTCAACCCAAAGAATACAGAATTCCTTATCTTCATTTGCTTTTAATATTTAAAAAAACAAAATCTCCAATTTCTTTTCTTCATTACTAAGAATCATGTAAGGTTATACATCGCCATACCCATGTCCCTCCACACTTCAGTCCCTGGACTAGCATCAACACCAAAACTTGGACAGAGAATAAATATCAAGGAGGGAGACGGGAAACTTCCTGGAGACCCCCACCCATACTCATACCCCCTATATCAAGTCTGTCCCTTCAAACTAAATGAGTTACCTCACGTAAAGAAAAGAGTTTGGCAAACATTTGTAAAACTATACAAAACAGGCAAGCTCACTTTATCCCTGGTAAGGTGATGATGAGGTAGATCTCAGAAATGGGAAAATGGGGAAACAGTCAAGGGTAACAGTTACTCTTATTTCTCAGATATTTGTAAGATTTAACTAAAGGTCTTCCTTTATTTTTACTTTTTTAAAAAGTGTTTTTGTATCTTGAGGTAGCCATTTTGAGGCAGCATGAGAATAGTTATACCAAAATTTCTCATAATTGGGAGGAACAGTAGTTTTATAAAAACAGCAGTTCCCAATATGACATTATACATTAATTAATTGATATGTATATTCTATCTGCTTTATACTTTGCAATTTTTTAAAATGCAAATAAATTCTTTCATAACTTAAAGACATATATTACAAAATAATTTTTTTACTTACATTGAGTTGTCTGAAAAGGTGTCCTTGTACTATTTTAGTGACTAAGTTTTACTGAAAATATAGGATCCACCTATGAATCTAAACAATAAAATTGTACTGAGATGTTGAGAATGTTCTTTCAAAATATATATGCTTTGAACAGTTGATCATGGAATTAATTTCCTTATAGTAAGTACACAGAACTATTTTAATCAGAGTAAAAAATTTACTACTGGTATAATTTCTTTCAGATTGAGGGTGAACTTTTTAAATGGTAAAGAATAGCTTAAATCAATGGGGACCTGACACATAGAACTTTAAACACACACACACACACACACACACACACACACACACACAGTTTGTTTTTTTTTTTTAACTGCATAAAAGTAAAGTCAGGCTACCCCTGTAGAAAACTTTCTTACTGCCAAAAATAGAAACCAAAAGCTCCTAACTATATTGCCTCTAGGGGAGATTAAAACTATGCCTATACTTCTAAAAATGTTAATTCATCAGAGTTACATGGAGCTTTAACACATTTGGACATCTAGTTTTAACATTCTGCTTACAGGTAATAAAAAATTCCCCTTGCCAGCCTGAAACTTTCACTCTGGACAATAAAAATAAATAACACAGAAATTACTTTACACAATAATGAAAGTCATACACAAATCCCCAAATACCTCTTCAGGTTTTAGGGGTTTTTTTAAAGATTTATTTATTTATTTGAGAGAGAGAGAGCATGCAAGAGTGCACAAGTGGGAGGGACAAAGGGAGAGGGAGAGAATCTTAAGCCAACTGGAGCTGAGTGAGGGGCTGGATGTGGGTCTCAATCTCATGACCCTGAGGTCATGACCCAGAGATCACAACCTGAGCTGAAATCAAGAGTCTGAGGTTTAACCAACTGGGCCAACCAGTGCCCCAAATACCTTTTCAGTTTTAAGCAATATCAGAGTCCTTTAGATTAGACTGTCTTCAGACTGTTTATTAAATGTGTATGACACATGATACTGAACTACACAATATACACAAATGTAGATTTTACTCCCCCTTTGAGGGGTTCTCCCCATGGTGTTCTATAAACACAATGATACAAAAGGGGGACAGTGGGAAGAAGGGGAGAAAGGGAGAACCTGAGAAAGTGATTAATTTTCCAAACATAAGCAGTGAAGATGTTTGACACATTTCAAAAGGCAAAGTTCTCGAGTATCTGCTTTTGGGGGTTTATTAGTCATTTTAGGTTGCTATTTGATGAAGGTATCAAAACAAGGCAGATAAAGATGGTAGAAAGTTAACAGAAGGTGGTCTAGCTTACTATCTCCCTCAGGATTTTGACAACTCATTTACATTCCCTCCAATGGAAAGAGTGTCAGCCCTGAGCTGAGAAATGGCAAAGGACACACCAACAATCCTGGATAGTATTTACTATGCGCAAACAATTGGACATGACCTAATTATTATGCCTGTGCTTAGGTTGAGTAACCAACCAGCTGCAACTCAATCTTCATTAAAAAAATATAAAGTAAAATAACACACCCCAAAAGCTCTTTTAACTCACTCCCCCTCTGAACAGTCATAGCCATTACCACTGTGCCCTGTACTTAGAAAGTTCTCAATAAATGATGCCTGGATTGTTTTTAATGCACTGGAAATCCTTGCAGTCCACTCTGAGGGCTCATCTACATTTTCTGACTAGTACATTAATTCAATGAATCCATTAATTCAACACACACAAATTGAGCATTTACTACATGCCAAGCATGGTATGTGGGTGCAGAGCACACCATGACAAATAGAACAGACCGGTCCCACCCTCCTGAAACTTAGAGAACAAAGGAACAGATGGTCAAAAGCAACAATTAACTACAAAATGACAAATGAAATGAAAAACACAAACAGGATGACAAGATAGGGATGCGGGGGAAGGAGTAACTCATTGCGGTAGAGTCATCAAGAAAGGTAGGAAGACATTCAAGCTGACAGGTGAGGCTGCTCAGGTAGAAGACCAGGGAGGAGTGGGAGGAAGTCACTCTAGTCTGAGACACCGGCTCAAATCTAGGGCAGCAAAGATCTTGTTGAGTCAAAACCCTGAAGGAGGGTTGTGGCTAGAGAGCAGTGAATGAGAGTGGGGGGTGCCCTGGACTAGGTTTCCACCTGGATGTGGGGGCCTGAGCGCTTCAAGCTTTGTGGACCGGGTAGATTGGGGGTTTCATCCTCAGGGACATGTAAACTCATGGACAGGGGCTAAGTAGGGGAGTGTCATCATACAACTTCGTTTCTTTTTGTTTTTTTAAGATTTTATTTATTTATTTGACAGACAGTGATCACAAGTAGGCAGAGAGGCAGGCAGAGAGTGAGGGGAAGGGAAGCAGGCTCCCCGCCAAGCAGGGAGCCTGATACAGGGCTCAATCCCAGGACGACGGGATCATGACCTAAGCTGAAGGCAGAGGCTTTAACACACTGAACCACCCAGGTGCCCCACAACTTCATTTCTAAAAGGATCACTCTGCCCTAATTCAAAAAACATGCTGTTAAACAATTAATTATGAGACAACTGGGAAAATGTGAACACTGATAGTATATTTGATAACTACTGTTAATTTTGTTAGGTGTGATAACAGTCTCATGATGCTTTTAAAAAGAGATCTAGCATTTATATTTGTGTGCTAAATGATACCATATAAGACATATAGATTAGATAATAGTTCTGTATCAATGTTAATTGCCTGACTTAATCTCTTAAAAAGGTAATTCTGTAAGAGAACATCTTCGTTGTTAGGAAGTATATATTGAGATATTTAAAGGTAGAAATAAATTATGTCTAGAATACAATTCCAAATAACTAAGGGGTGGGTTATAGATGAAATAAAATTGGCCTTGGGTTCACAATTGTTGAAGGTGAGTGACGAGCACAGGCGAGTTCAGCTTCCTATCCTCTCTGCTTTCTATACATGTTTGAAATTTTTTATATTCAATTCTTTAAAAATAAGATAGCTTTGGCTGCTGATTGGAGACTGAGTGGGGTGCCATTGGGAAGGAGAGAAGTGGGTGCCTTTGGGAAGGTGGGAGGACAGAGAACAAAGGAAGCAAGAAAACATGTTAGGCTGCTCTTAAAGTAATATGGGCAAACCTGAGACTGCCTTGAGCTAATTAAACAGAAAGGAGAGAGTGAAAAGTGAAGAGATGGGAAATAAATTCTGGAGGTAGACATCATCAGGCTTGGTATCATGGAAGTTAGGGAAAAGAGAAGGAATCAAAGAGGTCTCCTGAGTATCTGGCTTGAGCAACTGAGTGGAGATGGGGAAACCCAGGAGAGGACAAGGTTTCAGATGAAGAAGGCAGGTGAGTATCACGAGTTCAGTCTGTAACACGTGCATTAAGGTGTCTGTGAAACATCCACGTGAGTGATCACATAAGCAATGACTGGACCGATTTCCCATTACAACTATTGAAACAGCCCCAGACAGAGCAGCAAGAGCAGTTGCCATGCGCAAAAGAGCACTGACGGATGAGGTGAGGAACTCAGCACAGGGAGCAGGGTCCCTCTGGCTTTCAGATACAACCCAGGCATTGCTAGCTGGGGCTGAGTGACAAAGAGGCTCCTGAGTCCACAGAAAGGGCAACCACAGTGGCAAAGGCCCTGTTCATAGGGGTTCACCAGCCATTCATTTTGCTACCAACAGCACCAAGTCTTCTTCCTCCACTGGGCTTCTCAGGAATATGAGGTAACTAGATCAAAGGGACACTAAGAAGCTTTCCTTCAAGCTACAAAATCCTGTCAGTCCTCCTCCATGGGTGAAAGAGAGCATTTATGGAATATCTGTACCCTAACTCAAAATGTACATATACACTCTGTCCCTCAATAACCTTATTTAAAAAACTTCTCATTTTGAAAGTTCCCAATATAGTCACAGACCATTAAAGGACACCTAAAAGTACAAAAGAAAATGCAAAGAAGAGCAATTCAAGTAGTGACAATACAGGTGAAAGACACTAGGGATACTGCTCAGTCTTGGCTTTTTTAGAGAACTTGATTTCCGTTGACTAACTCCATTAACTCTCACACACACGTTTTCATCATGGAACATCTCTGAAACCAGGATGCAACTGGCAGCAACTTTTGGCCTAGATCCTAGTTCTTAAGGAAAGGATCTACATTTGCTTCTGCCAATTACCTGAGGGCACCACCAACCTGATCCACTTAACATTAAATGACCTGCTTGAAGTTGTTTGGGCCACACTGGTAACTAAAATTCAGACTACAAATCAGCTTGTTATTCAAACTCTTAAGAGTGTTAAAAATGCAAACATAGGACCCATTGATTCCATTCCTAGGTATGTATGCCAGAGAAGTGCAAACACATGTCCACGAAAGACTTGTACACAGTTATTCCCAGCAGCATTATTTACAGTAGCCAAAAACCGGAGTCTGTCAACTTGTGAATGGATAAACAAAATGTGGTGTATCCATACATTTGAATATTATTCAGCCATAAAAAAGAGTGAAGTACTGATACACGGTACAACATGAATGAATTTCAGAAGCCAAATACAAAAGGACACATATTGTGTGATTCTACTTATATGAAACATCTACAGAGACAAATCTAGAGACAGAAATTAGATTAGTGATTGCCTAGGGGGTGGGGAAAAGAATGGGAAATGACAGTAAAGGGGCACAAAATGTCTATTATTTCAGGTTATATAAAGTGCTTTGGAAATAGATTATAGCGATGGCTATATAACTGTAAATATGCTACACTTAATTGAATTGTACACTTAAAATGGGCATTTTATGGGACATAAGTTAGCACTGCAAGACGGCTATTTAAAAAGAAATTTTCAGGGCAGAGAATTTCATGAGAGGTTTTTCTTTTCCCTCCCTACTTAGTACTAGGATTGAAATACACAAGTTCTGCTACCACGTCCTCCTGCATGACAGTTTTCTTTTTCTTTCCTTTATGCAAGGTCTCCTATCAAATTCTTCTGGGTTTTTTTTTTTTCCTCAGTGGCATATGAGATAATGACAGAAATGCCATTGTAGGGGCGCCTGGGTGGCACGTCGGTTAAGCATCCAACTCTTGATTTCAGTTCAGGTGCTGATCTCAGGGCCCTGAGATGGAGCCCTAAGTGGGACTCCACACTGAGCATGGGGCCTACTTAAGAGTCTCTCTCTCCCTCACCCTCCACTCCTTCCCCTCTGCTCACATGCTCTCTCAAAAAAAAAAAAAAAAAAAAAATTAAATTTAAATTCCATCTTCAAACAAATAAAGTAATTGTCAACCTGGTTGCAAAAAGACAGGTAGGCTGGGGGGAGCAGTTCCTCTCCAAATTTGTATTGCCTCTCCAATAATTGTATTGCCTAAGAGGGGAGAGTTGGGCCAAACAAAATCAGAGAAAAATGAAAATAAATCCAAATCTGCCTGGAGTTACTATTTGTAATTTCACTACTATGAAGAAAAACATTAACTAGATGTTTTCCAAGTAGCATTCACTGACTTTCACCTTAAATAACCTTAAACAGTACAAACTAGTTGATCACAATTAGTTGATCTAACCTAATAAGAAAAAACAAAATGATCTTAAAAACTTTATCCAGTTGTAATCTATAATTTACAGTTCAAAAGAGAAAGTGTAAAGAAGGAAAAAGGAAAAAGTCCCTAAGAAATGCTGTGCTACGGGGCCCCTGGGTGGCTCAGTGGGTTAAAGCCTCTGCCTTCAGCTCAGGTCATGATTCTAGGGTCCTGGGATCCAGCCCCGTGTCAGGCTCTCTGCTCAGTGGGGAGTCTGCTTCCTCCTTCTCTCTGTCTCTGCCTAATGCTCTGCTTACTTGTGTTCTGTCTGTCAAATAAATAAATAAGATCTTTTTAAAAAGGGAAAAAAAAGAAATGCTGTGCTACAAAATATTTTTATTTCCATCGTAAGCTTCTTATCCCTCCGTTAAAAATGTCTATTTCAATTTCTAGAGGTAAGGATAAATTCACAGTAGTTCTTGCACATGAATACATTCATCCCCACTGCATTCACATTGCCTCAGGACTCGATTCAACACATCCACATTTCTAGGTAAGGATAAATTCAAAAACTTAATAAGATACTATGGAATATAAGAGATCACTGCTGCAAACACATTACGCCTGTGTCTAACAGTCTTCAAGTAAAAAAGAAAATCTTAATTAACTAGTACCCCCACCAGGGCCCTCTAGTTAATTAGATTTTTGTTCCGTGGCCCCCTATGGTTCTTATGAAAGAGATTAATCAAAAACAGTACTAGTCACGGGGGCACGTAGGTGGCTCAGTGGGTTGAGCATCCAGCTCTTGGTTTCCGCTCAGGTCATGAACTCAGGGATCCTGGGATCAAGCCCCGTGTCGGGTTCCACACTCAGTGGGGAGTCTCAGTGAAGATTCTGTCCTTCAGCCCCTCTCGTGCTCTCTCTCTCAAATAAATAAATAAAATATTTAAAAAAAAAAACAACCACTACCAAGTCACAAAGATTCCAAGTGGTTAATCTACGTTCTCTGTGCGACAGAGGCCAAGGATCCTCGTGACCCATCTTCACTTGGTCCACAGGTGTGTCGGGTAATTCTGGGTAATCCCTGAATTACCTGAATACCTGTCGGGTAATCCCTCAAAACCCAGAGCCAGTTCCAGGCTCCTATCCCCATCTCTCTTTTGGAACCCCTGAAACATTTTATTTATTCTTTGTGTGTCATATCACAGTCAATTTATAAACAGACTCTTTTATACCCACCACTCTACTGTCAGAGATGGTGGTTGTGCCAAGAACCAAGAAGAACACGCCAGCAGGGAATTGTTAAATCAGGAAGCAAGACCACTAATCCCTCTCGCAAATTTCTATAGATCATAAATGGGTCTAATTTACAGTCCCTCCCCAAGAGGTCATTTCCTTATGCCAAGCAAGTCAGAAAGATCCCAAACAATTTTAATTTTTAAAAAGGACCCATTCAATGTGCCACTAATCGTTAAAGAAAAAGTCTCTTCTTTCCCCTTCAGTTCTAAATGGTGGAGATGTTTGTATGATCTAGCAGTTTGCAAACCTAGCAACTTCCCAAAATAGTCAGTTAAAATAACACAGTGGTTACCACAAAAATTCAGAAGTAGAAAAATCTATGCCTGCAGTGGTAAATCCATTAAGCAGAAAAAGAGAATAAGAAATAGTTTTCTTTTGGGGCAACAACTTAAGGCCTCCCTCATCTGTTAGCTTGCATCTCTTCATTAGAAATTCAGGCAAAAATATTCACAGGAATAAATTAATCATCAGGTTGGCGTGGGGACCGTATCTTGCTACAGAGAAGTTGAAGGCTCACTACTGGCACTAGAAACATGAAACCAAAATGTGCGGCTCAATCAGCATGAGGAAAAAGAGCTCTACTGAGTTTAGCAGCTAATGGGTCATGAAAGGAATGTCATGGCATCACAAATTTAAGAGGAAACAAGAAAAAAATATTGACAAACTGAAATAAGGACAAACTAAAAGTTCACACACATACAAAAAATAACTGAAGAATTGTTGACAATTAACATGTGTTTATAATCACAGGAAAAATAATTTGTTAAGGGAAAAAAGACTGAATAATGGATTACTTCTGCAATATTTTTTAATTTCACAAAGGATCAGTAACACAGGAGACTTAAGTACAAAAACACCACATTCTGTGTTGAGGAAATAAAAGGAACCATCCAAGTGAGGTTTCCCCATGAATGAAGTATATCCTATTAACTTTCAAAATGTCATTTTAAAACATTTCTGATGATTCTAAAATTCCCTTAATATATGTGACACAAGTCTCTACCTTCTTAAATGGAATATATTTGATATAATTTAACCATTTTTCAACATCTTAGAGACAGAATTATGAACATGATCTTCTCATTGGAGACTGAACATCAATCAGGATTGGGAGGTGAGGGAAATAGGAAGGTACCAATATTTACTGAGCACCTACTATGTGCTTTACTCCCATTATCACATTTAAATTAAATTTCATTTTATTTTCCCATAAATCTATGGAAGGATGAAGAAACTGAGACTCAGAGAAATTAATTCCATGCCTCCCAGCCAATAAAGGGACATTGGGACTGAAGTGCAAGTTAGCCTGTCAAATTCACGGGCTGGTCTCTCCAGAAAGATACATGTAGTTGTGTACGCCTAAGCAAGATAAAACCCTGAGGTTGTGCTTTGGAGTGCCATGACTGTATGACACATTTTCTTTCTTCTTTCACTGTCATTTCTTGTCACAATCAACAAGCTGACCTCTAAAGCTACTTCCTCACCATACTTTCCAGAACTCCAGCAAAATTACACCAAAAAGCAAAGTTTAATAGAACCAGGTTAAAATTAATTGTGATCAGACTTTGAATGGAGGCCATTACTACAGGTAAAGGGCAAGATTTTTAGAGCATGACCTCTAATATCTACTTTGGCCACCCATTCTGGCTTTGGACTCTATTTCAAAAAGAGGTTCTCTCTTAGGGGATGTATTACCATAATGTATCTGGTGATATGTTACTATAAGGTGTTGCTACATACCAGAACATGTACTAAGAACATTTTGGAAACATTAAAAAGCAAACACAAAACTGTTTAAGAGACTGTCTTAAGGGATGCAAGAAATAACATACACCAGAAATCTAAAAGAACAAGATAAATTCCAGAATGGGTAAACCTTTGGGTTTGCTAACCTATGCAGGACAGGGAAGTAAAAATTAAAAGAAGAAAGAAAATGCTTGTGGATATATACAGCCAAAGAAAGGCTGGAAGAGGTAATGAATGAAAAATAAAATGCTAGATACTTCAGAAGTTGACGTGGTATTCAAAAGCATCACCATTACAGAGGTCATTGTTGGGACACTGTTCTTTTAAAAACAAGTCATAGTAGCATTGAAACACCTAAAACAGTTGAACAAAGAGTAATTTTTACACAAACACAGACACACAGATGAAAGGAACACAACAGAAAGCTTAGAAACAGAGCACCATTATTTTAATGAATTTATCATTTGATAAAAGAAGCATCATACATAAATTTTCTTTCTTTCCCAAACAGCTAATGGTGTTGGAATAGTAGGCTAACAATTTTAGTGTTGGCATGAGATAGGGATCTAAATTAAATCCAGCTGCATTAAGTGCAAGGGTTTTTGTTTGGTTAGTTTTTGTTTGTAGTTCAACTATCCCTTTACTGATTTTCTGCCAACTGTATCTGTCCATTTCTGAGAAGGGCTTTGAAGGCATCAAGTATGATAACAGAGTCATCTGTTGGTTTTTGCCTCATATACTCTGATGATCTGTTGTAAGACACATACACACCAAGAACTGTCACGTCTTTCTGGAGAATTGATCATTCTACCATTACGTAATGTCCTTCTTAATCTCTGATAACTTTCCTTACTTTGAAGTCTGTTCTGTCTGAAATTAATTTGGCCGCTCCTGCTTTTTTTTCATTAGAGTGAGCATGGTATATTTTTCTCCATCCATTTACTTTTAATCTATATGTGTCTTTATATTTACGGTAAGTTTCTTATAGACAACATGTAGTTGGATCATGTTTTTTGACCCATGCTGATAATCTCTTTTAATTGGCCCATACAGACCACTGATACTCAAAGTGATTATTAATATGGTTGGATTAGTCTCTACCATATTTAATACTATTTTCTATTTTTTGCCCTTCTTTGTTCCTATTTTGGTCTTCTACTCTTTTTCTGCTTTCTGTGATTTTAATTGAGTATTTTATATGATCTTATTTTCTCTCCTTTCTTACATATCAGTTATATATCTTCCCTTCTCTTGGTGGTTGCCCTAGAATTTGTAATACCCATTTATGACTAATTCAAGTCCGTTTCCAAATACTCTCTGTACTACCTTCACAATAATATTATAAATCTAAAACTATTCCAAAATAAAGAGCTTATTTTTTTAATCCTAATAACAATTACCTTTTTCTTTTTAAATCACATAAACAAACTTTTATTCAACATTATAAACATTAAAACTTTTGGACAACATAAGTGTGTAACTAACATAAAGAAAAATAGCAATTAGGGAAAATATTTAAAGCAAATATAACAAAAGATTGGGGTGCCTGGGTGGCTCAGTCGGTTAAGCAGCTGCCTTTGGCTCAGGTCATGATCCCAGGTTCCTGGAATCGAGCCCCACACCAGGATCTCTGCTCTGCCTGCTCCTCCTCTCCTTCTGCCTGCTGCTCTGCCTACTTGTACTCTCGATCTCTGTGTCAAATAAATTTTAAAAACCTTTAAATAAATATATAATATATATATTAAACAAAAAATTAAACTGTATATCTGTTTTAAAGTTCATAAGTATGTAAGACAGAGAAAAAGTTAAACATGTAAAAGAAGACTAGAACTTATATAAAAGGAACTACAATGTGGTAAACCATGGTAATAAAGAAAAATTTTAAAAACGTAAGCAATTAGTTATTATTTGAGTAGCAAAACCATTTCAAATAGCACCCAGTGGTGATGTTACTTTTTTTTTTTAAGATTTGTTCATTTATTTGCGAGAGAAAGCAAAGGTGAGCAGGGGAGGGGCAGAGGGTGAGGGAGAGAGAGAATCTCAAGCAGGCTCCTTGCTGAGCATGGAGCCCAATGCAGCGCTCAATCTTGCGACCCTGAGATCACGACCTGAGCCGAAACTGAGTCAGACGTTCAATCACTGAGCCACCCACGCACCCTGTGATGCTACATTTTAAACCACTTCACTTACACAGTATTGGTAACCACATAAATTGATAATAAAACTCTTTTGAAAGTACTATGGAATAAACTGTGTCCCCCAAATTCTCGTGCTGAAGCCCTAACCCCCACTGTAATGGTGTTTGGAGATGAAACCTTTGGAAGATAATTAGGTTTAGATCAGGTCCTGAGAGTGGGACTCTCATCATGGGATTAGTGCCTTTGTAGGAAGAGGACTCTGTCTGTCTGTCTGTCATGTAAAGACCCAAGAGAAGGGAGCCATCTGCAAGGCAGGAAGAGTGTCTCACCAGAACCTAACCATACTGGCACCCTGATCTCAGACTTCTAGCCTCTGGATCTATGAGAAAGTAAGTTTCTATTATTTAAGCTACCTAGTCTATGGTACTTTGTTACAGTGGCCCGAGCTGACTAATTTGGAAAGGCAATTTGAAATATATTGGGGGCACCTGGATGGCACAGTTGGTTAAGCCACTGACATGGTTTCACTGACATGATCTCAGGGTCCTAGAATTGAGTCCCCCTATCGGGCTCTGTAGGCTCTGTACTTAGCGTGGGGTCTGCTTTGGGTTCTCTCTCCTTCTGCCCCTCCCGCTCATGCTGTCTCTCTCCAAAATAAATAAATAAATTTTTTAAACATATTGCATATAATAATAGAGCAATAAAAATCTCCACCCTTTATAATCCAGTAATCCTACATCTGTGAAGTTAATCTTCGGAGATAATTAAAAAACACGACAAAGCTATATACATGAAAATACTCATTACTTAGTTTTAAGTTTTTAAAATGGTTAACACCTAAATGTCTAGCAAAGGAGAAATGGATAATTGTGATGTTCCACTTGATCTAATAGGATATCATATAAAATCAGTACAAAAATGACTCAGACTTAACAGGAAATGCTCGTAATAAAATTGCGTGCACACCAAAGGAAATCCTCAATATGAGGTCACACATGTAAAAATATGTGAACAAGATGTCATAGGGTTGGGTATAAACAAATAAAGTTAAATTTGTTGGAAAACATTTCTTCTTTTGTTTTAGTCGAATTAAAGTTACAAGAAATAATACTCAAAAATAGATTTGCTTTTCTTTACTATATATTTTTATCATGTTACTACTCACATAGAGATGGTTTCCATTGCATCTTCAAAGATGTCCTAGAGGGGAACAAAAATACAGTGAGTTTCTCAGGAATTAAGAACTCCAAATATAGAGTACAGAACTGCAGGGGTGAGCGTTAGGGGACAGCGTGGGTGGGATGCAGTAAATTCACTCAACTTTCACTAATGGCCTGTCTTCCTAAGAAATTGAGCAAATGAATTTTAGTGAGGTTTAATTTTTTTTTTTTTTTTAATAATTAAGACTGAGAAAACTAGCAATCACACTGGGCTTCTTTGAAGAATGTGATTTCTTTAATGGAATTATTTTTCACTCCTCAATTTCATTCAACCAGATACAGAATAAAACAACACCTGGATTCTCTTGCTCCATGGCCAAGTTAGCATCCTCTGGGCCTTCATTTCACAGCCAGCTCCACCAACCTCTGGGCTAGTCTTCCTGCCACCAACTTTACCCGGGTTAATCTGTACCAGAGAAGACAGCCCTTTCCCTCGTGCCACTGGCCTGCCTGTTCAAAAGCTACAACAGGAAAAAACCCAAGTGCATACTAATATGCACTTATAAAGCCACACACACACCTCACATTGATACACACCAACACACACTCAAACTCACAGTCATACACACATGTGCACACAAATTCACATCCACTCACAAACTTACACGCACACAGAGCTCCCTCATGGCTATGAAAATCAAATGCACGCTCCTCGTTCAGATATTTGGGACCCTCCACAACTTAGTCCGATCTTCAAAGCATCTTACTCCCTACATCTGTGCCACCACCACCATACCCAAGCACAGGACCACCTCTCCAGTGACCTGCACTCTGGCTCACCCTATTTCGTGTGCAGGTCTGTCTTTCTCTTCCTTGAACAAGCCAAACTCATCTCACACCTCTCTTCACCATGCTCTCCTTTCTAGAATGCTCTTCGCCCAACTCTCCCTGTGGCTGATTCATTCTCACCCTTATATGCCCAGCTCAGAAAGAGAATGTCTCTAATAACCTCAATTAAAATTATTGAGAATAGCAGCTTATAGTTTCTCATCATCTGATTTATTTCATTCATAAAATTTATCAAAATCCGTAATCATCTTGTTTACTTCCTTGGTTAGAGTCTATCTCCACCAGAACAGGTTCTTACTTCCTATGACTACAGAAAAATCACCAGGGCTGGGCACAGTAGTTGCTCAATAAATACAAGTAACCTAATGAATGAGTAAACTGAGCTCAGGCCATCAAGGTACTGATTACATCCCCTCATTTACAGCTATAATGCAGAAATGAGGAAAGAAGGTTATAGAACATTTCCCTTGTGTGACAATGGATACTAAACAATGTTTAGACTACATCAAGCTCTACATTTAAGCAGGAAAGAGAAAAAAATGTATAAACACTAAGAAGAAACAACACTGTAAGTAGTGGCAGAAATTCAGACTTTGGGATCCCTGACCCACTCATCTATTACATTGGGAGTTAGGTGGAGTCAAGGGCAACTCAATCTTAATCACACTCTTCCTGTAGCAAGCAGAAGTTTATAAACCAACTAGAAGAGAAATGAGCTAGTCCTAAAGCAAAAGAACCTAAGCCAAGAGTGAAAAGATGCTTCTCTGGGCTCTATTAAAAAATGACCAATTAGTGGGGGGCACCTGGGGGCTCAGTGGATTAAGTGTCTGTCTTTGGCTCAGGTCATAATCTCAGGGTGGTGAAATCAAGCCCTGCATCAGACTCTGTGTTCAGATTCTCTCTCCCTCTCCCTCTGCACCGCAACCCCCCCGCCCCGCACACATTCACTTTCTCTTTCTCTCTAAATCAATCAATCAATCAATCAATCAATCTTTTTAAAAAATCCTAATTATAAATAGACTCCTTTCTCCAAATCAAAGTTTGGTATCACAGATTCTGTCACTTTGAATTCCAGCACAATGTCTTACATGCTGGCACACAGGTTATCATGCAAGAGGCTACGGAGAAGGAGATAAATCTGCTCTCCAGGAACCCCAATCTGCTGTGATGACATGAGACATCAACTCACAGTCCCTCTGGCACCACCGTTACCCCAACCTGGGCTGACCTTTCCCAATTAAGGGGGAATGTAAAGATCACACTCCTGGAAGGTTACTGGGCATCCTTCCCCTCCTTATAAACCTCAACCCAAACAGGGCACACTGAAAGCACGGAAATACTTATGGAGTGACCTGCAAGACGTATAACTCGGGAAGCCATCTCCTAATCTCAAAGGAGCTAAGGCAGGGCACCTGGGAGGCTCAGTCGGTTAAGCGTCTGCCTTCAGCTCAGGTCATGATCTCGGGGTCTTGGGATCAAGCCCTGTGTCAGGCTTCCTGCCCAGCGGGCAACCTGCTTCTCCCTCTCCCTGCTCAAGCTCTCTTCCTATCTCTCTCTCTCAAATAAATAAATACATAAAATCTTTTTAAAATATAAAATAAAATATAATAAAAGGAGACAAGGCTTTTATTCTTATGTAAGAACTACTCCCTCAGAAAAATAAAAACTAAAGTATATCAAATAAGAAATCATCTTCATTACAATAATGTCTCTACTTTTGTCATCTGCAGAGTTCTCTAAATAAAGCGTACTATACAACATGATGACCATAGTTTACAATACTGCCTTGTAGATGGGGAAGTTGCTAAGAGAGTAGATCTTGAAAGCTTTCACCACACACTTGCAAGGTGATGGATAGTGTAACTAACCTTTTTACAGGGCTCATATCACAATAAGTACATGTATCAAATCATTACATTGTACACTTTAAACTGACACAATACTAAATGTTAATTACATCTCAAGATAGAAGTTGGGGAATTTTTTTTTTTTTAAAGAATGTGAGAAATCTATTCTTTCCATTTAGATGAATAATGAAAATTGAATAGAATACCTCCATGAGGAATGGAAAAAATCAGGACGCCTGGGTGGCTCAGTCAGTTAAGCATCTGCCTTCAGCTCAGGTCATGATCTCAGGATCCTGGGATTAGTTCCACTTTGAGCTCCCTGCTCGGCAGGGAGTCTGCTTCTTCCTCTTCCTCTCCCTCTGCTAACTACCCCCTGCGCGCTCTCTCTCTCTCTCTGTGTCTCAAATACATAAATAAATTCTGAAAAAAAAAATGGAGAAAATCCACCAGATTTCTAGGGTATTATTCTAATAAACTAGAGATGAGAAAGAGAGAGAGAAAAAGAACTTCGTCTATGAAGGACAGACAAAAGGTGAAATTTTTTTTCATTTAAAAGAGGAAAGGTGGGGTGCCTAAGTGGCTCAGCTGATTGAGCGTCTGTCTCTTGGTTTGGGCTCAGGTCGTGATCTCAAGGTCATGAGATCAAGCCTAACCCCAGGTTCCCATTCATCTAGGAGTCTGCTTAAGATTATTCCCCCCATCCCTCACGGGGCTCCTGGGTGGCTCAGTGGGTTAAAGCCTCTGCCTTCGACTCAGGTCATGATCCCAGGGTCCTGAGATCAAGCCCCTCATCAGGCTCTCTGCTCAGCAGGGAGCCTGCTTCCCTTCCTCTCTTTCTGCCTGCCTCTCTGCCTACTTGTGAACTCTGTCTGTCAAATAAATAAATAAAATCTTTAAAAAAAAAAAAAAAAGACTCTTCCCTTCTCACTCTTGCGCCCCCTACCCTCTGCTTGCATGTGCTCTCCCTCTCTCTCTCTCTCTCTAAAATAAATAAATGAAATCTTTATATTTAAAAGAAGAAAGGTAAAGAGCAGAACTAAGATTGAACAAGTGCCTATATTGTGCCAAGCTTTTCACAAAAAAGTTATCTCACTTGCTCCTTCCAATTCACAGCAAGTAAATCCGGGTAAATCATAGGTAATTACCTGATCAATATTACAGGGAAGGAACTGGGATTCAATCTCAGATCTTTAACTTCCAGGTATTTTTTAATGTCAAAATTATCCACAACTTGCAACTTAGGCAGTTGCACAGGAGAGGTAAGAGGATGGGAGGGGAAGGAACAGCATATCTTCTCAAAGTCATACAGCAGCATTGTTGAATAATTCCTCCCAGGGACTGTCTCATTCTCTAGGAGAATATCCTTGTGTTTGACTTGACTATTTACTATCCGATTAGAATGCAGGCACTGTGAGGTTACATATTAACTTCTAGATTTCTCAATAGCAGGAAAACCTTATAGACTATAGTTTTATTACCCTGCAGGACCTTACCCGGGTTTACATATGACCTATAGCAATCTTAATCTGCCATTGTTTTTTAAGCCTATAAATACCCAGTTCCTCAAATACTCTTTGAATCAGTTTGCCATCTCGCTGGTTCCCCCCACTGATGGGTCAAATAAAACTTTGACATGTTCATTTCATATCTTTGTGGGACTTATATTTGTAATTTGTGGAAATTATACATGAACAGTGACAACACCCTCTTTCCCTAGGTACGCGCAAATATTGTTTCCCAGATCTGTGGGAAAACGGATGTGGATTCTGCTGGGGGAAGAGATACCAACAGTCACAGACCTCTGCTCAGACTTCCCGTAGCACATACCCAGGAGCCAATGGGTTCCTTTTCCTTCTGTTTCTCTACATTTTGACACCCAGCTCAAATTCTACCCCTCTTCTGCTGCTGCCTTGGGAGCTCTCTTCCTCTGTGGATTCCCATCAAGCCTTTTAGGCCTGGCATTAGATCCACTAGTCAACAGCCTCCCACCCAGCACTACGTACATCCACATATATTCTCCACAGAGCATAACTAGATTTCTCTACCTATGGTCTCTTTGTTTCTCCACTCACCACCAACTTCCCCGTGCTTCTCCACTACTGATTTTTATTTCCCCAGTTATCACCACAAGCTGTTTCCCTTAAACTTTCCAGGCCTGGGTAGGCTCACCAGGTGGACTCCAGCAGAAACACATATAATCACGGAAGCATCCAGAGTCCTTCTGGTTGAAAGTAAGAGAGGAGAGATCATGCTGCTGATAAATATGGCACGCTCATAGGAAAGCCCCTGTGTTTGGTTTCCTCCTGGAAGGCTGCTGCATGTGCCTTCCCCAGGCCCACGCTGGGCCAACCCTGAGGAGCGGCTACCCTTGAGCAAACACAGTGTATCAAATGCTTATTTGAGCCATATCTGGCTCCTAATCGTGCATTTCCTCAAAATGGCACCTGACTTTTTCCAGAGCCTATCTTGTCTCCCTGGCTGGAGTCAAGGGCCATCGTACTCCTTTTGAATCCACTTTATAACCCAGAATACCACTTTGCACTTCATAGACTCAGCAAATAATCGTTGCTGACTGGCTGGCTGAGCGCCCTTGTCTTAAGAGGAAAGGTCCTTACCTTGAGAGGTTTTATTTTGCAATTTAGCAAATGGGCTAACCCTGTATGTGAAAGATCCCCTGGAGGACCTTCTGGATGCAAGGCAGGCACTCCAGAGCCCGCTCCTGCAGGGTGGGGAGCCTGAAACCTCCCCCTGTCCCCAGACAGATGGGAAGAGACACAAAACTGAGGAAGGGGATGGGGATGCTGCATCAACTACTAAGGCTTTTTAAGCAATTTCATCTTAATTTGTTACATTCATCATATTCTGAGTGGCAAAATGCATGCAAGTGCATTTAAGTGACAGCAGGTTTTTAACAAATGTCTATTTAAGAATCTTAAATAATGAAAATACCAGTGATGAAAAGGCTTACATTCTGTTAATCCCTAGTGGGGCACTGTAAAGAGTAAAGATGACAAATACGCTATTACCAGTAGTAATTTAAATACTCTGTATTGAGGCACCTGGGTGGCTGTCGGTTAAGGGTCCAACTCTTGATTGCAGCTCATGTCATCATCTCGGTCATGAGATCAAGCCTGAACCTTGGCTCTGCACTGAGTGTGCTTGGGATTCTCTCTCTCTCCCTCTCCCTCTGCCACTCCCCCACTCCCAACACATGCACAAGCACACTCTCTCATAAATGAATGAATGAAGGAATTAATGAATAAATAATAAATAAATAAATACTCTCTATTCAAACTTCCGAAGAGACCCAATGGATTTACAACTTTTCAAGCCTTTCTTTCTAAATTTTATTTCATTTTGCAATATGAGAAGGAATATGTGCCAAATGTTACTCCAAGAAAAAGTAGGAAGAAAGTTGATGAAAATTAAAACTAGGTACCACAAATCCAAAAGGCTGAATCACTTCTCTGGGCCTCTTCTTTTCTCCCTTACCTCCTCCTTCATTTCTTCCTCCTCCTCTACTTCCATTTTCCCCTCTCTCATATGGATGACTTCCTGGGTCTGTTGGCTGATGCTACCATGTTCTAACTGAACTGCTGTTCTTTAGGATGACAAGGTTTGATGGGGTTCTGTAGACACCTTCCTCTCAGTAAGAGACCCCCATCCCCACACCACAGCATCAGGCCCTCTTCACTAGAGCTTTCACCCAACATTCCATTCTACTGACCAATGCAGCTGTGTGTTTGGTACCACGGACTCAAAGAACCCTAGTGCTGCCCAGAACTCTGACAAGTCACAGATTCTACCCCTGGCTCTGGGGCACGTCTGGATCATTCCCAGGACATGAGACATAAAGAGGATGTCCAAACCTCCCCCAAGACCAGGGCAGAGATTAATAGCCATGGGTGATGGGGTCCTAAGGGCTGCAAATATTCCTCTACATGGCATTTCCCCCCTGGTGAGCCAAGATGTTCAAAATGGTTGTTGAACCACTATATTTCACAACTATATTGTACACCTAATATAACACTGTATGTTAACTATAATGGAATTAAAATAAAATAAAATTTAATTTTTTAAAAATGCTCAAAATGGGAAACCAGACTGATATCTGTTGTTAAAGTTTTTCACAGTGACATACCGGGAGGATTTTTCAGATATTAGATGTGAATCTTTTCATACATAAGAAGAAGAGGCACATTGCTAGTTAAAGGAATCATGTGAGAAATAAATAAACTTGAGTGACATTATTCCCCACTATAATATCAACAAAGTATTGATTTTTCTAAATCAGGTTACTTCATTTAAAAGACATCTTTACTGAGGCACCTGGGTGGCTCAGTGGGTTAAAGCCTCTGCCTTCAGCTCAGGTCATGATCCCAGGGTTCCGGGATGGAGCCCCACGTCGGGCTCTCTGCTCAGCAAGAAGCCTGCTTCCCTTCCTCTCTCTCTGCCTGCCTCTCTGCCTCCTTGTGATCTCTGTCAAATAAATAAATAAAATCTTTAAAAAATAATATAATAAATAAATAAATAAATAAATAAAGGACATCTTTATTGTGTGTCCATGAAGTGACTTTTAGAAGAAAGACTGGGCAAAGAATTTTTTAAAAAATATATGCACCCTGAGCTCACCTCTTGGGAATAATTTTTCATTCTGCTCACACCTGCCATCCATTTCTCTGTAATCTCTGTCAAGCTCAAAAATGAGTCCATGGCTTTCTGGAGCATATAAACCCCAACAGCATCCAGAAGGCTACCACCAGCTGTGTCTTACATGCAATGCTACAATTTTTTTTTTTTAATTTCATATTGTATGAGGGAGCAGCAAAGCCCTGAAACCCACCGAAGCCAAACACAGAGCCTACTGGGTAGGAAGGATGCAAACACTGCTCACATTCTTATTAGAGGATTAACATCAAAGCAAGTTCTCTGTGAAAGCTTAACTGACCCACAGGGCTCTTAATCAAAGGGAAGGAAAGCAATTGGGGCCCATACACTAGACACTCACATTCTGAGTTCCCACCTGGCATTTGCAGTGAACAAAATGTGACCCTCTCAAGGTTTAAAAAGATTAGACTACAACATAATTCTCAAATGTAGCAGATTAAAAAAAAAAAAAAAAAGACAGTTCATCTTCTTAATCTGCCCAGAAGGTTTGTAAAACCTGATGTGGGGGGGATACACAAAGTAAAAAACTGGAGGTTTTCAAATATTATTCAAATCAGAGTTTTTTAGGGACACTTGGCTGGCTCAGTTGGAAGAGCATGCACTCTTGATCTCAGGATCATGAGTTTGAGCCCCAGGCCAGGTGGAGATTACTTAAATAAATAAATAAACTTCTTTAAAAATAGAGTTTGTTTTTTTTTTTAATTTTAATGATACAAACAGTAAGTCAGCTGCCAGAAGAAAAAAATTGAGTCTTAGAAGGTGGTTTGTTAAGCAGATGCCTTTAGCTCAGGTCATGATCCCAGGATTCTGGAAGCAAGCCCCACATCAGGCTCCTTGCTTAGTGGGGAGCCTGTTTCTCTCTCTCTGCCTGCCACACCCCCTGCTTGTGCGCTCTCTCCCTCTCACTGACAACTAAGTAAATAAAATCTTAGATTTTATTTTAAACACTTATCACTTGAGATTGAAAATAATTTCACACACTCTCCAAGTACAGCATTAATGTAGTTCTCTAGTTCCTCTCATGCCAGAAAAGTACTCTCATTTTACCCCACAAGTTGTTTTTAGTTTCACATTTACTGAAAATCACAGATCTGATAGTGAAAATTGGGGATACAGAATAACAGTTCAGTAGAAAGGATTACCTTGAACACAAAAATAAACTGAGCACATATTTACTAAGCAACCATTCCACGTTGGTGAGTGAGGTTTTATTCAATGATTCACTCAAGCATCACATTGGTTTAGGCCTAGAAGTTCTATTTAGACCTGCCTGTGTCGGAACCTCAGCTCTACCCAACTCTGGACGGTTCTCGCCCTCATAATCCTCCACTTCCCCGTCTATAGAATGGGGATTCCAACCACCTCCTCGGATTGCTGCAAGGATGCTAGTGAGATAATGCATGTCAATGGGTCTGACTCAAAACAGAATCAGTAAATACGGTGCTACAGGATACTAGATGCTCAGCTGTGGGATCAATCAGTGGACTCACGAGACAGACCTGGGATCCCTCAATGAATTTCCTCAATAACGTTCACACTGAAGATTCTGCATCCTCCTTTGGAAGAGAGACAAAAAACTGGATGTGGAATTTCATAGCACATAGGTGCTCAAATATGTCAACTGCCTTTACTTCTCCCCTCTTAAAATGCCTTCACCTCATATCCTTTAATGCCCAGACCCTTCCTATTGGGTGCATTACCCAGCATGATAAACATAACTTATGGGCACAGAGCCCAGGACCTCAGCTCACTGGGAAGCAAAGTGACCTTGGCCAACAATGTGACTTTGGCCAATACACCCAACCTCTCAGGGTTCAAGCCTCCTCATGAGTAAAGCAGAGAGGATGGCACAGATATCATCCCTCACTCAAAATCCTAAACTCTCTGAATTAAACAGAAATCTCCCCAGAAAGGCAGCTCTTTGTCCATTATAAATGCTAAAACAAAATCCAGAAGGCTGGCATTCAGAGGGACTGCATCTAAAAGGCATGCTGGGACTTTCAAAGTTTGAGCCAAATCAGTGGTACTAACTCGATCCTCAAAAGCTATTTGGTGTGGGGTCACCTGGATGGCTCAGTCGGTTGAGCATCTGCCTTCAGCTCCAGTCATGATGCCAAGGGTCCTGGGATCAAGCCCCATGTTAGGCTCCCTGCTCAGCCAGGGAGCCTGCTTCTCACTCTGCCTGCCGCTCCGCTCCCCCTGCTTATACTCTTTCTCTCTCTCTCTGTGTCAAATAAATAAATAAAATATTTTTTTAAAAAAGAAGAAGAAGAAGAAGAAGCTACTTAGTGTGTTAAGTATCAAGCACAGCAGCTCACACAATGATCCTCAGGAAATTCGGACAACTTCTAGTCAAGCACAGAGAGACCATGAGAATTAAAAAGAAACCACCAGATGTCACTCTCACAAACAACAACTGAACTGGACAGCCGGGTTTTAGTTTCTAACACATAGAGGAGGGTGGTGGAAAAAAAAAAAAAGAGAGAGAGAGAGGGAGGGAGGGACTGAGGGAGGGAGGAAGGAAGGAAGAGAGGAAGAAAGAAAGAGTTAACTTTATGAAGGGGGAAAAGAGTTTCCCTTTCTGCGTTTCATTATAAATATGAAGCTGAGTTGCAGCTATGGCTGGGGTTAAGCTCTAAGATGAGCCTTTAAAAGGAAAATTGTGTATGCTCAAAATCAACATTGAACAAATCCTGTAAATTACCATTATAAAATAGAGTACACGTGGCTTTGGATATAATCCCACAGAGGAATGGGTATATAACAAATGTAACATGTGCATAGTGATGTCTGGTGTGTAATTAAGAGTACGTGTGCAGGGCCAGCCAGGTGGCTCAGTCGACTAAGCATCAACTCGATTTCAGCTCAGGTCATGATCTCAAGGTCTTGAGATCAAGACCCGCCTTGGGCTCTGCACACAGCAGGGAGTCTGCTTGAGATTCTCTCTCTCTCTCCCTCTTCCTCTGACCCTTCCACCTCCCGAGCACACCCCTCACTGGTATGCACATGCATGCATGCTCTCTCTCTAAAATAAATAAATAAACTCTTTTTTTTTTAAAGAGTACATATGCTAAATGTTTTTTACAATTGTGTATTATTGAATTTAACATAAATAACTACATTATTTTACTCACCAACACATAGTCCTCAGCTACTATTTTTATGGTGGTAATAGGAACCTTGCCAACCACTTAACATGTCAAGCACTCCAGTCCTCTGGTGCCAACCCCACTTAATCTATTGTAAACAGAACAAAATCAAGGACATGCCATTTTTGCAAGGGAATAACTTTACACAAAATAAGTAAACAGCAACAAACAGAACCAACAGGCTGAGTTTTAACATTTTAAACTATTGAATTTTTTTTTAAGATTTTAAGAGAAAGAATGAGTAAAAGAGAGCATGAGAGAGGTGAAGGTCAGAGGGAGAAGCAGACTCCCCAAGGAGCTGGGAGCCCGATGCGGGACTCGATCCTAGAAGTCTGGGATCATGACCTGAGCCAAAGGCAGTTGCTCAACAACTGAGCCACCCACGTGCGCCTAAACTATTGAATTTTGAAGCCATCACTAGTAGAAGTATTTTAAAATTAAAAGAAACACAGCTGGGATGCCTGGGTGGCTCAGTCAGTTAAGTGTCTGCCTGGGATCAAGTCACACATCGGACTCCCTGCTCAACGGGGAGTCTGCTTCTCCCTCTCTCTCTCTGCCCTTCCCCAAACCCCACTTGTGCTCTCTCTGACAAATAAATAAAATATTTAAAAGGAAAGAAACACAGCTAATAGCCTCTTTCTATCAATAAATAATTATACAGTCCATTTAACAACATCCAGACACTATACTGGACTCTTGGAAGCTTATTTCTGATTCACAGACAATCATAAAAAGTGAGCTTTTCACCTCTACTATTACTACTACTACTATGTTCTCATCATAATAATAGTAACACATAACACAACTGAGCGCCAATCCTTAACATCTATTAACTCATTTAATCTTATAATGACCTTATAATAAGACCATTATTATGTCCAAATTAGAAACCAAGACTCAGAGATCTAATTTACATATCCAATAGCCCACAGCTGAGCCTCAGTTTCTCCATCTGTGCAACTGTTTTAGTACCACTTAATTTATAGCATTGTTGTGAGGTTTAACCAAGATAATGTATTTAATGCACCTAACACTGCAATTAGCAGATACTAATGAACAATTTTTTCTAATGAACAATTTTCTTTCATTAAAGTGTTCCTGCAGGGGTGCCTGGGTGGCTCAGTCATTAAGTGGCTGCCTTCAGCTCAGCTCATGATCCCAGGGTCCTGGGATGAGGCCCCGCCTCTGGTTCCCTGAATATATAAGCAGGGAGTGTGTTTCTCCCTCTCCCTCTGCCTGCTGTTCCCCTGTTTATGCTCGCTCGCTCTCTCTCTCTCTCTGTCAAATAAATAAATAAAATCTTTTAATAAATAAATGAATAAATAATAAGGTGTTCCTACAGCTGAAAGTCAAGTGCAGCCTAAGGATGAGTACAATGAAACCTCTTGCATCATCTTGCTGGACCCTCAAATTTTCCAGCCATTACAGAAAAATGGCAAAGTTAGCATTCCCTTTCACAGCTCTGCTCTTAAGTAAATGCCTTGAAATAGACCACAGATTCTTGTCATTTAATATGAGTGCTCAGAAGAGGCAGTTCCTGAAGAATACAGCTTCAAAGGAGACCTCAAACTGAGAAAACCCAAAATTCAAGAGAGATAAGGAAGGAACACTTGAACTCAAGTGGGTTCCAATCCAAGTTTCATCACTCACTAGCTCTGTAACCTTGGGTGAGCTACTGTCCTTCTCTGTGCCTCAGTTTCTCATCTCATGGATTGTCCATGAATTAAATGACACAGCAAAAAGCATGTAGAACAAATGCTGAGTACCAACCACTAGTTATTACCCTATCGTTGTTGGAACTTGTATCTCCTAAAGGCACTGGTGAGTGGTACTCTGTGCTACAGCTTGGCCAGTTGGGCAGTGGGTAGGGCACAACACCTGGCACTAAGAATCCTGGTTCTACCTCCCTCTGGTTGATAAGCCCTGGTGTCCCCAAACAGATCAGTCCACCACAGCAAACCCTTGCACCAAATCCAGCCTACTGCCTATTTTAGTAAATAAAATTTTATTGGAATATTAACACACTCAATCATTTACATATTGTCTGTGGCTGCTTTCCACAGTTTAGTGGTTCCAAGTGAGACCACATGTTCTACAAAGCTGAATACTATCTGGCCTTTTATCAAAAAAGTTTGCTTATACTTACACAAATGGATAAAACATCAAATTTCCTTCCCTATCCCATTCTATGTTTTGAGGCTAGAGTAAGAAATAGATGTGGAAAAAAATCTATTAACTATAGGTTATTTACCAAAAGCCCACAGCCTTCAAGCTTTAAATTCAAGAGGGAAATAAGCCTAAGAACATGGGCTATAGAGTTCCCACCATCATCTCCATCATTTATTGACTATGTGTGGTCTTGCAGAAGTTACTTAGAGTCTCTAAGATTCATATTCATCATTGTAAAATGGGAACAGCAACAATACCAAGCTTGTGGGGTTGAAGAATTACACAAGATGTATGTAAGGATTAGCTTGGTATCTGGTCTATAAGTACTCAGTAATGTCAACTCTCATTAAATTATTACTTTTGTTGTTAATACTGCAGAGAAAAGTTATGTGTCCAAATACTAAACCACTCAGAAAGTACTTTGCCTCCCAGGGTATCTACCCTCATGAAAATTATAGGAAAATTATAGCAAAGCAGAAATGTGGAAATTTGTGCTTTGGGGGCATTCTAAGGGAGAAAAGGCTAAGACTCCAACTTACTCATTTCTCTCAAGACTAAATTCTTCTTCAGGAATGCCTGGGTGGCTCAGCCAGTTAAACATCTGTCTTCAGCTCAAGTCATGATCCTAACATCCTAGGACCGAATCCTGAATCGGATTCCCTGCTCAGCAGTGAGCCTGCTTCTCCCTCTGTCTGCTGCTCCCCCCTGCTTACGCTCTCTCACTCCCTCTCTCTCTCTGACAAATAAATAAAATCTTAAAAAAAAAAAAAAAAGGAAAAGAAAGAAAATTTCAGCAACAAACGAAATGCCTTACCTACACATCTGTATAATGTAGAGAAATAAACTTTACATTTTAAGACATTAATTGTATCAATCCCATCATAACTGAAATGCTGACATGTTGGTTTCTAACAAGAAGCAAATAAAGGGAGCCTGGGATGCTCAGTCCCTTAATGGCCTACCTTCAACTCAGGTCATGATCCCAAGGTCCTGGGATTGAGTCCAGCATCAGGCTCCCTGCTTGGCAGGAAATCTACTTCTCCCTCTCCCTCTACCCCTTTTCTCCTGTTCATGCTCTCTCTCTCACATACTCTCGCTCTCAAATAAATAAAATCTTAAAAAAAAAAAAAAAGAAGAAGAAGCAATTAAATACGGAAACTTACTCAAACTAGCAGGAGAGGCTGCCAGAAGGAATTAGTATAGCAGATCATATAATTAGTATCTTGAATATGTTATACATTAAAAAAATTAAGAATTTAAAATTCTAAACATGTAAAAGACAAAAAACTAAAAATCTGATAAAACTAACACATTAAAAAAGAATTTGAAATAACTGCAAAGGGGGTACCACAGAGCAGATGCATTTGAGGCTGATGCAAATGTTCAAGATCTCCATTATAGTGGTGGTTAAATGGGTATACACAATTATGAAATTTAACTTGTACACTTAATATGGATGCATTTTAATGCATGCAAATTATACCTCCATAAAGTTGGTTTTTAAAAGAATTTGGAAAAAAGCTAATATAAAAAATTTCCACATAAAGTGTTAAAAATTTGGATACTGGGATACCTGGTTGGCTCAGTGGGTTAAGCCTCTGCCTTTGGCTCGGGTTGTGGTCCTAGGATCCTGGGATCGAGCCCCGCATCGGGCTCTCTGCTTGGCGGGGAGCCTGCTTCCCTTCCTCTCTCTCTGCCTGCCTCTCTGCCTGCTTGTGATCTCTGTCTGTCAAATAAATAAATAAATCTTTAAAAAAAAAATTGGATACTGATATCATAAGAAGGGTATTATAATAATGGTGTCAGTTCTGTAGCTCTCCTTACGTGCCAGGCACTGTTCTAAACACTTTTACATGTATTAACTCATTTGTTCTTTTTTTTTTCCTAAGATCGATTGATTGATTGATTGATTGATTTGACAGAGATTACAAGTAGGCAGAGAGGCAGGCAGAGAGAGAGGAGGAAGCAGGCTCCCTGCCGAGCAGAGAGCCAGATGCGCCCCGATCCCAGGACCCTGGAATCATGACCTGAGCCGAAGGCAGAGGCTTTAACCCACTGAGCCACCCAGGAGCCCCTCATCTGTTCTTCTTAACAACCCTCTGAAGTGGCTTAGTAGTACCTTCACTTTACAAATATGAAACTGGACACAGAGAAGTTAAATAACTTGCCCAAGTCACAAAGCATCTATAAGTGACAGATCCAAAGTTCTAATTCAGAATTTGTGATTTTACCCACTGTCATTAAAACCTTTAAAAGTGGGTACCTGGGTGGTTCTGCCTTCCACTCGGGTCATAATCCCAGGGTCCTGGGATCAAGTCCTGCATCAGCTCCTTACTCAGGAGGAAGTCTGCTTCTCCCTCTGCCCCCACCCTGCTCATGTGTGCACTCTTTCTCTCTCTCAAAAATAAATAAAATCTTTAAAAAAAAAAACTTTAAAACTGGGGCACCTGGGTGGCTCAGTTAATTAAGCATCTGCCTTTGGCTTAGGTCATGATCCCAGGTTCCAGGGATAGAGCCCCAGGCCAAGCCTACCCCCAACCCAGCCCATCCCCCCAACCCCCACCCCATGGGCTCCTGCTCAAGGGGAGTCTGCTTCTCCCTCTGCCTCTTCCCCCAACCTCATGCTCTCTTCTCTCACTTACTCCCGATCTCTCTAATTAAAAATGAATAAATCTGGGTGGCTCAGTCTTTAAGTGTCTGCCTTCAGCTCAGGTCGTGATCCCAGGGTGTCCCCTCTCTCACTGTATCTCTCTCTGTCAAATAAATAAATAGAATATTTTAAAAATAAAATAAAGTCTTAAAATAAAAATAAAATCTTAAATATATATATATTTTAAAATGAATAAATCTTGAAGAAAAAAAAAAACTTTAAACCTTCTTCTGACAAACAAATTTTGTAAATTCAACAAACTGTGCCATTTGACAAAATGACCTTCATCAAACCCAACCAGAGTTATGGAGATACAAATTCTCCTCACACCATATATCTCACTTCAAACTTAGGTACATGGTTATTTTGTTTTCTGAGTTCCCTCCGGGCCAAAGCCACAAGTTCCATGAGGCATACCCACTGCACCAAACTAGCACAACGCCTACACATGACACCTCACCCAAACTACTACTTGAAAGAAAAAAAGAGACAAATGAGCGGATCCAGGGATGAACGAATGCATTTTGTTACACTTCAAGCATCACTATAGATAGAAATTTTGTTCATGTGTATGTGTATGTACACACTATTTACTTAAGTCAATGTAATAGCTATTCCTTTTTTTTTTTTTTAAGATTGTATTTATTTATTTGAGAGAGAGCAAGCTAGAGAAAGAGGAAGAAGCAGTCTCCCCACAGAGCAGGGAGCCCAATGAGGGACTCTCTCCTAGGACTCTGGGATCATGACCTGGGCCAACAGTAGATGCTTAACCGACTGAGCCACCCAAGTGCACCTGGGCTATTCTGATTAATAAGCTACCAAACTGTTATGGAACACATCAAATCTCTGTCACTATGAGAATATATAAAATATTTAGCTTATTTATACAGCAAGCATTATATGCTTTGCTTTTTAAAATATTGTCTCATATAAACCAGATAGCATTGCTCTAAAAGAAGTACAATTATCATCCCAGAGCTAATAAATGGTTTATACACAGGCCTCTCTGACTCCATAGACTGAGCTCCTATCCATCATGCCAAGAAATCTGATAAGTAGTTCTAAAGTTATCTGAAAGGAAAACAGGATTTTGCTGGACAAATTAAAGCTGTGGAATTGGTACAGGAACATACATATATGTTCCTGTGCCACAGATATAGATCGATAGAGAGAGATCAATAGAATATAATAAAGAATACAAACACAAATTTCTTTATATATAGGAATTTATGATTCAGTTACATTTTTCAATTGGAGAAAGAAAAATAAATTATTTAATAAATGTTACCAAGTTAATCAGTTTTCTATTGGGACAAAAATAAAATCAAACCCATATACAAATTTTGATATAGATTAAGTATACACACATGTATACACACATAAGAGATGAATGAATGTATGGAGAATATTTTTTTTTGAAATAGGAACAATCTTTCTAAGACAAAACCCACAAAACATAAAGAAAAGAATGAAAAATTTAGTTACATGAAATTTTTAAACTTCCAAGACAAGCATATGACTAGGAGAAAATATTTAAGGCTCCTTTACCAGACAAAAAATTACTATCCATAATAAGTAAAGAAATCTCGCAGGGCAATAAGAAAGAGACAACCAAAAAGCTCAATAAAGGATGTGAAAATACAGTTCACTGAAGAAGAAATCCAACAGCCAATAAACTTGGAAATACGCACTGAAAAGGAGGGGCACCTGGGTGGCTCAGTGGGTTAAGCCTCTGCCTTCAGCTCAGGTCATGGTCTCAGGGACCTGGATCGAGCCCGCATTAGGCTCTCTGCTCAGCGGGGAGTTGCTTCTCCCTCTCTCTCTGCCTACCTCTCTGCCTACTTGTGATCTCTGTCTGTCAGATAAATAAATAAAATCTTTAAAAAAAAAAAAAAAAAGATGGGGAGGCACCTGGGTGGCTCAGTTGGTTAAGTGCCCAACTCTTGATCTCAGTTCAGGTCTTGAGCTCAGGGTCCTGAGTTCAAGACCTATGTTGGGCTTTACACTGGGGGATAGAGTCCACTTAAAAAAAAAAAAATGCACCTAAAAAGTAGTAGTATTTTGTCCATATGACTGACAAAAATGTACGAGACTGATAATGTCCATACTTGGCAGAGATGCTGGAAAGTGAACATATACCTTTGTTACAGTCTATTTAGAAGTCAGCCTTACAGTATCTATTTTAAAAATTAAATGCATATACATTGACACAGTAATAGTACTTCTAGGATTCTATGCTACTACAATATTTATATACATATACATTATGGAACATATTATTTTGGAAAAAAATTAGAAACTACCTAAATGATCTTCTATACAGAAATAGTAAATAAAAGATACAGTTACATTACCCAATTCCCTTCAGTCATTACATAAAGAATAAAGCAAAGAGTGGAAATATCTCTAAGATATATTAAACGAAAAGCCTCATCGTAGGAAAGGTGTATGTATATACTTATTAAAAACTCTACCACAGATTTCTTCTGAGAAGGAGAAGGGAGGGAATGGTAAAGGAAAGACCATGTTTTGACTTCTGCATCATTTAGATCTTTCATAATAGAATGCTTTTATGTGTTATTTGTATAACGTAAAAAAGAATGAACAATTAGAACAATATAAAAAAAGGTTAAAGTATTACTTCAAAATAAGCAGATTCAACATACCTAGGAAAAAAACTCCTGCACAGTAAAGTAACATGACTTTTCAGCTGAATTTGTTTCATATCCCAGTTACCTCCATGTCCAGGATAACCAAATAGCACTTTCAGTCCCTAGATAAGTTTTTTAAAAAACTCTTTATTTAGAAATAATTTTAAACTTAAAGACGTT
This sequence comes from Lontra canadensis, assembly GCF_010015895.1. NCBI lineage: Eukaryota > Metazoa > Chordata > Mammalia > Carnivora > Mustelidae > Lontra > Lontra canadensis. Next base: position 5,080,570 of record NW_022631064.1, on the reverse strand, counting down.
ACCAGAATACGAACAGTAAAAAGAACACCTATTTGCCATTTAACCAGATTCCTCTATTATTTACACTTTGCCCTGTTTACTTTATAATCTACTCTCCCCTCTCCTCCCACCTCCCTTCTCCTTCTTTTCTACCTAGCTACTTAGCTACCATTTCTCTGAACCATTTTAAAGTAAATTACATATATTGTGGCCCCTTGCCTGTGAATCTTTAGGGTATATTTCCTAAAAATAAGGATAATCTCTTATACAACCAGCATACAGTTATTCACTTCAATTAATTTAACTACCTAAAACTACTGTCCATATTCCAATTTTGTCAACTGACTCAACAATTTTCCTTTCTGGCATTTTTCCCTTATAGTACACGGTCTATGTTAACAGTCATGTCTCCTTCACCCCCTTTAATCTGGAACATTCTCACAGTCTTTGTCCTTTACGACACTGCTATTTTTGGAGTACAGTGCTCCTCTCTCTCTTTTTTTTTTTTTTGTAAATAGAATCTTCATTTAAAGTTTCTCTGAGGGGCACCTGGATGGCTCAGTCGGTTAAGTGTCTGTCTTTGGCTCAGGTCATGATCCCAGAGCCCTGGAACTGAGCCTTGCATTGGGCTCCCTGCTCCTCAGGGGAGTCTGGATCTCCCTCTGCCCCTCCCCCTGCTCTCTCTCTTTGTAAATGAATAAATAAAATCTTTTCAAAGATAAAAATAAATAAGATGAAGTTTCTCTGATGTTTCCCCATTATTAGACCCAGGTTAGGCTACTAAAAAAAGGACACCGTGTCCCTTGTCAGGTCATTTGTATCTAGAGGCACAGATGTTCATCTGCCATCACTGGTGATATTAATTTTGATCACCTGACCAACCTGTTGTCTGATATCTCCACTGCCAGTTACTATTTTGTCTTCCAGTTAATAAGGAGTTTGTGGTGAGACAGTGTCAGACCGTGTAAATAGGGGTGCTCAGGTGGCTCAGTCAGCTGAACATCCCACTCTTGGTTTTTAGCTCAGGTCATGATCTCAGTATTGTGAGATCAAGCCCAGCACTGGGCTCTGTGCTCAGGGGACGAGACTGCTTAAGATTCTCTCTCTCTATCTCTCTCTGTCCCTCCCCTCAATTATGCTTGCATGCACATGCTCTCTCTGCCCCAAATGTTTAAAAAAAAAAAAAAAAAAAAAAAGGACCATGTAAATATTCTCCTTATCCAAATTTGCCCCTAGATTCAGCACCTACAGTGCTGGTTGCCTGACTCAATCTTTTTATTTATTTATTTTTTTAAAGATTTTATTTATTCATTTGACAGACAGAGACCACAAGTAGGCAGGGAGGCAGGGAGCGAGAGAGAGGAGGAAGCAGGCTCCCCGCTGAGCAGAAAGCCCCATGCGGGGCTCAATCCCAGGACTCTGGGATCACGACCTGAGCCGAAGGCAGAGGCCTCAACCCACTGAGCCACCCAGGCGCCCTGCCTGACTCAATCTTTACTATGGTAGCTAAAGACTGATTTTCCAACTCCAGCACTCCCTCCTTCTACTGAAAGTGCAAGCCCTCCCATTTATCTACCTAGTTAGTTATTATTAATACGGGCTCAAGTTATATATATTACTTAAAATGGCTTGTACACATCACTGCCACTAATTATTTTTGTCCTCAAATTGTCCCAAATCTGGCCTAGGCAGCATTTAAACGTCTTACTCTTTATCTCCTCTGAGCATATTCTAATACTCGGAACTTGTTTGCTATGAGAATTCTGTTTTGCCAAGGAATCTTACAAGGTTAAGGCACATCTAAACTTTAGCTATAATATTCAGTTATTTTTCTGATTGTCCTAATGAAAACTGAGGTATGCAGCCACCGACTTACATACTAATGTACATTACAAAATGGACTTTATTACCATGAGAATATTAAAGGTCTGCCTGATTTGCCACCACTTGAAGCTGTTTCATTGCCAATTCTTAGCTGTTTACTCATTACTCTAAATACTTAAAGGGGAAGCTAGAGAACTGTCGGCATTTCTATCAGAATAATAGACCTCTAAACTATAAAACTAAGTCTCCTTAAATCATTTCTTTTTAATTAAGGGAGAGCTATCTATAGTGAAAACTGGCAAAAATGCACAGCCAATCTGAAAACAAAAAATTAAGAGGCTGAGAAACAGAGACAACGGAAGAAATCAATCATAACAGAGTTTTGCTTGGGTCATAACAGACATTCGAGAAAATTCAATACACTTCACGGAGAGGAGCTCCTGAGAGCCTTACAGATTTGCAGCTGTAGAGGAAGTGGACTGACTCTGGGTGAACATTAAGCTATCCAAACCAAGATACACCTGTATCTGTACAAGAGCCAGAAGGCTAAGGCCATTTTCCTGCCCCCTTCTGACCTTTTCTGCTATCAAACAAAAGTGAGGAAGCTGAGGTGATTTTTTAAGTAGGCTCCATATCTAGCATGGAGCCCACTGCAGGACTTGAACTCATGACCCTAGATCAAGACCCAAGCTGAGATCAAGAGCCAGATGCTCAACTGACTGAGCCACCCAGGCATCCTGGAAGCTGAGGTCATTTCAAAAGCAATGCTCCAGAGTCCATTTTCCAGCTTCCTGTGTATAAAAAGCAGTGGCAAACAAAGCTTCTGGATTCTGGATTCTTGATCCCTGAATGACAGCTACTGCAAAGTGCCATGAACATTTAGCTCTAGAATCTTCAGCCAAGGAGTGTAAGCACCCCCCCTTAGTGAGTCAGCTCTGGTTAGGGCTGAAGGTCATTCCTGGAGGCTCAGCCTAGAGCTCCTCCTTCAAGCCCTCTGCACAGTTTGTGAACACCTACTTCCCCTCTTAAACTTATGTTACTTAAATGACCCACAGCAGTTTCTGCTTCCTGCACTGTCAACCTGATGGAGACAGATGACACAGAGAAAATAAACAAGATGACACAGACTCTGATCATATCAAAGAGGAAATACACAGGATGCATAACAGAGAAAAGAGAGAGGCTGCTTTGAAGACAGAACCTCAGGAAAGCCGCGCTTGCAACCTGATCTTTAAAGTGAGCATGGAAAGTTAAGAAGGAGGCGGTCATGTGAAGGGCTGGTTGAAGCCTGCCAGGCTGGGGAAACACACAAGAGCACAACAGTGGGAAAGAACGGGGCACGTTCAGGAGATCTACTGGAAGATAGGGTGGGCAGAACAGCAGGTGAGCCAGAGGAAGGCAAAAGCCTGACCGCATAGACCACAGGAAGGAGCATGCATTGTATTCTCTTTTTTTTTTTTTTTTTTTTTTTTAAGATTTTATTCATTTAGGGGCACCTGGGTTGCTCAGTGGGTTAAAGCCTCTGCCTTCAGCTCAGGTCATAATCCCAGGGTCCTGGGATCAGCCCCGCATTGCACTGGGCTCTCTGCTCGGCAAGGAGCCTGCTTCCTCCTCTCTCTCTGCCTGCCTCTCTGCCTACTTGTGATCTCTGTCAAATAAATGAATAAAATCTTTTTTTTAAAGATTTTATTCATTTATTTGACAGAGAGAATGAGCACAAATAGGCAGAGCGGCAGGCAGAGAGAGCGGGGGAAGCATTGTATTCTAACCATTCTAGAAAGCCACGGAAGTCTTAAGCAAGGTAGTAACATGTAATAATGTTTGTGGGTGAGTATGAGGGCTGCAGAGGGGAGCAGGCTGCAGAAGGCGGAGGGAGCAGCAGACCAGTTAGGATGCTGTCCAAGTGGTGAAGGCATGAGAGAGTGGTGATGTGCACGGAGAGAAGGGGCCGGCCTGCAGTAAGGAGCCATGTTCTGGAGCTAGATTAGACAGGACTAGCTGACAGAAATGTGGAAGTAAAAGAAGGGGAAAGTGGGGGGAACAGAGATGGGGAATCGAGGATGAAGCACAGGGAGGGCTGGTTTGGCTGGACAATGGTGTTTTAAATTGTTCCCCCCAAAGCCTTGTGTTTGTTCTTGAAGTAATTACAAAAAGGACGATTGTCTCCACATTGCCACAATTGAAATGGAATGCTTTGTGATCTTTAATAAAGAGACAGGAGTTCATTTAAGCATGTCACATGTCCGAGAGGAGCCTAATCTTCTGTCCTGTGAAAACTGCTCCCAGGCGTGCAGACCCTAAGTGTGGACTGAGACTGGGCTTGTGTGTTTCAAAAACACACTTGCTTAAATTCAAATGTAACCTCCTCCTCTGCAAACTACAAAGGGAGGTAAGAACATGTAAGCCTTTAGAAGAAGGAAATGATTCTTTTAAGCTAGTAACTTTCCTTTTTAAAATGCCAAATATAATTAGACACATTTTTAACCGTGGAGCCTCATGTCTTAGTAAAGTCTTCTCAACTATTTATGAGATTAGAGTAGACGTACTTTATGTTTGGTGGAATTCCACAAACCTCAATGTTTTCTATTTGGAAAAGCTGTAAGAAATACTCCCCCCCCCCACCACCACACACACACGCTATTATTACTAAATCAGCAAATTGTTAGAAATGTGACCAGCTCCAGCTTCTAAAAGCATTAAGTGTATGAATAAATGGCAGTCATCCTCATTTTGTGAGTGCTCCCTATCTTCCCCTCGCCGGACTGCATGTGATATTTCACTTGGGCTCACTGTGGGAGCAGGAAACTATGGCTCCAGGTGCTTTGCCCTTGGTTACCCAGCTTGAGCCAGTTCTCCAGAAGGATATTTACCGCTGCTGGCATTTTAAAATAAAAACAAGACAAAACCTTCTCTCCCAAAACTAAATCTTCCGGATGCCTGGGTGGCTCAATGGGTGGGTATCTGCTTAGGGCTAGGGTCATGATCTCAGAGTCCTCAGATGGAGTCCCACATCAGGCTCCCTGCTCAGCAGGAAGCCGGCTTCTCCCTCTGCCTGCTGTGTGCACGCGCTCTCTCTCTCTCTCTCTCTGACAAATAAATAAATAAAATCTTTAAAAAAAAAAAAAACCCTAAATCTTCAAATTAATATCTGTAAATGAATTTTTAATTTCAAGATGTTCAATATAGCTAGTTGCTGTATTTGATACCATCTCACCATGATTCCTTCCTGCTCTATAAAATTCGACCCATTGGCAGGTAGGGCTAAAAAATGAAATCTATACATAGTTGCTATTCAAATTAATGCCTGCAACTAAGTGTGTATAGTACAGTGGACACTGGGTGTGGGGTGCCAAGGCCGCACCCAGCACCCCTGTGGGGTAGGTATTAGAATCCCCCTTTGACTGAAGAGAAACTGAAGCTCACAGAGTATCAGATTAAGTAACTTGCCCAAGGTCACACTGCCAGCCAGCAGCAGAACCCTCTCGGCAGAACCCTCTCGGATGGGGTCTGCTAACCCACAAGCCCACCTATATTCTTTCCCCTCTCTCTCACATGCCTTCCAAAACAGATCTGAAATTCATGGACACCTAAAAAGAGCCTGATTTCATTTGACTCTTTGTCCCACTTGAGACTTCAGCTATGGAGCCTGTCCCTTTTATTCAACTGCTAAATGGCTTAGAAATGCAACTGCTCGTTCATTCCTCTAGCAGGAGCTAAATGCATTGGATAAATAGCATCTGCCTTGGGGAATGAACTAGAAAATCAGGAAAAACTACACATCTGCTTTCCTGCAAACAGGACAAATTCGTCATTTGGAAAGGGGTAATTCATGCAGCCCTCAAACCTCTCTTCTGATGATGTCACAGTGTAAAAGCCTAGTCAAGTGCTGACCAAAATGTACACTTTTAGGGGTGCCTGGGTGGCTCAGTTGGTTAAGTGTCTGCCTTCAGCCCAGTTCATGATCCTGGAGTCCTGGGATGGAGCCCTGAGTCCCATATTGGGCTCCCTGCTCAGCAGTAAATCTGCTTCTCCCTGAGCCTCTGCCCCTCTCCCTAGCTTGTTCCCTCTCTCTCTTTCTCTCTCTCTTTCTAAAATAAATAAAATCTTTAAAAAAAAAAATGCACCCGGTTCTCCAGTCCTGTTTTTTGATGCCTAACATTTTTGCATTATCCCTATCATACATTCTGGCATCTCGTTTTTATTTCTGCCTGAGAAATTTTATTTTCTTCTGGTGATTTTAAACTATTCAATTATTTTAAGTGTTAAAAGTGTATGAATGTGAGAGCAAATGGGTACAAGGAATTTTTATGGGGTGATGGAAATGTTCTTAAACTGGATTGTGGAGGGGGGCAAAATGGATGAAGGGGGTCAAAAGGTACATACTTCCAATAAAAAAAAAATTAGTCCTGGGGATGTGAAGTACAGCATGGTGACTATGGCTAGTAACAATATATTCCATATTTGAAAGTTGCTAAGAAGGTAGATCTTAAAGGTTCTCAAAGCAAGAAAAAAAATGTCACTAATAAATGGTGACAGATGTTAACCAGGTTGGTTGTGGCGATCATTCTGCAATATTACGCATATCAAATCATTATGCTGTATACTTAAAACGAATATAAATATTTATGTTAATTATACCTCGATTCCAAAAAAAACTGGATGGTGGTGATGTGTGCACAATTCTGTAAATTTACTAACAATCACTGAATTGCGCACTTAAAAGGAGTCAGTTTTATGGTATGTATTTACACCTCAATAAGGCTATTTTGTTTTTCAAGTGCATTGAAATCAGGCCAATAGATTGTGGAGGCAAATTCTCCTTCCTGGTTAAGATAAAAATACCGCATTGTTAGAAATCCCTAAAGGGAGTTCCTTTTTTCTCTCCACTGGAAAGAAAAACCACGCTTTCCTTTTGGAACAAAGGGATGGCTCAGTCCCATCCCTGCTAGGTGTCACGGCATGTGTACCAAAAAAGAGGTATTTCTCCTTCTGGCCCCCAAAAATGCTACATAGTTATTGAGCACCTGGTGGGGAGGGAAGGAGGAAATAGCTAGAAAGGCTGGAGGAGAGGTGCCCACAGGTCTTAACCAATAAAGAACTGGCCAGGTGAGGGAACAGCATCTTTAAAGCAGGGACTGACCTTTTGGGAGGTGGGTAGTGCAGGGGGAGATACAGGCACTTTCATACCATTAATCTTATTGGGAAAGCAAACTTCTGGGAGCCACTCCAGACCTACTCAACAGGACTAGTTTGGAGGGGCCTAGGAATGTGCATCTTAATGAGTCACCCATTCCCCTAACCTGGGGATCTATGTGCACTATGTGAGAACCGTGAACTAGGTCCTAAGGAAGGCCCTATATACCATGCTAAGGGGTCTGCATAATACCTCAACGGCAATGAAAAGCTGTGAACAGATTTGAAACAGGACTTGAACCTTAGGAAGAGCAGGCTGGCATGGCACATTGCCATGGGGTTGAGCAAGCACCCTAGAACCTCCTCCAGGGCCAGGAGTGCGCACACACTGTCACCTCCTTTACTTTTTAACCTCTTACGCTAAGTAACTGAACACAATCACACCTTTTACAAGTCAGTCTCCTGTTAACATCGAGGTGCTACATGAAAACTGCACAGAATGTTATGACATTCACTAATATTAAAGAGGGGACTGCCCCGCACAGCAAAATGCTTGGAAAAACCGAAGGTTACGTACCATTTATGCGTTGATGGGGAAATGCCATTTTCAAAATATAACTGATACTGCCAAACGCCTTCCTGACAAATATTAACACGGTTCTGCACTGAACCCCTGCTGACCACTCTCTTCTGTGGTAAGTGGTTTCTGCTCCCGCCTCAGGAAAGGAAAGTGTGAAGACTATTAACTCCAGAATTGAGCCAGCTGGAGTCTTGGGATTAGTCTGAGAGCTAACAGCATCTATCCTAAAGGGATCCACCTGCTGGACGGAAGTTGCCCTGGAGCCTGGAGAGGCTGACCTTCACATAGTCAGTTCCTCATCCCGTTGGGAGAACAATGTCAAGCATCCACCTGTGTGGTCTCAAACAGGATGGAGCCAAGAGCCAAATTTTGCGCCCCAAAAGCGAAGCACTTTATAGGGCTTTACTCCCCACAATAGCCCATTGAAGTAGGTTCTGTTCTCTTCACTTTACAGATGAAACTGAAACTTAATTTATCCAAGGTTGTACATGGAGGAACAGGGGTTCAAAGCCATGTCCGTCTAACTCTAGAATTTGTACCATACCACCTCATGGGATGTGTCAAACAGATTTCTATTTTTTTGTAATTTTTGATGCCTATATGAGTATTAAGGAAATAAGCAATTTTTTAAAAAGATTTTATTTATTTATTTGACAGAGGGATAGAAAGCACAAGTAGGCAGAGCGGCAGGCAGAAGGAGAGGGAGAGGCAGGCTCCCCACTCAGCAGGGAGCCCGATGCGGGACTCGATCCCAGGACCCCGGGATCATAACCTGAGCCAAAGGCAGCTGCCTAACCAACTAAGCCAGCCAGGCACCCCAAGGAAATAAGCACATTGAATTCAGAAGGCTTACAACACGTTATAAACAAACTTACACATAGCCCTAAAATCGTCCAGCACAAGGGTCAGCAACTGTTTTCCATAAAGAATTGGTAAATACTGGGAAGCCTGGGTGGCTCAGTGGGATAAGCGTCTGCCTGCTGCTCCCCCTACTTGTGCTCTCTCCTCTCTCTCTGACAAATAAATAAATAATATCTTTAAAAAAAAAAAAAAAAGAGTTGATAAATATTTAGGCCCTGTGGGCCATATAGTCTGTGTCCCAACTACTCAGCTCCACAGTTAGAGCGTGAAAGCAGTCACAGGTAACACCTAAATAAACAGGCATGGCTGTCTGTTTATTGTCTGTCCCAATAAAAACTTTACTTGTGGGGCATCTGGGTGGCACAATTGGTTAAGTGTCTGACTGTTTATTTTGGCTCAGGTCATGATCTCAGGGATATGGGATTGAGCCTTAAGTCAGGCTCCACACTCAGTGGAGAGTCTGCTTGGGATTCTCTCTCCCTCTCCCTCTGCCCCTCCACGTTCTTTCTCTCACTCTTAATCTCTCTGTTCCTCTAAAACAAAACAACAACAACAACAACAACTTTATTTATAAAAACAGGCAGGAAGGGGGCAGAATGCATTTGTCCTTCTGACAAAGTCTACCACCCCCCACCCCAACCTCTGCATCCAACTGAATGCAGAGTTAGAGCACTTGACTTCTAATGCCAATTCTGTGCCCAAGGGAGTTGAGTAACCCTGGGCCAGTCACTGCCTTTTTCTCAGACATGTGCTTACAGAGAATTTCCTTCTCAATTGGCTGCAAAAATAAGGCAAAACTATAGTTGAACACACTAAAACATTTGCTGCAGATTCTTCATCAAACCCATAAATAATAAGCAGTGGCAGCAAGATCTTAAGGTAAAAGCAGATGGAAAAAAAGAACTGCCATTTTTGGAGCAATTCTGTATGCCAAGGGCTTTGTCAAGTAGACTCTTATTTCATCCTCATCAGCAGCCTTACAGGGCAGATATCATTATTCCCGTTTTATAAACGAAGAGCATCAGACAGGTTCAACAGCACGCCGGGTCACACAGCAAATGGGAAGCCAGGATCTGAACCCAAGCTGGCCCTCTTCAGAAGCTCAATACCGCTCTGCACAGGGAACGGCTGCTCTTGGGCAATGAGCACCCGTCAATGATTCTGCACAGATGATGAATCCTGAGTGCTTCCGGGAGAGGTTTTGGAGTCAGGCCCCACTCCCCTCTCTTCAGGAATCTCCCACTCAGTCATCTGTCCTACCCACCTCCTTTTGAACCGGTCACACCCCATTTGGCCTGACAAACAACGCGAGAATCTGAGGTTTGTTTCCTTTAGTTCTGAATAGAAGGACCTGTGGCTGATGAACTGAAAAGAGACCAGGACCCCCAGAACTGGGGCAGAGTGGTCTAGGGAAGCGGGGAAGGAGAAAAGGACTAAGGAGACCCCCAGAGAAACCCGGACTGGTCCCGCTGACCACACCAGAGTGGTGGGTCATGTGGTTCTGCATCTCAGAACTTTGTAAGAATCTATGTGATGAAACATAAGCCTAAGGAATTACTGAGGCTCGTCTGACTTGTCTGCCTCCTTAACCACTGCATTGCAGTTGACAGACATTAGTTTAAAATTTCAGAAATGAGGGGCGCCTGGGTGGCTCAGTGGGTTAAGCCTCTGCCTTCAGCTCAGGTCATGATCTCAGGGTCTTGGGATCGAGCCCCGCATCAGGCTCTCTGCTCAGCAGTGAGCCTGCTTCCTCCTCTCTCTGCCTGCCTCTCTACCTACTTGTGATCTCTCTCTCTCTCTCTGTCAAATAAATAAATAAAATCTTTAAAAAAAAAAAAAAAAAAAGATTTGTTAAAAAATTTCAGAAATGAGTTGGGAAAGGAGAAAGGGAAACTAAAACAGGATCATAGAATCATCATTACTTCCTTTACCGGAAGGGAGAGAGAGACAGACAGAGAAAGAGAAAGAGAGAAAAAGAGAGGGGAAGGAAGGAAGGAAGGAAGGAAGGAAGGAAGGAAGGAAAAAAAAGAGAAGGAAAGACCTTCCCCAAATACAAAAGGATACATGTGTCAAAAAAGAAATTAGAAAAAAACCAAAGCCAGGCTCCTTAGCTGAGCACCGAAGGTCTATCAGAACCTGCTACCTATGACTCCCTTACCTCAGCCACAGCTCTCGCACACCCTCTGCTTCGGCATAATGGCCTCCGTCATGCTTCGTCCATGCCCGAGCATGTTTCCTCTGCTGCTCCCTCTGCTTGAAGGAATAAAGGTGTGATCCATTCCACTGCCTCCTGCTGAAATCCACCCCCACCATCCAGATCAAAAGCCACTGTCTAGATCACAGATGTCAAAGTTCAAAAGAACCCCAGAAACAGATGGTCAGTGCCCACTCTTTCCATTACCCATGAGGAAACCGAAGCCCAAAAGGCTTAAGGGACTTGCTCTAAGTCACACAGCTGGGTAGCGCTAAATCACACAAAAACTTGGTCAGGAAGCCGAGTCAGCTGACTTGCGGGTGGGGGCATACCATCCCCACGTTGTCCTGATGACTGTCCCGATGACTGCTCCTTCCTAGGAGCGCCAGGGTGCTTATGCTGTCTGGACTCCCCCCTCCTTCAGGTCAGAGTTGTGTGCATCTGGTCTGTATTGTGCCCATCGAGTTATCCCACTGCTTAGCTACCCTAGCATACGGTCGGCCTCCAGTGAGCTGTAACAGTCATTGGACAAACAAAACACTGGAACACTACCTGCCTCCCCACCTTGGGTCCCGTGTCCCTCCCATCAGCCTGCATACACTGCCAGAGAAAGGCCCCAGCCACGGGCTGATCTCTCCACACCTCTCCTCAGCGTAAACCCTTAAGTGCACACATGGCAGACTCAGACGACCCTTCCTACCCTTCCAGACTCGTTCCCTGACACCCAGAGCACCACCAACTCCCCCCCACCTCTATATTTTATGCCACCGTTCCCTCTCCTTGGGACACACTTCAAGAGTTCCCCTCGCTCCCAACTTCTCTCCTACACAGCCAACCCCTATTCATCCTGTAAGATCCAGATTTTCTGAGAAGTGGCCTCCTCCAGGAAACCATACCTGACTACCAATCCCCTCCTTCAGATGCAGTGTCCCCCTCTGTGTTCCCAAAACACCCTGGTCTCCCTCCTCTACGGTTCTCAGCACCAAGTATTACGTCCATTTGTCCACACACCAGCTCCCATTCCCCACTAGATCGTAACTTAGAGCTGGAGCTGTGTTTGCCCCTACAGAACCTAACACAATATCCAACACATTAAATTAGACTGAATAATTCTTATTTACTAGTTGCAATCAGACCCAACAAATACATGTATGTGGCATTATTTCATTAAAATACTTTGGGGGCAGCTGGGCGGCCCAGTCAGGTGTCTACTTTGGGCTCAGGTCATGATCCCAGGGTCCTGGGATCAAGTCCTGCGTCAGGCTCCCTGTTCGGTGGGGAGCCTGCTTCTCCCTCTCCCTCTGCCCCTCTGTCTGCTTGTGCTCTCTCGCTCTCTCCTTCTCTCTCAAATAAATAAATAAAAATCTTAAAAAATAAAATATTTTAAAATATGTAGGAGATATAGATGTGTGTGTGTGTGTGTGTGTGTGTGTGTGTACATACACACACACATGTCAGCATAATATCAGCCTTACCAAGGGGACACGTCCACAGATCTCGGCAAAGAAGCACTTACTACATACCGTGTCACGAACTGCCAGGCATCCAACACCCGAAAAATACCTTTGGAGAGGTGTGATGCCTGAACCAACACAGCCAACTGGCGAGGGTGTATGACCAATATCCACTAAGCATGTGAGTGGAAGAAGAGCTCCCACACAGTCAGGCACCAGCAGAAAGCTCTCCCCAGGAAGCCTCATGAGCCCCCGCGCAGTCTCCATGTATTCATCTTCTGGAAAGTGAGCACACAGTGACTCCAGAAGACCACCTTCTCACGTGGGAAGGCCACTGGGGCCCCTAAGACTTGGGGCTGGGGAGATGTCAACAGACGGTTAGGTGGAAACCATGAGCGTCACAGAATTCAGGGTATCAGATTCACACGGTGGATAATTAGTAACAGCACCCCTGGGCACGGAACTAAGATAAGAAGGCAAATAGCTAACGCCAGGAAGATCTGAGATCTGCCTCGAAAGAGAGCATACCGCTGCTACTGGACTTGAAAGGAAGGAAGAGGGTATCCAAGTACGAAGGGAAGAGGAAGAGAAACTGAAGGCAAGCTTCCCTGAGAAGGTGGCATTCCGAGGATAGATGGCATCTCAGGAGACTCAAGAATGACCATCTCAGGAAAACTACCTGTTGGTTAACCTGAGCAGGAGTGAGAGGCTGATGGTATTCACTGATGCTATTTTTTTTCCTCCCACTGACCTGCGGAACCAATTTACAAACAAGCTTTCTTAACCCGGCCCAAACTCATGCCTTTATAAACAGAGCGTGTTCCCCTTGGTAAGGGAAGTCACAGTGAGCCACGAAGGGGAGCATATTGCATGTGAGGTCCTCCCCCACCCTCTGCACCTACTCCTCCTGTGTTAGCACCACACCCAGCCACACAAGGAACCCAGAATTATTACTAAGCAGCTCCCCACCCCTCCCCATCCACCAACCCTCCAACTGGGAAAAAGGCCCCCAAGTCCATCCTCCTCCAAGTCCTCCCTCACGTCGAGCCTCTTCTCTGGAAGGCTGCAGCCTCTGCCCCACTTCAGTCCTCACCGCCTCCCACATTAACTGTTGCAACAGCCACTTGCCCTTCCTGCTGCCACCTCCACAATCTGGCTGCATCAACCTCATCACATTTATCTTCCTAAAATTAATAACCTTACCCCACTTGCCTAGCTAAAAACCCTCCCAAATTGCCATTTTTTAGGAGATTTAACCCAAACTCCTTAGCATGATGTTCCAGACCCTGTGCCACATGATCCAAGCTGGACTTTGCAGTCTCAGCCTTCACCGGCCCTCCCTTCCTGCTGACTCCAGGTGTGCTCTCATCCTCACCCACCTCAACTTCCACCAAGCCTGTGCTCTGTCCAGCACAAGCCTGCTCACCATTCAAATATCACCTCTTCCTTAAAGTCCCCGCCAGCCCCTAAACTAGGGTGACATCTTTGTGTTGCACCCGTTGTCCTAGGGTAATTACTGAAAGCATCCATTTACTCTCATATGGGCCAGCTATGGATGATAAATTACACGGCCCTTCTACCTAAAACCTACTTTGACCCAAAGATAGAACTAGTTACTTGTATAACTGGATCTTTTGCTAGAGTGTATGTTCCTCAAGGGCAGTTATGCTGTCTTATCTTAGTGTGCACTGAGTGTGTACTTCCAGCATCTACGGACTGTTAGCACCTGTCAGGCGCTCAATGAACTGTGGTGGAATGAAAGAACAAATCTGATTCTTAAAAAAATGGTAGCAATCAGGACGCCTGGGTGGCTCAGTCAGTTGAGCGTCTGCCTTCAGCTCAGGTCATGATCCCAGGCTCCTGGTATCAAGTCCCGAGTTGGCTCCCTGCTCACCAGAAAGCATGCTTCTCCCTCTCCCTCTGCCCCTCTGCCTGCTTGTGCTTGCTTGCCTGCTCGTGCTCTCTCGCACTCTCTCTCGTCAAATAAATAAATAAATAAATTTTTAAAAAATAAATTACAGCAATCAATCTTATCTAAACTTCATCTTAAATTCCAATGGATAAATTTTCTAAATTAGAATTAGATCGGGGGTGCCTGATTTCAGTTCAGGTCATGATCTCAGGGTCCTAGGATTGAGACCAAGTCGGGCTCCCATGCTCAGCAGGGCAGCAGGGCATCTGCTTGTCCCTTTTGCTCTCCCTCTGCCCCCCCCACCCCCCAGCCACCTGTTGCCCTGTCCCTGCTTGTGTGTGCTTGCACACACTTGCACTCTCTCTCTCTCAAATAAATAAAATCTTTTAAAGAAAAAATTAGATCTAGGGACACCTGCGTGGTTCAGTCATTAAGCATCTGCCTCCAGCTCAGGTCATGATGCCAGGATTCTGGAATCGAGCCCTGCATCGGGCTCCCTCCTAGGCAGAAAGTCTGCTTCTTCCTCTCCCGCTTCCTCTGCTTATGTTCCCTCTCTCGCTGTCTCTATCAAATAAATAAATAAAATCTTTTAAAAAAAAATAGATCTAAGAAGAATCCACAGCCAAAAAAATTAAATTAAAATTATAAAAATTTTTAAACCCTGGGCCAAAAAGGCAGACCATGAAAGCATCTGCCACATGAGGTATTTCTTTCTCCAACTCAGTGTTTCTCAACTTTTTTCATTATTGCCCTCTAAGGAGCCTTATTAGACATTTTTCCCTAACCACACCCACCATGAAATTTTAAAAGCACTGAGAGATATATATGTGCTCTATACATTAAAAGGGCAAGCTTAGGGGCTCCTGGGTGGCTCAGTGGGTTAAGCCTCTGCCTTCGGCTCTGGTCATGATCCCAGTGTCCTGGGATCGCGCCCCGCATCGGGCTCTCTGCTCAGTGGGGAGCCTGCTTCCCCCTCTCTCTCTGCCTGCCTCTCTGCCTACTTGTGATCTCTCTGTGTCAAGTAAATAAAATCTTTTAAAAAAATAATAAAAATAAATAATATTTTATTTATAATAAATAATAAAAATAAATAAAAGGGTAAGCTTAAAGTTTATTCTTTTTATTCAATAATGATTTGGAATAACAATAAATATTTTAAGTTAAATTAAAAAATTTTAAACTACTACCATTTAACTTTATATCTGCTGAGTAGCTTTTAATGTAATGTATCAAATTACACAGGCAACTTTCCCATTTCTACATAACAACAACAATGTAACCAAATTTTTTTTTTTTTAAGATTTTATTCACTTATTTGACAGAGAGAGATTACAAGCAGGCAGAGAGGCAGGCAGAGAGAGAGGAGGAAGCAGGCTCCCCGCTGAGCAGAGAGCCCCTTGCGGGGCTCCATCCCAGGACCCTGAGATCATTACCTGAGCCGAAGGCAGTGGTTCAACCCACTGAGCCACCCAGGCGCCCCTGTAACCAAATTTTTAAAAGTCATTCAACACTGCTATTTTTCCAGCAAAGGTAAAACAACTGAAAAATTATCTTCTTAAAAGTTATATTTTAGAGACGCCTAGGTGGCTCATTCGATTAGGCATCCAACTCTTGATCTCAGCTCCCCACGCTGGGTTCAAAAAAATTCTTATTTTTTTAAAAAGTTATTTTTGGGGGTGCCTGGCTAGCTCAGTTGGGAGAGCATGCAACTCTTGATCTGGTGGTTGTGAGTTCATGCCCCACATGAGATGTAGAAATTACATAGATAAATAAATAAAAATTTTAAAAAAGTTAATTTTAGTGAACTTAACTTTTGTTTCATATGAGAACACAATTTTTAACTTAAATAGCTGCTAGATATTCACATCCTATCGATATTTTCTCTTTTCCGTACTTAACTGTACGTGGACTGAATAATAGGATTAAATAATAAAATATAAACTATTCCTATTTAATTCTCAAATACCAAGTCACACACAAAAACACTCAGGGCCAAACAAAAGCAACATCCAAAAGGCAGGCAACGGGCAGCCTGCACATATGAGGAGGTCACCAAGAAAGAGAGGACTTCAAGATCCAGTAACTGATAGGAAGTCCTTCAATCCTAGCCATCTATTTGCCCTAGACCTATAGTATTGACCTTGCATACATTGTGCATATCTCCCAAGAACCCGATGTCAACAGTGCATACATAATCCCCTAGAAAACTCAATGAGAGAAATTTTAATGTTAATAAGATATTGTTGACCAAGCTCTGAAGGGCTACAAAATCACTGCAGTATCTAAGATGTTTCTGCCTCACTCCCTTGCCACCCCTGAGGTTGCAAGCCCTACCTTCTATGTTCCCACATGTATCCTCCTAGCAACTAAACAGGAAAAAAATAAAAACAAAACAACAACAAACACCAGTTGACCCAGGAAAGCACCCCTTCTACCAGCTACTGTGACAGCTCCTCTACGACTCTCATGTCCTTAGAAACTCTGAAGAGAAGGAACTGCCATAGAATTAGCTTTTCTCCCAAAAAGAAGCCCCCCCAAAAAGCACAGACTTCTAGAACTGGAAGAGCACTTAGGGCTCATCCAGCCTCTCCTTCTTCAGATGAGGAAACTTAAGAGAACCCTAAGAGAATGAGAGACTTGCTCAATTAAATCACTAGTGATAGACAGAGACCTGCTCTGTCAGGTTCACTGCTCTACCTGCAGGCAGGTGTTTGCACACGCCATGAATAAATGGCTACTAGACAAACTAGTGACAGAACGCCTGGTTCATTTAATCCCTAGTCTACTACTTTTCCAGCTAACACTGCTTTGTCACTTCTACTTCCCTAGCATATAAAATAAGGCCACAAAGACCATCAAGTGTATACTAAGTGTTTATAAAGTTCCCCAGCTGAAATAAGCCATTTTAGACTCACATGCCCAGTGAAACCGACAAACTGGGTCTTGTTCACTCAAGGTGCAGTGCTTCAGCCCACTGAAAGATTACGGACTTTCTACAAATAAGTCAAGAGTACCCAGTCCACAGTGCAGTACATGGTACTTGCTTACCCTGCCTTGGGCTCTCCTCTAGAGTTCTTGTACACGTGTCGTATCTCCTTACCTAGCCAGAGAATCCTAGAGAGCTAAAACCATGTCTTCTCTTTCTAAAACACCTACAAAGAGCAAATGTTTCAGCACAGAGCAAATGTTCAATAAATGTTTGTGAAATTTCTACCAATAGAAATGGCATACCATGGAGGGACAAAAGAGAATTTGGCATGAACAAAATATTCTGTTTGTACTTTGCTCATCTCCTAGGACCAATGCAGTACCTTACATGTAACAGGAACCTAACAGTTACTGAATTTAATAAATGAAAGATATAGCAAACACTAAGAAGTCATTAAGCAACATCACTTATGCTTCTATTCATTCACTCAGCGAATGAATATTTACCAAGAATCTGCGTGCCAAGCTCTCTGCTGTTTAAAACCTAACTTGCTCCACAGACCTAGAGTCCTTCTCCCTAGCTAATGCCTCTCAATGCTTCAGCTCATCTTGCAGACAGTGGGTATGGCTAGGGTGGCCATAGGTCTGAATATGCTTAGGACAGTCCCAGTTTACATCTATTGTCCAAGCATTAATTATTCATAGCAACCCCTTTCTCACTCAACAATGCCCTGACATTATATAGCCCTAAGAGTGCCAAATCTTTTTAGACAAGCAGACTAGGGATTCAAAAATTTTAATCCACATTTACTATGTACTGCCAGTCTTGTTTCCTCCTTTGTAATACCAGCATAACACTGATTAAACTAACTGATTGTACACAGGGAAGCAGCTGGGCACGGGCTGGAACATCAAACTGAAATCATACCGTAGAGAGCCTTGCATGCCTGACATATAAATACTTAATTTAATATACAACAGACAGCCATAAAAACTTTTGAGGAAAGGAGGGTATGTACAGTCAAAGCACGATTAGTTTTTCTACCTCGATTATAGAAAAGAACTAAGACAGGAAGAAAGAAAAAGAGAAGCCTCCAGGCCATACCAAAGGACAGGCGAAAGTTATAAATAAAGAATGGTTGCCATGGATGAAAATAGCAACAAATACGCTATTTCATCATTTGCCTTCACGTGTAGTGTAAAAGTTTCAACAATAAAAAGATGCAACTTAGCAAGCTCAAGTTCATTGGTTTGTGGTGTTGGGGTCCTCATTGCAAGGGACGGGCTGTAAGGTTTTAAACGGCCTGACTTGCCCTCTTGCCTGTCAATCGAGTAAAGGAGCTGTCGTTTGGTTTCTGTTTCGCTTTTATTTTAAGGGCTACATTGAAAAGACAGTATTCGTTGTCAGGAGTTTCCCAACATTAAAGAGATGGACAGAAATCTTAACCCGCCTCCTCTAGATCTTCCACTATTGCATCATTTGAAACTAAACCACCTCCAGCAGCGACTTGTAAAATTCAAGTCAGGTAAAATGGCAGCAGCAGCAACTGTGGGTGCTGCGGCGGCTGCTCCTGGGGCCGGCCTCAACTTCCAGCGCAAGAGGGAGCGTCTCTCCCGAGCTGCCAAGTGCTGAAAGGAACAGTCAATAAATCAACAGGTCCAGCGCGCGCTCCCGAGGGTGCTCAGACCCCGCGCGCCGGCCGCTGGAGGAAGTGACTAATTACTTAAATGCAGTTGAGAAGTCAGGAAGCCGGAGTCGGTTCTCCAAGCGCCTCCCCCCACCTCCGTCCACCACCGACACTGCGGACCTGCGTGAGAAAGGCCTGTGCCCTGCGGACGGAGGAGAAAGCACCAATTCCCGGGCTGCTGCTCCAGTCCCCCAGCTCTCCAGCCCGCTCGGGCAGCCCCTGCCCCGCCCGCTCGTGCAGACACCCCGGCTAGCCCCCTCCTGTCACCAACTGTAAGCCCTTCGGTTCAGCCACCTGGAAACTTCCATAGAAGTGACACACCGCAGAGGGCCAGTGTCGGGACCTCAGGGTCAGACCTCAAAAAGCCCGGCTCTCCTGAAGAAGCTCAGAACAGCGCAGTGCTCCGTCCCGCGCTCCCGCGCGCTCGCACCCATCCACCCGCAGCCCCGACGTGGTGTCTTCTATCGCCACTACCCCACGGCGGCGGCGCCCCGAACCTCCGCAGCGCCTCCGCTCCGAGCGCCCTTCACGCTCGCGTCGGGACAGACCTCCCGGGCCGGGTGCCCCCACCCGCAGCCCCTGCCCTTGCCCCTTCCTCCGAGGGGAGGCTGCCTGTCCCGAACTGGGGACCAAGGGGGCGGGACCTTGGCCGTCCCTGATCGGCTCGCTCATCCCTCCGGGACTCCAGAGACAGTGCCCGCACCCCCACCAGCCAGTACCTCGTCCGCCTCCAGGTCGGCTCCGTTGCCTACGAGCGCCATGTTCCTCCTCAGACTGCCGCCACCCAAAAACCAAACAGGGAGCTCAGGACCGGCTCCGTTTCTCGGCTACCGGCTCTGCCCAGCGCCAGTGAGAGAGGAAGGAGGCGGCCCCGCGCTCCGGCCGGGGCCGGGGCGGGGCCAGCGCGCAGCAGAGCGAGTGCTTTCCCCGCCCCCGGCGCCCGCGGACCCGCAGAGCATCCATTTCCCCAGCGGGCGCGTAGCTGCCCGCCTGGCCGCAAGCTCCACCCCCCCGCCGGCCTCGCCCCGCCCTCCCACGCGGCTCAAACTGAAGAGCCAACCAGGTTCCCGCAACGCGTCTCAGTCCCCAGCCGGCATCTGCCTCGGACCCCCATGTGGGCGGGGTCAGCAGTGGGCGGGGTCATCTCCTGGAAGGAGTCATCTCCCAGGCCGGGACTTCAAGTCGTTTGGCCCCCCTTCTGAGAGAGTACTTGAGGGGACTGGTTTCGTGCGCAGTGCCGAAGGCTTGTGCTACCCTGCAGCCAAGAGAACGCCGGGTTGACAAGCTCAAGGGCAGGCCACGCTCCCCCACAGGCGGGTGGAAGCACCTACCTGGTCCTTGGGCCAGTGCCAGTCCGCTTCCCTCTCCAGGTGGACACCCCTTCGCACAGAGCGTGGGACCAGAGGGCAGCCCTGGGTCCCTCAGGATCACCTGTCACCCAGAAGCCTCCGTCACGCCATGTCCCCGAACACCATGTCAGATAGAGATACGCTGTGTTTGCTTCTGTGTATGTTTGAAAAATAAAAAAAAATCCACGGGACAGATATTTATACAACTTGGAGCTCCTCTACCCCTCCCCCACTCCCCAGTCATGGTTGTGTCCCCCCATAGCATCCCATACTAACCTCTCTTGTAACCCCAAACATACGTACCTAATTCGTGTTTGAACTGCACGCTTTGTGAAGGTAGAGAGATGCTGTCCTCTTTAAGGCTTTATCCCCAGCACCTGGAACAGTGCCTTGCACATAGTAGGTACTCAACAAGTATTTGTTGACTGACTTTAGAAATTTATTCTTTTTTTTTTTTATTTTTTTTAAGTTTTTGAGAGAGAGTGAGAGGAGCAGAGGGAGAGGGAGACCCACTCTTAAGCAGACTCCACGGACCGGCAGGGATGGGGGCGGGGCTCGGTGTCGACCTAAGCGGTAATCAAGAGTCCCCCGCTTATCTGACTAAACCGCTCAGGTTCCCCCAGAAATTTATTCTTGCTTCTAACATGTGAAATAATCACACTATCCAACTAGGAAATTAAGAGCTTTATTTTTTAGGGCTGAGGCATTTTTTTGTCCGCTCTATTTTACCCAAATAAAATTCACCGAGTCTAAGTGTGTAATTCCATGACAAATATTTACAAAACACCATCCCAGTCATAATATAGAGGACCCTCAAAAGTTCCCTGTGCCCCTTTGCTATCAATTACCTACCACCAGTCCCTTGCCTCTGTCAAACGCTGATCTACTTTCTATCACCATCGTTTTGCCTTTTCTAGAATTTCACATAAATTGAATCAGAGAGCATGTGGTCTTTTGTGTCTGGCTCATGAAAATCTACGTAATGGCCATCCAGTGGTAATTATAAACATAGCTAAGATTTATTGAGTACTTACTATGTGTCAGGACTATGTTGAGCACCACATACATATTATCTCATTTATCCTTCATAAACCCCTGAAGTAGTTACTATTATCAGTAAACTGGGGCTCAGAGAGTTCAAGTAACTTATTTGAGGTTAGACAGCTTAAAGTAAATAAGGATACCTGAATCTGAACTCCAGCAGTCTGACTATAAGGGGTGGCTGGCAACCCTTGTTCTGCTCTGCTTCCAGCAACTCTGCCTCTCTTTCTCCTTATTTGATTCAGTAGACCAACCGCCTACACAGGTCTATTACACACACTGTCAATGAATCCCCTTTGCATCCTTGAAACTTGCTTTAAGATTTTAACAAATCACTATGTAACTTTATAGAAGAAAAATAAAGCAGTTTCTATCCCATAAACAACATGAAAAAATGTTAGATTGTTGTGATGGTTGCAAAACTCTGTGAATTTTCTACAAATCATTGAATTGTATGCTTATAGGTGCATTTTATGGTTATCTATATAATATCTCAATAAGGCCGTTTTTTCACCGGTTTACACATTCTTTGGACGCTCTTAGAATCAAGTATATGGGGCTAGAAGGGAACTAAAGTTCTTTTAATTCCAATACCCCCGAAAATTTCCGTTCCTCCTCCCTTCCACCTCTTTTTCTGTTTATGCTTCATTTTCTGAGGCTAGATTTCCTGCCTGGTCCAGATTCAACTCTGTATTACTCACACATGATTCCACTTTTTAAATTCATTGATTTCTAAGTTAATATCACATCTTTTTGTCATGAAACCATCTTATTGGCAGCTTCTCCCTCTCCTGTATGCTTTGTTTTTGTCTTACAAATTTCATCTCAAATTTTGAAGAGATACAAAAGAAATTGGCTCTAATTAGTGGCAAGATGATGTTTCAGGAATTTTTCAGGAATCTATTCTATAGATAAAGTCTGATGAGGTTTTTTTAAATTTTTTTGATTTAAGATTTTATTTATTTGTCAGAGAAAGAGTACAAGAAATGGGAGAGGCAGTCAGAGGGAGAATCAGACTCCCACCTGAGCAAGGAGCCCGATGTGGGACCCTGGGATCACAACCTAAGCTGAAGGCAGCCCCTTAACCAACTGAGCCACTAAGCTGAAGGCAGCCCCTTAACCAACGGAGTACCACCAGTGGAATTTTTTTTAATATCAGAGATCAAATCCGAAGCTCTGTATGTCTTAAATTCATGTCACTAGGTAAACACATTCGTATTTCTAAGGAAGTTAATTATAAGCACTAAATGTGTATATTCTAGCCACTGGAATATCTAATCAAATTTGCTTTGCTCCTGGCAGATGCCAGCTTTCTCTGCACACATATGATTTTTCAAGATCATGAATCACAAATATAAAATAGCTTTTTTCAAAAACAATTAGAATGGATTCATTTTTGCAACCGAATTCATTGCCAGTTTGCTGATAACGTTGTATACTTAACAGTCAAGTGAGATCACTCAAATATTTAATTTCCCAAAATTAACTAACATAGGGATTAAGCAAGAGAGAGTGCCTCACTTTTCTTTCTTTCTTTTCTTTTTTTTTTTTTTAATTTTGAAGGCACACTTACTGGGGTCTGTTTGGATTTCAAAATAATTCTAATATTGCTCACAATCTTATCTTCAGTATTCCTTAACCTGTTATCCTTAGCTGACTAGGGTTTTTTGTTGATACATGATTTAAATAAAAATTGCATCTTCATCATTTATGTAGTGGGAGAGAGAATGGATTTCCATTTAGAAAAAAAAATTTTTAGATGCTTGTATCCATGTAATAAGGGCTCATTGTAAATTATGCATTTGTCAATGGCTTTGTCTCACATTCATATCTTAGCTCGTCAAGAAGAACTTTCCCCTCTAACATAGCCTTTCCCTCCCAATTACATGCTTCCATGTCCTCCTCCTGCCTTCACAGGACTTTTTCATTTTTGAAATATCTTGTTCATTTGTTTTCATGTTTGTGGTCTGTCTCTCTCAACACCCATATCCCTCACATGCACTATAACGTGAACTCCTTCAGGGAAAGATCCCTGTGTTTTGTGTTTTGAATAAAATCCTAATGCCCAAAACTTAACATATACCTAATAAAAGGTTATTGAGTGAACAAACAAAAGTATCAAAAGTTCACAGTACTCAAAGAATTTTGTTTAGACCTTGTAATGCCAATGCTATGGCATAATACCCTTTGCAAAAAGGAGCGAACCAATAATAATGAGGGAGATTACAGATGTCAATTTACATGAAGCCCAAAGAGTAAATACTGTTTTTCTTAGGATAATGTGCAAGGCATGATAACTGTCTTTAATGCCAACTCATTTTTTTCCCAAAATTATACAAGACCTAAGCACTTAGAGTTCCATCAGTGACCTTAAAGGGATTAATTCATGTCTCCGGGAGAGGTTTAAATGCTAGGGGGAAAACCTTATCATTTGATGGAGACTGAAATCCTCCCTTAAGAATATCCCTATTCTAGGCATTTGGAGCTGGGTCAACATTCATTTTGCCCTGTTTATCAGTTCTTTGTTATAAATATATATTTACATACAAATATATATTTATAAATTGTATATGTATATGTGTGCGAGTATACACACACACACACACACACACACACACACATATATGTATATATAATCTTTCCAATCACTTTCCTATTTATTTTCCAGAATCCACAGCAGAGACTGCTCATTGCCACCTGCTGTTCAATCTCCCTTATTTCCATCAGTAAGACAGCCTGATATTTTTTTTAAAGATCTTATTTATTTATTTGACAGAGAGAGAGAGAGAAAGAGGAAGTGGCAGAGGGAGAAGCAGGCCCCCCCACTGAGCAGGGAGACCGCAGTGGGCTCATTGTGGGGCTGGATCCCAGGACCCTGGGATCATGACCTGTGCTAAGGCAGACTCTGAACCCACCAAGTCACCCAGGCGCCCCAGAACTTGATTTTATATAAGGCATCCCAGTACCCAGCTAAAAGACTACATTTTTAAGGACTTCTTTACAACTAGGAATGGCTGATATAATTAATTTCCAGCCAATGAAATATATTATATTCAACTTCCAGGAAAGCTGTCTAAAGGGAAATGACTCAACAGAGGCATGTGCCCTTCCCCCTTCTGCCTCTCCTCCTTCCCACAGCCTAGAAGAGATGTGGTGGCTGGAGCTCCAGCCATCATATTGAGTCATGAATTAATACCTTGAGAATGAAAGCCATGAACTACTATGGTGGATCAAAGAGACAAAAGGAATCTGGATTCCTGATAACAGGAGAGCTGCCTCACAATTACTCGACTACCAAGCCTACCTTTATATCACATGAACGATAAATCAATTATTATCTTGTTTAGCCCACCATTACACTGAGTTTTCTATAATATGCAAACAAACATAAATCTAAAAATACACGTATCTCCCATCCAAGTACTAACCAGACCCTGCTTAACTTCCGAGATCAGACGAGATCGGGCGCGTTCAGGGTGGTATGGCCGTAGACTAAAAGAACACATGTCTAAATCAAAGTATTATTAGATGTTCTGGGTTCCTACATACTTTCCCACTTACCCAGCTAAAGCACTTATGGCTTCTTGTTGGTGATGGATTGCAGTAGGTGACCTGGAGCAGTTTAGCAGCCTGTGTATACCTTCTCTACTGAGGATACCTCCGACAAGTCCTCTTTCTTTGGGCAATGGTGGGCCTTCTTTTCTGGCATTTTTTTTTAAGATTTTATTTATTTATTTGACAGACAGAGATCACAAGTAGGCAGAGAGGCAGGCAGAGAAAGAGATGAGGAAGCAGGCCCCCCTGCTGAGCAGAGAGCCTGACGTGGGGCTCGATTCCAGGGCCCTAGATTCATGACCTGAGCTGAAGGCAGAGGCCTTAACCCACTGAGCCACCCAGGCGCCCCTCTGGCATTTTTTTTTTTTTAAGATTTTATTTATTTATTTGAGAGAGAGAGGGAGAGAGAGCAGAAGCAGGGGAATGGCAGAGGGAGAGGGAGAAGCAGATGCCACGCTGAGCAGGGAGCCTGATGCGGGGTTTGATCCCAGGACCCCAGGATCATGTCCAGAGCCAAAGGCAGATGCTTAACCACTGAGCCACCCAGGTACCCCTGGCAAGTTAACCTTCACATTGCTGGAGTCTTTTATTGTCTTACAAGTCCAGATGTTTTCCGCATTCTGAAGGATACTAGCATCTTTTTTCAGCAATCTTCCCATTATATTTCATGCATAGGTTTGGCAAATCCATAATTATCTTTGACCATTTTCAGTTCTATTCTCATAGCCTCTTTGAGGCCCAGTATCTGCAACACTTCTGACTGGGAACTTTGGGTTTATTACAAAGCAGTTCCTATGCTCACCTAGAAGAGGAATCATGGATAAAACCTTCTCGGTCAGACTTACAGGAAGTAACATACATGTTTTGAAATCAGTTTTGACTCAGCACTGTAATAATTAGCTCTAAGTATCTCAAAAGCACTGATTCTCAAACTTGAGCATGCATCAGAATCATCTAGAAGTCTTCTGCCTTCAGCATGATCCCAGGGTCCTGGGATTGAGCCCCGCATCGGGCTCCTTACTCAGCGGGAAGCTTGCTTTTCTCTCTCTCACTCCCCATGCTTATGTTCCCTCTCTCGCTTTGTGTGTGTGTCTCTCTCTCTGTCAAATAAATAAATAGATAAAATATTAAACACAAACACAGTTACTGGCCTAACCCCCAGTTTCTGACTAGGTAGGCATGGGGTGGGGCCCACTTGTTGCTATGGCTATTGGCTGCTGCTGGGGCTGCTAATTCAAGAACCATGCCTTGAGAACCACTGCTCTAAATTACGCAAGCACCTTGAGTCCTCTGGGCACAAGCAGCCAATCTGCCAGATACAGCCCACTGAAAGTTCAGGATGAGAAACAAGAAAAAGACTTTTGCATTGCTACTTAGCATACAAGATCTAACATGAACATCCTATCTCAATGAAAGGCTGTGGCAGTTTTCTCCTTGATATTCTTCCAACAACAACAATAAAATCTAAGAGATAAGAATATATCTTTATTTTTCTATGTGATTCAATAAAACTACTTTAATTTCATTTTCATACATTTTTATTTTTGTCTGTTGATCAATGTGAAAACAGGTTGATCCTCGCTGCTCCAAGTGAGCCTGACTTCCAAGCAGATAGGAGTAAAGTCTCATCTCCTAGCTCCTTGAGACCTGGATTTGTGACCTTTGAACAATCTACTTCAATTCTTTCATGTCATTGGGGGCATGTCAAATATAGAATAAGGGGTTAAAGTACATAAATGCTGGAATTCTAATTGTTGGACTGAAAGAAGACTTTCTGGGCGTCCCTGTACGTCTCAGTTGGTTAAGCATCCAACTCTTGATTTCAGCTCGAGTCATGATCTCAGGTCATGAGATCGTGGCATTGGGTTCGGCACTTAGCAGGGAGTCTGCTTAGGATTCTTCTCTCTCTCCCTCTCCCTCTGTCCCTCCCCCCACCTCCACCCACCACCCACCCCCATCACATGCACGCTCTCTCTCTTTCTAAAAAAAAATAAATAAAAGAAAGAAGCACGCGGGTCACCTGGGTGGCTCAGTTGGTTAAGCATCTGCCTTTGGCTTGGGTCTTGATCCTGGAGTTGTGGGATTGAGCCCTAAATCAGTCTCCCCACTCAGCGGGGAGTCTGCTTCTCCATCTGCCCTTCCCCTTGCTTGTGTTCTCTCAGTCTCTCTCTCTCTGTCAAATAAATCAAATCTTTCAAAAGAAAGGAAGGAAGGAAGAGAGAGAGAGATGAAAGAAAGAAAAAGAAGGGGGCACCTGGGTGGCTAAGTGGGTTAAATCCTCTGCCTTCGCTCAGGTCATGATCCCAGGGTCCTGGGATCGAGCCCCACATCGGGCGCTCTGCTCAGCGGGGAGCCTGCTTCCCCTCTCTCTGCCTGCCTCTCTGCCTACTTGTGATCTCTGTCTGCCAAATAAATAAATAAAATCTTAAAAATAAAAGAAAGAATGAAAGAAAAAGAAGGAAGGAAGGAAGGAAAGAAGCACTTAGAGTTATAATAGTGTGTGGGTGGTGAGTGGAAGTAGCCAAGTAGATAATTTTCCATGTTCCCAAATTCCCAGGTATCTCAAGTAATTTCTCCCACAATATCATACTAGCTAATGCGTTTGAGAGGACAAAATAAACCTTGTAAAATGAAATCATTTGTGCTATTTGATATACTTTGTCCTACCTATATATTGTCTCTTACTTTTGATGTTTCCAGCTGACTTGGAATCCCCACTGTTTTCCCAATAGACAGCTTTATCTGGAAACGTATTTAAATATAGACAATTAGGCTCATATAGTCAATAATATTGTAGTAACTTTGCATGGAGACATATGGTAACTAGGCTTACAGTGGGGATCACTTCATCATGTCTAAAAAATATTGAATCAATATGATGTACACCTGAAACTAATGGGATATTGTATGTCAATTATACTTCAAGTAGATGAATAAATAAATAAAAAGAAAGAGAGAGAAGAAGGAAGGAAAGAAAGAAGGAAAAAAGAAAGAAATTATAAGAAAATAAAATGGGCTCCAGGGTAACAGCCCTCAGGTGCAACCAGGGAGCCTCTGACCCACTCAACATTGCATCTAGGGTGAGAGTCAGCACAGTATTATTCTGCACGTCCAGATTGTTCTCTTGTCTCCTAAGCACTTTCACAACAGCCCTGTGAGGTAGGCAGGGCTCACATTACACGTGAGAATGCTGAAGCTCTCAAATGACTTGCCCAAAGTCACTACTGAGTGACTCAATGTCCTTTGCTAAAAGGTTTTTTTTTTTAAGATTTTATTTATTTCAGAGAGAGAAGGAGAGTGCAAGCACAAATGGGGAACGGGCAGAGGGAGAAGCAGACACCCCGCTGAGGAGGGAGCATGATGTGGGGCTCGATTCCAGGGTCCTGAGATGATGACCTGAGCTGAAGGCAGATGCTTAACTAACTGAGTCACCCAGATGCCCCTGTAGCTAACAACACTTGACCCCAAAAAACCTGCCCAAAGGCACGAAAAAAAAAAAAACCCCAAAGAAGGTAAATTCTGCAGACAGTGAGGGTCTCACACTTGAGGAAGAATTTACTAACTTAATACGTGACTTCCTTGTTTCTTATGGCATTTGCCAAAGGACAGTCTGTGCAGTTGAGCTGATTCAAAGAACAGAAGGACAGAGTACAAGGCAACCAGAGCAGCTGGAAGTTGAGAAGACATACCCAAGAAAGGGAAGATGTAATGGGGAAAGCTCCAAATTCTGGTGACATAAACTCTCGCCTGGGGAAAGCTCCAAGTTCTGGGGGCATAAAACTCTCACCAGAATCTCTGGCTGACCCCCTCCACCCATGCATATGTGAGGCCAATTCCAAGCAACCCAGCAAAGCTTAAAAAAAAAAAAAAAAAGGAAATTTCAGCAGCCACTCACCAAAGGGGAAACAGTGTTTATGTTTGTGTTCAACCAATGTCTACAAATGTCAAATCACTGGGTTGTATACCTGAAACAAGTATAATACTGGGTATCAGCTATACTTCGTTAAATAATCATAATTTAATCCTCTTCAGAGGATTCTAAAGGAATCCAATTCAAACTCTAGTATGCTGGATTCTAAAAACTATCTTCCTGGCTGCTGCACTTTCTCTCTGTACACTCTGTTTAAGGGATCTCTTTTCAAGCATCGTAGGTGGCGAATGACAAAATTAGCACAGCTTCCATAATAAATTTGGCCACAAAGATCAAGAGTTTAAAATTTGCATAACATTGGATTCAGTAATTCCACTCTAAGATCTTATCTTTTAGAGACAAGCAGACAAAAGTATAAAATATATGAAAAAAATTAATTGTAACACTGCTTTTAAATTTTAAAATTGCTCATTAACTATCAGATAGGCAAAGATCAAAAAATGTGAGAAAATGCTGTGTTGGAAAGGATTATTGTTGATAATAGGACTCTCATGGTTACAACCCTAGGGAGGACAATTTGGCAACAATCTACCAAAATTATAAAATCCCAACAACTCTACATCTGGGAATTTATCTTACAGATACACTCGCATATATGCAACACTACCTATGCTCAAGGTTACTTGCTTTAACAATATCTGTAATAATGTAAGTTTGACATCTAACTACCTGTGCACAGGAGATCAGCTAAATACTTCCTGATACTTCCAAATAATGAAGTGTTATTGAGCCTTTAAAGAGAAAATACGTAAAAATAAGGAAGCGCTCTAATACAGATCTGATACAGAATCACCTCCAAGATCTATTAGTCCATGAAATAAACAAGGCACAAAACAGTGTTAATTGTTCTCCAATATTCTTTCATTCTTCAGCCAAAATTTTTAGCCAAATATTTAGTCATCCTGAATCCATTGTTTTTCCCAGTGTCCCTTGCAGCTGGCCATGGCCATGTGCTTGACAGCTCCTCAATGAGGTGTGAGCAAGGGGCGTCTGGGTGGCGAAGTTGTTAAGCGTCTGCTTTTGGCTTTGGTCATGATCCCAGGGTCCTGGGTTTGAGCCCCACATTGGACTCCCTGCTCGGAGGGAAGCCTGATTCTCCTTCTCCTGCTCCCCCTGCTTGTGTTCATTCTCTCGCTGTGTCTCTCTGTCAAATAAATAAAATCTTAAAATTTAAAAAAAAAATGAGGAGTGAGCAGGACAGCTCCTCTGCAGCTTTTAGGACACTTCCTTGGCATAGGTGTTCTGTGACTCCCCCTTTCTTCTTCACTGGACACATCCTTCATTGGCCACACTCCATCCTGCTGCCTGGAACATGGATTGAATCGTGCTGGTTCATGATTATGCTGGAAAGAACTTGTATCCTTCTTGGAACTGAGGCAAGGACCAGCTCTAGACCACATTCTCTTGGAATTTTACACAAGAGAGATACTTGTTTAAACCTGTGAGTTTGAGTGTTATGTAAAGGTGACCCTAAACCTCACTCTTACACAAATATAAACATTGCAAGTCTTCTGTTAGATATGACTAAATTGCCCTCCAGAAAGACTGCGCCAAATTGTACTGCATGGAGTAGTGTGTGAATGGATAGAGGACTGCTTGCTGCACTGTCCTGCCTCCCAAATGCCAGAGGCCAGCTGTCTTCTGGATCCAGAGACAGATAGAAAGGATCCACATGTGTGACCCTGATGCCAGGACAGTCAGGGGCACCAATACCAGCATAAAGGAACTTCAAAGGTCCAGGCTTTCCTTCCCAACACTGGTTTCGCCTAACCCTTTCTCTTCCAATTTCTGCAGAAGCCAGAGCTCTTTGTCCTCTCCCATTCTTTTGTTGTTTTCTTCTATTCTGGGTCTCCTGTGTTACCTGATGCGCAGACCCATTCCCCAGTGGAAAACTAAGAAGCTGGATACTTGCCCTTAAATAGAGCAGGAAAGAACAGCAGCCTTTCCTTCACCCTCCCCAGGGCCCTCGTGTCTGCTTGGGACCCACCCTCCCCACTCTGGCACTGGCCAGCCCAGTGGGGCTCTCAGATCCTCAGTCTTGACCCATATATCAGACAACAGGAAACGATAAGATACAGACAAGTAGGAAGCAGTTTAATTCTCTCTCCCATTGCTTCTTCTTTCTGGTTATGTTATTTTCTGCTCCTGCATGGAATCGGACTGGTGCCATAGCTTATAACGTCACTTAGAGATATTCTAGAGTACAGTCCAACCTAATAATCATAAAACTCCAGCGTCATCCAATTTAAAACTTCCACCTACCCTGTATCAAGCTTTTGCAGGAGGGAAAAAGAAAACAGCCTGTTTCTTTCCTCTTTCTCACTCTTCCTCCCAATCCTCTGTCACTAGCTACAGTTTGGGGACCATCATTGGATAGATGTTGGAGGGTACAAGCTGGTAAGTCAGTCCTGGAGATCTAATGCACAGTATAGTGAATATAAACAACAATATTATATGACAATCATCCAATTTTCTGAGAGACTAGAACATAATTATTCCAACCACTAAGAAAATGATAATTATATAATGTGAATGAGACACTAATTATCGACTGCTACAATGGCAATCATGTTATAATACATATGTGTATCAAACTAATGTGTTGTACACCTTCAGTTTATACGATATTATATTTTAAATATACTTCCATTAAAAATAAGTAAAACTTTAAAATTGGGGGACCCTCCAGGGTTGGAATAACAGGAATAAAGGACACAAAAGCTCTTATTTGACTAGAACATGTGCCCTCGTTGTGTGAGAGAAGCAGTTGATCCTTCCTTTCACAGGGGGCCTTTGCAGTTCTGTGGAAACTTCTACAGGTATGGGTTTTAGTTGTTCTCATCCCCATATTGGGGACGCAGTAGTGGTAGGGACCCTTCACCTCTTGGAAAATGTCTGAGGGTCCCATTAACGACAACCTACAATCAGTTCTATCACGAAGGACTCATCTAATGGTGTCTGAGAAATATACACTTGTCCCTAAGGTCAGAAGATGCTCAGCTTGGGGTGCCAATCAGTTAAACGTCTGCCTTCGTTTCACGTCATGGTCCTAGGGTCCTGGCATCAAGACCCACGTCTGGCTCCCTGGTCAGTGGGGAACCTGTTTCTCCCTCTCCCTCTCACCCTCCCCCTGATTGTGCAATCTCTCTCTCTCTCTCTCTTTTTCAAATAAATACACAAAATCTTTAAAAAGAAGAAGAAGAAGCAGCCCAGCTTTCTCCCCCCGTGAAACCTTCCAGGCTTCCTTTCTGCTCAGTCCCCAGCCAGGCTTCACCTAGACCTCTCTCAGCATATGCAGACACAAATTGCAATGCCTCCAAACTCCAGTGGATTCCTGTCACTCCTTTGCTGGAATAAAGAGAAGACACAGTCCCCAGCTGCCTATTCTCTTCTGCAGAGCAGGGTAGAGGGAGAACTGCACAGGACACAACAACATTCTCCTCCAATCAGCTTACTCTTACTACTCCAGTGACCGCTAATGAATTCTTAGCCTTCACTTGCATCACCTTGAAGTGGGTAATAATCCAAGATCACGGGGCATATTTGGGAACTTGCTCCCTTTGCATGCGCATGCAGGGTTTGTCTAGTCTCTGCCTTGCTTGTAAGTGTGCCTTTGGCTCACAGTGTTTCAAAGGACTTTGGGGCTTGTGTTTCAAAGGACTTTGGGGCTTCCGAAAGGAAAGACAACAAGAAGTATCACATTCAGTGTCTTTTAGATACATACTAGTTATCTATCCAGACAATAATCCTGAAGGATACAGAAGAAACAGGTAACACTGTTTGCCTCTGGAGGCTCCTGGGTGGCTCAGTTGGTTAAGGGTCTGCCTATAGCTCAGGTCATGATTCCAGGGTCATGGGATGGAGCCTCACCTGGGGGTCCCTGCTCATCGGTGAGTCTGCTTCTCCCTCTCACTCTGTCTCCTGCCCCTGCTCATGCTCTCTCTCTCTCGCTCTCTCTCAAATAAGTAAATAAAATCTTTAAAATAAATAAATAACCAACTTATCAGAACACACCTATTTCTCAATACATTTTCATTCAACATTCACATAAGAAAAAAAGTATATTGACATCCCCCAAGTATTTTTCAGGAAAAGTCTCGAGTGATACTCCAGATACAATTGGTAGAATATCAGAATCTCATTTGGATGCTTTTGAAAAGTCCACCTGAGTGTCAACAACAGGGTCCTGCCTCAAAGATGTTGCTGAACCAGGGACATGACCTTCTGCTAAACTATTAGTGTTTACAACTAGATTGTTTCATGAGATGGAGCATTTTCCAACCTAACAAAATTGTTTAACTGTGTTTTGATTACATTTTAAGAAATTTAGGGTAGTTGGAGTTTATTTTTTTTTTAAGATTTTATTTATTTGACAGAGAGAGATCACAAGTAGAGAGAGAGAGAGAGAGAGGAGGAAGCAGGCTCCCTGCCTAGCAGAGAGCCTGATGTGGGACTCGATCCCAGGACCCCAAGATCATGACCTGAGCTAAAGGCAGAGGCTTAACCCACTAGCCACCCAGGCAGCCCTGGAGTTGATTTTTAATGCATTATAATTTTTCCTCCCTTAATGTATTTACTAGAGCTTTGTCTCTTAATACTACCAAAGAAGCATTAGGCTCTCTGTAAGTTTTATTTGACTTCTTTGGCTTATTTGACTTGATTCGACTTATTTAACTAATGATTTGTCCCCAGACTCTGTAAAGTTAGATGTTAGCTTATAAATAGTTCATAAGTTGCAAACAAGTTCTGTCCAGAAAAAAAAAAGGATTTTCCCAAAGGTTAAGGTTTTACTGTCCTAGAGTACCTTAAGCGGTTTTGTATTCGACTTATCAACCTCATTTTATATTCTTTCTTTCAGTGGCTATAGAAACATATGTTTCTCTTACACTCCTCTGAACCATTGTTACTCTCCTACTGGCTCCCTTTTTAATGAATTAGATACTTCTCTCTTTTTTTAAGATTTTATTTATTTAATTGACAGAGAGAGAGATCACAAGTAGGCAGAGAGGCAGGCAGAGAGAGAGAAAGGAAAGCAGGCTCCCTACTGAGCAGAGAGCCCAATGTGGGGCTCCATGCCAGGACCCTGGGATCATGACCTGAGCCGAAGGCAGAGGCTTAACCCACTGAGCCACCCAGGCACCCCCTAGATACTTCTTTTTTTAGCACATGCTCTCCATATGTTTGTATGAGTCTGAAAATTCTAAAATTATAATTTACATGTTGGATGAAGAAATTAGAGAATCACAATCATATCATTACTTTGATATAAAATGATGGATGCAAATGTATGTGTAAAAAGAAATACTTGAAATAATTTTTATCAAAATGGTAACATTCATGGTTTCCTGTGAGTGGCAAGGGTGCAGTGTTGTTGTTTTTTTTTTTAACTTTCTTTTTCATGCATTCTTCTATTGTTTTACATTATTTTACAATGAATTTGTATGTCTTAAAATAAGAAAAAATGATAACATATTTCATCCCCATTATTCACGATAGTTGGGTTTGATAAAGTTGACAAACAGCAAATTACCAAATACTGAACCATTGCTCCTGGAACAGCGTTCCTTTCATGCAAGCTCTGATCACACATTTTTGTCAACTGATTCACATGTTAGTGTTTCATATGTGTTTCTGTTCAAAGACATGTATTTATTTAATATACATTATTAACTCATTATTTTGATTCACGACCAATAACACTATAAGGTATGCTTAAACAAAGCATATCCACAGGTGTATTTTCTCTGGAAGGCACATCACAGTCTTCTTGCACTTAGAAACTAGATAGCAGTTCAGCACTATGTTTGGGGACCATTTTAAGCAGTAAGTTCAACAACAAAAATACAAAAAATCATGGCACTAAATGGACTACAAAAAGGCTAGTAGCTTCCAGCAGGAGAGCAAAACAAGAAAGCAGAACATTGCCTTGTTTGACGTCTCCCAGGAACGTGAGCATTGGATGACTCAAACGTTCCACTGCTCTGCACGTCATGCTTTAGAACACATACCATTAAAATTCTAATTTTAGAATGTTAGAAAGTTAAAAACCTGACTCTAATACAAACATACCATGAACACATGCTCAAAACCTATTCTGTTCATCAACAAGGGAAACAACAGAAGAGTACTGCTGGTTCAAAAGAGCATAGGAGAGACCTCAAAAACTACCATGAGTATTGATTCAGGGGTTAGAAATAATCAAAATACCAAACCCACAAATAATGCAGATTGACCAAAGAGCTATTTTCACCATTTGAAACTACGATACAAACATTTTTTTTTTAACTCACCTATGTAAGTTTGTCTCAGGTAGTGGCCTCTGAGTTTTAGAAGACAGGGGTCATTCTTTATTCACCACTAAACCCCCAACAGCTCCCTGAGTCCCTATAGCATGTACTTAATAAATGTCCTCTTCTCACCATCACCACATCTCTGAATGACAAACTCAAGGGCATACAGAGATTGATCTTCAATCTATAATGAAATTCTGTTGTTCGGCGATCACCAGGTGGAAACAGAAACGACTAGAGGAGACACCTATCATTGTTTTTAGCTAGCCAGCATGTAAAACTCTGATGGGTTTCAGATAGGGTTTCACCTATTAGGCAAAGTTTACCTCCTACTTAAAAAAGCTAAAATGCCAGTGACTTGCATTCCCAACCTCCTCTGGAGTGAGGATGCTATCGATTACAAGTGCCCAACACAGGCATTGCATTTGAAGCTGGTACATGAACCAGCAGCAGCATCCTTCAGAATCCATCTTGGAGAGGGGCAGTGACCATGGGAGCTGCTAGAAGCCATTTCCAGAACAAGCTGTAGCAACAATCCTAGTGGAGGTGGTCAGTGCCTATCCAGTGTCACTAGCATTAACAACAGCAGGTGCAGTGTCTGTGCATGGTGGACCCTGCACCGTTGCATGAAAATGGGCATTGTTTTTGGTTGTAGACCAGGAGACTCCATGCAGAGTGTGGATCCCAATACAGGGCTCAATCTCAGGACCGTGAGATCAAGAACTGAGCCGAAGCCCAGAGTCAGATGCTTCACTGATGGAGCCACCCAGGCGCCCCATCCACAGCTTTAGCAGGTGCAAAATTACAGCAGATTACATAATATGGAGAGTTTACTACTTTCTGACAAAAGGTCAAGGTTGGAAGGTAGTCCAGCAAATGTGAGAGACACAGATCTTCAAGGTCACTTAGGGGTCCAGCTTCCTTCTATTTTGTTCTTCCCCACTAGTCCATGGCCAAAGCGGGACTGGCACTATCAAACACATTTCAGCCTGCCAGATGGGAACAGGAGGTCAAGAGCAAAGAATAACTTCTATGTATCTGACTTACAATTGTGCACATCAGTTCTCACTTCTTATTAGTTACAACTGAATCAATATCAGAGAAAAATGGGAGATGTAATCCCTAGCTGGGCAAGACTAAGAGGGTTGTGTAACTAGAAGGATGAAGTTGGGAATTAATATGGGGTGATTATATATTTATATTCCATAAAGAATGGCTAACATTTGGTGAGGAGGAACAATACACCAGGCACGTCCCTTAACATTGTCTGATCTACTCTACGTGGTAGATTCTGTTTTGATTTCCACTTGACATAAGGAAACTGAAGCTCAAAGACATGTGATAGAGAATGTGGTTATCACCTTTATAGCTATTGTCCCCATCCTCCTTAGCAAGAGAAAATCCAGTTTTTAGTTGTGCATAAGTACCCAAAAATAGAAATTTACATTTCTCAGACTCATTTTCTCCAACTGTGACAATGTTAATATTAAGGTATAGCCAATAATATGTACACATTAGCATTGTAAGTGTACTTCTGAAAACTTTCTTAAAAGGTTGTTGGCCTTTACCTTTTGCTCCTTCCTCCTTGCAAGTTGCTGGAATATAGGTATAATTGGTGGAACTCAAACAACTCTCTTGTACTGTGAGTTTGCACACTAACGAAGTTGGACTAGCAGAATAGATACAACTTAATTCCCAGTGACCATGCCACTGTATCAGCTCTCTACTACCTATGTCTGGATTTCCTTTAAAGAAAAAAATCTCTATCTTGTTTAAAGCACTGCTTGGATTTTTCTGTTGCTTGGAGATGAATGCTAACAAATTTAAGAGGCAGCTTGCCCCAAATCACTCACCTACTGATAAGACTGGAAATGAAACAGTGCCAAAGTCCTTAACCACTACACTCTTTTCACTGGGCTATACCTATATTATATCCAGGATCTGGGAGACTAGTGTCCACTCAGAACTTGGTAGGAGCAGTGTTTTCTCCATGTTAGGTTCTAGGGATCTTCTTATTTTTCTCAAGGCAGAAGAGAGAGGATTTATCTTTCTTCCTTCTCCTCACTTTCCCAAACTTCCACTCTTAGTGGTTTTTTTTTCCCTTCCTTTTTTAATCTAAGCTAATATAAAGAAATGTCATCAGACTCCAAATTAATAGACTGCTTTTCACTCCAAAGCCAATGAGGATTCACTTAGAGACATGATTTATCAATTAATTAAATATGGACAGTGAAAAGTTGATGAAACAATGAAGAAGATAATTATATGCTCATTTTTTCTCATCTTATTTTTATTCTCTTTTCTGTTATACAGTTTTGTCTCAAACCTAAGTATATCTAGATCTAAAATCCACTTAACCTACAATCAACTCAAATGTATGTTTCTCAGTGGTTCTCACTTTTTTTACTGATCATTTTTTAAATGTACATAAAAACAAAAAAAAAATTTAAAATCTACATAAAAACAAAGCTTAATTAGAAGATAAGAGAGAAGGTGCTCAGTTACAAAAACTGAAATTGAAGGATTATTTTGGAGCAGAAAATCAGTTTTAGTAAATTTTTTTTGTTTTGGGTTTTTTTATTTGTTTGTTTTAGTTTTAGTTAAATTTTATCTGTTTTTGTCTCCCATAAAATTGATAGGTACCATCTTTCATATACCTTTAGCATAAAATAGAACTAAAAACCTCTTTATCTTGTCCTTCCGTCTTAGGTAGAAAACTTAAAGAAAGCTCCTATCACATAAAATTCTTTTTTTTTTAAGATTTTATTTATTTATTTGATAGGCAGAGATCACAAGTAGGCAGAGAGGCACGCAGAGAAAGAGAGATGGGGAAGCAGGCTCCCTGCTGAGCAGACAGCCTGATCCTGGGCTTGATCCCAGGACCCTGAGATCAGGACCCTGGGATCAGGACCTGAGCGGAAGGCAGAGGCTTTAACCCACTGAGCCACCCAGGCGCCCCATCACATAAAATTCTTAAAGCAAATCTCTCTGACCTGATCTTGAATGAAGAGTGTAAAATTTTATAGTAGAGAGCCTAGCTCTACTATAACCTCCTCTTTATGAATTTTTAGTGTAGCATTCTGCAGCCAGTGGAAGGAAGGTATATATGAATTATTTTTGAAGCTTTTGCTATATCAAACAACTGATATTTCAAACAGAAGAGAAAACTAAGGTATTTACTAGGCCTGACTTCCCCAGATGAAATTGAAAGTCCTGAGAATTTTCTCTTCCCCATCACAGAGCTCTTCGTGTGCTTCAAGGCCCTGTTACATTTCTTACAACTCATGACCACACTGCCTCTCCTAAACTCTGGGACTTTTCTTAACTCATGATTTATTCTCCCACATTTCTTCATTCGAAAAACACCTACTGTGGCTTACCTTGAGCAAGGCACCATGCTAAACCTGTGGGTGTAAGAAGGGGCTTAAATCAGGACAATTCACTCACTATTGACTAATAATAAAAAATGATACAGGACAAAGCCACCTTCTGTGGCCCTGAAATGTATAAAGATTTAGCAAAAGAGGAATTAGGGGTACAAAACTAGAAATATGAAATTAGGTATGAATATTTAGAATGAGAAAGTAAATAATTTTAAGTGCTAGAGGCATGGAGATTCAGATCCCCATCTTCTGACATCTCTTTGGGCAATTTATCAGAAATGCTTTCACAGAAATGCTTTCTAGTTGCAGCTGGCTTCGCCTCCACATTTGGAAATACCCTGCAACTCCCAGCACCCACAGTGACCTGATCAAGCGAGGACCCCAGAAGTTTAAATCTCATTAGCTTCATGGTATTAACAGTTAATGTGCCTCTGGTTACACACACCTTGTAAATTCCCCAAAGGTAAATTCAGAGTACAAAAGGAGCTTGAGGAGGACTGGCTTTGCTCTAACTGGTGAAGACTTCCAAGAGCAGTTAATGCTGAAGAAAACCCAACAAAGAGAAGAGTAAAAAATGGAAGAGGAACTAGAATTTCAGCCTCGTTGACAATTTGGGAGTTTACCATGCACCACCCCAATCCCATTTTGAAACTATCTTAATTGCTGTCTTCCTCCTGGTTTTGTCTTTCCTATGATGTTAAAGATGGCATATTGTCTTTCTTTCATGTTTTAGATTCAATGCTTCCAAGCGGTTTTTAATCTTTTCCATTGAAGATCCACTCTTAAATCCAAAAGATTAAAACTGAACATCATTAATATCCAGATTGAAAAAAAAAAAGTATGCCTAATGGTAAAATTCTAGTTAGGGCATGCTCTAACCAACAGAGATGAACACTGTCTCGTAAGAGGGAATTTGTTATGGATGAAGTCCATACTGCAATGGAGACAGAGGTCGGGGTAGATGCACTCTACTCCTTATGATAATTTACTCCTCATTCTCTTTC
Source organism: Lontra canadensis (assembly GCF_010015895.1). Lineage (NCBI taxonomy): Eukaryota > Metazoa > Chordata > Mammalia > Carnivora > Mustelidae > Lontra > Lontra canadensis. The sequence continues at coordinate 5,041,464 of NW_022631064.1, read as the reverse complement.
TTCCCTGGGAACTATAGGATCCCATATTTCCCCCGGCCCAAAAATTGTCAGGACACTCTTCTCATCCCATGCTGTTTTCTCTCTGGAGGATCTTATCCAATGCACATGTAAAACCTCATCTAAGTATAGAATTCCCAAGTCAGCTTCTCCAGCCTGACCTCTATCCCAGTTCCAAATCCGAGTTTTGTCAGCCAGCTTGACATCTCCTCCCACACTTCTCAGGGCATGTCAAACCCCTCCCAAACAGCTATAACATTCAAGAGTCATTGTTGACTCATTACTGCCCCACAATCCCACTTTTTTTTTTTTTTTTTTTTTTTTGAAGAGGAGAGAGTGTGTGGGATGGGCAGAGGGAGAGGGAGAATCTTAAGTAGGCTCCATGCCTAGCACGAAACCTGATGCAGGGCTTGATATCACAACCCTGGGATCATGACCTGAGTGGAAATCAAAACTCAAATTCTTACCTGACTGAGCCACCCAGGCATCCCGCCCCTCACAATCCAACATTTAATCAATCACCAAGTCCTATAATTTCATCTTTGTAATGTCTCTTCTCTCCACCCACCTGAATCTGGGTAGTCGCATCCCGTCATTTCTATCTTGAATTTTTAGCTGATCTCACTCAGTCCAGTTCCTTGGCTCATCAGTGGATCCTTCACATCAGAGGCAGTTAGGTACAGGATAAGCAGCCAGATTCCAATGTGGGTTCAAAAAGAATCTCAGCTCCCCTGCTTTGTGACTCCTAGCAAATCACATAATACAACTAAACTTCAATGTCTTCATATAGAAAATGAAGGCAATTATAAGTCATACAGATGTTCTAAGGAGTGTAAAAATAATCTACATTACATACCTAGTATATAAATATTCTTAGTACATTTTACCTATGATTATAATAATTCTTATCAAAGTTGTGACCTAAAAATAAAAGGCTGGTAATGTGCTAGAATTACTAGAACAAATTATATCTAGGTCTTGTCTTTGGGGTATGTGGGAGACTGCTTCTTGTTCACCTTCCAGTTAATGGGGCCATGTGACTAGCTGTAGCAAATGGGCCAAAATATAGAAAATTAGACATTTTGATGTGTCCGTCTGCAGAACCACAGAACAGAGCCCTGCACCACTTTGCAATGAACACATAGTGGGAGCAATCCAGATTTGGGGGACTCAGGGGTTGTTAATATCTACCAACAGCTTAACCCACTGTATCCTGACTAGTATAAGACACCACATTTCACACTGCTCAAACCTGAAGATGAGGGGCACCTGGGTGGCTCAGTCGCTTAAGCATTTGCCTTTGGCTCAGGTCGTGATCAGGGCATTCTGGAATGGAGGCTCCCATCAGGCTCCCTGCTCAGCAGAGAGTTTGCTTCTCTCTCTCCCTCTGCCCTTCCCCCACCCCACTTGTGCTTTCTCTCTCCCTCTCCCTCTCTCTCTCCCTCTCTTAAAAAAAGATTTTATTTATTTATTTGAGAGAGAAAGAGATAGAGATAACGAGAGATTTTATTTATTTGAGAGAGAGAGAGAGCAAGAGACAGAGATAACAAAAGGGTGCTGGGATTTCAAAATACATCTACTATGTATTTTGTTCTCTACAAGCAGGGGGTCATAATGTGAGCCAAAGGCAGACCCTTAACTGACTGAGCCACCCAGGCGGCCCATAAATAAAATCTTACAAAAAAAAAAAAAAAGGGGGGGGGCGCCTGGGTGGCTCAGTGGGTTAAAGCCTCTGCCTTCGGCTCAGGTCATGGTCCCAGGGTCCTGGGATCGAGCCCCGCATCGGGCTCTCTGCTCAGCAGGGAGCCTGCTTCCCTTCCTCTCTCTCTGCCTGCCTCTGCCTACTTGTGATCTCTGTCTGTCAAATAAATAAATAAAATCTTAAAAAAAAAACAAAGAAAGAAAGAAAGAAAGAATGAATGAATGAATGAATGAAAGAAAGAATAGAAAAGAAAAAAGAAAAAAAAAACACAAAACCTTATGATGGACCACCAGACAGCAAAAGTTCTAATTATTTGGAGATAAAATAATGTCTATAGTTTCAATTTATTTTTTGAAGTTCTTATCTCTGTATATATTGACTTGAAAGTGATAAAAAATGAGGCTAGCTTAAACAAAACAGGAAATTTCTTAACCTACATGAGTTGCAAGTCCAAGAATGGATTAATCACAGTATGCGCTGGATACAGAGGCTCAAGCTAGTTTTGAAGTAAGACCAGTTAGTCTGACTCTTTCTAACTCATCTCTGTTTTGGTTGGTTTGGTTTGGTTTCTGGTGTGTTTGTGTGAACAACATTTCCTAGCAGTCTCCTCTTTTTTGGAAAAATCACTGCCAGCAGTTCTAGTATTAGATTATATTGGGGACCTCTGAGCCACATGCCAGGACTCCGCCTGCCACCCAGTTCTCTCTTAGTAACTTCCCCCATAAAGAATGATTGTCTCAATAGTTCTGTCTAATCTTAGCATTCACTGTAATTGGACCAGATTGAGTCACATACCCGACACATACCGAAACCAGTGATGAGAACCAGCAGAATACATTATTCTGATTCGCTGCTCTACACGATCTACTGAGCCCTCATTCTGGCAGGGGGTAGAGAAGTAGGGAAGACACTTATGGATGGAGACAGGGAAGTGGAGTTTCTCCAGAGAAATCGAGGAAGTGCTACCAAAAGAAGAGTGAATTGACACAGAAGGGGAAAAAAAAAACACTATCACTATGGACATTAATATAATCCATACAGAAATTTTAGAGAAAAATGTAGCCAGTTAAGGAACTTTATGAAGAAAATAAGATGAGATTAAAAACCTATACACCAGGAACGCCTGCTGGGCTCAGTTGGTTAGGCATCTGCCTCTTGATTTTGGCTCAGGTCATGATTTTGAGGTCATCATCTCAGGGTCATGAGATCAAGCTCTGCATCTATCTCCACACTCAGCCAGGAGTCTGCTTGAGGATTTTCTTTCTCCCTCTCCCTCTACCCCTCCCCCTGCTCCTACTTAAAAATAAGTAAATCTTAAAAACAAACAAACAAACAAACAAAAAACCCCTACATGCCTTACCATGAAAGCACCATCTTTCTTCTGAGTGCATTGCAAGTTTCAAAATAGTAGCTTTCAGATTTGTACCATTCCCATTACCCACCATGGCTGTGTGTGGTAGGCTTCTTAAATTAATCAAAACTTTGCAACTTTAGATTGCTTTTACATTATTCATGTTAGTAAATGCAAAATCCAAAAATAAAAAGAAAGTGCAATACTGTATATAGTTTTCTTTCCTTTCCTGTTCTTGAGGGTGTGTGTGTGTGTGTGTGTGTGTGCAGATAATTTACGTGCATGTGCGTGCAGATAATTTACGTGCATGTTTACATTTTTTTTGTTTTTTTTTTTGCTTCATGTATCAAAGCTTTAGAGACTTGCTAACTTGAAAGATGGGATGAAATTCCCACATCAACCATTTTACCTTCCACATCTCTTCCCCTACGTGGGCTGTTCATCTGGAAAATTTCTGGATTCAGCGATTTGAGTGAAACAGTAACAGACACAAAGTAATGTGTGAAGAGAAACAACCTTTGCAAATTGAATCTGCCTCTTCCTGTGGCTGGGGCCTCAGGAGAAACTGGGGTGGGACACTGATCTTTGGCTCCTCCACAGTTTGCAGAAGGAAGACAAGGGGCTTTGCTGGTAAAACCTTCTAGGTTGTAAGCACCTCAAGGACTTGGAATGCATTTTATCCACGTCTGGTTCAACAGCTCCCAGCAGTATGAAGGATTAAAGGACGACGAACTCTGCCCCCATATTGTTTGTAGTAATCTAGTGGAAACATAAAACTGGTATATGAATAACCAAAATACAGTCCAGAGAGTAACCTACTGACAAAAGGGCACTGGGATTTCAAAGAAGGAGACAATTCTGTCCCGCTGAATGGACAAGAAACCTACCAAGGAAGCAGCTTTATGAGAAGGAGAGGAGGGAGGGGCAGAGCTGGGAGCAGGAAATGAGAAAAGCTGGTTAAAGAAGGCAAAAAGGTGACATTCTTTATCTTAATTACTAGCACCAGAATAGGAGAGAACATTCTTTGTTGGGAAAAGTACTTCTTTAAGCAACTAGACTAAGGGTGAGAACTGAAGTTCATGGATGACTGCAGGGTCCGAGCAAATATCATGATCCCTGCACTATGCTGGGTAAGACTCTGACACATAGCCGGGTTGGGGGACTAATTCCCTGAGCCATACACCCTCCCCTATTATGCTGAAATGCCCTAAGCATTTTTGGGAAATGGCAAGGGGTTCAGAGGGGCTAAGATGTTGGGATTGCCCAAATTTGCCATGGAAGACAGTCCAAAAATGTAAGTTGGGGTCATATCCTAAAGTCCAAAGTGCTGTCATAAGAATTTTAGTTTATTCTTTTTTAATTTAATTTTATTTATTTATTTATTTGAGAGAGAGAAAGAGACAGAGACAGAGCATGAGAGGGGAGGGTCAGAGGAAGAAGCAGACTCCACACTGAGCAGGGAGCCCGATGTGGGACTGGATTCAGGGACTCCAGGATCATGACCTGAGCCGAAGGCAGGCGCTTAACAGACTGAGCCACCCAGGTGCCCAGAATTTTAGTTTATTCTGATGTACTCAGACAATTCTGATAGTCTCAGACCATGGTTCTTTTCAGTAATGCTCCCGCTATCCACTTTTTTTTTTTAAGATTATTTATTTATTTATCAGAGAGAGAGAGAGATAGCAGAGTATGTGAGAGTGAACATGAGTGTGGGGAGAGGGGCAGAAGGAGAGGGAGATGCAGACTGGCCACTGAGCAGGGCTCCATCCAAGGACCCTGGGATCATGACCTGAGCCAAAGGCAGAGGCTTAACTGAATGAACCACCCAGGCACACCCCCCCTTTTTTAGAGAGAGATTCTATGTGCGCTTTACTCAGTTTCCCTCAATGGTAACATTTTACAAAACTAGAGTATAGGGATACCTGGATGGCTCAGTTGGTTAAGCAACTGCCTTGGGCTCAGGTCATGATCCTGGAGTTCCGGGATCAAGTCCTGCATCAGGCTCCCTGCTCAGCAGGGACTCTGCTTCTCCCTCACCTTCTGCCTGCTGCTCCCTCTGCTTGCACTTGCTTTCACTCTCTCTCAAATAAATATATTTAAAAACAAAAACAAAAGTAGAGTATAGAACCCCATCCAGGTAATTGGCATTGGTGAAATTCACTGATCTTTTCCAGATGTCCCTAATTTCATTTGTCCTCGCATATGTCCGTGCATTTTGTTCTCTGAAGAGCTGTTGGCATGTGTAGGTTTGTGGGTCCACCACGACAGTTAGCTGAGCAGTCAGTCCCAACACCACAGAGATCCCTTGTGTTGTCCTTTGATAACTACACCCACCTCCGTTCCATCCCCCACACCCCCAACCCTCATCCTTAACCCCAGGCAACCAATAATCTGTCATCCATTTCTAAAATTATGTCATTTCGGGCGCCTGGGTGGCTCAGTTGGTTAAGCATCTGTGTTCGGCTCAGGTCATGATCCTGTCTTGCATGGGGCTCCCTGCTCAGCGGGGAACCTGCTTCTACATCTCCTCTCTGCTCATGTGCTCTCTCTCTCTCAAATAAATAAATTAATTAAATATTTAAAAAATAATAAAAAATAAATAAAATCTTGTCATTTCAAAAATGTTATATGAGTGGGATTATACAGTATGTAATTTTGGAGTATTGGCTTTTTTCATTCAACATAGTGTTCTCAGGACTCACCCAAGTTGTTGCTTGTATGGATTGATTGTTCTATTGCTGCTAAGCAGTACTCCAGGGGATATGTGAACTACAGTTTGTTTAACCACTCATCTGGTGAAGGACCTCCAGTTTGGGCGATTACAAATAAAGCTGCTATGGCCGTTCACATACAGGTTTTTGTATGAACATCAGTTATCGTTTCTCTGGGTTACAGACCTGAGAGTGCAATTGTTGGGTCACACGGTAATGGGATGTTTAGTTTTATAAGAAACTGCACCTGTTGCCATTTGACATCACCACGGGTAATGTGTGTGTGACCCAGTTGTTTCAAACCCTCAGCAACGTTTGAGTGGTGTCACCATGTTTTAGTTCAGCCATTCTGACCCGTACGGACCGTAAAAAAGAAAACCACAGGCCCAAAATGTTGTCACTTAGGCTAAGGCCCCACCCAGGTCAATAAACCGATTTAACATCCTCCCTAACTACAGTTTTAACCCCGCAGGAAATAAACCTTTAACCAGTCAACGTGGCAATTTCCTGGTCAACACTAGGAAATAGACTGAGAGGCCCTTTGGAAGGGCGACCTTGCCTCAACCAATGGCTTCTTTGCTAATAATTTCTTTTTCCCCACTCCAACTCTACCTTTAAAAAACCTGTCTTTTTCTGTAGCCCTTTGGAACTCCCTTTTATTTGCAAGAGGAGATATTGCCTGATTTGTATATCAATATAACTAATTCGATCTCTAAAATTTATTCGGTTGAATTTTTGCTCTTGAACACTAATCATAACTCACTGTACTGTTTACTTGCATTCTCCAAATGCTGGTGGTGTTGAACATCTTTTCATGGGTCTGTTTGCCCTCTATATATTGTATTCGGTGAAATGTCTATTCATGCCTTTGTGCCTTTCCTAACTGGATTGTTTCTATCTTTGCTCTTGGGTTCTAAGAGTATCCTAGACTGACTTTTGTTGGGTATGTGATTTGCATATAGTTTTTCCCTTTCTATAGCCTGTCTCTTCACATTCTTCACATGGGTGCTCACAGAACAGAAGTTTTCATTTTGATAAATTCGTATTGATCAGTTTTTCCTCTCATGAATCATCTAAGAAAACTGTCTAGTCTTAAGTCACTAAATTTTTTTCCTATTTTTTTCCCAGAGTTTTGTAGTTTTATATTTCAGCTCATGACCCATTTTAATTTTTGTATTAGATCAACTTTTGTTTGGGTAGAGTTTCATTTTTTGGCTCTGGATATCCCATAGCTTCAAACCCAGGTTTGAAAAGGCTATGCTTTCTCTACTGAATTGCTTTGCATCTTTTTTTTTTTTTAATTTTATTTATTTATTTGAGAGACAGAGAGAGACAGAGCATGAGCAGGGCGGAAGGGTAGAGAAAAAACAGACTCCCTGCTGAGCAGGGAGCCTATATCAGGACTCTGGGGTCATGACCTGAGCCAGAGAGAGACGCTTAACCTACTGAGCCACCAAGGCACCCACTTTTGCACCTTTCAAATATCATTTGTGTGGGTCTATTTCTGGGTTCTGTGTCTTGTTGCATTGACTTTTCTGTCTATCCCGGCACCAAAACCACATTATTCCAGATACATAGTAAGCCTTAAGAAGAGTGATTCCTCCTCCATAATCTGTTTGTCAAGAATGTTTTGGCTAGGGTGCCTGGGTGTCTCAGTGGGTTAAAGCTTCTGCCTTTGGCTCGGGTCATGATCCCAGGGTCCTGGGATCGAGCCCTGCATCTGGCTCTCTGCTCAGCAGGGAGCCTGCTTCCTTCTCTCTCTCTCTCTCTCTCTCTCTCTGCCTACTTGTGATCTCTGTTTGTCAAATAAATAAACAAAATCTTAAAAAAAAAAAAAAAGGATGTTTTGGCTATTTGAGGGACTATGATCTTCCACAAATTTGGGGATAATCTCCACCCTATTGCCAAAAAGCTTGCTAGGATTTTGACAGGAATTGCATTAACCCTATAGATAATTTGAGAAAAATTGACATCTTCACCATGTTGACACTTCCAACCCAAAACACAGTATGTCTCCCCATTTTTTTAATCAGCATTTTGTAATTTTCAGCATATAGAACTTATACATGTTTCGATAAGTGTATACGTAAGTATTTCATTTTCTTTGGAGCAATCATAAATGGTTTTGCATTTTTAATATCCATTTCTGCATTTTCATCCTTAGTATGCAGAAATGCTCTGAGTGTTGTGTGTTGATCACTTATTAGTTCTAGGAGTCTTTTGTAGAATCCTTGGGATTTTCTTTCTTTCTTTTTTTTTTTTTTAAGATTTTATATATCCATTTGTCAGAGAGAAAGAGAGTGCACAAGAAGGAGGAGCAGGCTCCCTAATGCGCAAGGAAACCCTCACAGGATGGGATCTCAAGTCCCCAAGATCATGACCTGAGCCAAAGGCAGAAGCTTAACTGACTGAGTCGCCCAAGAGTCCCTGGAATTTTCTACAAAGAGGATCACATGATATGCAAATAGAGACAGGCTTATTTCTTCTTTTCTATCCTATATGCCTTTTATTTGTTTTTCTTGCAAAAAAAACAGTGGCTAGAACTTCCAGTACGATGTGGAATAAGAGTGGTGAGAGCTGGCATATTGCTTTGTTCCCAATCTTATCTTTTTTTTTTTTTAAGATTTTATTTATTTGTTAGAGAGAGAGTGCAGGAAGGGGAATGACAGGCAGAGGGAGAAGCAGGCTCCCTGCTGAGCAAGGAGCCCAATGTGGGACTGGATCCTAGCACCCTAAGATCATGACCTGAGCTGAAGGCAGACACTTGACCGACTGAGCCACCTAGGTGTCCTGTTCCCAATCTTAGAAGGAAAGTGTTCAGCCTTCGCCATGAAATATGAGGTTGGCTGTAGGCTCTTTGTAGATGCTCTTTATCAGTTTGAGGTAATTCCCCTTCCTGACTAACTTGCTGAGACGTTTCACCCTGAATAGATTTTCAATGTTATCAGATACTTTTCCTGTATCAGCTGATATGATCATATGACTTTCTTCTCTTTAGCTTGTTGATATGGTAGATTACATTGATTGATTTTGAATACAGAACCAGCTTTGCATTTCTGGAATAGATCCCATTTGGCTAGGGTGCGTAATTCTTTTTCTCCATTGTTGGCCCGCACACTTTTGAATTCCAAATGCCAAGATGTCATCCTCAGTGCTTCCCTCACCCTTTCATACATTACCGTTACCCATTACCCCATTACCCATTACCATTAGCCATGTCCCATTACCATGACTTTTACCTCCATTTCAACTACTTCCCTGCCAGCCGAAGTCCCTGCTCTCTCTTGCTTGTTCTATTTCAACAGCCTCCTAACTGGTCCCCCTGCTTTAACTTTTGCTTCTTTCCACCGTTTTCTGCAAAGCAGTCAAGGATATGCTCATAACATAAATCTAATTTTGATGCCTCTTTTCTTAAAATCCTTCAAGGGCTTCACGCCAGTGTTTTTGTTTTGTTTTGTTTTGTTTTGTTTAAGATTTATTTACTTATTTGAGAGAGTGAGAGAACAGGGCAGGGGAGGAGCAGAGGGAGAGAAAGGGAGAATCCCAAGCAGAGCTGGATGCAGGGCTCCATCTCGTGACGCTGAGATCATGACCTGAGCGGAAATCAACAATCAGTTACTTAACTCACTGAGCCACCCAAATGCCATGCTTCATACCACTTCTTAGGTTAAAAGCCCACATCTTGAATGTGGCCTCTCTACTCTGGTCTCTCTTTAATTCGTAAAGCCTATTCCAATCCACTCTCTGTGCCTCAGAACACGAGTCTTCTCTATTGCCCCAGACTCCTCTGCCCTGGGCCTTTGCATATATTACACCACAAGCCTCTTCCCCCATTCTTTGTCATTATGATTCTTACACTGACAAACCACTTTTCCAGGAAAACCTTCTTGGCCCCTCGAGCTTCATCAGGTCCCTGTTATACCTCCTTCGTGCCCTTTTTCATTTGGAGCATTTGTTACAGTTTCTAGATATATATTTGTTTATATAATTATTTTATTACTGTTAGTCACTCCTGAAACTGTAAACATTGCATGAGGGCAGGGGCTATAATTGTTTTGTTCAACAAATATACTTTTTGAATTAATACATGAAATCAACTGCCCTACTTAATTCATTGGTCAACACATGTTTACCAAACATCATTTGTACCTTATCAGCATGGTAACTCATTTAAGAGAAGGAGGAGGAGAGAGAGAGACAGAGACAAGAGCAAATGCTTTTTAGGTACATACCGCGGACAATCCATATAATCCTTGCATGCAGTGTCTTATAATTTTATCAGGGTAAGGACGTTTTCTGCTAATTTAATTAACAAAAGAATTATTAAATAGTGATAGTGGTCGACTCATCTCTGGGTGATAGGATTCCAGATCATTCTTAATTTCTTTATAGTTCTGTGTTCTTTTTCAAAAACTGTAAAGTGAGAGGTGCCTGACTGCCTCACTGGGTAGAGCATAAAACGCTTGATCTTGGAGTCATGAGATCAAGCCACATGTTGGGGTAGAAATTACTTAAAAATTTTAAGAAGTTTAAAAATTAAAAGTAAAAAAAGAAATTATGTAAAAATAAAATCTTTAAGGGAAAAATTATAAAATACGTACCTATTTTACTATTTTAATATATTAATAAAAAGATCTTAGTTTATCAACATATTAACTAATAGAGCACTGCCTGGAAAATGCTCTAGCTTTATTCACCTTTCCTTAAAATATGTAATCAAAACAAATCTCAAAAGATAAAACTTAAAATTATACTTTAATAAATATATTAGTTCTCAAAGAAATGATAGAATATTAAAATTTTTAATTATCTCTCTTATGATCATTTGTGTCAAAAATACTATACTGTGCTTGAATTCTATTTCACAAAAACATAACATTCCATGCCCATTCAGAAACAACTTTGTAGGAATATACCAAGAAACTGTTAGCTGTGACTCATTCTGAGGCTTATTTAGGATGGAACTGAATGATAGAATTGGGAGTCATGCAAGAGACTTAACTTGTACTTTATATTATCTGTGCTATATTTACATTATTTACTTAGGCATATGTTATTTTCCTATATTAAAAGAAAACCACTTTTCAAAAAGGCATTTGGGGGCACCTGGGTGGCTCAGTGGGTTAAAGCCTCTGCCTTCCGCTCAGGTCATGATCCCGGAGTCCTGGGATCGAGCCCCACATCAGGCTCTCTGCTCAGCAGGGAACCTGCCTCCTCCTCTCTCTCTGCCTGCCTGTCTGCCTACTTGTGAACACCATCTGTTAAATAAATAAATAAAATCTTTTTAAAAAAATGCATTTGAAGATGAATTTTTAAGAAACAAATGAGAGACACCTGAGTGGCTCAGTCAGTTAAGCGTCTGCCTTCAGCTCAGGTCATGATCTCAGGGTCCTGGGACAGAGTCCCGGCATTGTGCTCCCTATGTGAATGGATAGAGGACTGCTTGCTGCACTGTCCTGCCTCCCAAATGCCAGAGGCCAGCTGTCTTCTGGATCCAGAGACAGATAGAAAGGATCCATAGAAAGGACCCTGATGCCAGGACAGTCAGGGGCACCAATACCAGCATAAAGGAACTTCAAAGGTCCAGGCTTTCCTTCCCAACACTGGTTTCACCTAACCCTTTCTCTTCCAATTTCTGCAGAAGCCAGAGCTCTTTGTCCTCTCCCATTCTTTTGTTGTTTTCTTCTATTCTGGGTCTCCTGTGTTACCTGATGCGCAGACCCATTCCCCAGTGGAAAACTAAGAAGCCCTTCCTCTCTCTCTCTCTCTCTCTGCCTGCCTCTCTGCCTACTTGCGTTCTCTGTCTATCAAATAAATAAATAAAATCTTTTTTAAAAATTAAAAAAAAAAAAAAGAAAAGAAACAAATGACATTGACCCCTGTGACCTTTCCCCATTACTTCCCCTGGTCACACACATTTATCAACAAACACGAAAATACACACACACACTGCAGCTCCAATGGAGCAGTTCCATTATTTATGCCAGCCTCAAAAATAATAAGAAAGCGACTCCTGATTCTCAACAAGATAGAGTAATAAGGCTCAGATCTATCCATCTGCGTGAGTAAAAAATAATGTGTGTAATAATCATGCATGGAAGCTATGTTTTTCAGACACTGTATGTCAAGCCATGCAGGATAGTCCCTGAGAGATAGGAAACAAATCAATGAAGCGCAGTACCTGGAAGGAGTTTCCAGTCTACCGCTTAGGGTGGTGGAAATTAGTTAAAGCCCGAGTCTCCCTGAACGGAGGAAGCAAGTGAAAGCCCAAGAAGGTGAAGGGAGCAGGATTTCACAGGGCAGAGTACTGGAGAGTGGGGAGTGGCAGAGAGAGAGAGAAATCCGGAAATCTGCAGAAGATTCCCCTTACATCCTCGGGTAATTAATCATCAGCACTTTGGTGGCTAGAAGAAACAATCCTGGGAGGTCATACAGTGCCAGTAATAGTTAATAGTGGTATTTTGTTGTAACAGCCCAAAGAGACTAAGACAAAAGCCCTCAATTGTCTGCGATTTTTTTTTAAGATTTTGTTTACTTGAGAGCAAGAGTGAGCAAAAGAGACACACACACACACACACACACACACACACACACACGCACGAGCAGGGGGAGGGGCTGAGGGAGAAGGAGAAGCAGGCTCCAGGGGAGGCTGATGCGGGGCTCGATCCCAGGATCCCTGAGCCAAAGGCAGACACTTAACCAGATTGAGCCATCCAGGCACCCCAAATCATCTTCGATTTTAATGTACTCCTACTGCTAAAGCATCTGTCTGCATCTGACATATCAGCTGGCCAATGAGGGTTTCAAGTTCTCACATGTTGACATCACCTATAAGCTACTGTCACTGTAGAGCCTCAGTCTTGGGCAAAAAGGAGAAAGATGTTTGTCTTCACATATGACATCACCATTCAGGTCAGCATAAGACACCCCTCCTCCAGGTCCTATCACGGCCACACTGCTGTCTCTACCTGACCTCCAAGGATGACAGACCCCACAGTGCCTGCCCTCTGGAGCCCTAGAGCTTACTCCTCCCCTCAATCCCCATGTCCCCATGCTCTGGGGAGTCCATCTAGCACTTCTCGACTGAGCCCAGCACCTTCTTGCACCTTCCATCTTCCCTCACCCTCACCCCAGGGCAAGGTGCCCATTTGCTTGCAAACACCTGACAGATTTTAGGCCCCTGGGAATGGAATGCTCTTTCTTGCATGTGAGTCTCTCACTTGACCTTTGGGTACTCAACCTACAAACACATCTCCAAGAGCATGTTATGTACAAAAGTAGAGACTGCCTGTACTAGAAATAACAAAAACTGACCAAGAGCAACCTAATGAGGGACATGTTGTGTTTTCTTGTCAAGAGGAACACTTCCTGAAGATATGAGAAAGAAATCGACCTGGCTATAGAGGAAAAAAAAAAATCTGAGTATTATTTATAATGCTTAGTGACACTTGAATTTATATCACTAATTAAGGTTTGGGATGAACATGGTATGCCTAGAAGAATTTTTTTAAATATTTATTTATTTATTTGAGAGAAAGCGAGCACAAGCAGTGGGGAGGGGGAGAAGGAGAGGGAGAAGCAGGCTCCCCGCTGAGAAGGGAGACAGACCCCAGGACTCTGGGATCATGACCTGAGCCAAAGGCAGCCACTTAACTGACTGAGCCACCCAGGCTCCCCAGGAAGAATATTTTCAATTAGGTGTTTTGATCATCCCTCTGACCTACACACTCAAAAAATTCCAGGGAACATAGAATGTTAGACACACATACATACGACTCACACAAGCTTACACACTCATTCCTTCATTTTGCAGTTCTTAGATTTCCATACAGCTTTGTGAGTGGAATTCAGAATGGTTGGGGAAAAACATTGCTCTGAGCAATCTCTTGTAAAGAAGAAAAAAGCACAACCATAAGCCCACAGAATTAGGCATTTGGCTGCAAACTCAAATTTAGTCTCCCTCTCTTAACAGAGTTGAGGGAGGGGGCGGGGGAGCAGCGATAGCTGGCTCAGTGAATGGGGTGCACCACTCTTGGTATTGGGGTTGTGAGTTCAAGCCCCACACTGGGTGTAGAGATTACTTAAAAATAAAATAAAAAAAAAATTTTGAGCCTTATTATAAATGGCAAAGCAGTATGTTCTCTGTGTTGAATGAAACTGAATGCCCTGCGAAGCTTCCAGGGGAAGCAGTGACCCATCTCACATACACAGTCCCTGACCTCAAGGCTCTTGAACGCTAATGAGACTCCAAGAGGTAAAAGGGGAGGCAGAAAACCCAGGGGATGTTCCCCTAAATGTGTGCTTAGTGCGCCTAGAAACTATCTAGCTAATCTGAAATAGTTGGAGTTGAAACAATACAAACTATAATCAAAGGACGCCATTTTACAGGTAAGGACAGGGCGCCTGGGTGGCTCAGTCTGTCAACTCTTGATTTTGGCTCAGGTCATGTTCTCAGGGTCTTGAGAACAAGGCTATTCACTGAACATGGAGCCTGCTTAAGATTCTCTCTCCTGAGGCTCCTGGATGGCTCAGTCAGTTAAGGTCTGCCTTCAGTTTGGGTCATGATCCCAGCATCCTGGGATCGAGTCCCACATCAGGCTCCCTGCTCGCCACAGGAGCCTGCTTCTTCTTCTCCCTCTCCCACTCCCACTGCTTGTGTTCCCTCTTTTGCTGTGTCTCTCTGTCAAATAAATAAATAAAGTCTTTAATAACAAAAAAGAAAAAAATTCTCTCTCCCTCTCCCTCTGCCTTCACCCCCTAAGCCCCAAAAATAAAATACAACAAAGGTAAGTCCAAGTCACAATGGTTCCCTGGTGGAACAGTGAAATTCTTCCCAGTAGCTGGCTTAAAATAAAATAATATACAATTGCTCAGTTATTTTTGCCCAAGGGCAGACACCCGGATCTGGCATCCATTAGAGAGTCATGGGTTCCTGTGATTCTGGGGGGACTTGGGGGTAGAACATAAGGCTTGTCAACAATATGAATTCACAGAAGGAACATATGACTAGCAATTTCATCATACCCTTTAGGGGCACACACTGTGTCAGAGGGGAACACTGTGCTGAAGACTTAGCTCTCTTTTCCACAGAAGAAAACAAATATGGCCGGCCTCCTGGTGTTTCCTCTTACCCCATCCTGCACATGTTCTTTAAATTGCTTTGGAAGTACAAGATGCTCTTCTGAATACATGAGTTGTGGCCATAGTCAGGAAGTCAGCAAGTGAAATGTCAGCACTTCCCTCTCCAACACTAAATTCATACTTCTCCACTCAGTCTTCCGGGGGCTCTGTCATCTGACCTCACTTCTTGGTGTTCCCACATCTGAGTTGAGTCTCCTCACTCACTGCACCACTTCCAACCTGGGAACTCCTGCCCAAATTGTCCCCTTCTCCTGGAAAGTCCTTCCCCCTCACTACTCCACACTCCCTTCAGCTGCCCTTAACCAATAACATGGAATACCTGTGTTCTAGAGAACACATCAGGCAGCCATCCAGTGTTTCTCCGAAACCATTCTAAAAACTGATGTTTGGGGGCACCCAGGTGGCTCAGTCAGTTAAGCATCTACATTTGGCTCAGGTCATGATCCCAGGGTTCTGGGATTGAGTCCTGCTTTGGGCTCTCTGCTCAATGGGGAGTGTGTATCTTCCTCTTCTATTCTCCCTACTATGTTCTCCCTCTCTCTCTCTGTCAAATAAATAAATAAAATAAATAAATAATAAAATAAAAAATAAAATGAAAACAAATAAATAAATAATTTTAAAAAAATAAAAAGCATTGAGTAGGAAGAATTTACCAGGCCCTCTTGGGTGGAGATGGGTTTCCCCTGAGGGACCAGCAGATAGCAAAGCAGTGACATATGAACAGCGGCTATGGGTCAGGTCTGTAGATGGTACTATTGGTATGAACTCTGTTGCAGTAAGCATGAGATACTGACAGAAGGTACAGGCCTTTGTGTGGCATTTTGGAGTTTGGGTGACAGCCCACACTGCCTACTAGAACTTTATGATGGTAGGGTGGTGTTCCGGTGGCTCAGTTGGCTGGGTTCCTACTTTTGGCTAAGGTTGTGATTTCAGGGTCCTGAAATCAAGTCCCACATCTGGCTCCCTGCTCTGTGGGGAGCCTGCTTCTCTCTCTGCCTCACTTTCTCACTGTTTCTCATGAATAAATGAATAAAATCTAAAAAAATAAAAAGGTAGTAATGTGAGGAAACCATTTAAAAAAAAGTTTAATAAAAAAAGAACTTTGTGATGGTAGAAATTAAGGGGATGGTTCAAGCAAGACAGTGGGTGGGAATTCCAATGGCAGACTCAAATCTAAAGGGGAGGTCTTGGACCTCTATTACAAGTTTGGGAAATCAATGTTTTAACTTGAATAAATATTTAAAATCTGCTTGTCTTTCTTTCTTTCTTTTATTTTTTTTAATGATTCTCAATTCTGACAACCTTTTTGTGTTCATAGACCAAACACCAGAGCAGAGCTTCTTCTAAATGCTGCAACTAAGGATACAGAGATCCTGTTTGTGCTCTTGTATCGATCAGTAATAAGGCTTATCCCGACTTAAAAGGGAAGTGGAGCCCTGCCCCGCCCTTGTTAAAAAATCTCACCTCTGATCCACTCTTCTCAGCCAGCTGTTCACTCCTAGACTGTCTTGGTTTCGAATCCCCCAGCCTCCAACCCCTTTCCTTGTTTGTAGCTTTCATCTTTGTCTTGAGTTCAATCCTGTCTTACTAGCTGCATATCGACTTCTCCAGACAGAATTTCTTTTTTTTTTTTTTTTAAGATTTTATTTATTTATTTGACAGGGAGAGACCCGGCAAGAGAGGGAACACAAGCAGGGGAGTGGGACAGGGAGAAGCAGGCTTCCCGCCAAACAGGGAGCCCCATGTGGGGCTCGATCTCAAGACCCTGGGATCATGACCTAAGCCCAAGGCAGATGCTTAATGACTGAGCCACCCAGGCGCCCCTCCAGACAGAATTTCTACCTTGCTCTGTCATCCCAGGAGACCAGGCAGAAATCCATGGCCAGTCCAAAGTGCCAGCCCCACAGTGTGATCCCAGCAGGCTGGCTCCAGCTCCTGAAGAAGGTCAGGGAAGAGGAAGAAAGAGATCCTGGGGTGGTGCCCTGGCTTCTGTCTCAGATGATTAGATGGGCAGAGGTGACAAGAGAGGGTTGTCGCCAGAGCAGAAACATAGGAAGACAGATATGGGAAAGAAGTTAATGAGTTCAGTTTTAGGGGTGCTAATTTTGAAATGTTTCACATCTGCCTCTTGAAATCAGTATAAAAATCAGATACACAGCAACCTGATGCTCCTCTAGGACCCCTTCCCCAACATCCCTTCTTCCCAATGGACTATTCCTCCCATTACTTCCAGTTGACATGTGTCGTCACACTTGCCAAACCTGTGTGAGCTGCTGGAGCTGCCTTTGTCTTTGAACCCCACCACCAGCCAGAGCACATGATGTGTAGTCTGTGTTACATTAAGTCGGACGGATATCAGTGAAAATTCATTGAACTGGTTACCATGAAGAGACCAGAAGTACAAGGATTAGGTTTGAACAAGGACAAAAAAAGGACACTTTTTCTATAAAAGAAAGAAAGGAAAGGTACATTGTAGCTGTTCCCCAAAAGCTGACATTGTTTTACACCCTTCAACAAATGAAGTACAGGTTTATGTCTCACTTTTATTAGGGAAAGTCCTAAATTGGCTAGTCACACATTTGGGAAACCAAGTCAGAGTCAAATTCCTTGTGACATGCTTTAAATTTATAAGCACAATGCTTGCTCATTTATTTTACTCAACAGGCAGGTAATCTTGCATTTAGGGAGCTCCCAGTTAATAGCTCCTGAGTGAATGAAGAAAAAAAACTTCTGGCTTGTCCAAGGGGTATGATCACTAAAGGCAGAGAATCAAAGGAAAAACATATTCTGGTTAGAAAGATTTACTTTAGCCACCACAGGCTTACTTTCCTCAGGAACACCCCTAACAGTGTTTTATTAACTTACTCAAAGTGTTGAGGTGTAATTTAAATTTTAACAAGATAAATCTCAGCAAATGTTAGTTGATCATTTCTTACTTACATAAACACAGAGCAAGATGCAATAGGACCATCTCTTCTGGGAAATATTCATGATAACATTTTGTATCCCTTTGCACTTAGACAAATTTGGGGGTAGGATATGTAATTATTTACAGAGTAATTTTTAAACAAACTTTTCCATATTTTTGTTTTGATTATTTTGTTCTTTGGATAATCTTTATTTGGTTCAAATTCTCTCTGTCATTTGTCCCATAAAGCCACATAGGGCAAGAACTTAATTTACAAGATCATGGGCGTATATTCAACAGAGAGGTCAAACCACCTGTTCTCAGATGCCCTGGCTGCTACTGTGGAAACAAGTAAACCCAGATTCAAACACCGTGGAGCTCTGCTCAGTGATAAGAATCTCCTTTCACAACTCCTCCCCTGGGCATGGAGCTGTCTTCATGCCTGTAAATCACGATCAAGTGGTTAAACATTGCTCTTCTCTCCTTAGGTTTTTAAAATTAAAATGACTTTATTTCTTATTACGAAAGCAATGTCTTGCGTGATAGAAAAATCTGGAAATGCAGATAAGTAAAGCAAAGCAAAGAAAAATACCCTTGAGGTAATTGGACTTCTTGCTAATAGGTCAACCGGTGAGATGGGGATGGAGATACACTGCTGACTGGCGTAGACAGGAAATGTCTGCCAAAAAACACTGGGGATAAAGGTCCAGCTGTGAGTGTGCCTGAAATGTGCTAGGAATCCAGTCCTGGCTCACACGTCAGAGCAGCTCTCAGTCCCAAGACCAGTTTTGCCACATACTAGTGGTTAAGAGACCTCCAAATGAGTGTCTGCCTCTTCGAGAACTTTGTAATTTGTGGCATACAGTAGACACCCAATAAATGTTCAATGAATATTAGCGAAATTGTTTTAGGAGACAGTGAACCATTTCTCGTAATGTTGTCATTGGTCCACATATATTTTAATGATAATTTCTCTTCAAGGTAACTCCCTTCAGATTTTGTCTTTTATTTCATAGCCTCAAGATTATTCATTTTGGGTAAAGCCAAATAAAGTTGCTCATAGCTGATTTTAGAAAATCCTGGAAGGGCCCAAAAAGTTTTGGAGAAGCCACAGTATGAGCCCAGGTTACTACAATGCTTCCCCCCCGCCTCCCATTACTGGAACTGTAATGGTACATTACATTACTCACACTTGAAAACAGTGGGTTGATTACACAAGATGGTCTGTTCTGATTGGTTACTTGTGTTACCAGGATGAATTCTCAGTCGTCACAGAAGCTCTTCAACATGGGTTCTGTCTATGATTTTGACAACTCAGGGGCTTGGAACAGTGTTCTGCCACAGACTTCATTATGTTTTTTTTTCCAGGTCATGGCAGAAAACCCTTTTTTTTTTCCCAATTTCCATCAAAATAAGAGGAGGGGCACCTAGATAGCTGAGTCCATTAAGTGTCTGCCTTCAGCTCAGGTCAGGACCAAGCCCCATGTCAAGCTCCCCACTCAGCATGGAGTCTGCTTCTTCCTCTCTTTCTGCCCCTCCTCCTGCTCATGTGTTCTCTCTCTCAAATAAAAAATTAAATTAAATTAAATTAAAATAAGGATATTTTTGGCTACTCTGTTCATCCCTCAAATGAGTGGCCAAATCTTCACAAAAATATTTTCCAAAGCTTTTTTCCAAATTAAAAAAAAAAAAAGTTTCTTCAAATTTAGCTCTTGTCATTCATTTTATTTATTTTTTTAAAGATTTTATTTATTTATTTGACAGACAGAGATCACAAGGAGGCAGAGAGGCAGGCAGAGAAAGAGGGGGAAGCAGGCTCCCTGCTGAGCAGATAGCTCAATGTGGGGCTCGATCCCGAGACCCTGAGATCATGACTTGAGCTGAAGGCAGAGGCTTAACCCACTGAGCCACCCAGGCACCCCTTATTGTTCATTTTAAATTATAATTTTTTAGAGTACCTGGGTGGCTCAGTGGATTAAGCCTCTGCCTTCAGCTCAGGTCAAAATCTCAGGGTTCTGATATCCAACCCCACATCAGGATCTCTGCTCAGCAGGAAACCTGCTTCCCTTCTCTCTCTCTCTGCCTGCCTCTCTGCCTACTTGTGATCTCTGGCTGTCTAATAAATAAATAAACAAATATTTAAAAAAAATAAATAAATTATGATTGTTTGATATTCACTCTTGTAGGGGAGGGAAAAAAACTTTTCCCTCTGCTTTTTAGGTTCAATAAATGGGACCCTGCAAATTAGACTGAAAAAAAAAAAAATAGAATAACAGAAGAAAAAGATTACTATGTATGCATATGGGGATAGGTCTTATAGAATGGAATGAAAACCCCAAAAGCCCTAGATACTTATATACCATTTTAACAAAGGGCAATAAATTTTTGAAAAAGAGAGACAGAAAAAAAATGATTCCTTCTAGGGACAGTAAATTGTGGAAAGGTAAATACACAGGGAAACTAATGGAATATAAGGGTCATTTTAATAAGATTTGTGTGTGCAACTCCATCTAGGTGCCCACTTTCCATCTGCGGAATCTTTCCATTTGCGGAACTCTTCTGCAAAACTTCCCAGGAGAGGGGATTTATGGCAATCCTCATTTTTCAAAAGTTTCTGCTCTTAGACAAAGGACGTTCTGAGGAGGCTTCTCTCTGCATCTGTTGATTCTCAGCTGTCTTCAGCTCAAAGTAAATATGCAAAGGTGGTGTCCTTGGGGGTGGGGTACTCTGATTCCTTTCACTCTCATAATTAGTCATCTATTTGAATACCCTGAACCTCAGAGAATGGCTTTCTACAATGTCAGAGACATTTTCCCCATCACCCTTTTAAAAAGAAGTTCCCTAGTTTCTTTTAATCATTTATGTTGGCTACAGATCTTTGCTTTTCATCTTAATTGTCTTATTCTAAAGTGCCTAGTGTCTTGCAGTTAATATCCCACAGAACTGTGTATTCCTTCATTCAAATACCAATTACTCATAGAACTCAATTACTCATATCAATTATGCATGTCCATTCACCATAGGACCTAGAACAACCCAGAGCAACCAGGGAGTGTCCCACTCTCACTGGGACCACACCTTCTCGGCTTTTATAAACCATGTTGGAAGCTTATTTCTTGAGAAATATAACTTAAATGGGGAAACTTCATACTTTGTCAACAATTCTCAATAGACTTTCTTTACTCTTAAAATATCTGCAATCAGTTTCATTCCTACTACATAGTATTATGGGACAAAAATAGCCATGAAGGACTAAATAACAACTCTAGCCTGGTTGACTTTGCATACAGCAAATCAGTTTGTAAGAAAATGGTAGTAGAAACAACAGGTCCTGATTACAATGATCATCTGTCTATGGACATTGCTCAAAAGAAGAAATAACTTAAGGGCTACTCTTTGTTTGGCAGCATCAATATACGTGCTTGGAAGGTGGCAAGAAGGAAAACAAGTCTTGTAAATCAAAAGGTTTATAAAAATCTACTAAGTCAAAAAAGAAATCAGGACAGTGGTCACTTCTGTAGAAGCAGGGGGCCCCATCATGAACTTCAGATGCATTATTAATTTTTATTTCTTAAGCTCCATGAGAAGAAAGAGAAGAGGAAGAAGAGGAGTTTGTTATGGGGACAGAAAAATGGCCCAAACTGACTATCTCAGAGATTCTGATTCAATTGTTCTGAGTTGGAACTAGATTTGGCTTTTTTTGGTAAGTATCCAAGGGCAGCCAGAGTTGAAACGGCTCATTACAGAACAAAATAGCTGTTAACGTAATTAGGAAGGAAAAAAAAATTTGGTCAGTGGGGCCACCATTTAAAAGTCATTTCACGGGGCACCTGGGTGGCTCAGTAGGTTAAAGGCTCTGCCTTCAGCTCAGGTCATGATCTCAGGGTTCTGGGATCGAGCCCCGCATCGGGCTGTCTGCTCAGCAGGGATCCTGCTCCCCCCCCACCCCCGCCTGCCTCTCTGCCTACTTGTGATCTCTGTCTGTGAAATAAATAAATACAAACTTTAAAAAAATTAAAAATTAAAAAAGAAAAAGTCATTTCACTTGCCATTTGCAAAGATGTGGATGGAACTAGAATGTACTACGCTAAGTGAAATAAGTCAGACAGAGAAAGATAAATACATTATGACTGCACTCCTGAGTGGAATGTAAGAAACAAAACAGATGAATGTATGGGAGCTTGGGAAATGAGAGAGGGAAACAAACCATAAGAGACTCTTAAAGATAGAGAACAAACGCAAGGTTGATGGAGGGATGTGGGTGGGGGATGGGCTAGGTGGGTGATGGGTATTAAGGAAGACACTTGTTAAGATGAGCACTGGGTGTTGTATTTAAGTGATGAACCGAATTCTACTCCTGAAACCAATATTGCACTGTATATTAGTTAACTAGATTCAAGTAAAAATATGAAAACAAAATAAATAAAAGTCATTTTAACCATCTGTCATTTTTGCAAAACCAAAAGCAATCAATGTCATATTTGTTTTATAAAGTGTTTTAAATAGGGCACCTGGGTGGCTCAGTGGGTTAGGCCTCTGCCTTCCGCTGGGGTCCTGATCTCAAGGTCCTGGGAGCATCGGGCTCTCTGCTGAGCAGGGAGCCTGCTTCCCCCCCCCCTCTCTGCCTGCCTCTCTGCCTACTTGTGATCTCTCTCTCTGTTAAATAAATAAATAAAATTTTAAAAAATAAATAAATAAAGTGTTTGAATTAAAGGGGTCTTAGCAGTCTGTATCAGGGGGAAAAACAGATCTAAATTGATGCTTTATAGATTCATCAATGTGGTCTAATACAACCAAAGCAAACAGTGTATGGACCCCCTTGGACAAAAAAGAGTTCAACTGGTGAGACATTAATCAGTGGGAAGAACTGCTGTTTTAGCAGTTCTTATGCTTGGGAGGTTTCCAATTGGCTAAAAAAAAAAAAAAAGAAGAAGAAGAAGAAGAAGGAAGGAAGGAAGGAAGGAAAGATGAAAGGAAGGAGGAACAATTATTTCTAGGGACAGGGGGTTAGAAAGAAGACATTTTACAAAGTTTAAAAAAAATGTACTTACCAGGGTACCTGGGTGGCTCAGTCCTTGGGCATCTGCCTTCAGCTGAGGTCATGATCTCAGGTCTGGGATGGAGCCCAATCGAATTGGGCTCTCTGCTTAGCAGGGAGTCCGCTTCCTCCTGTGCCCCTCACCCCACTCCTGCTTTCTCACTCTTTCTGTCTTTCGCTCTCAAATAAATATCTTTAAAAACAAATTTTAAATTTACAAAAAGATTTACCCATGTTGATCTGTGTAGCCATAGGCCATTCATTTCATCACTGTTTAGTATCCTCTTATATGAACGTATTAAGATTTATCCATTCTCCCGTTAACGAGTATACAGATTGTTTCCAGGTTTTTGTGATTACAAGGAACCCTTTAATGAACTTTTAGGCACATGTCTCCTTGAGTAAGGAAAGGAGAGTTTTTTTGATGATACATAGTTAGAAATGGATTTTTTTTGCATTGAAGGATATGAACATTTTCAACTCCACTAAATATTGCCGAATTACCCTCCAAACTGGTTGCACAACTTTACATGTGCCTGAGCACTATGTGAGAGTACTTAACGTTCCAGTGCAAGTTACCAACCTTTAAAAATTTTGTCTAATTTTGCCTCTTTAAAAATGTTGCTTATGAAACAATATCAGTTTGGGTTTTTTGGTTTGGTGTTTCTTGTTTTGGGGTTTTTTGTGTGTTTTTTTTTTAATTTGCACTTTTCTGTTTATAACTGAGGCTGGTCGTCTTTGCATACATTGATTTGCTTCTCTTGCTTCCTCTTTCAGGAATCACTTATTGATGTGCTTTGACCATTTTTATATAGGATTTTTTTATATAGGATTTCTTTTCCTTTTTAAATTGACTTGTAGATGTTCAAGAAGTATTCTGGATACTATCACCTTCTCAATTGTGTGTGAGTTGTAAATATCTTTGTCCTATTTGTGATATTTCATTCATATTCGAGGTCTTTTTTGTCCAGAAGTTTTCATTTTATTTTATTTTATTTGTTAAGATTTTATTTATTTATTTGATAGAGAGAGACACAGCAAGAGAGGGAACATAGGCAGGGGAGTGGGAGAGGGAGAAGCAGGCTTTCCACCGAGGGAGGAGCCCGGTATGGGGTTTGTCCCAGGATCCTAGGGTCATGACTTGAGCTGAAGGCAGACGCTTAACAACTGAGCCACCCAGGAGCCCAGAAGTTTTCATTTTAATATTCAAAATGTTTAAAACTGATGGCTACCAGAGGGAAGGGCCACGGGTGAAGTAAGTGATAGGGATTAAGGAGTGTACTTGTCATGATGAGCACTGGGTGTTGTATGGAACTGTTGAATCACTGTATGTACAACTCAAATCAATATTACACTATATGTTAACTGACTGAAATTTAATAAAAATATTTAAAATATTCTTTCAAAAGTCTTTCCCTACATGTTTTATGCTTATTGTGTCTCATCTAAGAAATCTTTTCCTACCCTGATGGACATAAATATATTCTTCTATATTAACTTCTAAATTTTCTTTCTTTTTTTTAATTTCATTTATTCATTTGAAAGAGAGAAAAAGCATGAGTAGGGGGGACAGGGAGGGAGAAGCAGGCTCCCAACTGAGCAGGGAGTCAGATAGAGGGCTCAGTCCTAGGACCTGGAGATCATGACCTGAGCCAAAGGCAGACACTTAACCAGCTGAGCCACCCAGGTGCCCCTAATTTCTAAATTTCCTAAAGATTTTCACTTCACAATTAAATCTTCAATCCTTCTATAATTTACCTGCTTATGGTATGAAGTGAGGATCTGATTTTTTTCCTGCATACAAAACAAATTATTCCAGCACCATTCATGGTAGAGCTTAATGATCTATAACAGTAACTCTTGTCACATCAGGTTTTCAGCTTCCTCCCCTCCATAGGTCATTACTTTTCTTAATTTCCTATCTATCTTTCCAGAATCTCTCTCTCTTTTTTAAAGATTTTATTTATTTATTTATTTACTTACTTACTTACTTACTTACTTATTTATTTATCACAGAGAGAGCGCACAACCAGGGGAGTGGCAGGCAGAGGGAGAGGAAGAAGCAGGCTCCCCGCCAAAGAGAGAGCCGGATGTGGGACTCGATCCCAGGACCCTGGGATCATGACCTGAGTGGAAGGCAGCCACTGAACCTACTGAGCCACTCAGGCGCCCCTCTTTCCAGAATCTCTTTATGCATATACAAACAAATATAAATATGGATCTTATTTTTCACTTTTTTTCCCTCAAAACTGTCTCCTCCACCTTTTTTTATATACAATATCTTTTAAGGCTCTTTGCACATCAACACATAGATAACGTCCTGAATAATTTCACACGTCATCTTATTTTATGTATGTATCTATGTATGTATGTTTAGCCAACCTGCCACTGATAGACCTCGGGTTGTTTTCTACCTTTTCCTTTATCAAATAATCCTGCAATAATGAACCTTGTGTAAACATCTTTTTTCCCATGGGTAAGAATATCTGTAGCATAAATTTCTAGAAGTAGAAATGCTGGGTCAAAGGCTATAGGTGCTTGTATGTATTTTGTATGTATGTATAGGCTATAGGTGACTGTATGTATTTTGGTAGATGTTACCAAACCTTGCCGTAGGCATTGTATTGGTTTACACTCCCACCAGTGTGTATCACAATGGCATTTCCACACAGTTTTCCCACAGAACACGTTATCAGACTCTGGGTATTCTGGCAATCTGACAGATGTTCACAGTCCTTGCTCCTTCTTCTGTTGGGTTACTAGTTTTTGTCCTCTCGATTTCTAGGAGCTCTTTATATACTAGAAAGACCAGTCCATTACCTATAATAAAGGTTGCAAATGTTATTCCCTAGCTGTCCATCTTTTCCCTTTGTATACTTTTTTTTTTTTTTTTTTGCTTTTGGTTTTATTTTCATGCAAACTTTGCCTTTATGTAATCGATTTAAAAAATTTTTCTTTTATACCTTCTGGATTTTAAGTCATAGGCTGTAAGGGCTTTTTCACATTAAGATTTCAAAGGATTCCCTCCTGTTTTCTTCTAGAACTTTCATGGTTTTATTTTTCACATTTAAATATTATATCCCTGAGGGCACCCTGTGGTCAAGGGTTGCAGTCTTGATTTCAGCTCAAGTCATGATCTCAGGGTTGTGAGATTGAGCCCAGATCAGGCTCCATACTGGGTGTGGAGCCTGCTTAAGATTGTCTGTCTCAGGGTCACCTGGATGGCTCAGTCGGTTAAGTGTCTGCCTTTGGCTCAGGTCATTGGGATCAAGTCTTATATCTGGCTCCCTGCTCAGCTGGGAGTCTGCTTCTCCCTCTGCTCCTCCCTCTGCCCCTCCCCCTGCTCATGCTCCCTCTCCCTCCCCATAAATAAATAAATAAATAAATAAATAAATAAAGTCTTTAAAAAAGATCATCTTTTTAGCTCAGGTGATGATCTCAGGGTCCTGGGATTGAGTCCTGCATTGGGCGGCGGTGCACACTTCTCCCTCTCCTGCCTGCTGTTCTTCCTGCTTGTGTCCTCTCTCTCTGTCAAATAAATAAATAAAATCTTTAAAAAACTTTTTTTCTTCATATAGGTCTTAGACATTTTTTATTTAGTTTATTCCTAGGTATCTTAATTTTGTTTTTGTTGTTGCTATTGTAAATGGGGCTTTTCTTCCGTTTGTCTGACTGTGGTGTGTGTATATATATATATATATATATATATATATATATGAAGCTACTAAGCCTTTACCTAACTTATTTTACTTGGTAGTTTCTTATTCAATTATCCTGAGTTTCCCAAGTTTATAATCATAACATCCACAAACAGTAATAGTTTTACTTTTTTCCTTTCTAGTTTCTACCTCTCTAATTTACTTCTCTTGTCTAACTACATTAGCTAAATTCTTGGGCACCCAGAGGACCTCCCCCATGGCCACTGCAAGTGGCAGCTCTAAGAGATCTCTGAAACCAACCCCAAATGCTTTATTTCCCAAATCTAGCTCTCGGATGGCCTCCGCCCCCCACCCTGTGCCATCCTCTGCCATCAGGCCCTGAAGCACCTGAACCCTGGAGTTTCTAACAAATCACCTCCTCCAGCCTCTGGCTCAGCCAGGCAGGAGCACAGCACCACACCATCTTCTGGTCTTATGCCCCTCTCTTTAAATTCCAAACGCCTCCCTTCAATTCCAAAGTAATTCCAAAGTCATCTTTGATTTGCTTTTCTCTTTCCCAGAATGTTTACACCAGGAGAAGCATTTATGGAAATCAGTTGCACTTCAGTCAAAACCCTCTGAAATTCCAAATACCAGGACCCAAGCTATAGTATTGAGGAGAACGCCCAATTGTGAAAAGATCAGATGAAGCTGACATTGGCCTAGTATTGCTAGTTTGTGGAGTAACTCTAGTGGAAAGGTTATAGCTGTGAGAGCCCGCAAGCATTTTGGAGCAACCTCAAAGTCCACATTGTCCTCTGTTAGTTACTAAAAAATGATTCTATCAGAGCCAGGGTAGAGAGCATGAAAAAATTTCCCAGACTGTTCCTTCACCTTTCTCCCTTGAGTTTTGGGCAATCACTTCATGATCTAATTATTTTGCAGGAGGATTTTTTACATCTGAAAAAATCCTCTTTTCTAGGTTAAAGGGAAGCACACACTAAGGTTCACAGTGGCTCTCTCGCAGAGGAAGGATTGTGAATTGTTATTGCTTCCTTATACCTTCCTATAATTTCAAGTTTCCATAATGAGACCACATTTGTGCTATAAAAAGAATAGGTGCAGGGTTTTTGTTGTTGTTGTTGTTGTTGTTGTTTTAAATAGAGGAAAATCTGTCTTCCTTCCAGACTTATCTTAGAGAAACCCAATTCAAACTATTAAACATGTCTATTACTTCCTTCCTGGATGGAAAAATGGATGTGTTGGCCCCTGGCATTTATCAACACCACTAATAAGATGGTTTCATTCTAACCTCCTCAAGGCCAAAGAGTTGCTTTCCCCCATTTTGCCCATTTTGCCCCCTGGATAAAACCAATGTTTTAGACACTGTGAACATAATTGAAATAATCTAAGTCAGATGATTCAAAAGTCTAAGACCGGAAGAAACAGCTGGTGACTACAGTAAGAAAGTCAGTCTGCGAAGCAGCTCTTACACAGTATCCTGGGGAAACCGAGCAATCAGCCATGTGGAACAGTTTGTGTTTTTGTGAGACAGCCTAGGAAGGCATTTTTTTTATTGCAAGAGTCTTTTTTTTTTTTTTTTTAAGATTTTATTTTTAGGAGCACCGGTTTGGCTCAACAGATTAAGCATCTGCCTTCGGCTCAGGTCATGATCTTGGGGTCCTGGGATGGAACCCCATGTGGGGGAATCCCTGCTAAGCAAGGAGTCTGCTTCCCTTTCTCCCTCTGCCTCTCACCCTGCTTGTGTGTGTTCTCTCTCTCTCAAATAAATAAATGAAATCTTTGAAAAAAATTTATTTCTAAGTAATCTCTACACCCAATGTAGGGCTCGAACTTACAACCCTGAGATCAAGATTCTCACATTCCACAGACTGAGCCCACCAGGAGACCCCACAAGAGAATTTTTTAAGCCCAAAGAAGAAACGTGCTGAAAGCCAGCTGTCTCTTCACCCTGCACGGCGTTCTTAAACAGTGGTGGGAAGTCATGTTTGACTTTATTTGGGATTATTTTATTTTATTTTATTTTATAGGTTTTATGTATTTATTTGACAGAGAGATAAAGAGCACATATAGGCAGAGAGGCAGGCAGAGGGAGAGGGAGAAGCAGGCTCTCTGCTGAGCAGAGAGCCCAATGAGGGGCTGGACCCCAGGACCCTGAGATCATGACCTGAGCTGAAGGCAGATGCTTAACCCACTGAGCCACTCAGGCACTCTTATTTGGGATCATTTTAGAGAAATGTCTAGCTCTCCTCCCTTCAGCCCTCTGTAAAGCAGGGATGGTAACACCAAGAGAGGTGTTAGAAGAATGAGATGAGACGTTCACCCATGTATTCAATTAATAGTAATTTAATTTCAATGTGAATAATTGAGGAGCTGATTAAATGCGTAACTCCCCAACTTCAAACTTTCGCTTCTCATTTTTTTCCTCCTCCTGTCGGACCTGATAACTTTAATCCCTTTCATCTCTCTGTCTATCTGTGTAGACAGTGGTATGATAATAGGAAAACCAGTCAATTTTTGCTTCTACTTCAGCAACACAGACTAGGGAGGACTACTGCACAAATAAGGACTTTTATCCACGAGCTCCCCATTTCATTTATCCATGCTCTCCCAGTTTTCTCAAGTCTATAGGATTCTTTTTACTAAGTGTACTGAACCTGGATATTGGCTGGGGAAAATAAACACAAAAAAATTCAAGAGCACTTCTACCAACAGGACCCCAGAGCTGGAGATGCCTCTGTGCCTCCCAGTGCAGGGCAAGGGCTGAGTCAAAAGTCCCAGGGCTACCTTGGGGTCCTCCTGGTCAGGAGAGCCTCAGCCTCCAGCCCAAGCCTAAACCTGAAGGCAGAGATAATAGCCAGCAATGACTGATCACCTATAACTACCCATATCCCGTTCACTTCTCACTTAATATCTAATTGGTTTGGCTGAATCCTATGAAAGAGATCGCCATTCATGTAAACCAAAAGTGGTTGATTAGTCATAATCTCATGTGGCTCAATCTAATATTTGTCATTATATGTATGTCTGTTCTATAGAGAAGGAAACTTTTTTCCTAAAAAAGTCCTGAATCTTTCCACTCTAGCTCCTGTGCCAGTTGAAGGAAAAAGTCCAGCCTGGGGTACACCCCATTTTAAAAAGGTGGCTCTGTACAGGAGTGCCTGTTCCCACCACTTTAACCCCAACCCACCGGCCCATGGTCGCACTCCCTCCTGGGCCCT
The DNA here is from genome assembly GCF_010015895.1 of Lontra canadensis. NCBI lineage: Eukaryota > Metazoa > Chordata > Mammalia > Carnivora > Mustelidae > Lontra > Lontra canadensis. Next base: position 5,011,736 of record NW_022631064.1, on the reverse strand, counting down.
GCTGGCCTCCCAGCTTCATCAAACCCTGAAAATTATGCCCTTGAATTAGCCAGTTTCAGTCTGAACAAAGAACTACTCAAAGCATTCTTGTTTGCCACCTAAAAGAAAAGGAATTAGGCGGCTATACCACATACGTTCCTGTATCTAGATTTGTCTGATTCACAAATCGGACAAATCTCTCTCTCTTTCTGGGGTTCTCATGGTTATCTGCTTGGTGAACAAAATGCGACTATTCTACTATTTGCTAAGATGGTTGTAAGTTTGGAAATCTCTGCTAAAGCCCGTTGTTCTCTTCTCTGAATTTCTGGAGTTCTTATTAGGCATCTACCCATTTCTGCAAACTTTATTGAGCCCTGTGATGCTTAACTATGTATCAGCTTGGCAAGGTTCTGAGCCCAACAATCAGAGGCTTTTCTAGATGTTGCTGCGAAGGTATTTATGGATATGATTAACGTTTATAATCAGTCGGCTTTGTGTAAAGCAGATTAGCTCGATAAAGCCTCATCCCATCAGTTTGAGAGTCTTAAGAGCAAAGACTGAAATTCCCTGAAGAAGCAGTTTCCGGCTCGGGACAGCAACCTAGGGACACTGCCTGAGCTTCTAGCCTGGTGGATTTCAGACTCAGGACTACAGTAGCCCTGCTACCTGAATGTGCAAGACTACGAATTTCAGACCTGTCGATCCTCAGCATCATCTGAGTCAATCCTTTAAGGTCAATCTATCAGCTATCTATCCAGTTAGCTAGCAGCCATCTTACTGGTTCTGTTTTTCTGGAGCAGCCTCAGAATGTGGGCCAGGCACTGTACTAATTAATGAGGGTCCGGATAAACCTATGATGAGACATCTTAAGGTCAGGCTATTAGAATGAGAATAAATTGGTGTGGAAACCACAAAGGAGATGACTTATTCTGCCTGGGGGTAATTAAAGAAGTTGTGCTTACAGAAGTGGCATCTGCTCTGGAGCTCAAAGAGCAAGAAGGCATTCCCAGGGTGTCCAGGCATAGAGGAGGTGTTATTTGGGGAAAGGCATTATAGGAACCATTCACTAAGCCCAGGATCCTGTGAATCCAATATGGTGCCCAAATATTGCAGGTACACATTATGAAGCACTGTGAGACCAGGACGGAGAAGACTGGGACCAACCAAGTTGTAGCGGTTGTATTGAAACTGAGATACCACTTCTTGGCCAAGGTTGGTGGTGGAGTTTAGAATTAAGTGCTAGCTGAGACTGAGGGAAAAAGCAAAAGAAATATCATTTCAGCACAAGGTAAAACTCTTCATTTTGAAGATAGAAAAGAATTTAAGTCAAGAGAACGTCACTCTTCAGGCAACAAACACTTGGTGAGTATTTACCCTTGGCCAGGAAATGTTCTAGGAGCTAGAAATACAGCCATGTATCAGATAGAGGTCTTAGGCTATACAGCCTGGGATTAGGCAGAAAGGAATTACGTGTTCTCCAGCCCAGCCCAAGCTAGAACTGAATCAAATGGAGGTCACATTCACAATGTCAACCATGTCCTTGCAAAGTCTCTCAGTTATTTCAGGAACTATCATTATCAGACATCTATCATTAACCTCCTGCTCTGCTCTGGTCACTTCAAACATCTGCAGTTGAAGCCTCTGCTGTCAGGCAATCTGCCTCAGGCCATTTCTACTGCTTCCCCCACCACCCGCCTCAGGGAAAACACCTCCAACCACAATGTTCCAGATGGTTTAAAAATACATATACTTACTTATAAATAATTATAAAATTAATTACATATATAAACAAACAATTTTTATTAGTTTTCTATGGTGGCAGTTTTCTATAGTTTTCTACAGTATTTTTTATTTTAAAAAAATTACCCCAGGGGTACCTGGGTGGCTCAGTCCGTTAAGCTTCCAACTCTTTTTCTTGGCTCAGGTCTTGATCTCAGGGTCGTGAGTACAAGCCCCACACTGGGATCCAAGCTCAGCATGGAGCCTACTTTAAAAAAAAAAAATTACCTTGTACATCAGGTTATTAAGAATTAGAATGATTGCTAGTAAGTATTGGCAAAGATGTGAAGAATGGGAACACTATTGGTAGTGATGGGTTTAGGACATGCCACCCCAAAACGTGGCACCTTGGCATATTGAATATCTTAAGCAGAAGGAATTTGAGAAAACGGCAAATGGGGAAAGGTGTCACCCACATACCCTTCTCCCTTGAAACGGGTCAATGAAATTCCCACGGGAAAGCTGCCTTCTCTGTACTAGGAGTAGGAAAATGTTCTTATCACCAGAGACAGGGAATCTGGGGCTGAGGAAAATGGACAAACGTTGTTCAACTAATACTTATCTTACAGTTATTTCTTCATGACTCGCTCCTCCTAGCCTGAGCCCTTTTGTCTTGTCCATTCTTCACACATTAATTGTTTGTCTAACAGGTATAAAAGCTTCCTGCTCTAGTCACTGCTTTGGGCCTTCATTCTACTGTGAAGACTCCCATGTACATGTAAAAATCTAATAAAATGTGTATGGTTTTCTCCTGTTCACCTGTCTTTGTCAATTCGTTTTTCAGACCCAACCAGGGGTCCTGAGAGGGTGAAGGAAAATTTTTTCCTCCGCTGCCCTGGTGACTCCCATGATCATTCTGGGAGGTAATATGGTGGTACTTGATCAAATTTAATAAATATATTCCTTATGTCCCAGCAATCCTACTCCTGGTAAACTATACCAGAGACATTCTGGTATGGCCAGATTGGTATAGGCCATGTGGACAGAGATGTTCATTGCAATGCTTATGTTTTAAATCCTAGATCTGAGGCAGAAACAACTCTGTGAAGTAGTTAAAGGCAACATGCTAGATATATACAACACAGATTTTTAAAACTTAGGGCTGAGTTTTTAAAAAGTTAGAAAAGAAAAACGTGGGGCACCTGGATGGCTCAGTCGGTTAAAAGTCTGCCTTCAGCTTAGGTCATGATCTCAGCGTCCTGGGATCGAGCCCCATGTTGTGCTCTCTACCCAGCAGAGTCTATTTCTCCCTCTATGCTCTCCCTCTCTGTCTCTTTCTCTCTCAAATAAATAAATAAAATCTTTAAAAAAAGAAATAAAAGAAAAGAGAAAGCTTTCTGGCAAAAGAGCATTTATGTGAATTAAAGATATGCATATAAAAACACCACATATTATATGAGAACACATTCAAGTTCAAAGATACATGTTATCTTTGATAAGTTGTGAGTTCAAGCCCCACCTTGGGCATAGACAAACCTGGGTCACGGGCTTACTTATAAATAAATAAATAAATAAATAAATAAATAAAATATGTGTTAATACATTAGATTGGTTGCTGGTTGGAAGAAGAAGAAAATGGGAGTGGAGAATTCATGCATCAAAGGTGGACAAAGCTGGTCTTTCAAAAATGAGGTTGTATTGGTCAGGGTTCTCAGTTGCAAACCACAGAAGCCAACTCTGTTTGATTTAAACATAAAAGGGGAAAAAAATATAAGACTATTGGGTAGCTCACTGAAACACCTGGAGGTCCCAGAGTCTATGCAATCAGAATTATAACCACAGGGGTGCCTGGGTAACCCAGTCAGTTGAGCCTCCATCTCTTGATTTCAGTTCAGGTCAAAATGTCAGGAGTTGTGGCATCGAGCCCCATTCTGGGCTGGGAGTCTGTTCAAGGTTTTCTCCCCCCCCTTTATCTGCTCCCCCTCCTCATGTGCTCTCTCTCTATCTCTCTGTCTCTAAAATAAATAAATAAGGACAACTGGGTGACTCAGTTGGTTAAGTGTCTGCCTTTGGCTCAGATCATGATCCCAAGGTCCTGGAATCAAGTCCCACATCAGGCTCCTTGCTCAGTGGAGAGCCTCCTTCTCCCTCTGCTTGTGCTCTCTCTCTCTCTGACAAATAAATAAAATCATAGGGGCACCTGGGTGGCCCAGTCTTTGGGCATCTGCCTTTGGCTCAAGTCATGGTCCCAGGGTCCTGGGATTGAGCTTCACATCTGGCTCCCTGCTCAGTGGGAAGCTTGCTTCTCCCACTCCCCATGTTTGTGTTCCCCCACTCTCTCCCTGTCAAATAAATAAAAATTTTTAAAAGCTTAAAATAAATAAATAAATAAAATCTTAATAATACAATAAATTTTTTTGTATTTATATAATACAATACAATACAATAATTTATTGTACTGTAAAAAAGTGCCTGGGTGGCTCACTTTGTTGAGTAACTGACCCTTGGTTTTAGCTCAGGTCGTGATCTCGGGGTCATGGGACTGGGCCTCACTTGGGGCTCCGCAATCCCAGCTAAGTCTGCTTGAGATTCTCTCTCCCCCTCTGCCCTTCTGGCTCATGCTCTTGGTCTCTCTCTAAGGTAAATAAAATCCTGGGGCGCCTGGGTGGCTCGGTAAGTTAAGTGGATGCCTTCAGGTCAGGTCATTATCCCAGGGTCCTGGGGATCGAGTCCTGCATTGGGGTCCCTGCTCATTGGGGAGCCTGCTTCTCCCTCCCCACGCCCCCCACTCTTTCTCTTTCTCTCTTTCTCTTTCTCTTTCTCTCACTCTCTCTCAAATAAATAAATAAAAATAAAGTAAATAAAATCCAAATAAGTGATTCTTTAAAAAAAAAAAAAAGAATCATAACCCACAAATTACACCACAGAATTGGCTGGGTGAGGCCACAACGGTTGCATTCTCTGAGACAACACTGCTTTCATTGCCTGAACAAGAAGAAACTGAAGGTTCTGGCCATGTTCTCCATTATCAGATGGCAGTCCAATGCCCCAGAATCTTTGTACCAAAGGATGGATTCAGCTCTGGATTCCTTGTCTCGGGTAGGTGCATCAAAATGACCAAACCTGGGTCACGGGCAGTGCCCTATCTACAAAAGAGGCTGGAAATGATGACTCTGTTTTTAGGTCCCCCACTGTGGGATGTAGTTTCTGCCTCCCTCCAAGATGCACAGAAATGAGAGAGATTGTTCAGCAAAAGAGGGTCTTATGATGGTCAAAGGATAACAAAAGCTTTCTAATGGAAGTATGACCAACAATGGTAACTTCTGCACCGAGTTCAAATTAGAGTCCATTGAATTTTCCAACTAGAAAGCCACTGATAAGATTTTCCAGAATAGTTTCACTGGAACACTGGAGGCAAGAGACAGATGGTGGTAAGATGAAGACATAATCGGGGCACCTGGGTGGTTCAGTGGGTTAAAGCCTCTGCCTTCGGCTCAGGTCATGATCCCAGGGTCCTGGGATGGAGTCCCGTGTCGGCCTTGCTTCTCAGCAGGGAGCCTGCTTCCCTTCCTCTCTCTGCCTGCCTCTCTGCCTACCTGTGATCTCTGTCTGTCAAATAAATAAATAAAATCCTTAAAAAAAAAAAAAAAGATGAAGACATAATCAGGGTCAACTGCTAAGGAGCTTAACTGTGAATGGAAGGATAGAGGGGTTCTTCTATAGAAAACAAGCAGAATGAATGAAGGGATTTGCTTTTATTTTTAAAATAAAAGAGAATTGAGCACATTTTAGGCTAAGGAGGAGAAGCTGGCAGAAAAAAAGTTTGCCATGGTTAAAAAGTGAACAGATGATTTTAAAAAGCCACATCCTGATCACAGCCCAGGTGGAAAGATTAACCTCAAAATGCTATAGGCAGAGACAACTGCTCCTCTGAGAGAGGAGGAAAAAAGTGAGGGAAGAGAAATATTTGAAGAAAAACCGTGTACATTGGATAGCATATGTGGCATCTATTAGATGGCCGTTAGATAAACAAGAATCACTGAGGGGGGCAGAACTTGGGTATTAGCCTTAAAAATAAAACTGGCAGTTATTTTGCCAGCAAAAATAGGTTGAGTTGGGAGGCACGGTCTTAGTTGGTAAAATGTCTGACTCTCCATCTCAGTTCAGGTCTAGATCTCAGGGTTGTGAGTTCAAGCCCCGCATTGGACTCCATACTGGGTGTTGAGCCTACTTAGAAAAATAAAATAAAATACAAAAATAATAACTACATAATAGGTTTATTTGGAATACCAGATAATTGCAATCTGGGACAAGCAAGATACGGCAAAACAACAGGCAAGTCCAGAGAGCAAAGGCAACGAATGAACTGATCTTTAATAGAGGAAAGCAGGGAGCAGGAAGGGCTGTTATAAACAAAAAGTCTGGGAGTTCAAAAGTATAGTCGCTTTTCCTTGGCTGTGGTGTGATAGTCTCCCACTGGCCAGGCTGTTACTGGGGGGGTAGGAGGAAAATGTCTTCCTCCTGCTGGGATGGTAAAGCAGTAGTAAGGTAGTAACCATTTGCAAGTTGCCCCTCTTCCCGTTGGGTCAGGGACTCAGCAGGGGCGCGAGGGCTCCCCCTGCTGGCCCCTGACTCCGATTTAAACAAGGTTTTCTTTTATTAATTTTTATAGGGGTGAGTCAGAGGCCTTGCGGAGAGTGATGAAATTTTCTAACTGCTTACCAGAAGGGGAGCTGAGCGTCACCAGGTAGAAAAATAAATATATTCAAATATGGGTAAAGTTATCGTTGAAGATTATAAATTGAAAGTGGTTCTGATCTGCTTCCTGATTGGTTTTTCCTTCCGGGCCAGGTGCTGAAGCAAAGAGGCCTGAGCTGTTTTGGCTCCTGGAGAGGGGAGGGCAGGTACCCAAGAACAGCAGGGTGCCTGCTGGGGGCTGCCTGGTGAGAGAGTCGTTAAAGTGACAGTCCATCAGGCCCCAGATTAGATACGAAAGGAAATGTGGCCGGGACAGGTATTTCAGAATTCCTCCGAGGAGGGTTAGGGATTGTAGAAGGAAAGGAGCGAGAGCTGGAACGATGGGGTTAGTGGTCCTAGTGGGCTTTTAGAGTTTTAGGTTTTAAAGGTGGAATTAGGTCCAAGGTGTGACATTAACAAACAATAACCTCTGGGGAAAACAAAAAACAACCACAATAAATTTTAACATGAGGTGCAGAGGGCAGAAATCATTTAGAGACACGTCTCGGCCCGGAAACTCAGGGGTGCCTGGCTGGCTCAGTCCGTAGAGCGTGTGATTCGTGATCTCAGGGTCATGAGTTTGAGCTCCACACTGGGCAGAGAGTTTATGTAATAATAAAGAAAAGCAAAGGAGAAGAAACCTAAAATGGAGGGGGACGTGTTGCCCTCAGTAAGAATCAGTTACTAGCCTGTGGACCTAGACAACCTGTCGCAGCTGGGTTCCTGCTCTTTAATATACTTAACAGGACATCAGCCATTCACACCATCCAGCTGCTTCCCTTGCGCTAATTCTGTGCTCACTCTAGCAATCCTGGAATCGGGCTTCCCATGTAGATTTTGCAAAAATGTATTGGTTAGCAATGCAACTATTTGTTCATGGTAATTAGAGATTCACTGGTTAATTAACAAACAGGCATTTTAGATTTTTATATATGGATTTGGTCAGAGTCAGACCCCCCAGAACCAAACCCCTCTGGATGTCCTCACAATTGAATTTCAGACCCTAAAAAGCTAAGTATCATCCCCTGGAAAACAGCACAAAATACTGGTACCACTCGAAGTTAGATTTGGGTGACGCCCATCCTTTCCAAGGTCATGCTTCTGGGGTCCGTGTCCTTCCCACAAATCCATTACTGATTTCTGCATGCCACCTAAGCAGGAGTAACTCTCATCTTCTTTCTTTCTTTCTTTCTTTCTATCCAGAGCATACAGACCAAAATTAAACTAATGAGATTGTAGTGATCTATTCTATGGTACCATATAAATGTATAAATATTAAACACCTCCAAGTCAGTGTGGCACTTATAAAAGAGGGCAAAGAAATGGAATGACCTTTCTGGTCATAAAATGATAAGAAAACGAACAGGTTCATTGCCATCCCAGTGGGACGAGGTTAATGATTTGGGAACAAGGCCAGAGTTGAGCAGGTGTGTGGCTGAAATCTCAGGGGGTCTCCACTTCCACGAGCCGTGCTATGCAAATAAGCCTTTCTAGAGTTGTGACGACTGCTGATACCACCGAGGCTAAGCAAGCATTCTATTGAATAGCCTGCCCCTGGAGCAGGAGAATAAAGTCAATCTGTCTTCTACTCTCCTCGTAAATATATTTATTGGGGCTGTTCTCCCTCTTCCCCTTGAAGCAGGTTCTCTGGCTTTTCTAATTATTCTCAAATCATGCAAGGTCCCCTGGACAGTTTTTTTTTTTTTAATATGTATTTATGTCATCTCTACACCCAACGTGGGGCTCGAACTCACGACCCCTGAGATGAAGAGTTGCATGCTTTTCCGGCAGAGCCAGCCAAGCACCTCTGGACAATATCTCATATGCCAATTTCACATACGAGTTCAGGCTTTGAACTTCTTGTTAAGCTGGAGCCCCTCCTTTGCTCCAGCTCTGGCTCACTGCCAGATGGTAGCAGCTTCTCTTTTTCTGCCACTTCGGACTTTGACGATTCCACCTCTATCTTACTATCTGTGTTCCTTATGTTTCCAGAAAAATTATTAGGGAGCAGGAAAATTATTCCTTGTACCGTGATGCTTAACTAGTTGGCACTCTTTGGAACCGCCTGACCGTTAAACCTTTCCTTTTTCTAGTGAGGGCTTTTACGAGTTCTGTGATGCCTCTAATAAGTCAAGGTACTCCAGAAAGCAGCATTTGTCCCGGATGGGTCAAGCAGACTCTTTAAAGGGCCTGCTGAGAGAGATTTGTGTAGGGCTAATGGGCTACAGAGGGGACGAGGTCACAGTGGAAAGCTGTTACTACTCCAGGTGAGAGAGGACAAGGAAAGGGAACTGTGGCACAAGAGCCTCAAGAGAGCGTAGGTTATTTTTAATTTATTTCATTTTATTTATGACAGAGAGAGAGAGCGAGAAAGGGAACACAAGCTGGGGGAGTGGGAGAGGGGGAGGAAGCAGGCTCCCAGTTGAGCAGGGAGCCTGATGGAGGGCTCAATCCCAGGATCCTAGGATCATGACCTGAGCCAAAGGCAGATGCTTCATGATTGAGCCACCCAGGTGCTGAGAGCTGAGTTTTATGAGAGAAGAGCTGCCTGGACATAATGTAGTCCTGGAAGGAGGCAAACACTGCCAATGGCACAGTACCAATGTGGGAAGGCAGCAGGGAAGAAGTACCTTGAACTTCCCCCTCTTGGTCTCTGATTTCCTGCCAGTGCTTCACATTGGCCGAACCCAACTGGAGACTAGCCAGCAATAGAGCTCAAGTAATAGAGCTCTCCAGGGGACAACCTCCGGGGGACAAAAAAGGATCAAGATGAGCAAACAAAATAACCAATACACCCCCATTACGGGGATGTCTTACCTCTGTGTCCCCTGATGAAGGCAAGTGCTTCTCTGTTAGTACAAGTTGCTTGTTCTTCCCTAACCCTCTAGGAATTAATCCTGCAAAGCTTCCACTCTGCTATGTAGAGAACGACAGAAAATACGTACACATCCTGTTACATATGATATTTACTATTGGGTAAATAGCCTGGGTGGCTCAGTCGTTAAGCATCTGCCTTCAGCTCAAGTCATGATCCCAGGGTCTTGGAATGGAGCCCCATATCGGACTCCCTGCTCAGCGGGAAGCCTGCTGCTCCCTCTCCCACTCCCCCTGCTTGTGGTCCCTCTCTTGCTGTCTCTCTTTCTCTCTCTCTCTCTGTCAGATAAATACATTTTTTAAAAAAACTTTATAAAAAAAAATATGTGCTATTGACTGAGCTACTCGGAGCCAGGCATTGTGCTAAGATGCCCTTCATGTGTTCTCTTTACACCTCGTAATAGCTCACGGAAGCAGATAATATCTAACCAAAGAGAATGACTGAGAAGAGAGAGAGATAGACCGACCCCAAGGGCTCAAGTGACTCACTCAAGCCTCAAAACAGTCTTTCTGTACCAAATTATCTCCAGGAACAGCAAACACACTTCTTTATTTGTTATCATGTGTTTTGCCCTTAACTCCTCTTTCTCATCCTTGAGGTTGGTATCGGTATATTTAGCTTGGACATTGCAAGCAGCTGACCTTGGCTCTTAGATCTGAGATTTCCGCTGGGAATTACTCTAAGTCAAGCTGGTTAAAGAAACCAAATCCCATGTGCCCTCCTTAATTAGCTGGCTCGTGTTTCAGCTCACTGGGTGTTTTATTTGGAGTTCTTTAAGGAACAACGGCTCTTCTTCTTCCCTGAGTAACGCTTCTTTCATGGATTAAGACATAATTTTTAAAGGGTATCTCCCAAGGGGTATCAACAACATACGCTACAGTTATTTCATTCTGGAAAATTCTGAAATGGCAAATTCAGCTTTGCAAAGAGATTGGTTTTCACCACAAACCGTCTTCTTTCCTGATCAGAACATTAGGGGACCCAAATCTGGGCCTCTCCGTTCAGCTAGGGGAACATTCCAGGGCCAGCCTGGACTGAACACAGTCTGTGTTCCACTTAGAATAATGCTCCCCCGGGGCTGTTCTCAGTGTGGGGTGATTCTTCACTGGCAACCCTCTTCCAATATCTTAATTTCACCAAGATGTGCTCTGCAGGAGCAAAGCAGCCTTACCTTGACTGCCAGGTGTGAATAAGTAATGAACTTACCGTGATAGTGGTCAAACAAGCTGGTTGGCCCCTAGAACCTTCTCTCTGTGTCTTTTTATGTCTGTCTCTTTAGTAAGCCTTTCAGAGTTTCACTCTGAGCATTATTAAACACAAATTGAAGCTTTCTTTCTCTTTCTTTCTTTCTTTTTAAGAAAATATGTAGTGTTTTATTTGATTTAGTAAGTAAATAGGGGCATCTGGCTGGCTCAGCATGTAAGGCTTGATCTCAGGGTCATGGGTTCAAGCCCCATGTTGGGCATGGAGCCTACTTTAAAAAAAAAAGGAACTAGAACTACTTCTTTCTGTGAAGGCAGTATTTTTTTCCCCACAAATTACTTTTACGGAGATGTAATTTACATACTATAAATTCACCCATTTTAAGTGTATAGTTTGATAAGTTTTGACAAACGTAGACAGTCCTGTTATCATGACTCCAAAAAAGATACAGAACACCCTCCCGACAGTTTGCAGTCACTCCCCGACCCCCGACTCCAAGCCCAGGCAATCACTGATCTGTTCTCTTCAACAGTGGCTTTAGAAATAGAAATTCTTTCACTAGCATAATGCTGTTGAGATTCATTAATGTCTTTGTTTTCATTGGCAGTCTGTTCCATTTTGTTGGCGAGTAATATCCCATTACATGGAATGGAACTGGGTTTTATGACTTTTTTAAATTAAAGATTTATTTATTTATTGGAGAGGGAGAGAAGCAGATCCCCTGCAGAGCAGGGACTCTGATACAGGGCTTGATCCTAGCACCCGAAGATCATGACCTGAACCGAGATCAAGAGTAAGATGCATAACCAACTGAGCCACCCAGACACCCTGTGGAACTTTTTGTCACAATTTGTTTATCCATTCATCAGTTGGTGGACATTTGGATTATTTTCAGTTTGGGGCTATTTTGAATAAAGCTCTTGTGAACATCTGAGTATAAGTCTTCCGATGGACAAATGTTTCATAGTTCCTGGGTAAATATGTAATATCAAGATTGTTGAGATGCATGCTAAGCATTATTTTAAGTTTGTTTTTTAAAAGTCCAGTTGTTTTTCAGAGTAGCAGTCACTTCATATCCGTGACAAAAATTAGTATTGTCACTCATTGAAATTCATCATTCTGGGGGTCTATAGTGTTATCATGTTTTTTTTTTAAAGATTTTATTTATTTATTTGACAGAGAGAGAGATCTCAAATAGGCAGAGAGGCAGGCAGAGAGAAAGAGGGGGAAGCAGCCTCCCCGCTGAGCAGAGAGCCGGATGCGGAACTCGATCTCAGAACCCTGAGATCATGACCTGAGCAGAAGGCAAAGGCTTTAACCCACTGAGCCACCCAGGTACCCCTCTTATCATGGTTTTAATTTGTGTTTCCCTAGTAGATCATGCTGTGGAGGGTTTTTCCATGTGCTTACTTGCCAGTTTTTTTAATAGCAAAATGTCTGTTCTAATATTTCTTCCCATTTTAATTGCATATTGCTTAACTTATTGTTGAATTGTAAAATACATATACAAGTTTTTTTTGAAAGACATGAATTTTGTAAATATTTTCCCTGGGTGACTTGACATTAAGTTTCTTAACAGTGTCTTTGGAAGACCAAAAACTTTTCATTTTGATGAAACCCAGCTTATTAATTTTTCTTTTTAGGGTTCATGCTTTTGTGTTCTACCTAAGAAATCATTGCCCAGCAGAACATTGCAAAGATTTTCTCCCTTGTTTTCACCTAGGAATATTATATTTTAAAGTGTTTATATTTATGATTCATTTCAGGTTAATTTTTTACGAATGGTGTGAGGTAAAAGTCAAGTTCTTTTTTTATATGTATATATTTTTAAGTTCATCCAGCACCTTTAAGACTAACCTTTCCTGCACAGAAACTTGGCACTTTTCATTAAAGATCCATGACTATATGTGTATGGGTCTGTTTCTGAACCTGGTAATCTACTCAACTGCTATCATTATACAAATACTACACTGTCTTGATTACTGCACATATATTGTAGGGCCTTAAAATCAGGAAGCACAAGTCCTCCAACTTTGTACTTCTTTCTCAAGATTATTTTGGCTATTTTGAGCCCTTTGCATTTGTACATAAATTTGAGAACCAACTGATTGTTTTCTACAAAAAAAACTGCTGGAATTTTTAAAAATTATTTTCATTAACATATAATGTATTATTTGCCCCAAGGGTACAAGATTGTTATTCATCAGGCTTACACACTTCACAGCACTCACCATATCACATACCCTCCCCACCACCCTCTCCATAACTCCCCCTTCCCACAGGAACCCTCAGTTTGTTTTGTGAGATTAAGAGTCTCTTATGGTTTGTCTCCTTCCCGATCCTGTCTTGTTTCATTTTTTTCCTGCCCTAACCCCCAAATTCCCCATTCTGCCTCTCAAATTCCTCATATTACAGAGATTATATGATAATTGTCTTTCTCTGATTGACTTATTTGCTAAGCATAATACTCTCTAGTTCCATCCACGTTGCTGAAAATGGCAAGATTTCATTTCCTTTTTTTTTTTTTAAGATTTTATTCATTTATTTGACAGAGATCACAAGTAGGCAGAAAGGCAGGCAGAGAGAAGAGGAAGCAGGCTCCCCACTGAGCAGAGAGCCCAATGCAGGGCTCGATCCCAGGAACCCGTGATCATGACCTGAGCTGAAGGCAGGGGCTTTAACCCACTGAGCCACCCAGGTGCCCCAAGAATTCATTTCTTTTGATGGCTGCATAGTATTCCATTCCTCTTCTTTACCCATTCATCTGCTGATGGACATCTAGGCTCTTTCCATAGTTTGGCTATTGTAGACATTGCTGCTATAAACATTCAGGTGCACGTGCCCCTTCGGATCACTACATTTGTATCTTCAGGATAAATACGCCGTAGTTCGATTGCTGGGTCATAGAATAGCTCTGTTTTCAACTTTTTGAGGAACCTCCATGCTGTTTTCCAGAGTGGCTGCACCAGCTTGTATTCCCACCAACATTGTAGGAGGGTTCCCCTTTCTCTGCATCCTCGCCAGCATCTGTCATTTCCTGACTTGTTAATTTCAGCCATTCTGACTGGTGTGAGGTGGTATCTCATTGTGGTTTTGATTTGTATTTCCCTGATGCCGAGTGATGTTGAGCATTGTTACATTTCTGTTGGCCATCTGCATGTCTTCTTTGCAGAAATGTTTGTTCATGTCCTCTGCCCATTTCTTGATTGGATTATTTGTTCTTTGGGTGTTGAGTTTGATAAGTTCTTTATAGATTTTGCATAAAATTAGCCCTTTTTCTGATATGTCACTTGCAAATATCTTCTCCCCTTTGGTCAGTTGTCTTTTGGTTTTGTTAACTTTTTCCTTTGCTGTGTGAAAGCTTTGGATCTGGATGAAATCCCAATAGATCACTTTTGCCTTCACTTCCCTTGCCTTTGGTGATGTTTCTAAGAAGAAGTTGCTATGGCTAAGGTTGAAAAGGTTGCTGTCTGTGTTCTCCTCAAGGATTTTGATGGATTCTTGTCTCACATTGAGGTCTTTCATCCATTTTGAGTCTATTTTTGTGTGTGGTGTAAGGAAATGGTCCAATTTCATTTTTCTGCATGTGGCTGTCCAATTTTCCCAATACCATTTGTTGAAGAGACTGTCTTTTTTCCATTGGATATTCTTTCCTGCTTTGTCAAAGATTAGTTGACCATAGAGTTGAGGGTGTATTTCTGGGCTCTCTATTCTGTTCCATTGATCCATGTGTCTGTTTTTGTGCCAGTACCATACTGTCTTGATGATGACAGCTTTGTAATAGAGCTTGAAGTCTGGAATTCAGATGCCACCAACTTTGGCTTTCTTTCTCAACATTCCTCTGGCTATTTGGAGTCTTTTCTCATTCCATATAAATTTTAGGATGATTTGTTCCATTTCCTTGAAAAAAATGGATGGTATTTTGATAGGGATTGCACTAAATGTGTAGATTGCTTTAGGTAGCGTAGACATTTTCACAATATTTGTTCTAATCCATGAGCATGGAATGCTTTTCCATTTCTTTGTGTCTTCCTCAATTTCTCTCATGAGTACTTTATATTTTCTGAGTAGAGATTCTTTGCCTCTTTGGTTAGGTTTATTCCAAGTATCTTATGGTTTTGGGTGCAATTGTAAATGGGATTGAGTCCTTCATTTCTCTTTCTTCTGTCTTGTTGTTGGGTATAGTAATGCAACTGATTTCTGTGCATTGATTGTTATATCCTGACACTTTACTGAAATCCTGTACAAGTTCTAGCAGTTTTGGAGTGGAGTCTTTTGGGTTTTCCACATAAAGTATCATATCATCTGCAAGGAGTGAGAGTTTGACTTCTTTGCTGATTCAGATGCCTTTAATTTCTTTTTGTTGTCTGATTGCTGAGGCTAGGACTTCTAGTACTATGTTGAATAGCAGTGGTGATAATGGACATCCCTGCCGTGTTTCTGACCTTAGCGGAAAAGCCCTCAGTTTCTCCCCATTCAGAATGATATTCACGGTGGGTTTTTCATAGATGGCTTTGATAATATTGATGAATGTACCCTCTATCCCTACACTTTGAAGAGTTTTGATTGAGAAAAGATGCTGTACTTTGTCAAATGCTTTTTCAGCATCTATTGAGAGTATCATATGGTTCTTGTTCTTTCTTTTATTAATGTACTGTATCACATTGATTGATTTGTGGAAGTTGAACCAACCTTGTAGCCCTGGAATAAATCCCACTTGGTCATGGTGAATAATCCTTTTAAAGTACTGTTGAATCCTATTGGCTAGTATTTTGGTGAGAATTTTCACATCTGTGTTCATCAAGGATATTGGTCTGTAATACTCTTTTTTTGATGCAGTCTTTGTCTGGTTTTGGGATCAAGGTAATGCTGGCCTCATAAAATGAGTTTGGCAGTTTTCCTTCCATTTCTATTTTCTGGAACAGTTTCAGGAGAATAGGTATTAATTCTTCTTTAAATGTTTGGTAGAATTCCCCTGGGAAGCTGTCTGGCCCTGGGCTCTTGTTTGTTGGGAGATTTTTTTTTTTTTTAAGATTTTATTCATTTATTTGACAGAGAGAGATCACAAGCAGGCAGAGAGGCAGGCAGAGAGAGAGGAGGAAGCAGGCTCCCTGCTGAGCAGAGAGCCCAATGCGGGGCTCGATCCCAGGACCCTGAGATCCTGACCTGAGCCGGAGGCAGCGGCTTAACCCACTGAGCCACCCAGGCGCCCCTTGTTGGGAGATTTTTAATGACTGCTTCAATCTCCTTACTGGTTATGGGTCTGTTCAGGTTTTCTATTTCTTCCTGGTTCAGTTTTGGTGCTTTATATGTCTCTAGGAATGTCCATTTCTTCCAGATTGTCAAATTTGCTGGTGTATAGTTGCTCATAATATGTTCTTATAATTGTTTGTATTTCTTTGGTGTTGGTTATGATGTCTCCTCTATCATTCATGATTTTATTTATTTGGGTCCTTTCTGTTTTCTTTTTGAGAAGTCTGGCCATGGGTTTATCAATCTTATTAATTCTTTCAAAGAACCAGCTCCTAGTTTCATTGATTTGTTCTACTGTTCCTTTGGTATCTATTTCATTGATTTCTGCTCTGATCTTTATGATTTCTCTTCTCCTTCTGGGTTTAGGCTTTCTTTGCTATTCTTTCTCTAGCTCTTCTAGGTGTAGGGTTAGGTTGTGTACTTGAGACCTTTCTTGTTTCTTGAGAAAGGCTTTTATGGCTATATACTTTCCTCTCAGGACCACCTTTGCTGTGTCCCACAGATTTTGAATAGTTGTGTTTTCATTATCACTTGTTTCCATGAATTTTTTCAATTCCTCTTTAATTTCCTTGTTGACCCATTCATTCTTTAGTAGGATGTTCTTTAGCCTCCATGTATTTGAGTTCTTTCCAACTTTCCTCTTATGATTCAGTTCTAGCTTCAGAGCATTATGGTCTGAAAATATGCAGGGAATGATCCCAATCTTTTGGTACCGGTTGAGACCTGATTTGTGACCCAGGATGTGAACTATTCTGGAGAATGTTCCATGTGCACTAGAGAAGAATGTGTATTCTATTGCTTTGGGATGGAATGTTCTGAATATATCTGTGATGTCCATCTGGTTCAGTGTGTCATTTAGGGCCTTTATTTCCTTGTTGATCTTTTGCTTGGATGATCTGTCCATTTCAGTGAGAGGAGTGTTAAAGTCCCCTACTATTATTGTATTATTGTTGATGTGTTTCTTTGATTTTGTTATTAATTGGTTTGTATAGTTGGCTGCTCCCACGTTAGGGGTATAGATATTTAAAATTGTTAGATTTTCTTGTTGGAGAGACCTTTTGAGTATGATATAGTGTCCTTCTTCATCTCTTATTATAGTCTTTGGCTTAAAATCTAATTGATCTGATATAAATTATTTTGATGTCCATTAGCACAGTAATTTTTTTTCCACCCCATCACTTTAAATATGGAGGTGTTTTGGGGTCTAAAATGACTTTCTTGTAGACAGCATATTGATGTTTTTTTTTTTTTTTTCCACCATTATGATGCCCTGTGTCTTTTGATTGGGGCATTTAGCCCATTTACATTCAGGGTAACTATTGAAAGATATGAATTTAGTGCCATTGTATTGCCTGTAAGGTGGCTGTTACAGTATATTGTCTCTGTTCCTTTCTGGTCTACTACTTTAGGCTCTCTCTTTGCTTAGAGGACCCCTTTCAATATTTCCTGTAGGGCTCGTTTGCTGTTTGCAAATTCTTTTTTGTTTGTCCTAGAAGCTTTTTATCTCTCCTTCTATTGTTCAATGATAGCCTAGCTGGATATAGTATTCTTGGCTGCATGTTTTTCTCATTTAGTGCTCTGAATATGTCATGCCAGTTCTTTTTGGCCTACCTGGTCTCTGTGGATAAGTCTGCTGCCAATCTAATGTTTCTACCATTGTATGGTACAGACTTCTTGTCCTGAGTTCCTTTCAGGATTTTCTCTCTGTCACTAAGACTAGTAAGTTTTACTATTTGATGATGGGGTGTGGACCTATTTTTTTATTGATTTTGAGGGGGATTCTCTGTGCTTCCTGGATTTTGATGCTTGTTCCCTTTGCCATATTAGGGAAATTCTCTACTATAATTCACTCCAATATACTTTCTGCCCCCCTCTCTTTTTCTTCTTCTTCCCTAATCCCTATTATTCTAGTATTGTTTCATCTTATGGTATCACTTATCTCTCAAATTATCCCCTCATGTTCCAGTAGTTGTTTGTCTCTCTTTTGCTGAGCTTCTTTATTCTCCTTCATTTGGTCTTCTATATCACTAATTCTCTCTTCTGCCTCATTTTTCCTAGCAGTAAGAGCCTCCATTCTTGATTTCACCTCATTAATACCTTCTTTGATTTCAGCTTCATTAGATTTCAGTTCTTCTGTTTCTCCAGACAGGGTTTCTCTAATATCCTCCATGCCTTTTTTGAGCTCAGCTAGTACCTTAGGAATCATCATTCTGAACTCTAGATCTGACATATTACCAATGTCTGTATTGATTAGGTCCCTAGCCTTTGGTACTGCCTCTTGTTCTTTTTTTTTGTGGTAAGTTTTTCGGCCTTGTCATTTTTTCCAGATAACAGTATATGAACGAGAGAATAAAATACTAAAAGGGTGGCAAAGACCCCATAAAAATGTATGCTAACCAAAGCAGAAGAGATCGTGTACCAGGGGGAGAAGAAAGGGAGTAAAAAGAAATTAAAGAATTATATATATATATATATATATATGTGTGTGTGTGTGTGTATACACATATTGGACAATATATATATTGGACTATATATATATACACTATATATATATATATATATATATATATATATATATATATATATGACTGGTGGATAGAACAGAGCCACCCACTTGATTTGGAGTATATTTTGGTCTCTTAGAAGAAACTACCTCTCAAAATTTTAAAGAAAGAAAAACATATATAGATACAAAAATAAGGGTACACATGATGAAGGGATGGAATATGACTGTAAAGATGAAAATTTAAAAAAAATTCTAAGAAAGGAATTGATAAGATAAGTTGGTTAGAAAAAGAAAGAAGAAAAAAAAAGGGGGGGTGGGGAGAGAATGTGCTCAGGCTGGAGACTAGAACAAAGCCCTGTGCTAGGTTTAGGGTATATTTTGATCTATTAGAAGAAATTGTATCCCAAAATTTTTTAGAAAAAAAAAATCAATATGTATACAAAAAATAAGGTTAAATACAATAAAGGATAAAATATGACTATAATAATGAAGATTTTTAAAAATTTCTTTAAAAAGGTATTGTTAATATAAACTACTTAAAAAGCATTAAAAGAGGAAAGAGAAAAAGCTTTAAAAATTAGAATAAGAAAAAATAAAATTAAAAAAATTTAATTTAACTTTGCAAGACTAAAGGATCATGGGGAGAAAGCCATAAATTCCATGCATTGCTTTCCCCTAGCTCTGGAGTTCCACTGTTCTCCTTGATTGATGAGCTTGGTCTTGGCTGGATGTTCTTGCTGATCTGGTGAAGGGCCTGTTGCAGTGCTTCTCAAATGTCTTTGCCTGAGGCAAAATTGCACTGCCCTTGCCAGGGGCCAGGCTAAGAAAGCTGCTCAAGTTCACTCTTGGGAGTTTTTGTTCCATGAACACTTTCTGTAGAGCTCTGGAGGATGGGAATAAAATCTATGAAGGGAATGAAAATGGCGGAGGAGCCAAGAGCTCAGGGCCCCACTCCTCAGTGCTCCCTCAGAGAAAAGTGGTCAATCACTCCCGTCTCTCTGGTCTCCAGCTGCACTCTGGGCTTATCTGACCTGTGACTGAACATTTCTGCCTCTGGCGCACAGCCCCATTTGGAGTCTCCAAACCCAGCAGATTCCTGCCTCCAGAGTAGGGAGGATAGTCTCCCTGGATCAAAGAGCAGTGGCCCAACTGTGCCTCGGATCACAGTTTAAGGTAACCCCAAGCTGAGAGCTCACTTCTCGGCTGTGTCTCTGTAGTCGGCTTCCCCACTCCAATACCTGGCAGCTCTACCACACTCAGACACCCCCAATCTTCCAGTGACCCATGGGTCCTAAGACCACACTGTGCGTATGAGGGCTCCATCCCCACTTAGCCTCTGGAGCGATATCCCTCAGTGGAGCAGACTTCTAACTAAATGTTCTGATTTTGTGCTCCACTGCTCTGCCGCTTGCAGGAGCTGGCCCCTCCTCCCAAGGTCTATCTTCCCGTCACTTTGGATTCACTTCTCTGCACGTCCTACCTTCCCGAAAGTGGTAGATTTTCTGTTCCTAGAAATGCTGCTCTTCTTCTTTTCGATCTTCTGTTGAGTTTGTAGGTATTTGGGATGGTTTGATAACTATCTAGCTGAACTTCTGCAACCTGATGTCGTTTAAGTCCACTTCTCCTCCACCGACTTGCTGCTGGGATTTTTATAGGGATTTCATTCAATCTACAGACAATTTGAGGGAAAGTGGTATTAACATTTTAAGAATATTGAATCTGGGGGCGCCTGGGTGGCTCAGTGGGTTAAAGCCTGTGCCTTCGGCTCAGGTCATGATCCCAGGGTCCTGGGATCAAGCCCCGCGTCAGGCGCTCTGCTCAGCAGGGAGCCTGCTTCCCTTCCTCTCTCTGCCTGCCTCTCTGCCTACCTGTGATCTCTGTCCGTCAAATAAATAAAATCTTAAAAAAAAAAAAAAGAATATTGAATCTGCCAATCCCTGAAGCAGTATACATCTCCTAAATGGGTCTTTCATAATTTCTCTCAGCAATGTTTTATAGTTTTCAGAGGATAGGTCTTATTTTATTAAATCATCCCTAAGTAATTAATATTTTTTGATGATACATTAAATCACTGATTTTTAAACTTCTAATTGTTCTTTTGTTATGATGTGGAAATATTTTTTTTTTATTATTCATCTTTTGTCCTACAATCTTGCCAACTCGTTTATTAGTTCTAGTAGCTTTATCATAGATTCCTTAGAAGTTTCCATGTAGGCATTTTTACTACTTATTTTCTGGTCTTTACACCTTGTATTCCTTTTTCTTGCTTTATTAAACTAGATAAGACATCTAATACAATACCAAATAGAAGTGGTAGGAGTGGCTGGAGTGCCTGGATGGTTCAGTCAGTTAAGCATCTGACTCTTGATCTGGGCCCAGGTCATGATCTCAGAGTCCTGAGATAGAGCCCCCTGTCAGCCTCTGTGCTCAGTGGGAGTCTGCTTGAGATTCTCTCCCTTTCCCCTTCCCACATGCTGTCTCTCTCTCTCGAATAAATAAATAAATAAATCTTTTAAAATAGTAGTAGGAATGGACATCTGCCTTATTCATTGTGGGCTGCTGTACCAAAATACCATAAACCGAATTGCTTATCAGCAATTGAAATGTATCTGTCACAGTTCTGGGAGCTGGAAGCCTGAGATCATGGTTTCAGCATGGTTGAGTTCTGGTTAAGAACTTGCTCTTGGGTTGTGGATGGCTGACTTCTTGTATCTCACGTGGTGGAAGAGAGGAAGCAAGATCTCGTGATTCTTTAGAAGGACACTAGCCCCGTACATGAGGGTTCCAACCTGAGGACTTCATCTATCCCTAATTAATTCCCAGAGACCTCACCACTTAATACCATCACATTGGAGTGTTGAGTTTCAATATAAACATTCAGTCCATAACAGCATCCTTGACTTGTTCATAACCTTAAGTGGAAAGCATTCGGCCTTTTTTTTTTTTTAAGCATTCAGTCTTTTATCATTAAATTAAAGTTAGTGATAATGCTTTGTAGATGTTCTTTCTCAGATGAAAGGAATTCCCTTCTTTTTGTAGCTTGCTGAAAACTTGTCATGAATGGATGTTGAATTCTGTGATGTGCTTTCTCTGTATGCACTGAGATGCTGTAACTTTTTCCCTTTTATTCTGTCAATGCAATGAATTCTACTGGTTGATTTTTGAATGTTAAAACACCAACCTTCCATTTCTAAGTAATCATGGTAATGATGTATTTTCCTCTTATACATGTTTCTTGATTCAATTTCCCCATACTTAATAGAGGTTTTTGTGTCTCTTCATGAGAGATATTGGTCTGTAGGTTTTGCTTCATATAATGATCTTGTCAGGCTTTGTTCCCAGGGTTTTGCTGGCCTCATAAAAAAATGTTATGGAGACATATTTTGTTGCTCAGCATAAAGTCTATCTTGGTGAACATTCCATGTATATTTTTGAATGTGTACTTTGTAGTTGTTGCGTTATTGTTCTCTAAATATCAATTAGGTCATTGACTAATAGACTAATTGACTAGTTGGTTGATAGCACTGTTAAAATCGTCTATGATTTTTTAAAGCTTTTATATAAATTCCAGTTAGTTAATACACAGTATAATATTAGTTTCAGGTGTACAATATAGTGATTCAACACTTCCATACAACACCTGGTCCCCATCACAGCAAGTGCCCTCCTTAATCCCCAACACCTAGTTCACCCATCCTGAAACCCACCTCCCTCTGGTAACCAACAGTTTGTTCAATTGAGTCTGTTTCTTGGTTTGTCTCTCTCTCTCTCTCTTTTTTTTTTTCTCATTCTTTATTTGCTTTGTTTCTTATATTACACAGATGAGTAAAACCATATGGTGTTTATCTTTATCTGACTGACTTCTTTCACTCAGTGTAACACTCTCTAGCTCCATTCACATCATTGAAAATGGCAAGATTTCATTCTTTTTAATGGCTGAGTAATATTCATACACACACACACACACACACACACACACACACCACCTCTTTTTTATCCATTCATCCATCAGTGGACACTTGGGGCTGTTTCTATAATTTGGCTATTGTAGATAATGCTATTATAAAAATCAGGGTGCACGTATGTCTCTGAGTTAGTAAATTTTTGTATTCTTTGGGTAAATACCTAGTAGTGCAATTGGTGGACTATAGGGTAGTTCTATTTTTAACTCTTAGATGAAACTCCATACTGTTTTCCAGAGTGGCTTCACCAGTTTGCATTCCCATCAACAGTGCAAGATGGTTCCTCTTTCACTATATCCTTGCCAACACCTGTTGATTCTTGTGTTGATTTTAGCCCTTCTGATAGGAGTGAGGTGGTATTTCATTGTAGCATTGATTTGTCTTTCCCTGATGATGGGTGATGTTGAGCATCTTTTTGTGTGTCTGTTGGCCATCTGGATGACTTCTTTGGAAGAATATCTATCTGTTCATGTCTTCTGCCCATTTTTTAATTGGATTATTTGGTGTTTGGGTGTTGAGTTTTATACATTCTTTATAAATTTTTAAATACTAACCCTTTATCAGATATGTCATTTGCAAATATCTTCTCCCATTCCGTAGGTTGCCTTTTTAGCTTTGCTGATGTTTTCCTTCACCTTGTGGAAGCTTTTTATTTTGATGAAGTCCCAATAGCTAGTTTTTGCTTATCTTTCCCTTGCCTCAGGAGACATATCTAGGAAGAAGTTGCTATGGCCAATATCAAAGAGGTTACAGCCTATGTTGTCTTCTAGCATTTTTAAAATTTTTTTTAATTTATTATTTTTTTTTAATAAACATATAATGTATTTTTATCCCCAGGGGTACAGGTCTGTGAATCGCCAGGTTTACACACTTCACAGCACTCACCATAGCACATACCCTCCCCAATGTCCATAACCCCACCCCTCTCTCCCGACCCCCTCCCCCCCAGCAACCCTCAGTTTGTTTTGTGAGATTAATAGTCACTTATGGTTTGTCTCCCTCCCGATCCCATCTCGTTTCCTTTATTCTTCTCCTAC
Source organism: Lontra canadensis (assembly GCF_010015895.1). NCBI lineage: Eukaryota > Metazoa > Chordata > Mammalia > Carnivora > Mustelidae > Lontra > Lontra canadensis. Next base: position 4,988,465 of record NW_022631064.1, on the reverse strand, counting down.
TCCCCAAACCCCCCATGTTGCATCTCCACTTCCTCATATCAGGGAGATCATATGATAGTTGTCTTTCTCCGATTGACTTATTTCGCTAAGCATGATACCCTCTAGTTCCATCCACGTCCTTGCAAATGGCAAGATTTCATTTCTTCTGATGGCTGCATAGTATTCCATCGTGTATATATACCATATCTTCTTTATCCATTCATCTGTTGATGGACATCTAGGTTCTTTCCATAGTTTGGTATTGTAGACATTGCTGCTATAAACATTCGGGTGCACGTGCCCCTTCGGATCACTACATTTGTATCTTTAGGGTAAATACCCAGTAGTGCGATTGCTGGGTCATAGGGTAGCTCTATTTTCAACACTTTGAGGAACCTCCATGCTGTTTTCCAGAGTGGCTGCACCAGCTGGCATTCCCACCAACAGTGTAGGAGGGTTCCCCTTTCTCTGCATCCTTGCCAGCATCTGTCATTTCCTGACTTGTTAATTTTAGCCATTCTGACTGGTGTGAGGTGATATCTCACTGTGGTTTTGATTTGTATTTCCCTGATGCCGAGTGATGTGGAGGACTTTTTCATGTGTCTGTTGGCCATCTGGATGTCTTCTTTGCAGAAATGTCTGTTCATGTCTTCTGCCCATTCCTTGATTGGATTATTTGTTCTTTGGGTGTTGAGTTTGCTAAGTTCTTTATAGATTTTGGACACTAGCCCTTTATCTGATATGTCGTTTGCAAATATCTTCTCCCATTCTGTCAGTTGTCTTTTGGTTTTGTTAACTGTTTCCTTTGCTGTGCAAAAGCTTTTGATCTTGATGAAATCCCAATAGTTCATTTTTGCCCTTGCTTTCCTTGCCTTTGGCGATGTTCCTAGGAAGATGTTGCTGCGGCTGAGGTGGAAGAGGTTGCTGCCTGTGTTCTCCTCAAGGATTTTGAATGGATTCCTTTCTCACGTTGAGGTCCTTCATCCATTTTGAGTCTATTTTCATTTTGAGTCTCTTTCATTTCTTCTGCAAATAATGAAAGTTTGATTTCTTCCTTGCTGATTGGATGCCTTTTCTTTCTTTCTTTTTTTTTTTTTTTTTGGTCTGATTGCTGTGGCTAGGACTTCTAGTACTATGTTAAATAAAAGTGGTGATAGTGTACATCCCTGTCTTGTTCCTGACCATAGAGGAAAAGCTCTTAAATTTTCCTATTTAAGATGATATTAGCTGTGGGTTTCTTAGAGATGGCCTTATTATTTTGAGGTATGTTCCCTCCAACCCCACTTTTTGAGAGTTTTTATCATGAATGTACAGTGTACTTTGTCAAATCCTTTTTCTTCATCTATTGAAATGATCATATGGTTCTTATCCTTTCTTTTTTTAACATGAAGAATCACCTTGATTGATTTGTGACTACTTAACCAAACTTGCAACCCAGGAATAAATCCTACTTGACCGTGGTGAATGACTTTTTAAATGTATTGTTGGATTTGGTTTACTAGTAATTAGTGGAGGATGTTTTGTTTCTATGTTCATCAGAGATATTGGCCTGTAGTTTTTTTGGTTGTTTTGTTTTGTCTTGTGTGTGTGTGTGTGTGTGTGTGTGTGTGTGTGTGATGTCTTTATCTGCTTTGGGTATCAGTGTAATGTTGACCTCAGAATGAATTTGGAAGTTTTCTCTCTCTCTCTCTCTCTCTCTCTCTTTTTTTAATAATTTGAAAATAGGGGGCACTTGGGTAGCTCAGTTGTTAAGCATCTGCCTTCAGCTCAGGTCATGATCCCAAGGGCCTGAGATCAAGCCCCACATTGGGATCCATGCTTGTTGGGAAGCCTGTTTCCCTCTCTCCCACTCCACCTGCTTATGTTCCCTTTCTCGCTGTGTCTGTCAAATAAATAAATGAAATCTTTAAAAAAAAATTTGAGAATAGGTATTAACCCGCCCTTCCTTCCTTCCTTCCTTCCATAAGCTTCACATGCAGCCTGGAGCCCAGCCTGAGGCTTGAAATCACAATCCTCGGATCAAAACCTGAGCTGAGGTCAAAAGTCAGAATCTTAACTGAGTGAACCACCTAGGAACCCCAAAATATTAACCCTTCTTTAAATGTTTGTAGAATTTTCCAGTGAAGCCATCTGGTTCTGGACTTTTATTTTGGAGGAGGTTTTTGATTACTGATTCAACTCCTTTTCCTGGTTATCAGTCTGTTCAAATTTTTTATTTCTTCCTGTTTCAGTTTTGGTCATTTATATGGTTCTAGGAATTTATTTACTTCTTCTAGACTGTCCAGTTTGTTGGTATATAGTTTTTCATAATGTTCTCTTGTAATTATTTATATTTCTATGGTGTTGGTTGTTATTTCTCTTCTTTCTTTTGTGATTTTATTTGTTTGTGTCCATTCTTTTTCCTTTTTGACAAGTCTAGCTAAAGGTTTATCAACTTTATTAATTTTTTCAAAGAACCAGCTCTTGGTTTCATTGATCTGTTCTATTCTTCTTCTATTCTGTTATTGTTTTTTTAGTTTCTGTATCATTTATTTCTGCTCTAATCTTCATTATTTCCTTCCTTCTGTGGCTTTAGGCTTTTTTTGTTGTTCTTTTTTTAAGATCCTTTAGGTGGTAGGTTAGGTTGTTTGAGATTTTTCTTGCCTTTTTTTTTTTAAGATTTTATTTATTTATTTGACAGACAGAGATCACAAGTAGGCAGAGAGGCAGGCAGAAAGAGAGAGAGGAGGAAGAAGACTCCCTGTGGAGCAGAGAGCCTGATGCGGGACTTGATCCCAGGAACCCGAGATCATGACCTGAGCCAAAGGCAGAGGCTTAACCCACTGAGCCACCCAGGCGTCCTTTTTCTTGCTTCTTGAATGGACCTATAATGCTATATACTTCCCTCTTAGGACCACTTTTGCTACATCAAAGATTTTGGACCATTGTATTTTCATTTCATTTGTTTCCATATATTTAAAAAATTTATTCTGTGTTTTCCTGGTTGACCTGTTGTTTAGTAGTATGTTATTTAAACTCCATTATTTGTGGTGTTTCCAGATTTTTTTTCTAGTTTCATAGTGTTGTGGGCAGAAGTTACATGGTATGACTTTAATCTTCTTAAATTTGTTGAAGACTGCTTGGTGGCCTAATATGTGATCTATTCTGGAGAATGTTCCATGTGGACTTAAAAAGAATGTGTATTCTGGTATTTTAGGATGGAAAGTTCCAAATATATGTGTTAAGTCTGGCCCAACATATCATACAAAGGCATCATTTCTTTGTTGATTTTCTTATTACACGATTTGTCCATTGCTGTTAGTGGGGCGTTAAAGTCCCCTGCTATTATTGTGTTTTTATCAACTAGTCCTTCATGTTTGTCATTAATTGTTCTATATATTTGGATGTTCTCATCTTGGGTGCATAAATATTTATAATTGTTATATCTTCTTTTTGGACTGTCCCCTTTCTTATGATATAGTGGCTTTCTTTGTTTCTTGTTACAGTCTTTGTTTTAAAAATCTAGTTTGTCTGATGCAAGTATTGCTACTCTGACTTCCTTTTGATATCCATTTGCATGATAAATGTTTCTTCAACCCCTCACTTTCAATCTGCAGGGGTCTTTAGATCTAGAATGAGTCTCAAGTAGACAGCATATAGATGGGTCTTGTTTCTTGTTTTTTTATGCATTCTGACACCCTATGTCTTTTGACTGGAGCATTTAGTCCATTTACATTCAAATAAATTATTGATATATATTTTTTGCCATTTTATTACTTGTTTCTGGAGAATTTTTCCGATCCTTTCTTGTCTTTCTCTCTTTCATGTTTTGCTATTTTTCTTTTGTGATATATTTGGATTTCTTTTTATTCTTTGCTTGTTTATTAGTGGTTTCTGATATATGGCTACCATTAGATTTGTATACAACCACTTCTGCAAATAGCAATCTATATTAAATTGATGGCCATTTAAGTTTGAATCTATTCTCTCTCCTCCCCATGTTTTACATGTATGTTGTATTTTATATCTTTTGTGTGTGTGTGTGTGTGAGTTCCTTGACTGATTTTTATAGAAATACTCATTTTTACTCCTGTGTTTTCTTCCTTTGTGTTTTTGGTCTCTGCTTTCCATTCAAAGAAGCCACTTTGACATTTCTTGCAGGGGGAGGAGTCAAGATGGTGGAGAAGTAGCAGGCTGAGACTACTTCAGGTAGCGGGAGATCAGCTAGATAGCTTATCTAAAGATTGCAAACACCTACAAACCCAACGAGAGATCAAAGAGAAGAAGAACAACAATTCTAGAAACAGAAAATCAACCACTTTCTGGAAGGTAGGACTGGCGGAGAAGTGAATCCAAAGCGACGGGAAGATAGGCTGCGGGGGGAGGGGCTGGCTCCCGGCAAGCAGCGGAGCAACGGAGCACAAAATCAGGACTTTTAAAAGTCTGCTCCGATGAGGAACATCTCTCCAGAGGCTAAACCGGGGTGAAGCTCATGCGGGGTCAGCGTGGCCTCAGGTCCTGCAGGGTCACAGAAGGATCGGGGGTGTCTGAGTGTCGCAGAGCTTACAGGTATTAGAACGGGGAAGCCGGCTACAGAGACAGAGCCGAGGAGTGAGCTCACAGCTCGGGGTTACGTTGAACCGGTCGCAGGCTCGGTGAGCTTGGAGCGCGGCCGGAGGCCAGGGTGACGGGAGTAATTGGGTGCTATTCTCTCAGGGCACACTTGAGGAGTGGGGCCCCGAGCTCTTGGGTCCTCCGGGCCGGAGACCGGAGGCCGCCATCTTCATTCCCGTCCTCCGGAACTCTACGGTAAGCGCTCAGGGAACAAAAGCTCCCGAAAGCAAACCCAAGCGGATTACTCAGCCCCACCCCTGGTAAGGACGGTGCAATTCCGCCTGGGGCAAAGACACTTGAGAATCACTACAACAGGCCCCTCCCCCAGAAGATCAACAAGAAATCCAGCCAGGACCAAGTTCACCTACCAAGGAGTGCAGTTTCAATACCAAGGAGAGCAGCGGAATTCCAGAGGAGGAGAAAGCAAAGCACGGAACTCATGGCTTTCTCCCCATGATTCTTTAGTCTTGCAGTTAATTTAATTTTTTTTCTTTTTCGATATTTTTTTTCTCTCTTCTTCTGCTAAATTTTTTTAACTTTTACCCTTTTCTTTTTTTATTAACGTTTTTTAACTAGTTTATCTAATATATATATATATATTCTTTTCTTTTTTATATTTTTTCTTTATTTGTTTTCTTTTTTTAAATTATTTCTTTCTTTCTTTTTTTTTTTTCTTTCTGAACCTCTTTTTATCCCCTTTCTCTCCCCTCACGATTTGGGATCTCTTTGGATTTAGTTAAAGCCTATTTTCCTGGGGTCTTTGCCACCTTTTTAGCATTTTACTTTCTCCTTCATATACTCTTATCTGGACAAAATGACAAGGCGGAAAAATTCACCACAAAAAAAAAGAACAAGAGGCAGTACCAAGGGCTACGGACCTAATCAAGACAGACATTGGTAATATGTCAGATCTAGAGTTCAGAATGACGATTCTCAAGGTTCTAGCCAGGCTCGAAAAAGGCATGGAAGATATTAGAGAAACCCTCTCGGGAGATATAAAAGCCCTTTCTGGAGAAATAAAAGAACTAAAATCTAACCAAGTTGAAATAAAAAAAGCTATTAATGAGATGCAATAAAAAAATGGAGGGTCTCACTGCTAGGATAAATGAGGCAGAAGAAAGAATTAGCGATATAGAAGACCAAATCACAGAGAATAAAGAAGCTGAGCAAAAGAGGGACAAACAGCTACTGGACCACGAGGCAAGAATTCGAGAGATAAGTGACACCATAAGATGAAACAACATTAGAATAATTGGGATTCCAGAAGAAGAAGAAAGAGAGAGGGGAGCAGAAGGTATATTGGAGAGAATTATTGAGAGAATTTCCCCAATATGGCAAAGGGAACAAGCATCAAAATCCAGGAGGTTCAGAGAACTCCCCTCAAAATCAATAATAGGTCCACACCCCGTCACCTAATAGTCAAATTTACAAGTCTTAGTGACAAAGAGAAAATCCTGAAAGCAGCCCGGGAAAAGAAGTCTGTAACATACAATGGTAAAAATATTAGATTGGCAGCAGACTTATCCACAGAGACCTGGCAGGCCAGAAAGAGCTGGCATGATATATTCAGAGCACTAAACGAGAAAAACATGCAGCCAAGAATACTATATCCAGCTAGGCTATCATTGAAAATAGAAGGAGAGATTAAAAGCTTCCAAGACAAACAAAAACTGAAAGAATTTGCAAACACCAAGCCAGCTCTACAGGAAATATTGAAAGGGGTCCTCTAAGCAGAGAGCCTAAAAGTAGTAGATCAGAAAGGAACAGAGACAATATACAGTGATAGCCACCTTACAGGCAATACAATGGCACTAAATTCATATCTCTCAATAGTTACCCTGAATGTTAATGGGCTAAATGCCCCAATCAAAAGAAACAGGGTATCAGAATGCATAAAAAAAACAAAACCCATCTATATGTTGCCTACAAGAAACTCATTTTAAACCCGAAGACACCTCCAGATTTAAAGTGAGGGGGTGGAAAACAATTTACTATGCTAATGGACATCAGAAAAAAGCAGGAGTGGCAATCCTTATATCAGATCAAATAGATTTTAAGACAAAGACTATAATAAGAGATGAGGAAGGACACTATATCATACTCAAAGGATCTGTCCAACAAGAAGATCTAACAATTGTAAATATCTATGCCCCTAACTTGGGAGCAGCCAACCATATAAACCAATTAATAACAAAATCAAAGAAGCACAGCAACAATAATACAATAATAGTAGGGGACTTTAACACTCCCCTCACTGAAATGGACAGATCATCCAAGCAAAAGATCAACAAGGAAATAAAGGCCTTGAATGACACACTGGACCAGATGGACATCACAGATATATTCAGAATATTCCATCCCAAAGCAACAGAATACACATTCTTCTCTAGTGTACATGGAACATTCTCCAGAGTAGATCACATCGTGGATCCTAAATCAGGTCTCAACCCAATCAAAAGATTGGGATCATTCCCTGCGTATTTTCAGACCACAATGCTCTGAAGCTAGAACTCAATCACAAGAGGAAATTTGGAAAGAACCCAAATACATGGAGACTAAACAGCATCCTTCTAAAGAATGAATGGATCAACCAGGAAATTAAAGAAGAATTGAAAAAAATCATGGAAACAAATGATAATGAAAACACAACGGTTCAAAATCTGTGGGACGCAACAAAGGCAGTCTTGAGAGGAAAATATATAGCGGTACAAGCCTTTCTCAAGAAACAAGAAAGGTCTCAGGTACACAACCTAACCCTACACCTAAAGGAGCTGGAGAAAGAACAGGAAAGAAACCCTAAACCCAGCAGGAGAAGAGAAATCATAAAGATCAGAGCAGAAATCAATGAAATAGAAACCAAAAAAACAATAGAACAAATCAACAAAACTAGGAGCTGGTTCTTTGAAAGAATTAATAAGATTGATAAACCCCTGGCCAGACTTATCAAAAAGAAAAGAGAAAGGACCCAGATAAATAAAATCATGAATGAAAGAGGAGAGATCACAACGAGCACCAAAGAAATGCAGACAATTATAAGACCATACTATGAGCAACTCTATGCCAACAAATTTGACAATCTGGAAGAAATGGATACATTCCTAGAGACATATAAACTACCACACCTGAACCAGGAAGAATTAGAAAACCTGAACAGACCCATAACCAGTAAGGAAATTGAAACAGTCATCAAAAATCTCCAAACAAACAAAAGCCCAGGGCCAGATGGCTTCCTGGGGGAATTCTACCAAACATTTAAAGAAGAACTAATTCCTATTCTCCTGAAACTGTTCCAAAAAAATAGAAATGTAAGGAAAACTTCCAATTTCATTATATGAGGTCACCATCACCTTGATCCCAAAACCAGACAAGGATCCCATCAAAAAAGAGAACTACAGACCAATATCCTTGATGAACACAGATGCGAAAATTCTCACCAAAATACTAGCCAATAGGATTCAACAGTACATTAAAAGGATTATTCACCATGACCAAGTGGGATTTATTTCAGGGCTGCAAGGTTGGTTCAACATACACAAATCAACCAATGTGATACAGTACATTAATAAAAGAAAGAACAAGAACCATATGATCCTCTCATAGATGCTGAAAAAGCATTTGACAAAGTACAGCACCTTTTCTCAATCAAAACTCTTCAAAGTGTAGGGATAGAGGGCACATACCTCAATATTATCAAAGCCATCTATGAAAAACCCACCGCAAATATCATTCTCAATGAGGAAAACTGAAAGCTTTTCCGCTAAGGTCAGGAACATGGCAGGGATGTCCATTATCACCACTGCTATTCAACATAGTACTAGAAGTCCTAGCCTCAGCAATCAGACAACAAAAGGAAATTAAAGGCATCCAAATCGGCAAAGAAGAAGTCAAACTATTACTCTTCGTAGATGATATGATAAAATATGTGGAAAACCCAAAAGACTCCACCTCCAAACTGCTAGAACTTGTACAGGAATTCAGTAAAGTGTCAGGATATAAAATCAATGTACAGAAATCAATTGCATTTCTCTACACCAACAAGACAGAAGAAAGAGAAATTAAGGAGTCAATCCCATTTACAATTGCACCCAAAACTATAAGATACCTAGAAATAAACCCAACCAAAGAGGCTAAGAATCTATACTCAGAAAACTATAAAGTACTCATGAAAGAAATTGAGGAAGACACAAAGAAATGGAAAAATGTTCCATGCTCCTGGATTGGAAGAATAAATACTGTGAAAATGTCTATGCTACTTAACGCAATCTACACATTTAATGCAATTCCTATCAAAATACCATCCATTTTTTTTTCAAAGAAATGGAACAAATAATCCTAAAATTTATATGGAACCAGAAAATAACCTCGAATAGCCAAAGGAATATTGAAAAAGAAAGCCAAAGTTGGTGGCATCACAATTCCGGACTTCAAGCTCTATTACAAAGCTGTCATCATCAAGACAGCATGGTACTGGCACAAAAACAGACACATAGATCAATGGAACAGAATAGAGAGCCCAGAAATAGACCCTCAACTCTATGGTCATGGGATTGGGAGGGAGACAAACTATAAGTGACTCTTAATCTCATAAAACAAACTGAGGGTTGCTGGGTGGAGGGGGTTGGGAGAAGGGGGGTGGGGTTATGGACATTGGGGAAGGTATGTGCTATGGTGAGTGCTGTGAAGTGTGTAAACCTGGCGATTCACAGACCTTTATCCCTGGGGATAAAAATATATCATATGTTTTTAAAAAATTAAAAAAAACATTTCTTGCAGGGCTGGTTTAGTGGTCACAAACTCCTTTAGTTTTTGTTTGTCTGGGAAACTCTTTTTTTTTTTTTTAAGATTTTATTTATTTATTTGACACAGAGAGATCACAAGTAGGCAGAGAGACAGGCAGAGAGAGAGAGAGGAGGAAGCAGGCTCCATGCCCAGCAGAGAGCCCAATGCGGGACTCGATCTCAGAACCCTGAGATCATGACCCGAGCTGAAGGCTGAGGCTTAACCCACTGAGCCACCCAGGCACCCTGGGAAACTCTTTATCTTTTCTTCTATTCTGAATGACAGCCTTGCTGGATAGAAGTGGGCTTTCTTTTCTTTCTTTCTTTCTTTCTTTCTTTTTTAAGATTTTTGTTTATTTATTTGAGAGAGAGTGGGGGAGGGGGAGTTGCAGAGGGAGAGAATCTTCAAGCAGACTCCACACTGAGTGAGGAGCCCAATGCAGGACTTGATCTCTTGCCCCGTGAGATCATGACCTGAGCTGAAAACAAGGGTCAGACCCTTGGGATGCCTGGGTGGCTCAGTTGCTTAAACGGCTGCCTTTGGCTCTGGTCCCAGGGTCCTGGAATCGAGTCCTGCATCATTGGGTTCCTTGCTCAGTGGGGAGCATTCTTCTCCCTCCGTCTTCCTCTCCCACTGCTTGTGCTTTCTCTCTGTCTCTCTTTATCTCTGGAAACAAACAAACAAAGAAAGAAAGTCAGACACTTAACCGACTGAGGCACTCAGGTGCCCCATGGATAAAGTATTCTTGGCTGCAAATTATTCCCATTCAACACTTTAAATATACCATGCCACTCTCTTCTGGTTTTCCAGGTTTCTGTTGAAACATCTCCTGCTAGTCTTATGGGCTTTCCCTTGTAAGTTACTGACTTTTTTTGCCTTGCTGCTTTTAAGATTTTTTATTACTACATTTTGCAAATTTAATTACAATGTCCTGGTTTGGCCCTGCTTTTGTTGATTTTGATGGTAGTTCTCTGTGTCTTTGGCTCTGGATGTCTGTTTCCTTACCCAAATTAGGGGAATTTTCAGTTATTATCTCTTCAAATAAATTTTTGTATCCTTTTCTCTTCTTCTAGGACTCCTGTAATATCAATGTTATTATACTTGATGGAGTCACTGAGTTTCCCAAGTCTATTCTTATTTTGCATAATTCTCTTTCTTTTGTTCACTCTGATTTCTTCCTGATACTTTGTCTTTTAGGTCATTAATTCATTCCCCAGCTTCTTCCAGCCTGTTTTTCTTTGCATCAAGTGTGTTTCTAATCTCTTTATGCAATCTGCATCTTTTATTCTTTTTTTAACTCTTTATCTCTGTTTAGGGTGTCGTAATGTCTTCCATTCTTTTCTGAAGTTCAGAGAGTATCCTTATGATCATTGCTTTAAAAATTCCATCAAGCATGTACTTATATTTCTTTCACTTGGATCTCTGGCCATGGCCTTGTCTTGTTCTTTCATTTGGGACAAATTCCTCTGTCTTCTCATTTTGTCTAAGTCTCTGCTTGCCTCTCTGTGTTAGAAGAGCCAGTTATATCTCCTGCTTCTGAAAGTAATGGTCTTATGAAGAGGAGGCCATGTAGCGATTAGGGTCTGGTGCTTCAGGGAGTGTCACTGTTGTGTGCTGCAGGCACTCTGCTGTTGTGTCCTGGTTGTTCTAGCCTTAAGGCCAGTCATGTGGAGAGGCTCTGGGCCTTGTTTTGTCCCTGGCATGAATGTAGTGAGTTTTAACTAAGTGTGCTCGGGTCTGCTTGTGAAATGAGACTTATCACCACCTCCACTAGAACTGAAGTCCTGCAAAATGCTCTGGTCAGGAGATTTGTGTTGGCAGGGTTTTGTGCTAGTCTTCTGGGGGAGGGGCCTTCCATGCTGGGACTGGTATAAACAAATTAGGCAGCCAGTGTCAGCACTGCTCTGCTTCCTGCATGTATATGCTAAGGGGGGGAGGGTAAATGACACCAGCCAGCTCCTTTGTTTTCAGGGAGACATCTCAATGAATGCTGCCTCTCAGGGAGGAACTCTGAGAAGGGTGGATAATCTCTCCACTATGTGCCCAGGCACTCATCAGATAGCTGTCTCCACACTGTTTACCCCCAGGTTGTCTGTCTACCTCCTCTCCAAGAGCAGTGCAGTACTCTATCCCAGCCAAGCCAACTGACCCTTAAAACTCCAGGCTTTAAGCCTCTTTGGTTGTAAGAACTAGTACAACTCAGCCCCTCTCCTTTTCAAAGCCAATGGCTATGAGAAAATGTTCTCTTTGTGTGTTCCCCTGTGTTATCCTTTCTCTCTCTCAAATAATACATAAATAAAATCTTTTTTAAAAATTAAAAATTAAAAATCTCCAGGTATCATTGTGGACTCATCTACTTCTTTCAGTTTTTTCTTTGTTAGGTTTTGCATGTGTGCGTGCATCCCATACTTAGCCAAGGAGCCAAGGGAATTACCATATGAATATTTCTGGCTCTTCTCTCCTCCTCTGGCCCCCTAGTACAGTGCGTCCTCTTTGGTTCCTTGTCCCACAAATGCCTGTCTTCTCAGCTGCTCCAGAAGCCCCTTGCTCTTGACTTAGGCTCTGTGTTTTGCAGGCTGAAGAATGTCCACAGGCATAAATCAGAGGCAAACCTGGAGCACACATCACTTATTTTTCTTTTTTCATGCTTTATAGCCCAAGGTCTCTGTTGCCTAACTCCTCAAAACAGCTGTTTCATATACTTTATCCAGACTTAGAATTGTTTATGGTGGAAGGGAAAGTATAGAACCAGTTACTCCTCAGATTGTAAGTTAACACATAAATGCTTCAGATTGTAAATAACACATAAATGCTGTATATTATTACCAGGAGAAGTTAATGCTACGTTTCATTTAGGGGTTTGTCTATTTGTTTGCTTATTAAGTATAACAACTTTAAATAGCAAAACTAAAACAAATTCAGGGGGAAGACAAAGAAGAGAAAGCATAACTTGCTTCTAGTTCCAAGTTGTCACCCCAGTGCTTAGACTCCCATTCAACGTGAGCAACCATATAGGACAGAGACTGAGTAAGAAATGGGATGTAGAATCAGAAAAATCTGAATTCAATTCGTACCCTCACCACTAGCTCCCTGGGTAACTTTGTGTAAGATATGAATTTTCTCTAGACTTTAGTTCTTGTTTTTTTTTTTTTTTTTAAGATTTATATATTTGAGAGGGAGAGCTCACATGAGCTTATGGGCAGAAGGGGCAAAAGGAAAGGAAGAGAATCTCAAGCAGACTCCCTGCTGAGTACAGAGGCTGACATGGAGCTCAATCTCATGACCCTGAGATCATGACCCAAACCAAAATCAAGAGTCAGTCAATTGCTTAACCCACTAGCCACCAAGGCACCCCTAGACTGTACTTTTAATATCTCTAAAACAGAGATTGATAATAGTGTCAACCATAGACCACAGCAGTTATTTCTTATCATACTTTCTTGAGATATTGAGGAAGATGTTTTATAATGATTGGAACATTCCAACTCCCAGGCCAGAAAAGTCCAGATAGGGAGCGAACCACACCCCTTTCCCTACCCATCATGTGCAAAACACATGCTGACCCCCACCTGTGATCACTTGCTTTCTGTCTGCTCTCTTGCACCTACCCCCCTAAACATCTTCCTATAAAGACCCTAGGTGTCCATCTTGCCAGTAGAGAGAGGTCAGTTGTTATGGCTTGAACCTGACACCATTCCTGGCTGTCAGCACCCAACATCAATTTCTCCCTTTCTCTTTTCCAAACCTTCATCTCATTATTGGCTTCTCTTGCAATGAGTTTATCTGAGTTTGTTTGGCAACAGTGTTGGCAAACCCAGCCAGGAGCTGTGCTTTTGATTTGTCCAGCCCCCTTGGAATTCCCCTGCACGGAGCAGTTGGCTGCAGCGATGTACCAGGAATAACCCGTTCATTTCCTGAGTTAATAGTTATGATAGATTGTTGGGTAACAAAAGTACCTAGTTCCTTGGGTTGTCCAGAAGACTAAATGTACCAAATATCGTGCCTGGAACTTAGAATTGTGATTGTTTTTGCTTTTGGTAAATTAATTTAGTTTATATGGAATTTAGTTCTGTTCCTTATTTTTTACCCTCACCTATCTACCACACAGACAAAAGCCCCATTCACACAAGGGTGCATGTGTGTGTGTGTGTGTCTCTGTGTGGTGTGTGTGTGTGTGTTCCAAAGTTGTAGAGTTGTATAAGATTTTGTTCTATTGGCCTCACCCTGTTGATAGTGATGCTATCCGCTAGGAATGCTTGGGACACTCACCATTGCCCATACTACTGGTGGTGATACCTTGCAGATATCTCCCCATCAGAGCCAATAGTGTGGCTGGACTGGCCCTGGTGGTTCTTGTTGTGATTGCAAGATGTGTGTAAGCAAAAATCCATCAGGAAACTCTGAGAAACAAGATGTATTACAAATTTGAGAGGGTACATGACATGTCTGAAGGCCATGGAGTGAGGTCACAGGTAGCAAGATGGGGTACAGGGAGCAAGCAAGGACTTGGGGCTCTGCCTTTATTAGGGTGGAAGGTGGAGTGCCTACAGTTTTGAGGTTCACTGTATCGGTGAATTTAAAACATAAGAGCAGGAATTGGAGTGCAGGAAGGGAGAAGCAGGGTCCCTCAAGCAATCAGTTATCTGGATTACCCAACTTTCTCATAGGAAACTTCACAGTTGGGGCTGACAGTTTCTTACTTAGTTGTTTTACTCATAGCTGTGACAGAGCTGGAAATATGTTTATTCCAGAGCCATGTCTCCGGAATCAAAAGTGTTAAGTCAGGCATTTACGTTATGATCAGAAAGCTTAATGTCAGGCCTTTAGGACACAGATTTCATCACAGAAAACCAACAGTATAAAACTGAATACTAGGGATACAGATGGCCCTTCTTTTCACTACATCTGTATCTTTGGGGTAAATACCCAGTAGTGCAATTGCAGGGTCATAGGGAAGCTCCATCCTCAATTTCCCGAGGAATCTCCACACTGTTCTTCAAAGTGGCTGCACCAATTTGCATTCCCACCAACAGTGTAAGAGGGTTCCCCTTTCTCCACATCCTCTCCAACACATGTCATTTCCTGTCTTGCTAATTTTGGCCATTCTAACTGGTGTAAGGTGGTATCTCAATGTGGTTTTAATCTGAATCTCCCTGATGGCTAGTGATGATGAACATTTTTTCATGTGTCTGATAGCCATATGTATGTCTTCATTGGAGAAGTGTCTGTTCATATCTTCTGCCCATTTTTTGATATGATTATCTGTTTTGTGTGTGTTGAGTTTGCAGCAGCAATGGCCACGGTTGCCAAACTGTGGAAAGAACCAAGATGCCCTTCAACGGACGAATGGATAAGGAAGATGGGGTCCATATACACTATGGAGTATTATGCCTCTATCAGAAAGGATGTAGCAAACTTTTGTAGCAACATGGATGGGACTGGAAGAGATTATGCTGAGTGAAATAAGTCAAGCAGAGAGAATCAATTATCATATGGTTTCACTTATTTGTGGAGCATAACAAATAACATGGAGGACATGGGGAGATGGAGAGGAGAAGGGAGTTGAGGGAAATTGGAAGGGGAGGTGAACCATGAGAGACTATGGACTCTGAAAAACAACCTGACGGTCTTGAAGGAGCGGGGGGTGGGAGGTTGGGGGAACAAGGTGGTGGGTATTAGGGAGGACACGTATTGCATGGAGCACTGGGTGTGGTGCAAAAACAATGAATACTGTTACGCTGAAAAGAAATTTAAAAAAAATTTTAAATTAAAAAAACTGAATACTAGGTACATTCCACTCTTTAAAAATTCCTTCAATCAATTTCAGGGGAGATTGAGATCCAGCCTACAACTCTGTTACTAAGTCCTTACTCCACTCTCTTATCAATCCCTCCACTTATAAATTTCTATTCTAGAACACAGAAGGTTAAACCACACTTTCTACCCATAAAAGTCTTTCCCAATACAAAAACCACTTTTCTCCCAACAGGATTTTTTTTTCTCTGCTGTTGATGTAGTAACTTTTTTCACACCCAGTTACATTTGGTTTACATTTTGGAATTCTAAATAAGAATTTCAATTTGAAAAATGATATTCACTACTAAAAATAGGGAGAAAGTTTTAAAATAACTTTAAACTGGGCCAGTCTTAAAAAGTAAAAAAGGCAACATATCTTATGTCTGAGAAACTGTTGTGTGAACCACATGAACAGCCACGTTAGACAAATCAGCCCAGGTGGCACAGGCCCTACCCTCCACATTCTTTCTTTTTGTTTAACCACACCCTTAAGTACACCCTGGGGGTATAGCATCCTTGATCCTGCTCAAGAGATCCAGTTCTTACAGGAGATGGGCTTCTGGAGGTCTACTCATCTTGCCCCTGCCCAACACATGGTTTTGTATGTAAGTCTCCTTTGGCCTTTGGAGGTCATTTTGCATATACCTCCATTTCACAGAACAACTGTGTTGGTAAGTTCAAAGTTTCCTGAGAATGCCAGACCATATTGATCGGTATTCAGTTGAATCATATATCTTGTGAAAAAATTAGCAAAGGAATAAAGAAGAACGTCAAGAATACACCATAATCTTTACGAAGCCAACAAAATGTGGCACCATTTTGTGGAAGCCTAACTACAGAGCTAACTGAAGTTCTCTAAAGCAGAAGTGATTTTTAATGGCCTCAAAGGCTATGAAATCAGAAGCATGGCATTTTTAGAGCAATGAAAGAGCCTCCATTGTAAGCTAATTCAATCTCCTCACTTTTAAGCCACCACCTCATTAATAACACAGCTGAGCTCAAGTTGAGGTTTCTTTTATTTATTTATTTATTTTTATTTATTTATTTAACAGAGAGAGAGATCACAAGATGGCAGAGAGGGGGAAAGCAGGATCCCTGCTGAGCAGAGAGCCCGATGCGGGGCTTGATCCCAAGACCCTGAGATCATGACCTGAGCCAAAGGCAGTGGTTTAACCCACTGAGCCACCCAGGTGCCCCCAAGTTGAGGTTTCTTGACTCCAAGTGCATTCAATAGTCCATGACATCATGGCTGCCATATAGTCCATATCAGTACAGGGCTCAGGGCATATGTGATGAGACCTAAGAAAATCTAGAAGTTGCTATGAAAAGGGAAAAATGAGTGTTGGGTCTGAAAACACTTTGTTCAAGTTATTATGCCTTCTGCTAAGGTCTGAATGTGTACCCCTCAAATCCATATGTTGGAACCTGCCCCTCAGAGTGATGGTAAAGGAGGGGAAGCCCTGGGAAGGACTAGGTCCTGACAGCAAAGCCCTTATGAATGGGATTCGTGCCCTTATGAAAGAGGCCTCAGAGGGAACGTTTTCTTAACATGTGAAGTTAACAGTGAAAAGATAACTATCTAGGAAGTAGACCCTCACTAGACTCCAAATCTGGTGCCATGATCTTAGACTTCCCAGCCTCTAGAGCTGTGAGAAATAAAAGCTTATGGTTTAAAAGTCATCCATTCTGTGGATTTTTTTTTAAAGATTTTTTAAAAATTTATTTATTTGACAGAGATCACAGGTAGGCAGAGAGGCAGGCAGAGAGAGAGGAAGAAGCAGGCTCCCTGCTGAGCAGAGAGCCCGATGCGGGGCTCCATCCCAGGACCCCAGGATTACAACCTGAGCTGAAGGCAGAGGCTTTAACCCACTGAGCCACCCAGGCGCCCCTCTGTGGTATTTTTTTTTTAAGATTTTATTTATTTATTTGACAGAGAGAGAGAGAGAGAGAGATCACAAGTAGGCAGAGAGGCAGGCAGAGAGAGAGGGGGAAGCAGGCTCCCTGCTGAGCAGAGAGCCTGATGCAGGGCTCCATCCCAGGACCCTGGGATCACGACCCGAGCAGAAGGCAGAGGCTTTAATCCACTGAGCCACCCAGGCGCCCCTGAAGATATTTTTATGTAATAGTGCATATGAGATCACTGTCACTATGTCTGGACACAGTTGGCACAAATGAACACTAGTAACCTCCCTTTTCTTAGTCATACTAGTATGCAAGTTGAATTCAAGGCCAAATCACATGAACAAAAAATCCCAACAAGCATCCATAGTTGAGAGACCATGAAATATGTAAACATTTTTGGTGGTACACTCTGTTGGGATCAAGGTAGGCTGGGCCTGCCCTTCACAGTGTCACTTGGCTGATGAGTGAAGAGAAATGCCTAGGTAATTCTGCTCTGAGATCTTCCAGGCCCAGCCTGGTTTCCAGTCTGTTCATCCTTCTTACTGGCTTCCCACTCATACCCCAAGGGCAGGCTCAGTGCTCTTCTAGTTCTCAGAACCAATCTTGACCTGGGGCCTGATGTGCTCAGATGACTCCAACTCCGTATTTGGCTGCCAGTCTGATTCTGACCTATTGCCCAGATGGTTAGAAATCTGTGTGTGCTCCTATTTGATTCCTGGCCCTGTTGACCTGATTTCTACTTGACCCGGGCCTTTTTATCATTTTGTTGTACGCTGATAATAACTCCACTACCTTGCCATGTTGGCCACTCCTGCAGCCAAAAATTACAATGGCTGCCTGGAACATCATGCTTTCCCAAAAGGCCATGCCTATGTTACCATGTCATCATCTTGTCCTTAAGCTACATCTAAATGATCCAAGGAAAGGAAGCAGTAACCTAACAGGTTCTTGCTGGCAAACTCTGAGAACTTAGAAACAGGATATGGTAGAAGCTGAGTCACCACTGGCAATGTTCAGGAGAAAAGCCCACAGGTTCTTCCTGTTTCTGAAGGTCCAACCCTGTGACTACCCTTCCTGAGACTTGGCCTTTTAGCTTTGCCTTCTCTTGTAAGCTTGCACAATTAACCTAATTTCTGCTTAAGTGATAGAAGATCAGTTTCTGGTGTTTGTCTCCATATGTGCCTTATCCCATACACATCTCAGTTGCTGACTACCTGAAGGCTGTGTGTCCTGCTGTGAGCCCACAACTTCTCCTTCAAGCCAAATCTTAAAGCCTAAAAATTACACACTAGTATTTCACCCTGATATTTGCCCCAGCTTCTCCATAGATTCAGAATTTTTGGAACTTGCTCTTGTAATAGCAATTTCTGTGGTCATATCCATTTATTCATCCACCCATCCATCCATCCATCCATCCACCCATCCATCCATCCATCCATCTGTATGTAGCATCTACTGCACACAAGGCACTGTTCATGGTTCTGGGGTCACAAAATTAGAGCAGATTGGGGCACCTCAGTGACTAAGTTGGTTGAGCCCCCAACTCTTTTTTTTTTTTGAGATTTTATATATTTATTTGACACAGAGAGAGAGACAGTGAGAGAGGGAATATAAGCAGGGAGAGTGGGAGAGGGAGAAGCAAGCTCCCCGCTGAGCAGAGAGCCCAACGTGAGGTGTGGGGCTCGATCCCAGGACTCCATGATCATGATGCAAGCAGAAGGCAGACACTTAACTGAGTCCCCCAGGCACCTGAGCCCCCAACTCTTGATCTCAGCTCAGGTCTTGATCTCAGGGTCTTGAGTTCAAGCCCCACCTTAGACTCCACAGTAGGTGTGGAGCCTACTTAAAAATATGTATACATAAAGATATAGATATTTATATCTATCTAGATAGATAGAACATTCTTGTTTTTCAACATCATAGACTAGTGAAGATAATTGCCATACCAAAAAATAATCTCATACTTAGGGCTAAGGACTGTAACGGAGGTACAAACATGGGCAACGAAAGCACCAAGTTGGGAACAAATGGCTATCTTCATAAAAGAGGTCAGAAAGTCTTCACAGAGTAGCTAATGTTTAACATGAGTATTGGAGAAAGGACAAGTTCACCAAGAGAAGAAGGGTAGTACTGCTTTAAGAAAACAGTGTAAGAATGACAAATTTCTTAACTATTTAACTTTGTAATCCCATTTTGGGGATTTATCCTGCAGATAAATGTACTTGTAACAAATGTATTTGTACTTGTAACAAATGACTTACATACAAGATTAACAATTGCAGCATTATTTGTAAGAGTTTGCAATTAAAAATAAGCCACGTGTTAATTAATGAGCACCTCTTAAATAAATATGGTATAGTCACTTGGTGGAATACTATGCAGCTGTAAAAAAGAATGAAGAACCTCTCTATGTATGAAAGCTCTCTAATATAAGAGGTTTTTTTTTTTTAAGATTTTTTTATTTATCTGAACGATAGCATGAGCAGGGAAAGGGGCAGAGGAAGAAGAGGGAGAACCAGACTACCCCCTGAACACAGAGTTTGCCGCAGGGCTCAATCCAGGACCCTGAGATCATGACCTGAGCAAAAGACCACCACTTAACTAACTGAGTCACCCAGGCATCCCTAATATGAGAGATCTTTAAGATGCAGTGTTAAGTTTAAAAAGATACAGTGTTGGGGCGCCTGGGTGGCTCAGTGGGTTAAAGCCTCTGCCTTCGGCTCAGGTCATGATCCCGGGGTCCTGGGATCGAGCCCCACATCGGGCTCTCTGCTCAGCGGGGAGCCTGCTTCCTCCTCTCTCTCTGCCTGCCTCTCTGCCTACTTGTGATCTCTGTCTGTCAAATAAATAAATAAAATCTTTAAAAATAATAATAATAAAATAAAAAGATACAGTGTTAAGTTGAAAAAAAAGCAACATTTAGAATAATACTGTCTTTTGTTTTAAGTGGGATAAAACAAAAATACACATTCATATTCACATTTATATGAAAAAGCTGTATACATAATATATATCTGATAAAAGTAGTTACTATTGGGTCTGGGGATAGTGGAAGGGGTGGGAATAAGACTTTTCATTGAATACTTAATTTTTTAACTAAAATATTATCTATTAAAAATGTGAATAATTTTTTTCAAAGACTACATTGCAGGGAAACAACGAAGTTGGATGAATATAGGGCTCACAAGACTACTTTTTTTTTTTTTTAACAGCTCCATGAATCAGAAACTTTCTGGCAAAAGGAAATCTAAAGAGAATGTCTTATTTCATCTCCCTCTTATGTGGGTAGTAATACTCTAACAGCAATTACATAATATGAGAATAGGCACCTTTAAAAACAAAAACATGAGTAGAGACTTATGGCTGGTGAGAAAGCAAAACATTGTTGGCAGGGAGGCCTACCTTCTAGATTTGGAAGCAGAATTTAAATTCCTTCCTATGTGGGTGTATTCATTCAATTTAAACAACATTCCTTCTGCCTTATTCCTGAAAGGATGTGATGGCTTTTCATTCACAACACTGGGAAAATAAAACGAATAAAACTGTATATCCTAAAGTCATCTTCCAATTACCAAAAAAAAAAAAAAAAAAAAAAAAAAAAAAAAAAATCAGTGAAATTTCAAGCTTTAAAAGCCTCCGTTGTGGAGAGGTGAGGATACAAGGCTGAAAAGTCTAGACTTACTCCATCCAGGCAATGAGCCAGTGAATGTCATCATACAGGCCTTTTTTTTTTCTTTAAGATTTTATTTGTTTATTTTTTTAAAAGATTTTATTTATTTATTTGACAGAGAGAGAGATCAAAGGTAGGCAGAGAGGCAAACAGAGAGAGAAGGGGAAGCAGGCTCCCTGCCGAGCAGAGAGCCTGATGTGGGGCTTGATCCCAGGATCCTGGATCACGACCTGAGCCGAAGGCAGAGGCTTAACCCACTGAGCCACCCAGGCGCCCCTTATCTGTTTATTTTTGAGAGGGGGAGAGAGAGAAAGAGAGAAGGAGCAGGAGTGGGGAGGAGGGGCAGAGGGAGAAGCAGACTCCCTGCTGAGCAGCGAGCCCAATGGACGGACATGGGACTCAATCCCAGAGCCCCAGGATCATGACCTGAGCCAAAGGCAGATGCTTAATGACTGAGCCACCCAGGCGCCCCTCAAACAGGCTTTTTATGTATTTTTTCCATCCTTTCAAGCCTTGGTACATCCCTCTTTAAAAGAAAAACAATAATCCCCTCTTAGCCATTTCATACCACCTGATTATTATAAAATTCATTCAGACACTTAAATGAAAGAAGACATAACTAAGTGAAATCAGTGTCATTCAAATTCAAGTGTCCCCTAACATTTACCATTACCTGGTAATGAGAGTTCAGTCTTCAGTTTAATAGTTTGAAAAGCTTTGTTTTCAGTTTCCTAAAGGATGACCAGATTTGGGAAGATTGGGTCATTCTACCAAAATTCAAGGGAATCTTGGTTGTTGTAGACAGCTGTTGTTTGTGTCTACCCATTATTGCCTGCCTTCCTTTGGGAAATTATTCTTCTCCAGTACACTTGCCAACTCTGATTTGGATTTCCGGTGGAGCTGTCACTCACAGTGTCTAATCATGTGGGCACAGGGTGACCTACATCTGGCCGAACATAGTAGCTCATTCCTCTAGCCCCAGTCATTGTTTCAAAGGAATGGGCCATCCTGCGGTGGGCATGTATTCTGAGCTGGATTAATTACCCTCTTCGGTTGTTGCCATGGAGCTAGATCAGAGGTGGTCTTACCTCTCAGATCACAAAAGCTGGAAGGATATAAATATGGCAACCAGCAGCCATATAAACTCTATGTGAATATTATCAAATTTGGAAAGCTGCTCAAATTTTTTAAAGTCATTTGGGTGATTGCCATTGTGTGTGATTAAAAAATGTTTCATGGTATGATTTTGCTTTACAATTAAAAAAAAATTAGGGGGGGGGGTTGCCTCAGTGGCTCATTTGGTTAGGCGTCTGGCTCTTGGTTTCAGCTCAGGTCGTGGTCTCAGGGTCCTGGGATCCAGCTCAGCATCAGGCTGTGCACCCAGTAGGGAGTCTGCCTGGGATTCTTTCTCTCCTTCTTCCTCTGACCCTCCTCCCTCACATGAATGAATAAATCTTAAAAAAACAAAAAACAAAAAACCATGGGGAATATAGAAAAAATATCAAATCACTATGATGGATACCTGAAACTGATAGGATATTGTATGTCAACTATACTTCTATTAAACACACACACACACACATGCAAGAGAAACTAACAGGCCAATTAAACTTTTGAGGTGGTCATATGTACAGGACACCTTATAGAGTTGGGACAGAGCGGTAGGGATCGAGTGGGAAGGACTTCACAGGGCTAAAGCACTGTAGTTGAATCTTACATGATTTGAATGAACAGAGGAAATACTGCCCACATTTTGGGCAGCAAAGAGTGCAAGCCAGAAGATGGACCTGACAAGAGCCAGGAGTGGGTGTCAGTAGCAGGGAAGTACGCCAAAAAACCTGAGTTGTAGCTGAGAGTCTCGAGACTAAGGGAGGACAAAGACCAGCACTGAGCTGAGGTAAGGGGTACAGAAAAGGAGCCTCTTCTGGCCTGAGGTCGAGAAGGTGGCAAGGAGCAGGACCAGAGTGAGATGCCTACCTCAGATTTACATGCACTAGACATAATTACATGCATTTTTTTTTAAGATTTTGTTTATTTATTTGAGAGAGAGAGTGAGGGGCAGAGACAGAGAGAGAGAGAGTGTGTGTGTGTGTGTGTGCGTGCACGCTCACGAGTTCAGGGAGGGGCAGAGGGGGAAGCAGACTCCCCCACTGAACAGGGAGCCTGATGCGGGACTCGATCCCAGGACCTTGGGATCATGACCTGAGCCTAAGGCAAATGCTTAACTGACTGCACCATCCACGTGCCCCAAAATTACATTCCCTACTGCCTGTTGTCTATGGAAGCAAACTGTGTATGGCCCTACACCCCACAGCAGCCCGTCACCATGGCCACAACTTGTTAGAACAGAAGTGAAGATAGGACAGGGTCGTCTGGATCCTGACCAATGGCCTAGAATGATCTTGCATGTAGGGCTTTTCCCAAGCAGGGAGAACTGGGCCAGTCCTCTCCTCTCTCTTTCTCCCTCTGGCTTTTGTTTTCTCTCTCTCCGGAGAGGCGGAGAAAAGTTTTTTATAACTCCAAGGGCTTATATGAAAGGTTATGAAGTAGACTGTAGGCCAGAAATAGGCTTGCCAGGGGCCCCTGGGTGGCTCAGTAGTTAATTAAGCAGCTGCCTTCCACTCAGGTCGTGATCTCAGGGTCCTGGGGTCGATCCCTTCATCGGGCTCCCTCCTCAGCAGGAAGTCTTCTTCCCCTGCTTGTGTTCCTCTCTTGCTGTCTTGCTCTCTGTCAAGTAAAGAAATAAAATATTAAAAAAAAAAAAAAAAGGAATCGGTTTGCCAGGTAAAATAACAGTTAAATTTGAATTTCAGATTAACTATAACAATACCATTTTTTGGTATAAGTATGTCCCAGGTAGTGTATGAGGCATATTTATACTAAAAAGTTAAAATAACCCAGTGAGCCATCCCGGCGCCCCTTCTTCCCTTTTTTTTTTTTTTTAAGGTTTTATTTATTTATCTGTTTATTTATTTATGAATGAGAAAGAAATTGAGAGCAGAGCTGGGGGTGGGGGAAAGGAGAAGAGGCAGAGGGAGCAGCCTCCTTGCTGAGGGGGAGTCTGACATGGGGCTAGATCCCAGGACCCTGAGATCATGACCTGAGCTAAAGCCAGACACTTAACAAACTGAGCCATCCAGGCTCCCCATGTAGGTTTCTTTTGTTGTTGTTTGTTTTTAAACAGGGACAAAGCCATGCAGATCTGTCTTTTCCTGCCCTAAGGATGTAGGCTCCAGGTGTCTCTGATGCTGGGAGCCTCTGCCCCAGTGCCGCTGGTATGTCTTTCATCCTGGCTCTTCTGGAAGCCCACTAAGCCATTAGAGAGCACTTATTGTTCCTTCCTGGGAACCTTAGCTGCCCCATTGTCCCTGCCCAGACTCACAGTGTACTAGGAGTGAGGGGTGGGCTCTCATCACTAGTGAGTCAGGCTATGACTGTGTTAGACTTAAATTTTTTCATCCTCCTACATATCAGGGAAAGCCTTCCAGACTAGGTCTTCAAAAGGGGAAAATCTGTTGTAAATGTCCCCTCTCTCCACACTTCAAACCCTCTCCAGATAATGTAGCCTCTCTTTGAAGCCCTGGATTAGGTGCCCTCATGCCCTCCCACTCCCTCAAAAAACCCCTGCCCTCCCTGTCAGAAGACATGCCTCCCCTAAGGCTTTGGTGCGTGCTTGCAAACTTGAGCCTGTGAGCGGTTGCCCTTTGCTTAGTCAAGCTGACTTGTGGACGGTGAGGATCATCCCCAGTGTTTGATGTACTTGACTTCCTTAGAAATGTACCCAAAAAGCCATGCACACCTCTCTAAAGTCAGTAGTTTTTTTTCGGCTACCATGTCTGATCACATACAAGAGAAGGATATTCTTTCTGAAAATGGTACTTCTTTGGCAAGTTGCAAACGAGTAATTGTGTTGAGAATAACTTCCTTTTTAAAAAATTTTATTTGTTTATTTGACAGAGAGAGAGAGAGAGCACACAAGCAAGGAGGAGTGGCAGGCAGAGGGGGAGGAAGAAGCAGGCTCTCCACTGAGCAGGGAGCCCGATGTGGGGCTCAATCCCATGACCTGGATTCATGACCTGAGCTGAAGGCAGACACTTAACCCTACCCAAGTGCCCAGAGAAAAAAATAGTATCTTTTCCCTGGATTTAATTCACATGACCAGAGGTATATATTGCCCCCTTTACCATCCAAGGGAGCAGTGTCGGATCTCGAGAGATTCTTCTTTATCATCTCTCTCCTCCCTTCTAACAGAGGTAGAAGGTGAAAGTTCTCCCATCAATTTAGCAGTCTACATAGAGAGGCAGTGAGAACCCCTGATAGAGACGGAAGCAATGGAGAAGTGCACAGTAAAAGCCAGAAAGCCATGAGAGAAAATTCGTGTTGATTCCCAGCATCAGATCCTATGTTTTGGACTTCCATAAAAACTCTCCATATACTTATAAAGATAAGCACAGCAAACCACCTTCATCTAAAAAAGGGGTCAGCAACTTTCTGTAAAGGACCAGATAGTAAGGATTTCAGGTTTGGCAGGCCACACAGTCTCTGGCAACCACTCAGTTCTGCTATTGTAAAAGCAAAAGCAGCCACAGGCATGTCATAAGCATGACTATGTTCCAATAAAACTCTATTTACAAAACCCAGTCACAATACCATTCTCCAGTTAAAAAAAAATAACTGGAGCTCCTTGAAGAAATGGCTTATTCTAGACATTGGGTGGGGAATCCATGAGTCAGGGTATCTTGTAGTGCCAGTAAGTAAGGAAGGGCTCAGAAAACAAGACGACAAGGAGCCTGTTGGAAAGGGACACAGGAGCCAACCCGAAAGAGCTTCTCATGGCCAAAGCAAGAACAGTTTGAGCAACAGCATGGGGGGAGGTGGGAGAGAGGGAGAGGGACAAGCTGACTCCATGCTGAGCACAAAGCCCATTGTGGGGCCAGATCCCACAAGCCTGAGATCATTACCTGGACCAAAATCAAGACAGAGGCCCAACTGAAGGAGTCACCCAGATGCTCCCTGGAGGTGGCTAAGTTAAAGCCAGGGAAATTGTAGTTCTGAGTGCGAGAACCCAAAAGAGGAAGTGACCGGGATGAAAGCTCTGGAGAGGTTGGTTTGCATTTGAAAGGAGCACTCAAAGGAGAGTCTTTTACTATCTGTACGAATTGGCGGTTGGCGGTGTTAGGTCCATAATCAAAGGAGTGAGACTGATACAAAGCGAAGGTCAAGCAAAGCTTTATTTTGCGCCAAGCATCGAGAACCAAACTGACCGTTCGGGGTTGCCTCTTACAGAGAGGAAGACCCCTCCCTGCCTTACCGACTAACTTTTATAGAGCAAAGGCCATGTGGTTGGGCCTGGCCACACACAGGTGGACAATGAGATTGTAACACACAGAAAAAGCTGCACAGTCATGCTAGGTCACACATGGGTAGCCAATTGAATTACAATTTACCCTAGTAGATATTTGAACTAGCCTATCACCTTGGTCAGAATTGGCGCCCAAAAGGTGGGACCCATACTCCTTGGTAGCTAGGGAGAGAGTATGTGTGCCCCACTGATTGGATGTCTCCACCTGGCCTAACCTGCCCTTGTATTTGGGCTTTGTTACCTGGGACTGGTTTCCCGGACTTGCTTTTAAGTAAGTTCCCTGGGGGGAGGGGGGGGAGGGTCAGTTTAAGTTTTACTGCATAAACAACAAATCACTGTTTAACCGGATGGAATCGCTCCGGCTAAATAGGCCCTTACAGGTGGGAGGGCCAGTCTCTTCAGGGTTTGCAAGATGTCAAAGCATCAGAAACACATGGTTAATACGGTAGTATTGGATGATAACCCAAAGCATAAAATAAATGCCCATGAATCCAAACTGATATAAATAAAAGATAGAATATTTAAACACATGGAGAAGAGTCAAGTCTCTCTTATAGAATTCTAGAGAATTTAGGTAACTCCTCTCCATTCTAGGAGATGGAGCTTAATTTCTACCCTCCTGTCTTGAGGATAAGCTGTGCATACTGACTTGCTTCATCAGAGTATGGAGGATGGGAAGAGAGGGAAAAGATGTTTCATCCAAGACGAAGGCAGAATCTTGTGTCAGAGAGTGTTTCATGATCCGATCCTACACTTCTAGCCTTCAGTCATTTTCTATCATTTCCAGGATCTGTTCCCCTTACATGAATGAATGTGTCTCCTAGAGGAACTAAGGTAAGTTAAGCAGATAGAGGAACATCTGGTTGTAGAATCTTAGGATGGTACGAGCCTCCTGTCATGGGAATCAGAAAATAGCCCATGTTCCCTCCAACAAAAATGGTCGCTTCTCCCAACTCTCTTCTTCACATCCACTGTCCCTATAACTGAAGGGGGCCAGAACATTTTCTGACTATATTTTATTACCAATGCTTTCTTACTCTCTTCATTTCCTCAAAAGAAAATAAATAGTACAGGTATTCTAAAGCAATGAGTTGGGGGCAATTTAGAGAATAAAAAGAAAGTCATTATGCAAATATGTTAAGTTATTCAACCTTGAGAAGCATTGTTGCTTAGAATGAAAGGGGATGCTAGAGTCTTGGTTTCTGCCTCAGTTGTTAGCATTCCTTGTAATGAATGCCAAGTCTCTGGCGATCTTACTCCTCACTGAATGGTTATTATTCAACCAACTGCCTTTATGACTAAGAGCCCTCCAGCTGTCTTTCCCAGTCTCATCATTCCCTTTCTGTCCTTCTACTACTTTCTTCGGCAGAGAGAAACCCCCACATGGTCCCCTGGCTTTAGGAAAGCCCACCTGAACACACGATCCGTTGAAGCAGAGAATCCGGGAAAAGTAAGTACCAAGCAAAAGATTTTTGCATCATCTCTTTTTTTTTTTTTTTTTAAGATTTTATTTATTTGAGAGAGAGAGACTGAGAGCCAGAGAGCACGAGTTGGGTGAAGGGCAGGGGGAGAAGCAGACTCCCCGCTGAGCAGGGAGTCCAATATGGGGCTCAGTCCCAGGACTCCAGAATCATGACCTGAGCTAAAAGCAGATGCTTAACCTACTGAGCCACCCAGGCACCTCTTCTTTGTTTTTTCAATGAGGAGTTCCCAACCTTTTGTGGAGAAGAGCTAGCTAGTTATTTCCTAAACCCTTACAAAGTCTAAAGGGCTTTTGCCTCTACCCTTTCTCAACAAAAATGCCACCTGTTAGTGTGATGGCCCCTGGTTGTGCAGGGCCTTTTTTTTTTTTTTTTTTTTTTTTTTTAATCTGGTGGGAATGCCTGCCCTACAGAGCCTGAAGGAAAGAAAGGTCAAGCACTTTGTGACTGTCATTTAAATTTAAAATTGAGGTATGCCCCCTGTTAATTGTGGCTCCAATGTAAATGTAAACAACTGAAAAACCAGTTGGCTTAGTTCACAAGCAGGGGAGCTTTGGTAATTCATCAAGAGAGATTTATGCTCAGTTGCAGCAATAGGTTGCAAAGGGGTGTGTTTTTTTAGAGACACAATTTTTTTGATGATTGAGTTCTTTGGGGAGGCTCTGCATTTAGGCAGACAGTGGGGTTAAGGGGGGAAAATGCCTATTCTCCAATGCCTTCAGCTCAAAATACATTTTGTTCTGCATTGGCTACTAGGGACCCCTTAAGCCTTATTCCAAGTAGAGGCTGCTTGCTGATGATAAGATTTGACTGAGTGCCATGTTGTGATTGCTGCTCACCACTAATCCCTTCCCCACTAATCCTTGGAATCCACACCCCTCAAGCTGTAAAGGCAAAAGTACCCAGTTTGTAAAGGCAAAAGTTCCCAGTACCACACATTACAGTGACAAGAACCACCTTTCTCTGACGTGTGTTCTGGTCCTGCCCCTAACCACTGCTGCTCATGAACCACTGTGGTCTCCACTCCTGAAGCCAGGGTAGCTAAGTCCCAGAATGTAGGTTAGAATTCTTTCACCTCAAGGGTGACCTCATTCTCTGGAGAGAGAGCTCCCCCTGTTGAGAGATCTGGACCAAGTCTTCAGGTTGCAAGACTCCAACTCATGGGGCACCTGGGTGGCTCAGTTGGTTAAACCAGGTCATCACCTCAGGGTGCTGGGATCAATTCCCATGTTGGCTCTCGGCTCAGTGGGGAATCTGCTTCCCCCCCTCACCCCGTGTGCTTTGTACCCCCTGCTCCTTGTACCCCCTGCTCCCAACCCCCCTCCATGCTCATGCTCACTCTTTCAGATAAATAAATGAAACTTAAAAAAAAAAAAAATCTAACTCAAACTAGCTTAAAAATAAATAAATGAAACTTAAAAAAAAAAGAATCTAACTCAAACTAGGTTAAAAAAAAAAATCACTGGCTTACATAATGGCAAGTCTGGGGAGGGAGGGGAAGATGGCCTTAGCCACAGTATTCTAAGTCATATGACTTCTCTCCTTCTCTACGTTCTGACTTGACTTCTTTAAACCCTTGGCTTTTCTTCTTCTATCTCTTCCTCTGGCTGATACAGGCTATCTGGGGGGAGGGGAGCACATCCTTAGGTCCTCAGAATAGAAGAAGAGTTTCTTGGTGTCTAGGTAAATCCCCAGGGGAGGATTCTGCTTGGTTCTAATTGAATCCACTGACTCATCCTTGGCCCAATCACTGTGGCAGAGTGGGAAGGATTCTATGATTGGCAGCCCCAAGAGGACCAAAAAGAGTAGGGGTTGTTCTAAAAAACAGGAATCTTGGCCAACAAAAACAACAGATGTTTCCTACAACAATATATTGATAAGTACCAGAACTCCTACAAAAAAGACACATAACCTCATTTAAAATTGGCAAAGGTGGGGTGCCTGTGTGGCTCAGTCGGTGGAGCCTTCAGCTCCTGGGATTAAACCCATAGGTCTCCCTGATCAACAGAGAGCCTGCTTCTCCCTCTCCCTCTGCTGCTCCCCCTGCTTGCGCACTCTCTCTGTCAAATAAAAAAAAAATCTTAAAAAAAAAAAAAACTGGCAAAGTTCTTGGATAGATATTGCTCCAGAAAAGATATACAGGGGCACCTGGGTGGCACAGTGGGTTAAAGCCTCTGCCTTCAGCTCAGGTCATGATCATCAAGCCCAGCAGGGAGCCTGCCCCCACCCCCTGCCTCTCTGCCTACTTGTGATCTCTGAAAAATAAAATCTTAAAAAAAAAAAAGATATACAAATGGCCAATAAGCCAAGATGCTCAGTATTATTAGGTTGATTTGCAAATCAAAACCACAAGATACTACCCACTAAGATGGCTATAATCAGATAATAACAAAGATGTACAGAAATCTGAATCCTCACAAGATTATGGTGGGAGAGTAAAATGGGGCAGCCACTGTGGAAAACAGGCAATACTTCACATGGATTAACATAGGTAACATATACATATATATATGGAAAAGATGAAAATATATGTTTTCAGAAAAAACTTGTACATGAAAGTTCATAGCAGCATTATAATAGCCAAAAAGCAGAAATAACTTTTTGATGAATGGGTAAACAAGATGTGGTATACCACACAAGGCAGCCCTAACAAGAAGTGGAGTAGATACAGGCAAACATGGATAAACCCTGAAGACATTATGCTAAGTGAAAAAAGCTAATCACAAAAGACCACATTAACATGCCATTTATACTAAATGCCCAGAATCTGTACATCTAGAGACAAAGATTAGTGGTTGGGTAGGGCTGGGGGAGTTGTGAAGATTGGGAGCGATAGCTCAAAGGTACGGAGTTTCTTTTTGGAGTCGTTAAGATATTCTCAGTTAGATTATGGTGATGTTGCACAACTCTGTAAATATACTAAAAACCGTTGAATGAGCACTTTAAATGGGTTAAGTATATGATGTGTGAATAATATACCAATAAATAAATAACCAACCAGCGTTCCTTCTTTATGTCCTGCTCCCTTCTTTGGAGTCTCTGAGCCACGGGGAAAGCTCCATCTGAAGCTAAACAATTCCAATCCCGCTTCTATTTCCTTACAGTTAACTCTTTCCTCAGTAGTACCATGGTATGATAATCCCTGCCTGGGAAGGCTATGATTTTTAAAAATATACATCAGGGTTAATAATGTACAGTATCTGACACATAGTTAACGCTCAATAAACACTACTGTGAATGTAAACAGCAATGCATACATATATACACAAGAACATGGGGACTGCTGGGGAGATTTTTTTAACGACCAGGATCTGGAGGGCCGGTCGGATCGGTGGTCTCAGCCCTGGCCGCCCTTGTCTCTCCAGCTCTGGGACACTGAGGCAGCAGCGCAGCACACGAACCCCGGGGCCAAGGAAAAGTCCCGCATCCCGGGCCGAGCAACGGCAACGAACGGGATCCAAGGGCGTCCAGAGGCCGCTCCACCTAGCAGACAGCGATGCCACGTAACCGTGGGGAACCGGAACGCAACAACACAGGTTACCCAAGGCTAGAGCCCAACCAACCGCTCCCCGCATAACCGCGAGCGGAGAACAATGCGCTCAGCCCTGCGCGCGGAAGCTCGTGGGCCGCGCCCGGGGGCGTGCCCGGCTCGGCCCGGGGCCTTCTGGGAAATGCAGTGTCTGAAGCTGTCCCACGCAGCCCTGCTGATCTTCGGACCGAGCCCCGTGCAACTACAAGTCCCATCATGCTCCGCGAGGTCTTGCTCGCCCGGCTTTTGCACGGAAAGGAGTGGGGCGGACATGGCTGAAAGCAGCCGGGGCGGCCCAACGTTCCGCGGTGTGGACCCCGGGCAGGACACGGTCTCCAGCAGTGGGAACTGCAACTTTCCAGAGTACGAGCTTCCAGAGCTAAACACGCGCGCTTTCCATGTGGGCGCTTTCGGGGAGCTGTGGCGTGGCCGGTTGCGCGGGGAAGGGGACTTGTCGCTGAAGGAGCCACAGGCATCCGCGTTGCCTGGGAGCCAAGGGGTCACCGACTGGGGCCAGGAGGATGCTGCGGTGGCCGGGGATCTGGGCTGCAGCCTGGAGGCAGCGGCCGAGCTGCGGACGGTGTGCGGGTGAGTGCGGGGCCGAGGGCTCTTGCTGCTTAGAGCTAACCTCGGTGCAGCATTGCTCCTGCGTTCCCCTAGGACTCATGATTGGGAGGGCCTGTGGTTTACTCTCAGGGGTAAGAGGACCTCCCTTCCAAACCTCTCAGCTGCTCGAGCTTTCCTGGAACCCCCGGAGAAGTCCCGTGATCCGAATGAACAATTTCGGGGAGTTGGAGTGAAGGGACGGGAGAGCTGCATAAAAGCTTAATTTTTCAAGTGCTTGTTAATGTAGAAAAAAACCATCAGAGTAAGGCGATGTGTAGCTGCCATTGACAAGACACTTTCACAATGGAGGAGCCTTAGTAATGATGAGGCTGGAAGGAGATTTAACCAGAGGAGCGTTAAAACCTTTGATTAATCATGGTTCCTTTTGGGGACCTCCAGGTATGCTGGAGGCATAAAAGGCCCCAAAGTGCCTTTTATGGGATGAAAAAAAAAAAAAAAAAACTTTTAACGATCTCTTTCTTCGTTTAATAGTATTTGGCCACCATCCCTCAATCGGCCATGTATCCTTTTCTCTGTCGAAAATCCGCACAGATGTCATTGTCCTGAATTCCGGCCTCCTCTGAGCCCCGCCTTCTGGGTTTTATCTGACTTCTTAATTGTTTAATGATGTATTTAGGACACAACCCTGACTCGCTGTGGTCTGGAAGGGTGATTGCTTTTCCTTTTTGTTTATGTTTTAGCCTTGATAAACTGAAGTGCCTTGAGGAGGGTGAGGATCCCGAAGTCATCCCGGAGAATACTGACCTAGTGACTTTAGGGTACGGAAGACTTTCCTTTTATTATGTGATACTTATTTAAATATTTTTTCAACGTTTTATGATTGATGAGTTAAGAGTACATAATTGTTATCACCCCATCCGCTAAATCGAACCATTAACATTTGGCCGAATTCGCTTTAGCTGTGTGTGTTTGAGATACACCTGCGGCAAAAGTCTTTATTGCTGAGCCATTCAGTAAGTTTCAGACATGGTCATTTAGACCTAATTACAGCATCATATAGCTCCTCCAAGTATCATTCTCCCACATAATCAGAGAGGTATTATGGCACCTAGGAAAATTAGCAGTAAATACGTAACCTCTAATGTCCAGTCTATATTCAGATTTGTGTTTATTTTTGTTTATTTTTACTTATTTTTGTGTTTATTTTTAAATGTGTGTTTACAAAGGGACAGTGAATCAACTTAGGTTCCAGTGCAAGCTGAATACTGATTGTGTCTGTCAAACTGTTTTCAGTCTTTAATTTTCACAGACTCATTTTTTGTGAAATAGGATACCAGTGAATTACTAGGAAAATAGAATTAAAAGGCAAACTCAATGAAAAATTTTTTTTTTTAGAACAGAGGTTATTATTACTACTATTTTTTGAAGATTAAAAAGACTATTAGGGGCGTCTGGGTGGCTCATTGGGTTAAGCCTCTACCTTCGGCTCACTCAGGTCATGATCTCAGGGTCCTGGGATCAAGCCCTGCATCAGGCTCTCTTTATTTAAAAAAGAAAAAAAAAGACTTTATTAAAGATAACTCCCCCTCCCAAACTTCCAGATGTCTGGGTCATTGTGCTTTTTTATTTTTTCATTTTTTGAAGTATATCATTGTCTTGAATTTTTTTGGAGAGAGATCATGCAGGGGAGGGTGGGGTGCAAAGGGAGAGGGAGAGATAGAGAATCCTAAGTAGTCTCCATGCTTAGGACAGAGAGCTCGATCTCATGACCTTGATATTATGACCTGAGCCAAAATCGAGTTGGATGCTCAGCTGACTGAACCACCCAGGTGCCCCTTGAATTTTTTTTTTTATTGACGTATAGTTGCGATAAAATGCTTCATTAGTTTCAGGTGTATCGCATAGCGCTCTGACAGCTCTCCATGTTCTGTGCTTACCATCTGTCACAACACAAGGCTGTTCATAATACCTGTTAAATTACCACTCACTGTATTCTCTGTGCTGTTCCTTTAGCCCCATGATTCATTTATTCCACAGCTGGAGACCTGTACCTGTCCCTCTCCTTCATCCACTTTGCCTCCCCACCTCTCCTGGCAGCCATTATTCTCTGTATTTATGGGGCTGTTTTCTGCTTTTTTATGCTTGTGTTTTCTTTTTTAAATTCCACATATCAGTGAAATTATATAGCATTTGATTTCCTGTGTCTGACTTATTTCACTTAGCATAATACCCTCTAGGTCCATTCATGTTATTGCAAATGGCAAGATATGATTCTTTTTTTTTTTTAATATTTTATTTATTTATTTGACAGAGAGAGAGATCACAAATAGAGAGGCAGGCAGAGAGAGAGAGGGGGAAGCAGGCTCCCTGCCAAGCAGAGAGCCCGATGCAGGGCTCGATCCCAGAACCCTGAGATCATAACTTGTGCCGAAGGCAGAGGCTTAACCCACTGAGCCACCCAGGCACTCCAAGATCTCATTCTTTTTAATGGCTGAGTAATATTCCATTACACACACCAAATTTTAATCCATTTATCTATCAATGGACACCTGAGTTGCTTCCATATTGTGGCTATTGTAAATAATGCCCTAGTATAGGAATGCATATATCTTTTGGAATTCGTGTTTTTGCTTTCTTTGGATGAGTACCTAGTCGTGAAATTATTCGATCATATGGTATTTATATTTTTATATTTTTCAAGAACCTTCATACTGTTTTCCACAGTGGCTGTACCAATTTAATTCCTACCAACAGTGCCCAAGGGTTCCTTTTTCCTCTACATCCTTGCCAGTAATTGTTATTTCTTGACTTTTTGATTTTAGCCATTCTGACTAATTAGAGATATCTCTTGGTGGTTTTGATTTGCATTTCTTTCTTTTTTCTTTTTAAAGATTTTATTTATTAGAGAGAGAGAGACAGGAGAGGAACACAAGCATGGGGAGTGGGAAAGGGAAAAGCAGGCTCCCCGCTGAGCGGAGAGCCTGATGTGGGGCTCAATCCCAGGACCCTGGGATCGTGACCTGAGCCGGAGGCAGACGCTGAACGACTGAGCCACTGAGGCACCACTTGATTTGCATTTCCCTGATGATTAGTGATACTGAGCATCTTTTCATAGGTCCATTGGCCATGTGTATGTCTTCTTTGGAGAAAGTCTATTCAGGCCCTCTCCCTTTTTCGTATAAGTTTTTTATTTTGGGTATTGACACTTTATTGGATATATCATTTATAAATATCTTCTCCCTTTCAGTAGTTTGCCTTTTTTTTTTTTTTAAGTAGTTTGCCTTTTTATTGATGATTTTTGTTGCTATATGAAAGCTTTTTATTTTGGTATAGGCCCAAGAGTTTATTCTGTTTTGTTATTTTGAAGGTTTTATTTTATTTATTGGTCAGAGAGCGCACAAGCAGGGAGAGTACAGGCAGAGGGAGAAGCAGACTTCCGGTTAAGCAGGGAGCCGCGTGCAGGTCTCAGTCCCAGGACCCTGGGATCATGACCTGAGCTGGAGGTGGACACTTAACCAACGGAGCCACACAGGTGTCCCATCCGTTGCTTGAGATGTCTTGAAAAATATCGTTAAAACTGATGTCTAAGAGATTTTTGCCTGTGTTTTCCTTCTGGGAGTTTTATGTTTCAGGTCTCACATTTAGGTCTTTAATCCTTTAATCTGTTCTTTGTGTGTGGGGTGAGACAGTGGTTCAGTTTTATACCTTTGCATGTTAGCTGTCCAGTTTTCCCAGCACTATTTGTTGAAGAGACTGGCTTTTTCCCATTGTATATTCTTTCCTCCTTCATAGAGTAATTGACTGTGTAAGTGTGGGTTTATTTCTGGGTTCTCTGTTCTGTTGCATGGGTCTATGTGTATGTTTTGTGTATACTACAGCTTTGTAGTATATTTTGAAATCTGGGATTGTGATACATCCAGCTTTGTTCTTTCTCAAGATTGCTGTGGCTATTCCCGGTCTTTTGTGGTTTCATACAAATTTTTATATTATTTGTTCTAATTCTTTAAAAAGTGCTGTTAGTATTTTGATAGGGATTGCCTTGAGGCTGTTGGTTGTTTTGGGTAGTATGGGTATTTTATCAGTATTCTTCCAGTCCATGAGCATGCACTGTCTGTCCATTTGTTTGTGTTGGCTTCAGTTTCTTTCATCATTGTTCTATAGTTTTCAGAGTATAGGTCTTTCACCTCCTTGGTTGAGTTTATTCCTTGGTATTTTATTCTGGTAAAATTGTAAATGGAATTTTTTTTTTAATTTTTCTTTATCTGCTACTTTATTATTAGTGTACAGAAATCAGTCAATTTCGGTACATTAGTTTTGTATTGTGCAACTTTATTGAATTCATTTATTTCTTCCAATTATATTATTAAACTCAATAGTAAAATTACTATTCATACTCAAAGTAAAATTCATATTACTATGACTTTCTAAATGCTTACGTTCATTGTTTCTACTGATTGAAAGAAGAAATAGCTCTCAGATCAGTGTTGGTCTGCCAGTCACACTGAGAAACACTGTGCTGTGATAGTACTATAGAGAAAATGTGTGTGTAATGGTGACATTTATCATTTCCAGTTTGGAGCCCATTTCACACCACCTCATCTTTTTTAATCCTTGATCCTACCCTTTCTGTTGTCCCCCTTGAAAATTTGGGTGTTTCAACTCCACCTTGGTTTCTTTTATAATAACCGCTAAATCTCTTTTCCTTATCCCCACTGCTAATGTGTACATTAGTGATACTTGGAGCACCAGGAATGCCTTCCATCTCTCCTAGGTCTAGTTTTCTCCTCTTCTGATTTACTCATCTATATGCTGCCACTTGAACGTGCTCATTTGCTGAGAAGTTCCCAATGGCTGTACCTCTCCTCCATGACAGATTTTAGATTCCTTACGTAGACATGTGAAACTCCCCACTTAGAGTCCAAATCTGCCTTTCCAGAGTTCTTTTCAACCACTTTCTCTTTCAAATGGCTCAGGAGGCCCCTTTCCCATCTAAAACTCAATATTTGAAGCCATAGATTCCTTTCCACATTACTACAGCCAGTCTCCTCCCTTAGGAAATAGATTCCCTTGTAATGTCCAGAACTCCAGTTGTAGTATTTCTGAAGTTTTTGAAAGCTCATTGAGAGTCCAGACTCCCCTATCTGTGTATTGCCCCTAAGCTTACTGTGCTGTTTTGCTTCCATTGGTGCTCTTTAACTGTAATTGATCGATGGAGTTGGATAGTTCTAAAATGTACATCGTGTCTCTCTTAAAATCTTTCACTGGCTCTTAGGCAAAAATCCTGTTACTCCATGGCTCCCGACGACCTCTGTAGAATGGATCTTGCAGATCTTTGCAGCTCTCCATCCGCAGTGCTTCAGACACACTGCAGTTTTCAGTGCCTGGACTGTGCACTCACTCCAGGCCTTTGCTTTGAACACTTAACACCTCTGCATCCTTTTGGTCTTGCTGACTTCTACTCATCCTTCAAACACTGAAGGACTGTGGACTCCCAGTGAGGCCCCTTTTATGCTCATGTAGCCCCCGTACCTCCCTGTTGAAATACTCATCACAGGGTGCACCCGGGTGGCTCAGTGGGTTAAGCCTCTGCCTTTGGCTCAGGTCATGGTCTCAGGGTTCCAGAGCTGCATCCGGAACCTGCTTCCTCCTCTCTCTCTGCCTGCTGCTCTGCCTACTTGTGATCTCTCTCTCTCTGTCAAATAAATAAATAAAATATTTTAAAAAAAGAAGAAATACTCATCACACCCATGATATACTTGTTTAATTTTTTGTCTTCCTAGCTAGACTTAAAAGTTCCATTAAGTATGTCTGTCATACACACTGTTGTATCCCCAGTTCCTGGAACTTTGGCACATAATAGGAAGTCAGTAGATACTTGTAGAGTGAGGAGAATAAATGAAACTTTCATAAACTTGAGAAATCATTTTTAGCAATTGGCTGAAAAAAGTTTTTTTTTTTTAAGATTTTATTTATTTGACAGAGATCACAAGTAGAGGCAGGCAGAGAGAGAGGGGGAAGCAGGCCCCCCGCTGAGCAGAGAGCCCAGTGCCGGGCTCGATCCCAGGACCCTGGGATCATGACCTGAGCCGAAGGTAGAGGCTTTAACTCACTGAGCCACCCAGGCGCCCCTAATTTTTTTTTTTTTTTTTAAGATTTCTTTCTTTATTTGGCGGGGCAGAAGGAGACGGAGAGACAATCTTAAATAGATTCCCCACCGAGCACGTGGAGCCTGTTGTGGGACTCAGTCCCACAACCCTGAGATCATGACCTGAGCCAAAACCGAGAGTTGGACACTTAACCAACTGTGCCACCCAGGTGCCCCTGAGATTAATAATTATAACAAAGCAAACTTTTTTGCTATAGTTAATAAAATACCAATTGGCTTATAATAACTTTTTTTTTGTTTACTTGTAATGATTTTATTAAGCCACATCGTATAATAATTTTCAGGTCACTTGACACATTTCACCTGGCTGTTTCTCCAGATTGACTGAATCTCCTTGGTTGTCTTCTGGTCCCTTCCACAGGACATGTGGAAGGAAGTTTATATATGATCTAATGTAAAAGGAGTCAGTATGGCATTATTCTGCTGGGATTATATAGATGTACTTTGAAACTATTACATTTTAAACATGACTAGCAGTAATCTTAACAGTACTGCAAGTAAATTAGACTTGTACCAAATGCTAAATCTGTATCCCTATGCTTTCTCTAAACCTTCCTTTCTTCTCTCCACCAGTAACTTAAAGACAAAATCTGAATACATGACCCCTTTATTATGGCATAAAAATGAACACACTTCAAGCACTTTTTAACCTCAGCAAAAGGCACTTGAAAGAGGTTGATTCTCCTCTAATACATGCTGCTGTCTTTGTTCCATACCAAGCTAAATAACTTGCCATCAGCATTCCTGAAATTTCTTTTAACTGCTTGAAGACTAATTCCTAGGAACTGGAGCAGTAATTTCTACTACATGGGCACTACTGAAACTTATCTGTCATCCCCAAAGCTTCAGCAGCATTAGTTTTAATACAATAGCGATTTCATTTAGTCTGCCCCATCCTCTGACTTGGCTAGCCAACAGAGCACTGCTCAGTGCACCATTTAAAGGATGTGAAAGGGGAACTTCAGAGTCCTGCAAGAAGAAGAGAGCCACAGAACTGAAGGACTCAACTCAACTCTCCCTACCACCAGCACAAACAAACAAACCCACCGTAGTTTACCTGGGCTTTGTTAGAAAGACAGAAAAGAGTACCATTAAACTAGGAATCTTACAAACCCTCTTCCACCACAAGTATCACAAAATGAGTAAGTAGAAATACAGTCCATAGGGAGTTTATTGCAGAAAATCAGAAAGCTGTTCATACAAATCATCTCTCTCCTTTTCCCAGGTAGTAACTAGGAAACAAGAAAACCAAGTTTGCATTCCAAACAAAATTGAGTATACTAAAACAAGCATTTGAGGATAGAAAAGCATTTTGGATCTGAAATTTTGAAACTAAGAACAGAAATGATGAGAAAAAGGAGGAATGGAGGGAAAAAAAGTGGTGAAACTCAGAAAATGGAAGAAAAAAAATTTTCTCAAACGAATTATGAGATAACTAAGGCAGAATAGATGCAAATGAAAAATTGATTTAATTTAATGCCTCTCATTAAATTAGTGTCCTACTGTTAGCGAGTTCCTAGCTATGCATCTTGTATGTGCTATAGTTTTGTTCTGTAAAGTTGATCATTATTATTTGGTATGTGGGTGTATACATACATGTATGTGAGTGTGTGTGTGTGTGTGCGCGCGCGCGCGCAAGCGCATATGCGTATCCCTATCTCAGTTGGGGTTTGTGGCTTTTACCATTAAAATGTGACCTTTGGGGGCACTTGGGTGGCTCAGTGGGTTAAGCGTCCTACTCTTGGTTTCAGCTCAGGTCATGATCTCAGGGTCCTGGGATAGAGTCCTGCAGTAGGCTCCACACTCAGCATGAATTCTCTCCCCACCACGCCCTCTCTCTGCCCCTCCTACTTGTGCTGTCTCTCTCTCTCTCTTTCTCTCTGTCTAAAATAAATAAAAGTCTTTTTAAAAAAAAATATAGAGGTCCCTGGGTGGCTGAGTTGGTTAAGCATCTGCCTTTGGCTTAGGCACAATCCCAGGGTCCTGGGATCATGCCTCACATTGGGCTTCCTGCTCAGTGGGGAGTCTGCTTCTCCCTCTCCCTCTGCCTGCCACTTCTGCTTGTGCTCTTGGTCGCTGTCAAATAAATAAAGTCTTAAAAAAAAAAAAAAGTGAACTTTGTCACATTTAATGTTTCAGGGCTTGAAATCTGTTTCCTATCAGGACAACTATAGCTGCGTGATTTTCCTTTCCATTTATCTGGTATACTTTTGTCCAATCCTTTTTTTTCCCTCTGAATCACTTTATTTTATATATGCCTATTGTCTGCACAAGATTTTTGTTTTGTGAGCCACATGTAAACCCCTTTTATATTTTTTCATTTTCTTTCTTTTTTTTTTCAAAGATTTTATTTATTTATTTGACAGACAGAGATCACAAGTAGGCAGAGAGGCAGAGGGGGAGGAATATTAGGGAACACTTGGCATACCCCCACAAGTTGACTGTATATTAGATCACAAAGAAAACATAGTAACATACATAAAGTACAAACTACTATAAACAATACTCTGTGGTCACAACATAATAAAACTAGAGTTTACTAAAAAAAACAAAATGAGGCCATTCTAGGGGTGCCTGGTCACTTGGACTCTTGGTTTCTGCTCAGGTCATGAGGTCTGGGTTTTGAGAACAGGCTTTATGTTGGGCCTTGTATTTGGCTGGGAGTCTGCTTGCGATTCTCTCTTTCCCTCTCCCTCTGTCCCTCCCTTGGCTGGCTTATGCACACCTATTCTCTCTCTTTCTCAAATAAAAAAATAAAAAAATAAATAAATCTTAAACATTAGCCCATTCTACCTGGAAATTTTTAAAAGTCGTTAAATACAGGCATACCTTGGAGATCTTGTGGGGCAGTTCTAGACCACCACAGTAGAGCAAATATTACAATAAAGCGAGTCAGGTGAATTTTTTTGATTTCTCAGTGCCTATAAAAGTTATATTTATTTTTTATTTTTACTTTAAAAAAAAAAAGATTTATTTGAGAGAGAGTACAAGCATAGGGACAGGGAGAATCAGATTCCTGCTGAGCAGGGAGCCCTATGTGGGGCTTGATCCCCAGGGCTTTGGGATCATGACCTGAGCCAGAGGCAGACACTTAACCAACTTCGCCACCCAGGTGCACCGATATAAGCTTTTTCTAGGGTTATTTGGTAAAGTCTGACACAAACTACATAGTTGCTTATCTTTTCATCCAAGCAGGCCCACTTCTGGCAATCTATACTAAGGATACACTCCCAATAATATGAAAATACAGTATGAACAAGGTTATTCATTGCAGCATTGTTTGTAATTCAAAATATTTGAACCGTCCTAAATATACATACATAGGAGAGTGTTGAACAAAGGGTAGGACGTCCATATAGTTGAGTGTTTAAGCTCTACTAAAGGTTGAGAAAGGATGAACCAATAGGGTGATTTCTAGGCGATACTGTTATATGAAAAAAGCAAAGCCTCCCAAAAAGTGTATCCTATCTTTCATGTGGAAAGTAGGTTTTCATGTTATCCGTTTGTTGGCTTTCATCTATAAATTGACCTTTTTCACCTGCTCTGTAAAAATGGGCCTTGGCCCTTTAAATATGTATCCTTTGTCAGTACCTGGCAGTCAGTAGCACCCGCTGCCCAGCCCCTTCCTTGCCGCTCCTCTCCTGATGCTTCTCCCGTACAGCTTTTCCTGGTACCCTGGATTTCCGCAGTTGCACTGGTGGAGAACCATAGCCACTCTCTCTGCCCTTCAGTGAGTCCCAGCCATGGCCTTTGAGCAAAGTGCAGATCTCAGTTCCGGGGGATGGGGGGGCAGGGGGGTGTACATGACTTCTTGGGTATGCTTTCTCTGTACAAATGGTAGGATACTCCTTAGTTCTGCTGTTCCTTTATAGTAGAGTTCTCTACTTCTTAAGAGCTAATCTCTCATTACTCTAATACTCTGTTCATCTTTGGCTTAAGCTTTCTTTGTTCTAATTACTGTTTAGGTCTCAGACTGATAGAAAATTTTAGGAAAATACACAGATACTTGCTTATTTGAACAAAAGAAATGGAAGGGGTAAACTAGAAATGTAGAGATTGGTTGCCTACAAGGGGTGGGTGGGAATGGAGTAGAAAGTAAGGAGGGAGTAGGAACAAGTTAGTAGGGATGAAGAGGGAATGACACTTCTTGGAGTATGTTCATATATGTATTTATAACTCTGATCCTTAGAGCCATAGTGATGTTTCACCTGTCTTTTACACATCCCAAAAGCAATCAAAACCAGCTAGGGTGTGGGTGGGGGAACCCAAAAATAGAGTATAAAAACTAACACACGAGGGGCACCTGGGTGGCTCAGTTGGTTAAACGTTTGCCTTCAACTCAGGTCATGATCCTGGAGTCCCAGGATCGAGTCCCACATCGGGCTCCCTGCTCAGCCGGGAGTCTGCTTCTCCCTCTGCCCCTCACCTTGCTCATGTTCTCTCTCTCTCTGTCTTTCAAATAAATAAGTAAAATCTGAAATAAGTAAATAAATAGGTAAATAAAGTTAAAAAAAAAAAAACCACTAACCCATGAGCCTGTGTCACAACATAACAACACTGGAGAGAAGGGGAAGAAAGAACTAACCTAAGTGCTAGAAAATCATGTCTTGATTTAGTGTTACAAAGCTAGAAACAAAAGGTACTGCTCATGTTTTGGTGTTTCTCACAGGGGTATAGATGAGCAATTCTGAAACTATGTTTTCTAGACTCAAATAACTTACTAGATAATGGGAGTTGGGTTTCTCACTTGTGGAGAAAAACGTGACAACGAAAGGTTAAAGGCTAAATGAGTGATTTTAGTTTGGGATTAGGAGCATCAGTATAAACTCGTGGTTTTAAGTATATAACAGAAAAATACAGAAGTGCAGATATTCGTACATGTGTGGTATAATACACAGAGTTACGTTTTCTACCTTTCTCTCCCAAGAGGTCTGGAAGAAGTGCTGACTGCTCCAACAGTGACCACACCTAGTACTCAGCTGATGGCCTCTAAAACCTGTCTTGTTGAGGCTCTTAGATTTTAAGACTGAGACAAGGAAGTGCAAGGTGAACCTCAAGCATCTTACAGTGCTAGAAAATAAGGAAATGCTCCTAAAAAGGGATGAGGGTTTGTTGAAAAACAGGATCCAACTCAAAGGAGCTCCTAACAGCCACCAGTAGAACATTTGATTGATAGAATAATTACATTATTAGATTTTAACTTACAGAATGAAATAAATGCGAGCTCATATTAGTATAAATGACCAAATATATGGGAGGAGAGAGATAGGTCTTCCTCATAATACCAGTGAGTAAATGTAGAAGGAGGGAAATAGAGAATCGCCCTTAGGCATGTTCCACAGTAAAAATGTTGCAGACAAATCTGCCTTTGAATGCTAAAATCCCTGGGTGAAATTTTGAGGAGAAACAAGATTTGCATGGTTTCAAAGTATCTTCCCCCAAATACTTAATGAGTACAGAGGAAAAGAAAGTTCTCTCTCTAGTGTAGGAATCTGGTGTTCAGGAGCTTAACCAAAGTAAACATCACCAGTAACAGGACATGTAAATATGAACATTGTGAACCTCTTGGTGTGACACCATGAGGACATCATCCTTGTGATAGTCTTGCAAAAAATGGGCAGCGT
Organism: Lontra canadensis; assembly: GCF_010015895.1. Lineage (NCBI taxonomy): Eukaryota > Metazoa > Chordata > Mammalia > Carnivora > Mustelidae > Lontra > Lontra canadensis. The sequence goes on along the minus strand of NW_022631064.1, from coordinate 4,945,017 downwards.
TACTCCAGTTGTGGGGAACCAGCAGTCAATGCAAATTCAAGGACATTCTACAAAATAACGAAGTAGAGCTCTTCAGAAGTGTCCAGGTGATAAAAGACAAGGAAAACTGCAGAATTGCAGACAAATAGAGGGAATGCAGTATAGTGTCCTGCAGAGGATCCTGGGGCAAGAAAAAAGGCATTTCATCAAAAAAAAACTTGTGAAATTCGAAAAAGACTTAGAGTTACTGATACTATGTTAATGTTAATTTTCTGATCCTGATAATTATGATCATATAAGGTGTTAACATAGGGAAAACTGGGTGAGAGATTTAAGGGGACTCTACTATTTTTATAGCTTCTTTTAGCTTTAGGTCTAAAATTAGCTCAAAATTCATTCTCAGGGCACCTTGGTGGCTCAGTGAGTTAAGTGTTGGAGTTGATGTCGGCTCAGGTCATGATCTCAGAGTCATGAGATCACTGGGCACAGAGCCTGCTTGAAATTCTTTCTTCTCTTCCTCTGCCCCTGCCACTCTCTCTCTCAAAAAAAAAAAAAAAAAATCAAATGAAAGTTAAGTATTAAAGATACGTCGGAAGACCTAGTACAGGTATTGAAGTTTGATTTTTCTTGTTCCTCTAACAGGATTAGAAAAAGGCTTCTGGAACAGCGGGAAGAAACTATAACAATAGACCGAGTTTGCAGACAAGAAACATTTGCTTATGAGATGGTAAGAGTCTCATCTTTTTTTTTTCCCCATGAAATTGTGAACACTGTCATTGGGTGTTAGTGATCACTGATGGTGTCTTTATATTGGATATGCTTAGTTGAAAACAAACTTAGAGAAACCTCATTGGGACTGGTAAAGTAGGAGAAAAAGACCCACAGAATTCAAATGATGGAACACCTGGGTCACTCGGTCAGTTAAGCGTCTGCCTTTGGCTCAGGTCATGATCCCAGGGGCCTGGGATTGATCCCTGTCTCAGGTTCCCTGCTCACTGGAGAGCCTGCTTCTCCCTCTCCTCCTCACTCGAGTGCTCTCTCTCACTATCTCTGCCTCTTGTCTCAAAAATCTTTGGGGGAAAAAAAGGGATTGAAGTGATGGCACGTTTGACTCTCAGATCTCTGCCTTTGTTCTTGCATTTATTTATTCTTGCATTTACTTATTTATTCATTCATTCATTCACTCAGATTTTATTTATTTATTTGACAGTGAGAGAGCACAAGCAGGGGGAGCAGCAGAGGGAGAGGGAGAAGCAGGCTCCCCGATGAGCATGGAACTCGATGCGGGGCTTGATCCTAGGACCCTGGGATCCTGACCTGAACTGGGGTCAGATGCTTAACTGACTGAGCCACCCAAGCATCCCTTTATTTCTGCTTTTAGTTTGGTTTCGCTCTTTATCTTAGGCTAAATTCATGCCTTTTCATCCCCCTGTTGCTGGTACTTTAGTCTGCTCCTGATTTTGGTTTAGCCACATTCTTAATCCACCATCTCTTATGTAAACCCTCAGAAAAATTTAAGATGATAAATAATGAGGGTTCATTCAGTACATATTCTAAAGGACCTACTGAGTGTCAGATGCTGTGTTGGGCACTTGATAATACATAGAGACATTTGTTTTCTTTACCTTTTATTGATTTTTTTAAGCTTTTTTAAGCTATAGATTTATTTATTTGTTTGAGAAATAGAGTGAGCACATGTGAGAGAGAAGAGGCTGGAGGAGGGGCAGAGGGAGAGGGAGAAGCAGGCTCCTCGATGAGCAGGGAGCCTGATGCAGGACTTGATCCAGGCCCCTGGGCCGAAGGCAGACGCTTAGCAGCTGAGCCATCCAGGCACCCTTGTTTTTTTTTATTGTGGTAAAATTTGCATTACATAAAATTTACTATTTAACCATTTTAAAATGTTTGATTTAAGTGGCATTAAGTACATTCACTGTGTCAGGTACCCATCACTATTTCCAGAACTTTTTCATCATCTCAAACAGAAATTCTCTACTGAATAAATAACTCCCCATTTTCCTTTCCCTCAGCCCTTGGTAACCTTTATTCTACTTTCTGTCTCTGTGTATTTGCCTGCTCTAATACCTCATAAGTGGGGTCATGCACTATTTTCCTTTTGTGTTCAGCTTGTTTTACTTAGTATAATGTTTTAAAGGTTTATCTGTGTGTGGTATGTATCAGGACTTCGTTCCCTTTTTCTTTCTTTTGACTGAGTAGTATTTCCGTTTATGGATACGCTACATCTTGTTTATCTGTTCATCTTCTGATGGACATTTGGCTTATTTCCATTTTTTGGCTGTTGTAAATAATGCTGCTGTGAACACCAGTATACAGCTGTCTGTCTGAATTCATTTTCAGTTCTTTTCAGTATATACCTGAGCTCAGTCATATGGTAATTCTAGGTACATCTTGAGGCACCACCGAACTGTTCTCCACAGACAGTCCCACCAGCAGTGCACAAAGGCTCCAATTCCTTTGCATTCTCTTCAAAATTTGGTACTGTTTTTTGACAATAGCCATCCTAGTGGTATCTCATTATGATTTCAGTTGCATTTCCAAATGATGAGTGACGTTGAGCATCTTTGGAGAAATGTTTATTCAAGTCCTTTACTCGTGTTTTAATTGCATTGTCTCTTTGTTGAGTTGTAAAACTTCTTTGTATATTCTGAATACTAGACCCTTACCATATGTGTGATTTTAAAATGTTTCTACCATCTACAGGTCGTCTTTTCACTCCCTTGATAGTTTCCTCTGATGTACAAAAGTTTTAAAATTTGATTAAATTCACTTTATCTGTTTTCTTTGTTGTTGTTGTTATCTGTGCTTTTGGTGTCATTCTTTTTTTTTTTTTTTAAAGATTTTATTTATTTATGAGAGAGAGA